>NW_026606647.1:3642500-4250000 GCF_029890125.1 Rhinichthys klamathensis goyatoka | reverse complement strand
AGAGTCCAGAGTCCAGGCAAAGATCTAAGGAACAGATAATAACGGGAGATGGGGAGAGACGCTTGGTAATGTCTGCGGGGCAAAACAAGACTTCGCAAACTAACAATGAAAGGGATAGTCCAGATAAAGGGGAGATAATGATGAACAGGTGACGAGAGGAGGATGATCAGATAAACCAGGCAGGGATGGAGATTGATAATAATCAGAGGGACAGATGGGAAGTGCAGTTCTAAAATTCCGGGGAGGTGGAGCGGATGAGACCAGAGGGAGGCGTAATTGCGCGTTCCGTGACAGAGCCCCCCTCCTGCGAGCGGCTCCGGAAGCGAGGACCTGACCGACGACGGGGTCTTCCACGGGGTCTTGGTGCGGGTCGATCTGGGTGGTTTCGGTGGAAAGTGGAGAGTAACGAGGGGTCTAGAATATCCTGAGACCTAACCCAGGAGCGTTCCTCAGGACCGTATCCCTCCCAGTCAATGAGATACTGAAGTGCCCCGCCGCGGCGTCTGGAATCTAGGACCACTCGCACCCGGTACGCCTCTGCGCCGCCGACCTCAATGGGAGGAGCCTGCACTGGAGCGATCTCCTCCTGGACCACCTCTCTCCTGGGGGTAATAGCGGGTCTGAAAAGAGACACATGGAAAGTGGGTGAGATGCGGTAATGAGCGGGTAATGCCAACCGAAACGAGACTGGAGTGATCTGGCGGAGAATCTTGAATGGGCCGATGAACCGAGGAGAAAGTTTCTTGCAGGGAAGTTTAAGACGGAAATCCCTGGTAGAGAGCCACACCCACTGGCCAGGCCTGTATTGCGGTCCCCTGCGCCTTCTACGATCAGCGTGCCGCTGATAGTGGCGGATAGCACGCTGCAAGTGGACGTGGGCGGAGTCCCAGGTAGCCTCGCTGCGCCGTAGCCACGCATCCACTGCAGGGAGATCAGATGGCTCTCCAGCCCACGGGAAAAACGGAGGTTGAAAGCCTAGAACACATTGAAATGGGGTTAGTCCTGTAGCAGGTTTCAACAGAGAATTCTGGGCGTACTCAGCCCAGACCAAAAAGCGACTCCAGTCGTGTTGATTCTGGTGGCAATAGGTGCGCAGAAAACGAATGAGATCCTGGTTAAGCCGTTCCACCTGACCGTTGGCCTGAGGATGATATCCAGATGTGAGGCTTACGTTGATGTTTAGCTTAGTGCAGAGCTCCTTCCAGACTCTAGATGAAAACTGGGGACCGCGGTCAGAAACAATGTCATCTGGGAGTCCGAAGAGTCGGAACACATGATTCAAGAGAACCTCAGCTGTCTGAAGGGCGGTAGGCAATCCGGCCATAGGAATAAAGCGGCATGACTTGGAAAAACGATCAACTACTGACAGGATGGTCGTAAATCCCTGGGACCGAGGCAGATCAGTAACGAAGTCCACGGCAATGTGGGACCAGGGGCGCTGAGGAACAGGTAGAGGTTGTAATAGACCAGCAGGCTTGAGATGAGAGGATTTGACGGTATTGCAAAGGACACATTGATGGATGAAAGTGATGACGTCGGCTTGCAAAGTTGACCACCAGAAACGATTGGAGACGAGCTGAGTGGTAGCAGAAATGCCCGGATGTCCAGCGCTGGGAGTGCAGTGAACCCATTGAAGGACACGATGGCGGAGCTCGAGAGGAACAAAGAGACGATCCGCAGGGCATTCAGGCGGAGCAGCATGATCTCGCTGTGAAGCAGTGACTTCAGCTATTATATCCCATTGCACGGGTGCCACGATCAGCGTGGGGGGAAGAATAGACTCTGGTTTGGAGGGTTCATTGGGACTATCGAACAGACGAGAGAGAGCGTCGGCCTTCCCGTTCTTAGACCCCGGTCTGTAAGTGATCTTGAAGTTAAATCGGGAGAAGAACAAAGACCAGCGAGCTTGACGCGCATTCAAACGCTTGGCGGATCTGATGTACTCCAGATTTCTGTGGTCCGTGAGGACAGTAAAAGGCTGACGTGCGCCCTCCAACCAGTGCCTCCACTCTTCAAAAGCTGCCTTCATGGCCAGGAGTTCACGATCGCCCACATCATAATTACGCTCAGCTGAATTGAGCTTGCGAGAATGAAACGCACAGGGGAACATTTTGGCCGGGTTACCATGGCGTTGAGAAAGAATCGCACCCACTCCTGTGTTCGAAGCATCCACCTCGACGATAAACTCCCTCTCTGGATTAGGGTGATGCAGAATGGGAGCTGTGGTGAATTTCTCTTTCAGCCGTTCAAATGCCGAAGTGCACTCGGGGGACCATCTGAACCCCCTCCCCCCCCCCTGGAGAAGGGAGGTGAGAGGAGCCACGATAATGCTGAAGTTTCGTATAAATCTGCGATAAAAATTGGCAAACCCCAGAAAGCGCTGCAACTCCTTCACAGACGAGGGTTGAGGCCAATTGACCACAGCCTGGACCTTGCTGTCATCCATAAAGACCCCTTCGGCGCTGATAATGTAGCCCAGGAAGGAGATTCGGGTCTGATGAAACTCACATTTCTGGATCTTTGCATAAAGTTGATTTTCGATTAGGCGTTTCAGGACGGCTCGCACATCCCTAACGTGCGCCTCGAGGGTCTCAGAATAGATCAGGATGTCATCTATGTAGACTATGACGTTTCGGTTAAGCATGTCCCGGAAGATTTCGTTGACGAAAGCCTGAAACACGGAGGGACTATTGGAAAGTCCGAACGGCATAACCCGATATTCATAGTGACCGGAAGTCGTAGAGAACGCTGTCTTCCACTCGTCACCCTTGCGTATGCGGATAAGATTATACGCATTTCGTAGGTCCAGCTTGGTGAAGTACCGGGCTGTGCGAAGCATCTCCAAGGCAGCAGGAACTAAAGGCAGCGGGTATCGATATTTAACCGTCACTTCATTAAGACCACGAAAGTCAATACACGGCCGGAGACCACCATCCTTCTTCTTCACGAAGAAGAATCCAGCTGAAGCAGGGGATGTAGAGGTAGTAATAAAGCCCTTAGACAGTTGCTCGTCGATGTAGGTTTTCATAGACTCCGTCTCAGGCTGAGATAACGGGTAAACTCTCCCGCGGGGTGGAACTGCTCCAGGAAGAAGTTCAATGGCACAGTCGCCCGCTCGATGTGGGGGTAATTGATCAGCTTCTCTCTCGCTGAATGCCAGGCTTAAATCATGATAAACTGCCGGTAAATCTTGAAGATTCACTTCCTCAGATGATACGAGACATGCCTCAGGACCTTGGACAGCGGGCACGCAGTTCTTCTGACACAGAGGAGACCACTGGGAAATCCTCCTCTCTGACCAGGAAATCTGTGGATTGTGATTCTCCAACCAGGGAAATCCTAGGATTACAGGATGAAGAGGCGAGTTAATGGAAAAAAGTTGTATAGTTTCTGTGTGCTGTGGACCGATGTTAAGCGTGAGGGGTTGTGTGATGTACTGCACTCTCCCTGTCCCCAGGGGACGCCCATCCAGCGCGGCCACTGCCATACGAGGGTCACAAGAGACGAGAGAAAGACAATGATTTTTGGCAAAAGCAAGATCAACAAAGTTCCCTGCCGCTCCAGAGTCAATCAAAGCTGTAGTTTTAACACTCTTTCCATCTGAATATAGGGAAATCTCTAACATGAGTGAATTTAGAGATGAAACATGAGGACTCACCGCAATAGAATCTGTGGATGTGGGTCTCCCAGGGGGTCTCATGGGACAGGAAGCTCGCAGATGACCAGGTTGAGCGCAATACATGCATAGATTATTCCGCCTTCTCCTCTCCCGCTCGGCCGTAGTGATATGTGTGAAGCCGATCTGCATAGGCTCGGGTTCTGTGCTGACAGGGGGATTAAAGAAGAAGTTAGTTTTGTTCGATGAGCGACGAGCCCGGATGAGATGGTCGAGACGAATAGCGAGATCCATGATCTGATTTAAAGTCTTTCCATCATCGCGGCAGGCTAGCTCTCCCTGAAGTTCCGAGATGAGACCCTTTCGGTATAAAAGCTTGAGCGGTTCCTCTGCCCAGCCCGTTTGTGCTGCGAGCGTCCGAAATGTGAGGGTGTAATCAGCCGCTGTGGAACTTCCCTGGCGTAACGAAAGAAGAAGCTCCCCCGGATCCTTTCCATCTGCCGGGTGTTCAAACACCTCTCTGAAGTGAGTAACAAACATATCATAAGAGATAGTAGAAAGCTGACCTCCTGACCACATCGCCGTTGCCCATTCCAGCGCTTTTCCAGTGAGGAGTGAACACACAAAAAAGATACGGCTGTCGTCGGTGGTGTGTTCCCGTGACTGTTTAAAATAAATCTCACACTGCATCAGAAAACCCTTACAAAGGATGGGTGATCCATTGAATTTTTCGGGGAGTGACATCTTGGGATTACTGGAAGAGGTACTCACAACTGGCTGTGAAGGAGCAGGTGCAGCGGGTGCAGGAGCCTGATTAGCGGCCGTGATCGCTGGGGTGAGAGCGTGCATCGATTTCACCAGTTCCTCCGTGAGATTAGTCAGTTTAACCAGCTGCTGGCGATGTGCAGCCAACTCTGATGCTTGCGAAGAAACCTCCTGGGCGAGGCGGAGAAAATCTGCTGGATCTGGTGGTGGCGAAGTCTTCTGTAATGGTGAGTCAGAGGCGTTTAGATCCATTTGCAGTAATTTATTCACACATGCAATAAAGCAGAGATAAGCAGACATGAACTGAAACAGGCTCAGATAAAGGGACAATCCAGTACTCGAAACGAAACACAGGCGAAGGTCGAGGCAGGCAGCAAAGGTTCACAGAGTCCAGAGTCCAGGCAAAGATCTAAGGAACAGATAATAACGGGAGATGGGGAGAGACGCTTGGTAATGTCTGCGGGGCAAAACAAGACTTCGCAAACTAACAATGAAAGGGATAGTCCAGATAAAGGGGAGATAATGATGAACAGGTGACGAGAGGAGGATGATCAGATAAACCAGGCAGGGATGGAGATTGATAATAATCAGAGGGACAGATGGGAAGTGCAGTTCTAAAATTCCGGGGAGGTGGAGCGGATGAGACCAGAGGGAGGCGTAATTGCGCGTTCCGTGACACATTGCAAATCCATTTAAATAATAATTATTAAAGCAATAAAGTTCCATTTGTTAACATTGGTTAACTGCATTAGTTAACATGAACCAACAATGAAAAATACTCTTAAGCATTTTTTAATCTTAGTTAATGTTAATTACAACATTTACTAATACATTATTCAAATTAAGTTTTATTTGTCTATATAATTTAACAGACCTGAGTTAACATGAACTAGCAATGAACAGTTGTATTAACTAACGTTAACAAATATGAATAAATACTGTAACAAAATGTATTGCATACTGTTAGTCAATGATAGTTAATGCATTAACTAATGTTAACTTTTGAAATGCTGTAAATGTTTTTACATGGAATGAAATTGAGTGTCTCGGGTAGCATTAAATTAGACTTGTATTCTAGGCCAGAGTATGGTAGGTGGTGTCCCACTGGGTTATGTACTCCCCCCTCTTTCGTTTCATTCACATCTGGACCTCACACACTCAGATCCAGGCACAATAAGAGAAGGCTTTACTTCATTTATAAATCCTGCATTCGGTGAGCTAACATTTCAAATCTCCTCTCCGTTGTGTAACTGCAGAGAGAGGGATTAAAGGCCTTGAAATATCCTGTCTAATCTCCCTTTTGCCCAAACTCAACACCAGGATATATCCTGGAGGCCATGGCTATTATGTCTTGTCTGGAGCACACAGGCACACACACATACCCCATCCCAGCTGTTTACAGTGAGCTGAGGCATCGGTAGGGGTGGGTGAGTTGTCTGATTCCTCTGTAATGCTAAGCAGCTGAGGTTTGGGATTTGCCCAATGATGCGTTAGAATTGGACTGGGATTGACTCGATAGTCTGGCCTATGCTGAGCAACATTGATCTATTCTGGCATTTTGCAAAGGCCTCTCCATAACTCACACACACACACACACACACACACACACACACACACACACACACACACACACACACACACACACACACACACACACACACACACACACACACACACACACACACACACACACACACACACACACACACACACACACACAAACACAAACTCAGAGCCAATTGAAGAGATAAAGGGGTCTTTACCCATTTAAACTGTCATTTATTACGACAAACAAAGAATTTCTCCCGATTATTAGATTACTGAAGAGGCTCCAGTAATTAGCTTGCAGAATTCTCTGGATTTTCATCTGTTCTATTCATACAGGCCGAAAAATATCAACACTACTGGTGTTAATAGCTCAGAACCAATCCTTTCTCTTTCCCCTCTTCTTCTTGAGACTTATATTGATTTTTTGTTGTTATTTAGTATATGAGATGTGAGATGTCTGCTTTATGACTACAGTAAATAAAGATATCCTTGTCTGAGGAGGTTGAGAGGATAAAGTGTGATTACCGAATGAAGGAATACTATCAGTGGCTAAAATTATACTGAAATATATTATTTTGATACTGCAGTACTATGCATGTAGTACCATATACCAATATATTTATATAGCCTACTTTTTATGATGCTTATATTGCAAAACCCATTTAAAAAATAATAATTATTGCATGTCATATACAGAACAATTTACTTTTAATGCATTTTATTTTGGGAGGAACTTTTAAGTTCCATTTGTTAACATTGGTTCTTAAAGGGGTCATATAATGCCATTTTTGTACAAGCTAATATGATTCTTTAGGGTCTAAATTAAAACTTTGTAATATACTTTAATTAAAAATTCTCATTAGTATTGTAAGAAAACACTTATTTTACCTGGTCAAAAACAGCTCTGTTTTCAGCACGCCGTTTCAGTGTATATGACTTTAAATAATCATTAGCTTTGCTGACTCCGCCTCTCTGTTCTGCGCATACACCGTTTGTAACACAATAACACAATAACCACGCGTTGTTCATTATAAACGTGGGATTATGAATTTTATTGAGAACGTTGTACATAGAAAACATGCTGTAATGTACCCTGAGTGTAAACCGACGCATTCATCGTGAAGCGTGCAGCTGGCGATTTGCAAAGATTATATAAATATTAATATAAAGATTAATAAAACGTTACACTCACTTTAGTTCTTCTGAAGGTTCAGCAGGAAGACGAATAGGTTCCGATCCTTTATTCAGGTGCAGCTTCTCAGCAAAACCAGCTTTACACTGATCCTCGTTTATAAAGCAGTCCACTGAGAAATGATTCGGCAAACATGAGAGCAGTGACGTTGCTCGTGGGGAATATTCCCTTCGAAAACAAACTCAACCACTGCGTCTTCAGCGGTTCGGATTTAGGAACATTAAAATGGCTGCTGTGTTCGTTATTGCACCCAAGAACAGAACACCACAATCGCTTAGACGCCATTCTGCTCATAGACAGTGCTCCAGCATATCAACAATGACCGCGCCGGTCCGCGCGGACTATGATTCACAGGATGAGCGAGGGCGGGTCTGTGTTGAATCACTGCTGTCAATCAACAATCGTGGGAGGGGCGTCCGTTTTATTGACGTCACAAAAACGAACGGCTCAATTTGAGGCAGGGGAAAACATATAAGGAGATTAAAACAAAAACACTGGATGGATTTTTATCATTATATGATGGTTGTGTACAGGCACTGCCAACACACATTTCAGTACAATCAACTTGTAAAAGTGCATGTACCATTATATGACCCCTTTAAGCATTTCTTAATCTTAGTTAATGTTAATTTCAACATTTACTAATACATTAAAAAAATCAAAGGTGTTATGTTTATATTATTTAACAGAGATGAGTTAACATGAACTAACAATGAACAGTTGTATAAACTAATGTTAACAAATATGAATAAATACTGTAACTATCAGTAACTAACAGTGTGCAATACATTCATTAATGCATTAACTAATGTTAACTAATGAGACCTTATTGTAAAGTGTTACTGTGTTAGTTGTTTAGTTAATACTGTATCTTAAGTCATTTTTAATTGGAAAACAATTGGCAGACCCCCTGCTTTACTGCTATGGGACCTTTGCTCTAGGCCCAAGAGAAATGCAACTTGTCTAAATGAATGTATCCCTGTGCAAGACACTATGGACACATAAAAGATAAACACTTTAAAATCATGACACTGTGGCACTGACTTTTGTGAGGGATTCATGCATTACATGAGCCTGTCACTGGCACAGATAACGGTAACAAAGCAATTGTTTGATTTATTTCATTGTGCCACTGTGTTTTATAGCATGTAAACCAAGGTCAGAACATTATTTCAGTCTTCAAGGCCTGGACAAGCAGGATGATGTTGTCCTTAAACCTGTCATAAACATATCACACTGTATTGCCTCTGTGAATCTGCACACCACCTGATGCCCATCCACCCTGACAAGTTATGAGGTGTCAGTTAAATCATCAAGACAGCCTGCCTACAGACGGTTGTAGGAGGACACAATGGATCAGAAGGATGACTTATACAATTGCTGTTAACCTTTTGGACGTGTAACTTGTAAGGGCCGTGCACAGACATTTGAGGGGGCAGGTGCTCAAGTGAGAAAAAGGGCACTAATCTCATCTTATATATATATATATATATATATATATATATATATTAGGGCTGTCAAATGATTAATCGTGATTAATCACATCCAAAATAAAAGTTTTTTTTACATAATATATGTGGGTGCACTGTGTATAATTATTTTATATATATAAATACACACACATGCTTGTATATATTTAAGAAATATTTTCATGTATATACTGTATATAGATTTATATATAATTTATATTATATATAAATATAAATATTTTATATATAAATAATATTTTTTTCTTAAATATACATGCATGTGTGTGTATTTATATATATACAAAATAATTATACACAGTGCACCCACATATATTATGTAAAAAAAACCTTTTATTTTGGATGTGATTAATCGTGATTAATCATTTGACAGCCCTAATATATATATATATATATATATATATATATATATATATATATATATATATAAATTTGTTAGATATTGTAGAACAACTTTAAATTACTTTCATATTCAATAAATACTTAAATAAAACAAAAGAAGATATTTTGGGTCCATCAACTGTTGGTTACCAACATTCTTCAAAATATCTTCTTTTGTGTTCAGCAGAAGAAAGAAATTCATACATTGGAACAACTTGCGGGTGAGTAAATGATGACAGAATTGTAATTCTAATAAACTATCCCTTTAATGCAGTTTTTGGCCACACATTTAATTGAGAATTGATGCCATTGGGGTAATCTAAAAAATGCACTTATGACTTAGAAGAAAAGGGCACTTATCTAGCCTGAGAGAAAAAGGGCAGGTGCTTGAGTACCACTTGGGCTCTATCTGTGCATGTGCTTTGTTTGCAAATCTACATTTATGTTATGATCATTTAGCTTAGACCTTGTTTGACACATTAGACCAAGATAGTGATAGTGCTGTAAAGATGACTAAACAGACCAAAAAGGAAGAATAACTTTCAGATCTGCTCAAAGACTTTTTGTTCCATTTTATTTGACCTGCCAGTTTGTATAGAAGAGTCATTAAAAATGGATGTCAATAATTGATTTCTAAATGTGGCTGAGATGTTATTTATGACAGACATCATGCTTGGATTTAATAAGTTATCTCCTTGTTTCCATGCACAGCTTCAGCATGGTAAACCTCCTGAAAGGCAAATCCAACCAAGCCAACCACACAGAACGGTCACCCCTTCTCACATTCCCCCAAAATGACAGGTGAGACTATGTATATTTCCTAGTTGGTTTCACAATATGTACTGTGATTAATAATTTTTGATTGTTCTATAGTTCTTGTTTTCTTTTCTGTTCAGCAGTAAACAATTCAACGAAGGTTTGTAAATAAAAAATCCACTGTAGCTCATATTTCATAATTAAATACCGTTTTTCAAGAAGTCATTTGCAAACATTATATAATGCTTTGACAAGATCAGAGGTTGATGTGGATTCATTTATAATTATATACCAAACTATAGCCTACTAATCAAATTGTAATGGCATTTCTGGCTATTTCAATGTTCATTAATCATCTGTTAAGTGTTACAGAATATCATATTCTTTTGCAAGTTATTATATAGCATTAACCAATCATACACAGGGAATTTCTCCCTCTTTCTTCCAAAGTTGCAGATTCTAAAGACCTGTTGACTTGGCTTTAGTCAAAGGAGGCTTTTGCAGAACAGCTGTATGAATGTTACCTGCGGGTCTATAATTACCGACCTTGTTCTCATTCAGTAATGAGAAAAAGTGGCTTTGTGACCTTCATTTCCAACAATTACTTTATATATTACCAGGTTGAAGGCAAACAGTTCCTCACATAATGTATGGCATTTTGATATCTTGAAGTGGGCTTGACCTCTATGTACTTTTTAATTATACCAAACACTGCCTGCAGTACTCTATCTGCACTCTCAGTTGTCAGACTCTATAATAATCGGGAATGATTCCAGCAGATTAAATTTGATACCAGACTGGAAAAATTTCACACAGTTTGCTTAACCAGTAAGGTATGTTTATTAGCCATGTTATTTGCATAAGAATCCCCAATTTTCCATTTGAAACGTTTTATATTTTTATATACAAATCAATATTTTGATGTGGGAAGCAACTATAGTTCTTAGTTCTTCAATATTTTTGTCATTTTGCTTATTGTTCCATTCATTTCCTGTTTTCCTCAGCATGTGTCCTTGATTCACCCATGCATCCCTACCAGAACTAAAAGCGCTCACTAAAGCCAGTGATTTTTATGTAACAATGTTTGAAGAGTCATAGGCATAAGGATTACACCTGTATTTAATGTTGTTGAGATGTGTAGGATAAGTCTTCTCATTGACAATGAAAATTCAAATTGAATCATACACAGGATTTTAATGTATTTATTGTTTGTCTATGTAAGGTCAAGTCACCTTTATTTATATAGCGCTTTATACAATAGATTGTTTCAAAGCAGCTTTACAGTGATAAACAGGAAAATAATGATTCTAGATAAAAACAGTATTTAATTCTGCTGTAAAGCAGCTCTAAAAAGACCATAGTAAACAGCCATTATTCAGATAAATTCAGTTCAGTGTTCAGAATTCAGTACCATTCAATAACTGTAAAGTTCATAAATTATGGAATAAGTTTAATTAATCTATAAAGCAGCTCCGGAGAAAACAGTGATGTCATCATTCAGCTCAGTTCAGTTTTCATCCAATAGTGTCAGTTCATTCAAATCAATAATATTGCTGAATATAAAGTGTCCCCAGCTAAGAAAGCCAAAAGGTAACAGTGGCAAGGAACCCAAACTCCATTAGTGAAAATAAACCTTGGGATAGAGAAAAAAAAACTTAGGAGAAACCAGGCTCAGTCTCCTCTGGGACCCTTATTGCAGTCTTTCTCAACCATAGGACCCAGTAGGTTTGATTGATTCCCCTATGATTTGAATGATTCCCCTAGTCTTGAAAAACATGGATACTAGGATATTGGATATTGCTAGTTTGGCCTATAATAACATATGGTACCATATTCATATTTATAAAACTTTGTCATGATTCCTAAATTGCAAAGCCATTAAAATAATAATTTGTAATGTCCATATACATCACGCTATATTTTAAAAATGAAACATTGCAGATGTTTAGCTTCTTGCTGTAGTTGAAGTTAAATTAAAATCTATTTTATTTAACATAATTCAGTTTTTCACAAATTAGTTTGATATCAAACAATTTGTGGGCCCCCTACAGTACCGCCATAGAGCTCCATAGATCAAGGAGCCTACATGTAGTAAACTGTAGTGTAAATATGGCTGGCTGCTATCTGCTGCCCTTGGTAATACATTTTTCATTCCCTCTGTAAGGCAGTGAGCTGAATGCTAATGCTGCTAGCGATTATATTGTGTTCTCAGTTGGAATAATCTATCTTGCTGCCTATAATCAACACAAAAACCTCTATATGCCTAGGAACTTGTATCCTGTCTTAGCATGGATTCTCCAGAACTGTGTAGCATAACAGGCTTTTAACACCTATCGTTGGTCTTAATTTCTTTTGTGTGGCTGCTATTAGCATTTATATGAATGATCGCTTTTAACCTGCAGAAGTTAATCAGCCATATGTTTTACTTTGGATTCTATTTTAAAAGTTAGCCTAGAGGTAGTGTTTAATTTCTATGAATCTAGGGACATCAAGTGGGACTGCAGAAATAATGATAGTTTCAAACAGGTTTCCCAGATCAAACTGATTAATTTGACCACTAAACAGATAGTCCCGTCCCAAACACATGAACTATTTGGTTGAGCCAGAAGTTGTCTCTGACAGCTCAAACAAACAGAGCAATATTTTGCAAGCACCACAGTGTCTAACCCACTGTTTTTATACTGTTTTGTGCAGTATAACCTACATGACACTGCATGAGCCCAGCCTGGGGTCTGGAGAGGAATCATGGGAGGCGAACTCTGCTGAATTGGAGAGGAGGTGCAGACTGGGCAGTGAGGTGACCAGTCTTTCCCACATCACATCCATGGAGAAATGTGAACATTACTTCAAACTATCATCCCCCATCAGGTATGGCATACATACACTAACGCTCAAAAGTTTGGGGTCAGTAAGATTTTTTTATTTATCTTTTTAAAAGAAATTCATCGTTTTATTCAGCAAGGATGCCTTATATTGATCAAAAGTGACATGCTACTATTTCTACTATTGGTGTTATTATGAACTTTTGATTCATATTCCTATTCATTTTCTAATCAAAGAATCCTTACAGAAATGTATTACAGTTTCCTCCAAAATGTTAACTGTTTTCAGCATTAATGATAATAAGAAATGTTTCTTAAGGTCAATTCACACCGCACAGACAAACGCCAACAAACAAGTTGGCAGTTGGATTTAGAATTTTATAAAAAAATAACTGTCATGTTCACACTGCCCCAACAGACACCAACAAACACTGATTGAACATGGTCAGTCGGGTGAAAACAAACTCTGACCAACGCCAACAGACGCCAAAAGGGGTAACACACTGATACAACAAAACCCAACAAACGTGCCGGTCCTTGAGGTGTGAATTGGCTTTTAAGGACCAAATCAGCATTTTACAATGATTTCTGAAGGATCATGTGACCCTAAATACTGGAGAAATGGCTGCTAAAAATTCTGCTTTCCCATCACAGGAATAAATTACATTTTAAAAAATATTAATTGAAAATAGTTCTTTTTTTTTTTATCAAATAAATGCAGCATTTGTGAGCATAGGACACTTTTTTCAAAAACATTAAAAAATCTTACCGACCCCAAATGAACTAAAGTTAACAAAGCTGAGTAGGATAAGGCAGAAAATATTAAATGGTTGTGCAAAGCTCTTTTACTGTAGCATTTTAATTAAAAATCTCCTCTGAAAACAACTGTCTGGGACATTAACTGTGTTTCTGTTGCAAAGTAGATGTCATAACAAATGCCAAGTAGATGTCATAACAAATGCCTACATTTGCTTTTACAGATATTGCTTAAGGACAGCAACAATCTTCACCATCTTCATCATTGTTGTTCTCTGTTCAGTAAGTTATACAGACCTGATCAACGTTTTCTCTTCTTAATAATATGCACTTATGATTATATTACTTGCATAGCTCAATTTTATTTGTCTGACTTTGTGACAATAACTATATTTATTTTGATCATCAGCTGTTTTTCAGCATGTATCCTGACAGGGAGAGCCCCTGGAGGATGCTGGCAGTCTCATCTACTGAGAGCTTCTGTATCCTAGCCATTTGTGTATGGTACTTTAGAGAATCTGCATTGTATGGGTTTGCTTTGACTTGATAAATAAGAATCATTAATGCACAAGTCAAATATTGTGATGATGCGTGCCACTGCGCTAACTCCTCAGACCCTGCAGGGATTTTATATTTGGTTCGGAGATTGCACTGAAGGGCTGTTCTAATTCATTTCCGTTTCTGTGACAATCTCACCATCTGCTATTTACAGCGGCCTGTGTCATGGTAACAGTCTTGCCTATGACTTCGTGCATAACAACAGATCTGCCTGATACTTGCGGCAATCTGTGAGTCCTGCAGAGCTGGAGAGATGAATGTGAAGAGTGAACAATGCACTGAAGTGCTGCAAAGTACCTTCTGCTGGTGGGAGGGGATTGTCTGTCCGAAATGAAACGATGGCCAGCTGACATCTGTTTGCGATGCTCTTCCAAAACACTCAGGTTAACGCTTGATGGATGTTTTGTGTTGTGTATTTTCATTTATATCCCTAGTCCATGGAAGTTTTCCTTAACCTAACTGATCACTGTAGCCATGAATCTTACTGATTTTCGGGATAACTCCCTGCTGAAGCTGCAGGTTGGTGGTCCGTTTTTGGGAGAGATAGAGGCAGTACAAGAGGCCCAGGAGTATATTCTGATCCAAGTGGAGCAGACTGAAGAGGCAGGGCCTCGCCGGAGAAGAGCTCAGCAGGTTAGAGTTGTTTCAACACAGCCGACAGGAACAATTAGGCGCTTTATCCTACCAGCAGAATAAACTCATATTAAAATAGTTAAAGGGGTCATATAATGGTACATGCACTTTTACAAGTTGATTGTACTGAAATGTGTGTTGGCAGTGCCTGTACACAAACATCATATAATGATAAAAATCCATCCAGTGGTTTTGTTTTAATCTCCTTATATGTTTTCCCCTGCCTCAAATCGAGCCGTTCGTTTTTGTGACGTCAATAAAACGGACGCCCCTCCCACGATTGTTGATTGACGGGAGCGTTTCAACACAGACCCGCCCTCGCACATGAGGTAGCTGTCAATCATAGTCTGCGCGGCGCGGACCGGACCGGCGCGGTCATTGTTGATGTGCCGGAGCACTGTCTATGAGCAGAATGGCGTCTAAGCGATTGTGGTGTTCTGTTCTTGGGTGTAATAACGAACACAGTCATTTTAATGTTTCTGAATCCGAACCGCTGAAGACGCAGTGGCTGAGTTTTGTTTTCGAAGGGAATATTCCACACGAGCAACGTCAATGCTTTCATGTTTGCGCGAATCATTTCACACACCAGACTGCTTTATAAACGAGGGTCAGTATAAAGCTGGATTTGCTAAGAAGCTTTGCTAAAAAGGATCGGTACCAGATATTCGTGTTCCTGCTGAACCTCCAGAAGAACGGAAGTGAGTGAAACGTTTTATTAAACTTTATATTAATATATTAATCTTTGCAAATCGCTAGCTGCACGCTTTACAATGAATGCGTCTAAGGTTTACACTCAGTCAGGGTACATTACGGCATGTTTTCTATGTATGACGTTCTCAATATAATTCATAATCCCACGTTTATACTGAACAACGCGTTATGGTTATTGTGTTCCCTTTCAAGGCGGTCACTTCGACATTACGTCATACTGACGTATATGGGAACTCCTCCCTTCTCCATTTTCACTGAAATCTTATAGGTAAACGCCAGCTGGAGACAGCTGGCCAATTGACGCAAAACATGCAAATGCTGACCGGTCCGCGGGCAGTATAAATAGCATGGGCGCGACAATTACGTCAGAATCTCTTTCTTCACGCTAGAATTCTTATCTGAAGTCATTGTGGAAGTTGCAATAGAGGTTACGCACCATGTTTCCTCCCCGCATCCGATGGCTGCTACATGCCAGATATGTGCGGTATTGACTCGCTCTACCCAAACAAGGATCTACTGAGGCCGCACTCACGGACGACAGGCATGTGCTGGTCTACCAGTGCGCGCCCTCATAAACCCGGGCATCAGCAGGGATGAGGCCCACTGCCGCCAGCGGCCGCTGGTGGGCCCTCTCATGCCCAAAGAAGAGTTGACAGTCGTTCTCCCCTGTGGCCCAGTGGCGGAACCCGAAGCCTTCGCGCGAGAGACCCGTGTTCGATCCCGGCTCTCGAGCAGATACATTTTAACCTGCCCGTCGCCTCTCCGGTCCTTTTCGCGGGCTCGCTAGAAGGACTCAACGCGATAGGCTTCGTCGGAAAGGATACTTTTATTATTTTACTTAGCCCGGTATCTAACAGCCAGGCTACTTCAAGAAAGATTCCGTCTTCACGACGTCCTATGGTAAGTCATGCGAAGATGCATCCAGAGAGACGAGGCAAGGCCATGGCTCTGTGTCTAAAGGCGCGAAAGTGGTTGTTTCCCCCTGTGGCTCAGTGGCGAAACCCAAAGCCGTCGCACGGGAGACCCGTGTTCGATCCTAGCTCTCACAGCAGATAAAATTTAGTCTCGCCGCGGCCAGACTTTAAACCGAAACTTTTGATCTCTATACGGTCCAGCCTTCCTCGATGTCTCTCTTCGTCGGCACCTCGTCCCGCCTAATTCGGCTACAGCCGCCAAAACGGTTCGAACCCGAACAAACCGGATCTTCACCGTTGGCAGAGGGCGGGACCGGGAATGTGGCGACACAGGCCACAGAGAGCGCCGCGCCAGGACGCCCCGCTCTGGTGATGGAGGTGCACAGCTTACAGCTTATGTCGTCAGGCTGCCCTGTATCCTTCAGTGCAACTGGCCATTCTGATTTAACCACGTATCCACAGTTGTTGTCGCTACGCCACTGACGCTGTGTTTATGTTCACACTGCACACTGATATGTGCTATGATTTGTGCCGTTATATATTGCCCTGTTTCTTTCAGTGCGAATGGCTATTCTGATTACCACGTATTCACAGTTGTTGTCGCTATGCCACTGACGCTGTGTTTATGTACACACTGCACACTGATATGTGCTATGGTTTAACTGTTATATCCTTATATATTGCCCTGTATCCCTCTGTGCAACTGGCCATTCTATTAACCACGTATTCACAGTTGTTGTCGCTACGCCACTGACGCTGTGTTTATGTACACACTGCACACTGATTTGTGCTATGATTTAACTGTTATGCCCTTATATATTGCACTGTATCCCAAAGTGCAACTGGCCATTCTGATTTAACCACGTATTCACAGTTGTTGTCGCTACGCCACTGACGCTGTGTTTATGTTCACACTGCACACTAATATGTGCTAAGATTTGCGCCGTTATATGCTGCCCTGTTTCTTCAGTGCAAATGGCTATTCTGATTACCACGTATTCACAGTTGTTGTGCGATGAAATGACGCTGTGTTTACGTGCACTCTACACACTGATATTTGTTCATGATTCATGCCGCTATAAATTGCCCTGTATCCTTCAGTGCAACTGGCTATTCTGATTCACAGTTGTGCGATGCCACTGACGCTGTGTTTATGTACACTGATATGTGTGTGTTATGCTTATGCCACGATATTGCCCTGTACCCTTCAGTGCAACTGGCTATTCTGATTACTACGTATTCACAGTTGTTGCGATGCAACGGACGCTGTGTTACGTACACACTACGCACTGTTATGTGTATGATTTATGCCATTATATATTGCCCTGTTCCTTATCCTTCAGTGCAAATGGCTATTCCGATTACTACGTATTCACAGTCGTGCGATGCAACTGACGCTGTGTTTATGTACACACTACACACTATGTGTTATGAATTTTGCCGTTGTTTATTGCCCTGTATCCTTCAGTGCAAATAACTATTCTGATTACTACGTATTCACAGTGTGGCGCGATGCAACTGACACTGTGTTACGTACATACAACTCACTGTTATGTGTAATGATTTATACCGTTGTATATTGCCCTGTGTCCTTCAGTGCAAATGGCTATTCTGATTACGTACACAGTTGTTGTGCGGTGCAACTGACGCTGTGTACACGCTACGCACTGATGTGCTATGTTTACACCGCTAAATATTGCCCTGTATCATCAGTGCAACCGGCTATTCTGACTTACTATGTATTCACAGTCGATGTCGCGATGCCTCTGACGCTGTGTTTTTGTACACACTAATGTGACTATGCTATCGCGTTGCCCTGTATCCTTCAGTGCACCTAGCTATCCTATCTAACTGTGCATAGTCACAGTTTGTCGCTACGGCGACTTGCGCTGCATCTGTGTCCACACTGAAGCGTTATGCAGTTATGTGGCTAACGTAACTGACCATTATGTGAACTGTGCATATTCATGCAGTCTCGGTCGCTTCGTCGACTTGCACTGCATTATACACTAAGATGTTTGAAATGTGCACACTGATGGGTAATGCTGTTATGTTGCCCTCTGTCCTTCAGTGCAACATCCAGCTATCCTATCTAACTGCATATTCAGTTCTGTCGCTATGGCGACTACACGGCATGTACAAGGACGTGTTTTTGCTATTTTGTTGCCCTGTTTCCTTCAGTGCAAAACTAGCTATCCTAATCTAACCGTGCATATTCACAGTTCTGGATGTATGTACGTAAACGGATGTGTTATACTGTAATGCTGCCCTGTTTCCTTCAGTGCTGCTAGCCATCCTAATCTAACTATGCATCTTAGTTTCTGTCTCTACACAGTTTCTGTTGCTACAGCGACTTACGCTGCGTTATGTACATGCAAGGATGCGCTATTCCTTACTCACTTGTGTTATGCTGCCATGTTGCCCTGTATTTTCAGTGCAACTAGCTATCCCAGTCAAACTGTGCATATTCACAGTCTCCGTTGATACGGCGACATGCGCTGCATTTATTTACAAATGGATGTGTTCATGCAGCGGTGTTGCCCCGTATCCTTCAGCCTAATACGGAGCTAACTGCGTGTATTAAGTTGGCGCTACAGCGACCTATGCTGTACGTGCATGTGCTACGCTGTTATATTGCCCCGTTCCTATCAGGGCAACTGGTTATTCTGTGCTAACTCATATATTCACAGTTGTAGCTACAGTTATGACTGTGTTTGTGTGCTTACTGAGGTGCTATGCTATTATGGGGCTATTTTCTAACTGCGTATATTCACAGTTGTCGTCGCTACGGCCACTGGCACTGTGTTTATGTACATTCAGTTATGTGTTGATTTGCACTTCTGTACATTGGCTATAGAACATCGGCTATGTTCTACAAGGTGGCACCCCAGCCCCAAGCTGTGGAACCTTCTTGTGTGTCCGTCAGTGATGGAGTACTCGAGTCCTGGACTCGGACTCGAGGCCTGGACTCGGACTCGAGTCCGACTCGCGGACTGATGACTATACTTGGACTCGGACTCGAGAATATATAAAATCGGACTTGAGCATTCATCAAATGAATGACATTGTTTCTGACTAAATAGGTTATAAAAAATTGATATAAGATGTTACACTTTTCCTGTTTCGGGGTCCAAGACCGGCCGTGATCTATTTTTTCCCTCACAGACACTGCTACCGCTCGCTCTCCTTGCTTGACAACACACTCACTGACGTCACTCACTTTACGCCGCATTCTCGTGAGAGAGTTAACGTAACACTCATTTAACACTAGATAAGTTCCTCTACATCTAATCAGCAATTTCGATTTTGGCACACTTTGCAGCAGCTGAGCTGACCACTAAGGAGCTAATGTACAGTGACGTGACATTTAAAGGTACCAGATTTAAACTGTGCTTTCGTGCTATGGCTGGCGCTGAGCCAAAATCGGACGCGCTCAGCGCTTAATCCCGCTTATCATACAATATAACACAATTATGTTTATTTTAGCCAACAAACTAGACGGCGACCTTGACTATGTCACACATCGCAACCACTCTTTTTCTGCGGAGTTACAACTGCTTATAGCACTGTATTTTCTGGGTTTTTTTTGCCGCAGTTACATTGGGATTTAGTTTGCTTTTCAAAATTTCAAAATTGTTTTTCTTTTACCATATTCGTCAAGAAGAATGCATTTCTCCTCCTCTGTCCAATTAGGCTTTCTTTTTTGTTTTCTTTATCCATTCCAGTTGACTGATCATCCAAAAATGTATTTAAACAATTAAATAAATAATCGTGCCACAGCTAGTTGACAATGATTTGATAAGGTCAAAGGCAATTCTAGTGATATCATACACATTTCTAGCTGCAAGAAAGAGTGCCTGAAAAATGTTGCTTGATTTGGCTTAAGTGTATATAATTTCGACTCGGACTCGAACACGGGACTCGAGACTCGACTCGGACTTGAATTCAGGTAATGGTGACTCGACTCGGACTCGACTCGGACTCTTCTTTGGTGACTCGGACTTGGACTCGGACTCGAACACTGGGACTCGAGACTCGACTCGGACTTGAACTCCGGTAATAGTGACTCGACTTGGACTCGACTCGGACTCTTCTTTGGTGACTCGGACTTGGACTCGGACTCGAACACTGGGACTCGAGACTCGACTCGGACTCGACAGTTGGTGACTCTACTACAACACTGGTGTCCGCTGCTGGGTCCTTAGTTGAGCAAGACACTTGACACTGACAAGTGCTGAGACGGAGCTCTCCCTGAGATGGCCTTACCACCGGCTCTCGCCCCAGCGAAGCACTTGGAGATTTACGCTCATTCTAGTGAATGTTGTCGCATTGTCTCGGACCTGATGACTGCAGCGTCACTCTCAGTCCGATACCAAGCTACGTTCCGAAGTCTCTTACACCGTTCAGAGCACAGGTTGATCCCTGCCCGCCTTATCTGCTGAGTTTTAGCCTCGCATGATGCCGATGCTCAGAGTGATGTTGGCCCTGTAAGGGATTTGTGGATGTACGTGGATCACTAGGCAGCAGTCTACCAGCTGTTTGTGTGCTTGGTGGATGGTACTAGGGACGTGCTGTTTTATACAGAGACTTTCTCTCTGAATTCGACGCTTTAAATTTAGGTATGCTGGCTGTCTTCTCAGAACACATTCGCCAGGGTTCCAAGTTGATGCACCACCTTAGCGTCGTGGGTTCGGTGAGTTTTATCAATGTACTCATGAAACTGTTACCACCAGCTGTGCAGTAGTCTGTATTGCAGAGTTACCATTGCTGCTAACTCTGTGTTATGACTATAAGGTTACATAGCTGTTTCCACATTACGCAGTAGTTCCAACGTACTGTTAAAGGGGTCATATAATGGTACATTCACTTTTTCAAGTTGATTATACTGAAATATGTGTTGGCAGTGTCTGTACACAACCATCATATAATGATAAAAATCCATCCAGTGGTTTTGTTTTAATCTCCTTATATGTTTTCCCCTGCCTCAAATTGAGCCGTTCGTTTTAGTGACGTCAATAAAACGGACGCCCCTCCTACGATTGTTGAGTGACAGCAGCGCTTCAACACAGACACGCCCTCGCTCGTGAGCGAGATGTCAACATAGTCCGCCATTGTTGATGCGCTCGAGCAGAATGGCGTCTAAGCGATTGTGGTGTTCTGTTCGTGGGTGTAATAACGAACACAGCAGTCATTTTAATGTTCCTAAATTCGAACCGCCGAAGACGCAGTGGCTGTGTTTGTTTTCGAAGGGAATATTTCCCACGAGCAACGTCAATGCGTTCATGTTTGCGCGAATCATTTCTCACCAGACTGCTTTATAGACGAGGATCAGTATAAAGCTGGTTTTGCTAAGCTGCTGCTCATGAAAAATGGATCGGTAGCTGCTACCAGATATTCGTGTTCCTGCTGAATCTCCAGAAGAACGGAAGTGAGTGTAACGTTTTATTAAACTTTATATTAATATATTAATCTTTGCAAATCGCTAGCTGCACGCTTCACAATGAATGCGTCTAAGGTTTACACTTAGGGTACATTACGGCATGTTTTCTATGCATGACGTTCTCAATATAATTCATAATCCCACGTTAATACTGAACGCGTTATGGTTATTGTGTTATTGAGTTACAAATGGTGTACGCCAGAGCCGGCTCTGGTGTACGCATAGAACAGAGGGGCGGAGTCAGCAAAGCTCATGATCATTTAAAGTCATATACACTGAAACGGCGTGCTGAAAACAGAGCTGTTTTTGACCAGGTAAAATAAGTGTTTTCTTACAATACTAATGAGAATTTTTAATTAAAGTATATTACAAACTTTTAATTTAGACCCTAAAGAATCATATTAGCTTGTACAAAAATGGCATTATATGACCCCTTTAACTCTGTGTGTGGCTTAAGGTTTTGCAGCTGTCACCGCTATGCCGTCGACACTGTGTTAGCTCTTGTGCTCGAGTGCTTATGGTGTTGTGCTGCCCTGTTTGCAGTGGATGCACAACTTGGTAAGCCGGAGCAGACGTTGGTCTAGTTTCGCCTATCAGTTTTGAGTGCTCCTAGCGGCGCTGCTGGCTTAGAACTGTTGTTCCTTTGGGAGTGTAGTTTGACCCCGTTCAGGGCTTATCTTCACTGCGCTCACGGCGGGATTCTATACAAGTCCCATATACGTCAGTATGACGTAATGTCGAAGTGACCGCCTTGAAAGGGAACGTCTCCGGTTACTATCGTAACCTCGGTTCCCTGAGAGGCGGGAACGAGACATTACGTCAACCGCCGTGCTCGCCGTTTGATCAGCTGTGCTAGCGTTCAGTCTTGATTCTGACGTAATTGTCGCGCCCATGCTATTTATACTGCCCGCGGACCGGTCAGCATTTGCATGTTTTGCGTCAATTGGCCAGCTGTCTCCAGCTGGCGTTAACCTATAAGATTTCAGTGAAAATGGAGAAGGGAGGAGTTCCCATATACGTCAGTATGACGTAATGTCTCGTTCCCGCCTCTCAGGGAACCGAGGTTACGATAGTAACCGGAGACGTTATTGTGTTACAAACGGTGTACGCACAGAACAGAGGGGCGGAGTGAGCAAAGCTCATGATCATTTAAAGGCATATGCACTGAAACGACGTGCTGAAAACAGAGCTGTTTTTGACCAGGTAAAATAAGTGTTTTCTTACAATACTAATGAGAATTTTTAATTAAAGTATATTACAAACTTTTAATTTAGACCCTAAAGAATCATATTAGCTTGTACAAAAATGGCATTATATGACACCTGTGGTTACTATAGGCACATTCCACAATGTATGGCAACCAGACAGTGTCAAAATTCTTTCTTCGTTTTGAACAATATATCTATTATTTAATCAATTGAAACCCGTAAGAAACATTTAGCTTTAAGTTGTATTTATACTTTAGTTTGGATTTTTTAAAATGTTTTTGAAAGAAGTCTCTTATGCTCACCAAGGCTGTATTGATTTGATCAAAAATCAGTAAAAAAAAAAGAGAAGAAAATAATTATTTGTTAAAGGTGCATTGCGCAACATTTCATGTTAAAAATACCCGTTTTTCTAACCCATACATGCTTAAACAATTGCCTGATGGGCTGAATGAGCCCTTCTCTGATCACTGCGATTGCCTCTATAATCCTGTACAGTAAAATAAATAAGAGGGATTCGGGCCGGAACGTGAGACTGGGCGTGACGTCATGCGCGTTCACGCTCCCCTGGCTATGTCTAGCAGGTTTGTGTATTCGCCGCCATTCTCCGTATTAGCGAAGACAACTCGAGCGACAAAACTTCAGTCAACTTTCGACAAAAGTAGAAGATGGATTCAAAGAGACCGGCTGTAGTTCATAAACCCCAACACAAACTCCACGCAAGACAAAGACAGTAAGGCAGTTTCGCTTGTCGCCAGAGGGGGCATAGTTCTGCAAAAACTCAGAGAGGTGCGCAACAATGCACCTTTAAAGTTACTTTTTTTTTTTTTTTTTTTTTTTAATGTCATTTGTTCCTGTGATGACAAAGCTGAATTTCAGCAGCCATTACTTCAGTCTACAGTTTCACATGATCCTTCAGAAATCATTCTAATATACATTATACATACTTCAATACTAACATAATTTGGTGCTCTATGAACATTTCATATTATTCTCAATTTTGAAACAGTTGTGCTGCTTAATATTTTTGTGAAAGCTGTGATAGTTTTTTTTCAGGATTCTTTAATGAATAGAAATATAATATAATAATATAATGATATTAATAATATAATA
Source organism: Rhinichthys klamathensis goyatoka (assembly GCF_029890125.1). Taxonomy (NCBI): domain Eukaryota; kingdom Metazoa; phylum Chordata; class Actinopteri; order Cypriniformes; family Leuciscidae; genus Rhinichthys; species Rhinichthys klamathensis. The sequence goes on along the minus strand of NW_026606647.1, from coordinate 4,226,103 downwards.
TAATATTGTATAATAATATATAATATTGTTATATTATTATTTTCATGTAGAGGCATTTACACATTTTAAGGTGTCACTTATTAGTATCCAAATACTTTTGGAGGCTGCTTTATGTGAAATATTTTCTTCAATATTTTCTATTTTCAAATATTTTCCTCTCTCAAATAGTCTTTAGCCTAATAGCCTAAACATTCACATTATTAATAGTAAGATTTTTCCAACAGGTGCTTTATAACTGGACTATACCATTGCATTCCAAACGAAGTGACCAAATTCTGAGAACAAGGACATTTGAAATGGTTAGCAGGTACGATTACACATTCCTCATCACATAAGATCTTGACAATTCCACTAATAAACTGGAAAATCCAGGACCAAATGCAAAGACATTTCATGTTATACAATGCACATTATTGCATCTGCTGGATATTGAAAATGTAGAATTATCTTGTCATACAACTGTTAGATTTGAGATTTTAAGTTAATCCGATTTTAAATTGTGCTTATAGTTCAGTTAATGTGATCATGTGATAATGTGGGTTTTGCGGTAGTTCCTGTCATGGAATGTGCTTTAATGTGTCTCCACATCTGTAATCTGTCTTTCTCTTCCCCTCAAGCGCTCCTATTCTGATCAGTGTGCAGGCCTTTCTCTTAGACAGTCAGGTGGTCCCTCTGTCCATGACTCACCAGTCGCTCTATGTAACCGTGGAAACACAGGTGCTTATCGCTGGATTGATCCTGGCAGGAGTCTATGTGCTCATCATCTTTGAGGTAAAATATGTGGAATCGGCGTGAAGACATTATTTTTCACACTGCGAGATAATCCATTCAATGGTCTTTCATGACTCATCCCATATTTCATCCCCTTAAACAAGCTCATCTGGGCTGTTTAGCCACATTGACTCTGTGCAGTGTCGACTGAGATTTTTATGTACATGTCTGTAGTCTTTTGTAACTTCTCAGGAAAAGTAGATGTCACGGTGGGTAAAAGTTGTGCCTTCAGATCCAGCACTACTGAAATTATTAGTGGCTATTCATAAACTCGCGTTTTTATTTGTACCGCTGTTGAGCACTAGAGGTCACTGGGCTCTACTAAAGTTAACAGGAAGTGGTTTCTACTGGCCCACACAAACTGATTCCACAGAAGTATGTTGGATTTTTGGAAACCATGAATCGAAAAGTGGATTTTGCTGTTCATATTTTATTGCAACATCAAATTGAATTGGTCCAAATGTCAGAAACCTATTTTTATTTTTAACTAAAAAATACACAGTTTTAAGCTTTTGTAACATTTAATGTGGAGAAAAGTTATGAGGTAAATTATTTTTTAGGTCACTAATTGGTCAAGTAAGACATGGTCCTGAATCAACATGTTTTGTTGATCCTGGAACAACATTCTTGTCCGAAAATGATAACTTATACCTAAAAGCAGAGGGAAATAATATGTGAATAACACTGATGTAGAAGCACCTAGCCCTGGTTGTAAGCCTAATCTTGACATAAACTGTAAACTTGTCCCTCAAATTTGATTGGTTGATTGGAACGTTGTTCCAGGATAAACAAAGATGTTGATCCAGGAACATGTTGTACTTGGTGAAATAAACCAAATAAGCAATTCAGTTCAGTTCCTTTGTCGAAAATGTCAGATGTCCCTTGCTTTCCATTGAAGCACAAAAATGCATACTTCAAATCAGTCTGATTACCAGTTTTACACAAACTTGTGGAATTCATGCAGCTTGAGTGCTGCTGTCAATCAGAGGGACATAATGAATACCAGGACATTCTGGCATGCACTCAAATGCTGATAATTTAATTTGTTATAAAATCGTATAAAATAGAAGCATTTTCACTAGCGGTCTCTTTTGGACCTTATTGTAGTAGTAGAACTCAATTTTCTGGTCTCTTTCACTCATGATGCCTGAAATGGCCAGCTCTCATTTAAAATGAATCATTTCCATGTTTTATTTTTTGGTCACTATATATCTCTTTTTGTGTGAACGGCTCTTAAGGGATATAGATTATTACAAAGCCTCACAGCAAAACACTCCTCCACATTTTTAACTTCCTCTTCTCCTTGTAGTGCACACTTTTTAGAGTTTGTGAGAAAGCTCCGTTTTAGTGTGGCTCCAGGGGGACATGAGGGCAGAGGGGACCTCCCTTCTTAATTACATTTATTTCTTCAGGAGGGACAACATGCTGTGTGTCGACGAGTTTAATTAGGCCTTTGTGAGAGTGCTAATGGAGACATTGGGGGCCCATGTTTCCGCTTTTACCGAAACACTACGTTATACTAATGCTTCATAAATATGGCTACCCAGTCATCAAGGTGCTAAGAAAATATTGCTTTTAAAATGAAACTAATGAATTTTATGCTGTTTAGGTGAGTCATCATAATTTTATTTATTGTACTTTTAAAACAGGGTTACTTTGGGTAACATTACCTCTTAGATTTTTTTTTCATGAGGAATTTACCAAAACCTCATCCCAATTAGAACGTCTTTGAGAACAGATTACAGGTGAAGTTCATCAGATAATCACATTGTTGAAGACTGCATTATATTATATTATATTATATTATATTATATTATATTATATTATATTATATTATATTATATTATATTATATTATATTATATTATATTATATTATATTAATCCAATATCCAAGTATCCAAGTTTTGTTGTGTAAAGGATTTTTATGTTGAAGTTCATTTTCTGTTCCTATTGTTTCCATGTTAACTTCCTGTGTTTAGTTCCTGTTTTCACTTATTGCATTGTCTACCTTGTTTGTTTTCATAGTTACCCTAATTTGTTTCCGTTACTGCTAATCACCTACACCCGTACCTCGTTAGCCTTTGTGTATTTATACCCCCGTGTTTCTTGTGGGGTCTTGTTCCTACATGGATGTAACAGTTCAACATAAAAGTCCTTTGCACAACAAGGGACCACAAGACTGGGATTATGACAATTATTATATTATATTATATTATACTATATTATATTACGTTACGTTACGTTATGTTATATTATATTAATAATGATTGTGTTATATACTTATCAGGCATGATTTGAGATCTTCAAAAGAGAGTTTTGTGTTTCAATGGAAGCAAGAATATCTCAATCTCAGAATATCATCAATCCCCTATTGTACACTGGAGTTCACTAGCCTGGGAAAACCCAGACAACTTCCGGCAAATTTAGAATGGTCTGGTTTTAACCAGGCTAGGAGTTCACATGGTCAGTGTCACAAATCTGCGAGTTTGATTAGTGATGAAGTATTAGTGCAGAATCGTACATATTTCTTGTTCATTTTATGTCATAAGAGTTCTTGGTTTAAAATATATATTTTTTTAACTCTAAAACTTAGTTATTTCCAAGTTAGTATAGATTTGATAGAATCTTCCACAGAAGTCTGTGTTCTCATACTTTAGGACCCCATTGTAAATAAGGAAGCATTTGTTGTATTGACCCGGGCCTTTTCTTCCTATCTGCATTGCACAGCAGCTTGTTGATAATCCTCAGAGCTGATCTAGAATCAGCACTCTGAAAACTACTTTGATTAAAAGGGCTCAGATGGTGAGTTTCATCAGCAGCTCTGATAGCTAAAACTCATTTGCCCCAAGAGAGGGCAAAACCTGAAATCTGAGATATATAATAGTATAACGTGCTTATAAATATTAATATGCCTTAAAAGATTCATGAATAATGTATTTTTACAATCTAATTGCAGATATCTTGTAAACATTTTAATAATGGCTGATAGATTATTCCTAAATTACACTTGAGCAGCAGTTTCTCAGTAAATGGGGGGCTTTGGGTATAAAACTAACATTACATCTCACACAGGCACATTTTGACATTTAATTTAGCCATAAACTGTTTCTTGGCCTATAATTAAGAGTAATTGGTTTAAATCACAAAACAGAGAAGCATTAGTCTCAGAGGATACTTTCTTATGCAAAGCAACACAATGCATATCCATGTTGCTGATTAATTCTGCTCAGAAAGCAGTGTTCAACAATTTATCTTAATGACCGGTTTTAGACTTACAATCACAACATTGCACCAAGTGTTCCTCCCCCTCAGGAAAGTTGTCGGACTGACACAGATTACTTGCTCCTTTGAGACTGGAGTCATTAGCTGTTAGCCTGCATGTTATGTACTCGTCGTCCTTCTTTCGCTCTTCTAGCTGATTACACAGTCTTGTAATGACTGCTCCATCTTGCCACATGACACTGAAAGAGGTGCATCAGACAAAGCTTGATTCAGGTGTCCCAGTCAAGTGCTTTCACCAAGAAAGGAGATGCTGATATCTGACAATGCACTTTAAGGCGGCGCTTTTCCAAGGGGTGATTGAAGAGCAGATAATCAGAAGATGCTGTCGCCTGACACATATCGTTGTGGATCGGAATTTATCGTTTGATTATAAGAGTGCACAACAGGGTCAGAATGCATTTAATGTAAGAAATGAGGTGGATCAAACAGCAAAAGAACATAAATGAAGTGTGGGGAAGAGGGTTATTTGGCATTTTGAATCAGCAAATTTGTTTGGCTGTCCAAAGTCTTGTGTATTACATATTTAATAGTGTTTGCCAAGGCAGGCATCGTTATTACGGTTGCTGATGTGGAGGGTTAGGGATTTGAACAAACACCTTATCTCAAGTACTACAATTTTGTGCTATGGGTGAGAATGATACCTCATATCATGCAGCTTGTTTAGATGAGTTGTGCTATTACTTTTCTAAGCAATCAGGCATGATTTTTGCCTGGCGGGTGATAACACTGCAAGAAAACGGCTTATATTGAAGGAGAACATAATTGAGAGACTTTGAGGTGAAATCTTTGAACATCCTAGCAACCATACCATGCTTAAAAACAACATGCATAACATGCTTAAAAGCAACCACTCTAGCATTGTGCTTAGGCTAGCATAAATCTATTTTGTGGTACATTGTGGCTATTAGTACATGACCAATATAGCAAAAAAAAGAAGCTGTTGAGTTATTACCATGCTGATTTTTTTCCCCTCTACCTTTATTTATTTATTTTGTTTTCCGTGTTCCCAGATTGTCCACCGCACTCTGGCTGCAATGTTAGGATCCCTGGCCGCTCTGACAGCGCTGGCTTTCATTGGAGATGTAAGTTTGGTTTTAGAGAATGTTATTTATTCTATTCTGATGAAGATTGCTTACAATGTGTTAAGAGTTGGACAGATAGATAGATAGATAGATAGATAGATAGATAGATAGATAGATAGATAGATGGATAGATGGATAGATAGATAGATGATCTACATTAACTCAATGAAGTAAATCAGACTGGGCCATTTCACATAAATGGTATATCGGTAATTGCACTGATTTACTCTATTTTGAAGCGTAAGATTGTGAATAATTTAAATCTTGACTTTCTCTCTGCAGATCTACGAAATTAGTTATTGTATTCCTGAAATTGGAGAAAAGTGCATTATTTGAACGCAAGTGAAATTACTGGGTGCACTTCTGTCCGTTTGGAGTGCCCTTTAAAAAGACCCAGAGCTCTGTAGTCTTACTATGAACTTAAGACTATTGGGCTAAAAAAAACAATACAATTTCACAATTTAAGTTGACTAAAAGGCAGCACAAACACATACATTTTTAAGTTAATATATATATATATATATATATATATACATATACATATATATAAATATATATATATATACATACATATATATATATATATATATATATATATATATATATATATATATATATATATATATATATATATATATACATTATGTGCATTGTTGTTTCAACTTAAAAAAAGTGTTTGTGCTGCCTTCAAATTTTAAGTTTAGTCAACTTGATTTGTGTTATCGCAAGTTAAATTCGGAAAAGTAATTCTAATGCAAAATTTTAAGTTGTGATAGCTTAATGCAACAATCATTTTTTATCGTAATGGAAGCAATTATTTCAACAATTCACTGTAAGTCTGGAATGTTAAAATGCTCCTCTGTATCCATTCCATTGTCTCTTTACTGTAGAGGCCGAGTCTGATGACTGTTGTGGAATGGATTGACTATGAGACACTTGCCTTTCTGTTTGGAATGGTAAGTCTAATTTTAACAAGTCAATAGGAGCTCTCTTGCAGCTTTTTTACTCAATCATCTTGAGTAGCAGGGTTCCGACAGAATGTATTAAATATAAAGTCACAGAAGGGCTTTTTCAAATGAAAAAAGTAAAAAGGTCAAATTTATTTATTAATGGTGCTTGCTATTTTATCACTATTACTGTTGTTAATCAAACATGGATTGAAGTTCGGCATGTAAATTAGTGCACCGTTTCTGCTATGAACATGAATGATACCTCAAAGGGTTACCCCACAGCATTAGAACCTGGAAAGATGTCCTGCTAAGTGCTTGACAGGCTGATAAGCCCCTAACCTGAACCCATATCAGCCTCTCAAGCTGCTCAATCTGACAGGCACTTAGTGGGGCACCTTTCTTTAATGTGCTGTTAACCTAGAGCTTCTTTTAGAAAGAATTCTTTAGGGGTCTGAGATCATTTATGGTGTTTCTTTGCATTGTACTTACTTTGCAGCAGCAGAGCACAAGGTTGAAATGTTTGTTAGGTAATATGTATGACTGGTTGTCTGCATATGAAATTAGTCCATATTTTACATGGTAGTGCAACAAAATGTGACCAAAAAATACGAATACACATTAAAAACACAGCCTCTCTAATATTATTTCTAAAGTGCCACCCTTTTCAAGATCTCTGTTTGTTCAGCTGCTGTCTCCATGGAAACAAATACGTTCAATCAGCCCTCATCCAAAAGACTACATGTAGGAGTATGTGAGGCAAGGCACAAAAGAAAATCAGAGACTGATGATAGAAAATGAATCACAGCATCTGTCAATTTTAAAGACTGGCTATGAAACGTGAGCTTTAATAAACTCAGAAATATTAATGTTTCTCTTTATTGATGTTCTATTTTTGAAGGATGTCTGTTTCTGAATCTGAGGCGCCAAAAAAAAAAAAATCAAAAAAGGATTGTGGCATGAAATTGAGTGAGAGACCGTGCGTGTGGTATTTGAGACATAATGTGATTTTATAGCAACACATGTGGCAGTAAGCACTAAAAATAGAAAGCATGAAATGTTTAAGTCTCATAACCCTTACTATTTACTTTCAGATGATACTGGTGGCTATATTCTCCGAGACTGGTTTCTTTGATTACTGTGCAGTCAAGGTGAGTTTTCTCAATCTTTATGTTGCACAGTCCCTCCAGAAAAACGCGATTATGCGATCGCATGATTTAGTGCATTATCAGCCAAAGTCTGCATATTTATGCGGGGACCGCATTTTTTCAAATACGCCGCACTTTCGCCGCATAAATTGCTGATTTCCGTGCAAAATATGCGGGGCTTGCATGATTTCATAATCCTCGCATTTTCGTTGCAAAAGTCACATATATCTTAGCAGAAAGTTGAAAAATGTTGCGTTTGCTTCACACAAGAGCAGCCATTTCCCCCTGTTGCCATGGGAACGTTATGAAGTGACGTAATTACGCGACGTGAACATCATCGAAAAGCTGTAAAACAGGAGCACACTTTAATTTTTTATATTTCATTTATTCATTTTTATAGAAGTTGTAGCATATTCCTTTTGTAAAGCTACAGAACTTGTTTGACTCATCAATGTTTTGTAAGTTTGATGTATTTATTAAGGTCTTGTAACGCGTTGTGTCGGGAAGAAAAATAGGGATAGCTCACAGCTGGAGTTATTGCAGAGGCCAGACAGACTCACGGAGGCCATTGGCATCTCACAACTCGCACTTTATTCCCAAATCGAACTCGTATAACTGTCTGTCACACGTTCTACCGTCCACATCGTTACTTAATAAACAAAATAAGATAAAAGAAGTAGCATCAAACAGAAATTACCCGCACACATGCGGTGTTCGAGGCGCATGGCACCTGTCTATGCATGGCACTGGCACATACAATATACTGCATAGTTCAACAGGGAGCACGCAGCTCTTAAAGGGGCCACACCTTATTTCCACTCGTTACAGTCTGAAATAAAACAAGATGAGAAATTAAATATTCCCAGCACTTTCTGTGATGTAGTATGCTTGCTTATCATAGGAAGTAATAAGAAATGACTCTTTACATTAAGGTAGTAGCCTAGTGAGAACAGGGTGTTGGGGAATCACTTTTTTTTCTCTTTTTCATCAAACCGCAGTTTTTGCAAGTTCCCGTAGTTTTTTGCAAGTTCCCGCAGTTTTTGCAAGTTCCCGCAGTTTTTGCAAGTTCCCGCAGTTTTTGCAAGTTCCCGCAGTTTTTGCAAGTTCCCGCAGTTTTTGCAAGTTCCCGCAGTTTTTGCAAGTTCCCGCAGTTTCATCGCATAAAATGACATAAATATCCCGCATATTCCATCGCATTTTTTAAAGAAAACGGGCCGCGTAATCAAGGATTTTTGCCCGCAACAATCACTAAAAATCTCTGCGTTTTTCTGGAAGGACTGGTTGCAAATGCTTGTTTGTGATTTGTTTTGCAGACGTCTGCTTAAAGCTCCAGTCCGTAACTTTTTTGGGTTAACAATTATCCAAAATAATTTTTTGAGCAAGTACATAACCAGCCAGTGTTCAAAACTATTTGCTTGCCTTAGCTCGATTCAAAACGGTAAGCTTGTAATAATGTTTTTAATTCCAGTGGTACTGGTGGATTTCCATTGGAAATTCGAGCATGTCTTTGCGTCATTAGGTCACATCTGTACACATAAAGAATGAGTCTCGGCTAGTAGGCTTTATTGCGTGTGAGGATGTTGTAGGTGGAGATTTATAGCCTTTTCTCACAGCACTTGATATAATTAAACGTATTAATTTGATGGCGGATCCAGAAAGGTTCAAACGACAATCACCAGTGACAACTGGAGATTCACCCGTTGTAAAATCCAAAAGACTTTGGACTAGAGTTTGGTAAAAGAGACTGCAACCGGGCATGTGAAAACAAGGATACATATCTGAAGGGCTTTAAATGTAGTCACGCAATGCTGATGTTGTTAACATTAACAATTTGAGAACTAAGTATAATTTGCACGGTTTGACGTGAAATGATAAACGATCGTTAGATTTAATCAGCGCGATTTACTGCAATGTCTGAACCAGAACAAAAGTGGATGTTACTTACTTGTTCAGGTGACATTTTAGGGTGAACATTCTTATGTTGGTCATCCTTCCAAAAAGTAGAATCTGTGATTGTGAATGACAGTATCCACACCAGAGCGGTGACTGACAGCCGCACATTCTCCTCAAAACATTGGATTCATCCGCGCTGTGCCGTACCGAGGTACAACTCAGGTAAAGTTGATAATTCCGCGAATGACTGCAATTGCAGATTTCGAACAGAGATGGTGACAAAGAGGAAAAACTGCGGACTGCAGCTTCAAGCAAGAGACAATTCCTTGGTTATGTCCTCATATTCTCTGTAGAATTAGGCCACTCAATCTATCCCACCCACCTTAAATCTAATATTATATTTTATAACATTTTATGTAAATTACAGTATATACATACAGATCAATAACTGTAACATTATATAATAAGGTTTCATTGGTTAACATTAGATACCTAGTTTAGTTAGCATGAACTAACAATCAACAATACTTCTACAGGATTTATTAATCTCAGTTAATGTTAATTTCAGCGTTTGTTAACTTTAATGCACTAACATGAACAAACTAACCTGAACAAACAATGAACTACTGTATTTTTATTAACTAACATTAACAAAGATTAGTAAATACCATAACAAATGTATTGCTCATTGTTCTCTTACGAGAGTATCTCTCGTTCTGCGTAATATCTTACGCTATGGGGAAAACCTCTTTTCCTCGATGTTGAAGCCAAAAATTATCCTTAATTTTTAATCAATGTAAAACGCTTTGCGGCAGCATGCAGACATAGGCGAGGCGGCTCGCGCGCCTATTGGCTGCCCTGCGGCAAAAGCAGCAGCCTATCGAGAGCGGCTCTGCGTGACGTCTTGACCAATGGGGGCACTTCGCGCCCATTTCGTCCCGTCCCGCCAGAAAGGGCGTGGTCTCGCCCTATATAAGCAGGTCGATAGCTGATACAAACTGATTTTCATCTCTTTAGCGAAGCTACACGCATCGCTGGATCCGGAGTGAGAAGCCGCGCCATCGACGCAAGCCTTCAGCGGGACGAGCCCTTGAGCCTGAAGTCGCTGGCCTTCACCTCGCCGCCTTCAGCCGCCGTACCTGCTGCGCTTTCCGGCGTACTATATATCCTTTACTCTGCTCTGTGTGGATGTGTGTGTGTGCTCGCCCCGCGACTCACACGTCTATCATCTAAAAGAGCCGCGTCTTTTTAAAGATGCCATCCTCCTGTGGCTCGTGCCGAGCCACACTCAGCGACGGGGACCGCCATGTGATGCGTTTCCTGCCTGTGAGAGGATCATGCAGTTTTCGCGCTCGCCGACGGCGGCTGCCCTCACTGCCAGCTATTGCCTACGGTGACTCTGAGGAATCGCCTGGCATCCTTCAGCGAGACTGCACTTCCACCCGCTACAGTGCCGTGCCGTAAAGCGCCGTACTCAGCGGCCCCCCGAGCCTTCTACAGCCTGTGAAAGCTCGCCGGTTCGGCCGCCAGCTTCACCAGCTTCACTCAAGTTGCTCACTGACGGATAACGGCCGCCGCGCGCCGCCGCTTCCGCCTTTAATGACGACGAGATAGCTGCATCTGTAGAGGAGACCTTTATCCTGGCGTCAGACAGTGAGGATTGGGCGAGCTCTGTGGACCTCCCCCCTTCTGTTCGCGAGTCGTCAGGGAAACGGGCCAGCATCAAGACCGCGAGCCCTAAAACCGCGGCTAGCTTTCTTTACGTTATAAGAAATCTACCCCACCCCCCATGGGCGTGCGTCACCGGCAAAATAAGGAAAGAGTGTGTTTTAGTCCCACCGAGGCCGGACTAATCTCCATTTCTCAAACATTTCTCAGCTCCTAAGCGGCTGAAAATGTCAATATTGCAGCAATGAGCCTGTTGTATAACACGCACACCTGCAAACAAAACTGTGATGACGCTCTCTTATCTGCTTGTGTTAATGTAGTTCTCCCCTGTGGCTCAGTGGGCGGAACCCTAAGCCTTCGCGCGAGAGACCCGTGTTCGATCCCGGCTCTCGCAGCAGTTAGAAATTTAGTCTCGCCGCGGCCAGACTTCCACCGAAATTTTTCGCTCGTTCAGTTCCAGAAAATGCGACTGTTCCAGTGTATTTTGCAGTAAACAAGCCGGTACCACGGCCCGCTTGCCTGCACATAAATGCCGTTTCCACGGCGACCCAGAAAAATCATATAAGCATTGTATTTTCTGGTTTTCCGGCCACAGCCGATGGTGTTATGAGTGTAATAAAATGCCCACAGCCCAGTGTTCATTTCTACACACAACACAGCCCGCCACGGTACAGGGCTCGCACAAATGAAATCGACGCATGTCAATTGTGCATTAAATGTAGTGAATGTGCCCACAACCCAGTGCCCACAAACACTACCACGGTTTCTGTAAAACGAAACAAACACAAGTCTTCCTAGCCTCCTAGGAAATCAACGGTGTTTTAGTCTCGCCGCGGCCAGACGTCCACCGAAATTTTTCGCTCGTTCAGTTCCAGAAAATGCGACTGTTCCAGTGTATTTTGCAGTAAGCAAGCCAGTACCACGGCCCGCTTGCAAATCCACGGTGAAAACAGAAGTAGCACATCTACTTCTGCCTCGAGTGTGCAGGTGGTGTCTACGGACGCCTCCACCTCGGGATGGGGAGCGCTGCTCAAGGGCAGACCGTTCGCTGGCCTGTGGTCAGAACGGGAAAAGCTCCTTCACGTAAACTGCTTGGAAATGATAGCAGTCGACAAAGCGCTACGGTGCTTCTGTCCCCAGATAAAAGGTCACCACGTTCTAGTCCGGTCGGACAACATGTCAGTGGTGGCACACATAAATCGCCAGGGCGGCGTCAGGTCCCGAAACCTTTTACAGGTTGACGGAACGCCTTCTGGTCTGGGCTCAGCACAACCTGCTCTCGCTGAGAGCAGCGCATGTGCCTGGTCACCTGAATGTGGGACCAGACAGACTGTCCAGACAGACTGTCCAGAAACAATGTCCCAGCAGGGGAATGGGAATGGGAATGCACCCGCAGACGATCCAACTGCTGTGGGAAATGTTCGGCAGAGCGCAGGTGGACCTGTTCGCGTCCCACGAAAACGCTCAGTGTCCGAACTTCTTCTCGAAGAGCAGGGATGCGCTGGCCCACGTCTGGCCCCGCGTTCCCCTATATGCTTTTCCCCCTGTCTCGCTCCTGCCTCAAGTGTTGGAACGAATCAGGGAAAACGGATGCCCAGTGCTGCTCGTGGCCCGCTCTGGACTAACCAGACCTGGTTCCCAGTCCTGATGCAGCTGGCCAGCACTGCCCCGTGGCCTGTACCACTGAGGAGAGACCTCCTCTCTCAGGCAGGGGGCTTGATTTGGCATCCTCGCCCGGATCTGTGGTCCCTGCACGCATGGGCCATCAACGGGTACCCGCTAACCTCCCGGAGGGAGTGTTAAACACGATCACGCAGGCTAGAGCTCCGTCTACTCGACGGCTCTATTCCTCGAAATGGTCTGTTTTCTCTGCTTGGTGTCAAGCTCAGGGCTTTTCACCCATAGACTGCGGGGTTACGGAAGTGCTTTCCTTCTTTCAAGAGCTGCTGCATAAGGGCAGAACCCCATCCACGCTCAAAGTATACGTGGCGGCCATAGCAACGTTTGCAAAATCCGGCGTCTGGCCAGCCACTGGGGAAGAACGACTTAGTCGTGCGTTTCCTCAGGGGAGATCGGAGATTGAACCCTCCCAGGCCTCCTTCAGTCCCGATGTGGGACCTTTCCACGGTGTTGGAAGCCATGAAAGGTGCCCCATTCGAGCCAATCCATATGTCAGACATGAAACATCTGTCTTTCAAAACGGTGTTTCTGAGCTGGGCCTCGCCGTCTACATTTATAAAATACTATAACCTGGAGGTCCCCGCCTTACAAGCTAAGCTTTTGGCGGTCTAGAATTCAGTGCGATCTGCCCCGCTGTGTTGGCCCAGATGCTGAGTTTGGCCTGCGTATCGCTCACTGACTGATACAGCAGCTCCACGAGTGTTGACACATGTATGGCCACCCAGTTTAGGCTGAAAGTGTTTTCACCCTGGCTGCGTGGTATAATATCTATATGATTAGCTCCTCTGGATGCTATTTTATAAGGAATGACGCTTCTAGCCCCTCTTCCTTCACTCTCTGTGAGTCTATGGTGATTATGCACTACATGCACCCCGGGCCTCTGCCCTTGGGACTTTGGTGTTGGATCCCTGTATGCACGGCGTGTTACACTGTGTTCCCCATAGCGTAAGATATTACGCAGTACGAGAGATACTCTCGTAAGAGAACGTACTCGGTTACTAACGTAACCTCTATTCTCTCTAGAGAGGGAACGAGTACTGCGTATCTTGCCGTGGTTACAATACGCTCTGGTTCGCTTCGGCGATGAAAACCAGTTTGTATCAGCTATCGACCTGCTTATATAGGGCGAGACGTGACGAAATGGCCGCGAAGTGCCCCCATTGGTCAAAACATCACACAGAGCCGCTCTCGATAGGCTGCTGCTTTTGCCGCAGGGCAGCCAATAGGCGCGCGAGCCGCCTCGCCTATGTCTGCATGCTGCCGCTAAGCGTTTTATATTGATTAAAAATTAAGGATAATTTTTGGCTTTAATATCTCGAGGAAAAGAGGTTTTCCCCATAGCGTAAGATATTACGCAGTACTCGTTCCCTCTCTAGAGAGAACAGAGGTTACGTTAGTAACCGAGTACGTTAGTTCATGTCAGTAAATACATTAATTACATAGTTCTGGCATGAAACTTTGAATGGTGCATGCTGATAGGTCTTTAGCTTGTTGGTAGAATTCATATCGTTATTTACTTAGCACAGCTGATTGGTTGCTGTTGCATCAACGGCCAATGAGCTTGCTGCTCAAACATTCAAATACTTGCCATTGTTTGCTGTTAACAGTTTGCAGTGTGTTTTGAGAACCCTTCTCCTTCCTCAGGGCCACCTGTATAGACCTGCTACGGGGTGATCAGCAGCATGTCTTACATGCTCACAGCAATGTCTGGGAATGTATTCGCAGTAGCAAGTCTCGGTACTTGCTCTGCAGCAGCAGCAGCTGCATAAATACTACCATGCCAATCTCTATTACCATACCAATCTCCAGACAAGTCCAGTTAAAATTTTCGCAATTTCTCAACTTCCGGTCGAAGCAAAATGGACATATAGGACACATACCTCTCTTAGAGCATAAGATTCTGAGCATTTAAAAAAAAGTAAGTCTCTACCCCATACCTGAGAAGAGTTATGGCCGTTTAAAGAAACCACCGAAATTAGCTAAAACAGCTAAAGCTAGCTAAGTAAACTAGTAGAGAATAAATGCTGCTGCTACAGGGATACGTTTGGGATGAGGAATCATCAGAAATATACTTGTTTGAAGACTGGCGTCCTTTCAGTTAATTACCATTACAATATCCATATTACCATTCTTTTCCCAAAACGCTGGGGCAGACCTACCGGTATTCACTAAAGTCACTGTCATTTACCACAATCAATGATGAGCAGCTTCGAAGTCCGTTGGTAACTGTTGGTTGGTTGTTCCAAAACTCAATAAAACTACTAAGATCATGTGTGTGTGTTTGTAAGTGTGCCATGATGCTAAATATCCAGCATGTTTTTAAGAATTTTGAGAGTAGTCTAAAATTCTATTGAAGTTCTGAGGCTGTTGATCGCCAACTAGTAGTGAAATCATCACAGATCCATTGATTTTCCTTGGATTTTTATATTTTTTTTCTGTATGAGTATAGTGTTTGGTGAAAAGAATGTCATATTGACTGATGTCATAACTTAGGGGAATAGTTGATTGCCAATGAAGTAAAAATGAAAATATTGGAAAAAAGTGAGAAAACGCCTAATTGTTTTGCACTAAATTGATGCAAAATCATGTAGAAATGTGTTTTCAGAGTTATTTTTTCAGTGGATGTTGTCAGCACATGTGTTCTGTGTATCTGCGATGCATTTATTGACAGCCTACCCAACCCATATTTCACATTATTGATATCCGTTTTTGTTTTAGTCAATGTAATCCCATCATGCTACTTTACCCAGTTAGCTTTAAGGCAAATTAAAGAAGCAGCTGGCCTGAAAATCCCTATCATTCACTCTCAAGCAAAGTGATGAGAACCCCACAAATGCTTTATACTGTATGAAATTTATGGGTGAATATCAAGCCCCAATAGAGATGCGAAAAGAAATCAGATGGAACAAATCTTTGTCAAATGATGCAAATGTTTATAAAGCGTGAAGATAATGGGTTAGAAGTAATGAAAGCCTAAAAATAAATCTTACGAGGAGCTTCATTGGATGGATATCTCATCCCTTATTTTCAAGAATTCTCTGGACTGCTGTAAAAGCCCTGTTGTAACGTTATGGATGTGCTGTGGACATTATGAGGGCACACGCTTATGTCCTCTCATCCTATTCATGAATATTAACAGGGTTCTGGACAAGGGCATGTCCCACAAATTAAAACATTGCCATAGAAACAACCCTCTTGATTGAACACCATCTCACACTTCTTCTATTAGCATGTGTAGTCATATGTGGCTGTGTTACTCTTTGGCTGTGTCCGAAATCGCCCCCCATACCCTAAAATAGGACACTATTTGAGGGGACAGCCATTTGTAGAGGTGTCTGAAACCATAGTGAACATTATCGAGTACACTCATTCAACCAATGTACGCTCAACGGCTAGAGAATACCCATAATGCACTGTAAGAGTCGCGCGTTGAATGAATTCCCGTGTCTGACCCAAAGATGGCGCCCACAGCTGAATCATCCATCCATTTTACAAACCCCTGGTCCAAAATGGCTAAAGCGTAATATCATACATTAATTGATTATTAAATTGCTGCCAGTTTGCTATATTTCAAATGATTAAAATTGACAGAAAAATTACAGAAAGCACAAACTATGCAATAGTTGCAAGCCTTTCGGCAGACTTATTTTCATTCACTCCTTCAAGTGGACTATATTAGTTAAGTAATGTAGAGAATAGTGAATAGGGGGCGATTTCGAACACAGCATTTTTTAATTTATTTTTTGTCAGTTACCATTGTTTTGAGTCAGGAAGTGGTGACATCACAGGTGGGTTACAATCCCCCGGTGTTACCACTTGATTAGAATGATTCCAGACAGCCTGATAATGTCTCCATAGTGACAGGCTCTTAAAGTGCAGGTCTTTTAAAAAAATTCTTATTATTCTTTTCTTTTCAGACTTGAACATTCTTTTAATGCTAAAGCTTGAATGAGCAAACACACTATGGATCATTGTCAGTTTTTAGAGTGAATTCCTCATTAAAGTTCACTTTTGAACATTGTGTTCTGAGACCCCCTCAGAGGACCGTATTTCATTCTCTGTCTTTGAGACGCTGTTAAGTCTGTCTCTCCTTCCCACTGGAGGATTTTTGGAAAACATGATTTTGTTAATGTTCATAAACAAAGGCAAGCGATTTTTCGTTTAATTTATTTCTGACCCAGTTAGTTTTCATTAATGTAAAGTAACAAGAAAAGATCTAACTTTGTAAACCAATCTTTAAGGTATTCCCAACAGTGTTCTTTGTCTCCACACAGGCGTATCAGTTATCGCGAGGAAGAGTGTGGCCCATGATTATCATTCTCTGTCTAATTGCGGCCGTTCTGTCAGCCTTTCTTGATAATGTGACAACTATGATGCTCTTCACCCCTGTTACAATCAGGTAAAGGTCACTCTTCCTAAAAAAAAATCTCTCTTCCTCTTTTATTTCTCTTTTGACTTCTTTTTTTAAAACCCGGTTTAGTAATGTGCTTACAATATAATTAAGTCTGTACGGCAAGCAATTGCACACAATTGCAATTCTGGAGGTTTCCCGAAGTCTAACAAAACATTGTATTTTAATTCTGGAGGTTTCCCGAAATCTAACAAAACATTGTATTTTAATTCTGGAGGTTTCACGAATGACCGGCCCCATAGACTTTCAGTGCTTTGCTGTACACATGACTTTTATTTTTACAAGCTGAGGAACAAATTCAAATGATTTTCTTGGTAATTGACAGCATGCCACAGATGCTGTCAATAGAGTTAAGCTTGCATTGATGCTGGAACATTCCTTTAAAAGGAAGTCTGTTCAGCTGAACTACTGCTAAAAAAAAGAAAAATCCCAGAAGGCCTTGGCTTTTTTTCTAGACAATAATTTCTTTGTCAGTCTGTTTAGTATTATATGAGGATATAAAGAAGCATGTCTCCGTGCTATAAACTTCCCACCTCATTGCTTGTTTCAGCTCCATTTGAGCTTATTTTCACCTTCCTTCTTTTCACCGTAACACATCAATTCTCAGTGTGATTCATCGGTGCGTGCATGTGCACATTATATTTGTGTTGTTCACAAGTCTTTTATATGTTTTATATCCTGATGTACAGCGTTATTTACTTAGCGTCATTTAGGACACCCTTTTCCTTCAGAGGACGTGATATGAATCAATTAGGCACTGTGTAGGTTTCATGTCCCATCTCTACTGAAAAAAAAAGACCAACAAACCAAATTTTGTTTTTGAGCAAGGATACTTTTTGATATTTTTGTATTTTTCATCCCTCTTTAAATTTCATCCGTCAAATTCTTATCATCTTATGTGGACCTTAAAAATCCCTAGTCTGGTAGAATAAAATAAATCTATATTTCACCCAGCCATTAAAACATAATGCGCTGCCTCAGCGTTTTCATGACATTGGTTGTGAGAAATGACTCCTTTTTTTGGATTATGCATCACCAATTGCATCTTCAAACACCTTCAGGGCTTTAGGGTTTAGAAACACAGGACACACGCACACACGTTAAAAAACGAATTGGAGAAATTACAGAGTTCAGCTTTTTGTTAACAGGCAATTTGCTTGTGCAAGTATTTTTTTCATGCCAATTTAGCAGGGAAACTGATTTGCTTATCTTAAGATTTGCTTTGAAATTCAGTGTTAATAACTAAACTTGAATTTTGTGCACCTCAGCTCAAGCTTTTGATGATGATGATGAATCAGGTCCTTCCCTCTCCATACGTTATGGAACAATTACAAATATGGAAGAAGTAAAACCTATGAGCCTGTGTTCTTTTGGTCACGATGCTAGGCCATTGTGATGTTTGCTATGGTGTTGCTATGCGATTGCTTAGTTGATCTGTGTGTTTTTTTAGTCGGTTGCTATGGTGTTCTGGGTGGTTGCTACAGACCCAAATCAATCGATCCCATCACCAAGTCTCTATTATATTCAATAAGTCTGTGGGATTGTTTTGCATGTTTTATGGCAAATTGACAAATTGTGAAAGTATGATAGATTAAAAAAACGTTCTAGGATATCAGTGCTAATCAGGTTTTGTGATGCCTTTTTGTACACTAGGTTATGTGAGGTGCTTAATCTGGACCCTAGGCATGTCCTGATTGCCGAGGTAATCTTCACCAACATCGGAGGAGCTGCCACTGCTGTTGGAGATCCCCCGAATGTCATCATCGTATCCAACCAGGATCTGCGTAAAAAAGTATGTAATTATTTCTCACCGTTCCTGTTTGATGCTGGGTCATTCACGGGTGAAAGGATATTGTGTTGCTGTTGTGTGCCTGTTGAGAGTGTCTCTGCCTGGTAACTTATTGGGCAAATTATACATGACTGAACAAATCAACAAAACACACAGGCACATTTGTGACCAAGCATTTTTCTGGCATAGAATGATAGCCTCGTGCCAAAACACCCTGTCACTATCCACTCAAGTCTAAAACTCCATGGCATCCTGTCTTACACCTCTACTATTAATTATGTAGGAATACTTCTTTGCCAGCTTCAGTCACACTCTGCCAAATTTTCTCTCTCTCTTTCTCTCAGAGTTGAAATCTTTTTTGCTTCAGTAAAAGCAAAACCTCAAACCTGTAACAGTCATTGTGTACAAACTCTGAGACCAATGATTGCCGACTGGGAGTATGCAAGATGTTTGGCTGCAATAGACTTGTTACTCATAGGTAATGTCAATTTTTGTTAGGCTACTTAAAGCCATTGAAGTACAATGAAGCAATGCCTAGGTGATGGATGCGTGTGATTACAAAAATTTGGTCTGCAACATCGGCGTGTACTTTCCTAACTTAATCACAGGACAGTAGCACGAAGACTTTCTTTCATTGTTGCACAACCTCAGAGTCTATAATCAATCTCTTTCCATCAAACCCTCACTTACATGAAAACACAATTTAAAGTTCCATCCTGCCAATTGGACAAGGTCACGGGCAGGCTGAATAATCTCTAGGTTTATGATGTGACCTCAAAGCAGAGAGTCTTGTGTGGTTCTGTGTTCATTGAGCCTTGTGTAATATTGGTTTGATTGAAAAGGTGAGGGGACATTTTGTGATTTATTATTCACTTCAATGGAAGAGATGGAAAAGTGTGACCCAGGTTTGTGGTTGTGATTGAAATTTTCATGTTCACATTTAGACAGAGATCAATGCATGACCTCATTGGTGATAGGACTAAATACACAGTATGTCTTGGAGTTCAAGTTTGCGTTGCGTTCTCGGTATTGCCGCAATTTGGCATTAGCATAAATTGTCTGCTTCTACAGATAGTTTTCCCTTTTAGATCATCCACTGCATTGACGGAGGGACAGTTTGTAAGAATGTTGCTGATCAAGATAGATCTCATAAGTATGTTTACCTGAATAATAACAAATCAGATTTAATAGCAAAGACATTTGAAGCTAGTTCTATCATCCCGTGAGATTTATTGTTGTCACTATAGCGCATGCACAAAAGCACATTAATTATGTTCAATGGATCTGCTCTTGCAATGCTTCGGCCTAACATTTGCATAAAGTATACTCCTGGCCTAAATTATGCAGCTTGTTGAAGTGCGCTATTGCTTTTCTAATCAGACCTGGTGATTTACAATAAAACAAACAAAGAAATTCCCATAGATTTGCATTGAAATTGCACTGAGAAATAATAGATCAAGGGAATAGAACATCATAGAGACTTGACATTGCCTGTAAGCAACTACCCAAAACACCCTAGAAACCATCTTTATTCACGATAACCTCTTAGAACAAAAAAGTTTAAAAGCCATGTGTGCTAGTGTATGTGAATGTGTAAGTGTATATGCTCAGTGGGCCTCATTTATCAATCTAACGTAGAAACGAGTGCAGAAATCATCTTACGACAGGGTTCACGTATGATTCATAAAACATTCGTATGCTGCCAAACCCATTGTACGAATGATGGTACGTTGATAAATGTGGTGGCTGAAAACAGTCATCATTTAAATATCACGCCCCTAAAAATTCACGGTTTAGAAGCCTTGCTCCTATAGGATTTGCGACATGAAGAAACGTATCCCAGCCAAGAAGAGGAAGTATCTCATGAAAGAGAAATTGATCTTACTCCAAAACACCTGTTAACCTCGTAGTTGCAAACAATTATTGTTCATTAAAAACCGGTAAATAAAATGATACATTATAAACACTATACTATAGGCTATTTTAGTTTCCCTCACTCCACAACAAATCCTTTAAATTTAATTGTATTCAGAACAGAACAAGAATGAAAAATCAGTTGCAATAAAATTTAATATTAAACTGTAGCTCACCTCTCTCATTCTTCAAGAATTCAAATGTTTCCATGTTTGCCATGTAACATTTGGTTGCTAAACTATTATTCATTATGTAAACAAGTTTTACGTGAAAACGACCGTACTCCCAGTTTTCTGTCTTGCGTTCGATTTGTAAATGAGGCCCAAAGTGTGTGTTAGTAAGTAAGTGTTAGTGTCCAGCTAACGCCCAGAATGAGACACAGAGGACAAGATAGAGCTCTTTCATCTCCAGCGCCAGATGCTGATTAAAGATGCTCTCTTTGGAGCCACTCTTCCCTGCAGCTCTTTCTGTCACACACTACCAAGACACAAAACCGTGTGTGTGTGTGTGTGTGTGTGTATGTATCAGTGCAAAAGAGAAAGCGAGCGGAAAGAGGGTGGCTATAAAAGTATAGGAGATCCATCTTTTTCTGACAGTCTATTTAAAAGGCTACACGCCAAAAGAACAACTATATGCCTAAAAAACCTCAGTCTATTTGGAGCCATACATTTTTATGCCATATAAACATCTTGTCAGCAAAATTGATTTCCAACCCCATCTCAATTTTTGACAGAGATGGATGAATTAGTCTGTGAAGCACATACAATTACCTATTTTAATTGAGTGCTGCTTCACGTTTTAAGTGTGTTTTAAAGAGAATCTCAAGGGTGGTTTGAAGGGTCATGCAAAGGTAAAGAGAGGACTTTTCTAATATGTAATATTTCCCTGCTTCCATGACAGTTGTGAATAATGGGTTTTCGCCTGGTCTGAACACTGTTTAGGCTTGAGCGCCCCAAAAGAAGTCAAAGCAAAAGATTACAAATTATTTGGGGCTCAATTTCACCTAAACCAAATGAACGCTCGTGGACTGTTGCATTTATAGTATTGCATTCCAATTTCCATTAGGATCAGGATAGGATGGTACTGTCTTTCTTGATAAGATATAGACAGTCCTATCTAGCTCGTCATCATGACTGAGGGTGGACGACGTCATGCTTATGGCGGCAAATGAATCATTCACTCAATTGCTTTGTTTAAAAAACACTGATTCATTCTGGATATATCCTATCTATTTCAATATACATTATGTTTTAGAGTATTAACGCAACTTTTTACAATAAGATTCAAATCGTTACTTAGGGTATCATGAACTAACAATAGCCAAAATTCCATCCAAGGAAAAAAGTTGTGAAAATGGGAAATGCCCATTATCGCAAAAATTATTGCAAATGGTCAAACAATCTTTTTCCTTTTAACTTTAGTGCATAAATTCTATGTTGATACGAAATATTGTTGAGAAAAACTTGTTAGAAGACACCTTTTGACCTCTCTTAGACTAATATATTGACCATATTTGCTCGAACAAAATGAAATGAAAAACATTTAGTATTTAATCCCTGTTTTTTTGGCCACATCAAACTGCAACTGGCTTCACATTTTGTTGTCGTTTTTCTGATATTTCCTAATTTAATCATAATAAATTATTATGATACTGAAAAGTAAGCTGACCATTTTCAGTTGTCCCATTACTCTCTCCATTCTAGTTGAGGAAATATGGGATGTGAAAAATACATAATTTGTACACAAAATGTATTAAAATTTTATCGGTAATGATGGCTGATAAAAAAACCTCCTTGAGACAGCAAATTTCACACACTTAAAAAAATAAAATAAAATAAAATAAATAAATAAAAAATGAACATTTTCACTTTGTCGATAACAGAACAGTGTCAAAAGTGGATGGAAGCTATAAATAACAGTTTTATAGAGCATTTATTAATCTAGGTAATGTTTACTGTTCATTCATGTTTGTTTATTAACTAATGTTAGCTAATGAAGTTCAGATGTTAAATTTGTATTAGTATATGCAGAAATTAACATTTACCTAGGCTAAAAAATGCTGTAGAAGTATTGTTCATTCATTGTTAGGCCATTACCCAATACATTGAACTAACATTAACAAACTGAACCTTATTGTAAAGTGTTAATGGACTCTTAGTAAGAAACGTCATTAAATCCATTAAAACATATCGGTTACCTAACGTAACCTCGGTTCTCTCTAGAAGAGGGAACGAGTATTACGTAAGTTAGTTTTCATCGACTGAAGTGAAAGTCGCTCGTGGCGCGAGCACGGCAGGTTACGCAATACTCGTTCCCTCTTCTAGAGAGAACCGAGGTTACGTTAGGTAACCGATACGTTCTCTTACAAGAGGTTCTCTCGTATTGCGTAAGTTAGCTTACGCTACGGGAACCCTTTGTCAACGCCGTGCGCGCCAAGCATCCACTCATGAGTCCCAGGGAATCCTGGGGATCCCAGATTAAGCGGGGAATAAGGCGGCCAGCAACGCGGGCCGGCACAAGTACATAAGCACTCATAGGGAATACAGAGCGGCGCTGCCGGTCCGTATAAACATATAGCATATTAACCCAATATAGTGCAGCTCAACCAGGAGAGCTAAGTCGCGTGAGAGTAGCCTGCGCACGATCATATCTGGACAGAACATACATCTCACTTATACTGACAGAAGTTTAGCCTGCAGGGTGGGAACTTCCAGGTTATAAAACCTAACAAAGGTGGACGGGGAGGCCCAGCCTGCCGCCACACATATGTCATAAATAGAAATTCCGCTGGACCATGCCCACGACGAGGCCATGCCTCTAGTGGAATAAGCCCTGACGCCCAAAGGGCATTGCAGACCTTTTGAAGCATAGGCAGCTGCAATAGCGTCCACTATCCATCTGGACAGGCTTTGTTTCGAGGCGGCGAGACCTTTGGTGCTCCCATTGAACAAAACGAAGAGCTGCTCCGAGCCCCTGAAAGGGGTGGAGCGCGTAATTTAAGCCCTCAGCACCCTGACCGGGCAGAGGAGATTGACATCACTCTCGCTATCGGATGCTGGCAGAGCCGATAGAGAGATGACCTGCGCTCTGAACGGAGTGCCAATCACTTTTGTGACATAGCCATGTCTAGGTTTGAGGATGACTTTAGAGTCATTTGGCCCAAACTCAAGACACGCAGCGCTGACAGACAGCGCGTGTAAATCACCCACGCGTTTGACTGATGACTGAGCGGTCAGAAAAACGGTTTTGAGTGATAGGTACTTTAGATTCACGGAATCTAACGGTTCAAAAGGATATGCTTTCAGGGCCTCGAGGACCAAAGAAAGATCCCACATAGGAACCGACGGGGGGCGCGAGGGGTTCATCCTCCTGGCTCCTCTAAGGAAGCGGATGACAAGCTCGTTCCTTCCTAGTGATCGACCACGCGTCGACTCTGCGAACGCTGCTACGGCCGCCACATAGACTTTAAGCGTGGAGGGGGACCTCTCCTTATCCAACAGCTCTTGGAGGAAACTAAGCAACCGCGAGACCCCACACGTACGTGGGTCCAGATTTTTGTCGGTGCACTGTCTGGAGAACACAGACCATTTAGACGTGTAAAGCTTTCTAATAGAGGGAGCTCTAGATTGCGTAATCGTGTTCATCACTCCTTCTGGCAGGATAACGGGTATCCGTTGATCAACCATGCGTGGATGGGGATGCCAGATCGAGCCGCGAGCTTGAGAGAGGAGGTCCCTCCTCACCTGAATCGGCCACTGGGCTGTCTGTGACGCGTCAGCTCCGGGAACTATGAATTCACAACAAATTTGGTTCTCCCAGCGCGGGGCTATAAGGAGCACCGAGTGGCCCGTTTCCCTGATCCTCTTGATCACCTGTGGCAATAGAGAGACCGGAGGGAAACCATACAGCGGGCGGCTGGGCCAGATTTGGGCTAGCGCGTCCTCGTTCTTCGAAAAGAACATTAGGCAGTGAGCGTTGTCTTTTGACGCAAAAAGGTCGACTTCCGCTTTGCCGAAAAGGCGCCATAGTAACTGGACTGTTTGGGGGTGCAGGGACCATTCCCCCGGGGGAATAATGTCCCTGGACAGCCTGTCTGGGCCGTCGTTCAGGCGGCCTGGCACATGTGCAGCTCTCAGCGAGCGCAGATGGTGCTGAGACCAAACGAGGAGGCGTTCTGTTAGATCGCAGAGGTTCCTGGATCTGACACCGCCCTGAGGAGGGGAGGAGGGGAGGCGAGAGCGAAGCTCGAGGGAGGAATTCCGCGGCGAGCGATTCGCGGTGGCCACAGGCTCCGGAGGCCTTTGAGAACGGCGCTTCTTCTTGCGCGGTCCTACGCGGAGTGACAGCTTCTGGGTTGAAAACTTCGAGCCGAACCCGCAGGGTCGACATCGGAAGTTCGTCGCAGTGCACGCAGCCTCCCGACGAGAGAGCGAGCGCTGCGTGTTCCTGGCCCAGGCAGAGAGCGCAGATCACATGGCGGTCTCCGGCGCTGAGCGCTGATCGTGGAATGCTCCACCCATCAATATCTTTAAATATTTCATGAGAACTTCAATATTTGCCATCACAGTTTTAAATTTAGTTATTCCTTACACTCTTCCATTGGAGACAGAAGGGTGCCTGGTTTAAATTGTTGTTTCATCAGCTAGCTTTTAGAGCTGAAATCGCTGTGGGGTTTGAGTTAATTTGTGGCTCAGTAGAAACATTGTCCTTGCCTGTCAAACTGTTGCACTGGATGATGCAGCGGTAATCATGCTCAAGTTACATTTTCCACATCAAGGTCATTTCCTGCTGGGCTGCAATTGACAGTGGGAAGTTTCTAAAAAACCCAATAGCCATAAACTTACATTTCTGACAGGCCTAAATCTCTGGAGGGCAGAACCCATCAAATCCACTGAAGCCCCCTGCTCTAAATGTCCTATACTTTATAAACATCATTTTGGGTTTCTGTCACGACGTTCGGTGATGAAGATGCTCCTGTAGCAGATGCACAGAGGAGGGCTGTGACGATACACGTGTGTAGTGCTGGACAGATTCATCCATTCTGTTCCGTAGGGAGAGATTGCATCTGCTGTAATTATTGACATGGATGCAGTGGTTTGTGTTATCTCGGTGTTACATGGGCCAGATTTGTTTATATTTGAGAGGGCTTCTGTTTGTGTTGACAACATCCAGATGATGAATGGAGATACAACTTCATGTGCCACACACACACACACACACACACACACACACACACACACACACACACAATTCAATACATGCTGTTTGCTTATCTGTTGATTGCTTTGTGCATTGATTTGGTACCTATTTAGCTGGGTCTTACATGTCAATCAAAAAACAGTTTTATGGCATTACTAAGAGAGATTCCCTCTATTATGAAACACTTTTCTGGGTTTCACATGTGTGTGTGTGTGTGTGTGTCTGAGGACACAAGTTCCTGATGCAATCGAGGTAGGAGTCGATGAAACTAGGCTCTCTGTGGAATGACTGTATGATCTAAAACTATATTTAAGCTCGTGCAAACAGGTGCTTTTAGGGTATGTGGGTGAGCTGGTGTAATGTAGTTTATTGATCCTATGTTTAAGATTAAAAGTTCTTTAAAGTGATTTTTTTTTATTGAATGTTCCTTTTACTGTACCTGACACTTAGTATCTTGAGGTATCACATCACATCATTTTATTTTGCTTTTGTTTTGTTCTTCCCCGTTTTTAGCATCAACAATTATAATGTTAAAATTTGAATAGCTTTGAACATGCTGTGTATACTGTTGTTCTCTGCAGTATATTATGTAAATGAATGAGGGTGTGCAATTTTGTGACTCCTGTCTGTATGCTTGTGTATATATGTGGATTTTATTTGAGTCTAGTGAAGCCATCACGTTCTCCAGGAGTCTTAATCTGTTTATTAAGCTCCAATCAACCTCAGGATCTTTAGAGCCTCAGTAATCTGAATCGAAGCTCTGCCATACAAATAGATGGATGACATGGTGCCATATAGCTTAATAAAAAGCACAGTGCTAGAAATGCGCTTTACTAATCAACCTCAAAAGATGTTATAAAACACCTTGACTTACAAAAGACATATAGGGACCTATCTTAGACCCGGTGCAATGCAGCGGCAAATTAATTTTAGAAAAAATATATATATATATATACATACAGTATATGATAAGTTTAAAGCAAATGATCAATGACAGCATGAATTGACTGACCAAATTAAGGCTACGTCTACATTAATCCAGATACATTTGAAAATGGCGTTTTCGTTTAAAAACGCTCTCCGTCCACACTAGCGTTTTCTGTTGTTTTACGACGTTTCAGTGTGGATGAGAAACCTTTGGAAAATTCCTGAAAACGCTAAATAAACCTTACTGCGCATGCATAAAACCTCATAAAAGCTCACTGAGATTATACAGACGGAAAAATAAATAATAAAGTTATTATTTATTATTTATTCTTTTGGCAGGATCATTTTATTTAGCAAAATATCTCGCCATAAACTGATGCGTCCAGGTTGCACTCAGTCACTAGCCTGGATGCCAGCCCGAACCCTACCCACAACATGTTTTGGTTGGGAAGTTCGGTCTGGACTCGATCCATTGAGGAGTAATTATGATCTGTTCAGAAATCGTCGGGCCAATCAAATTGCCAGGGTGGGCTTTATACGATGATGGACAGATGATCTCCATTTGTTAAAAGCAGTCAAGTCGTGCTGCAACCGTGTTATAAAGTTGAGACAGGGCCGACAAAAGCGAGCAGATTTGTTTGCTTTATTGTCGAGATCTAATCCTAAACGGAGAACTTGTTCGTATATACATCAGGGTTTCCGTTGTCCGGTAATTACCAGACATTGGCTTGGAAAAAAATGAAATGTCCGACAAAATTAAATCTCTCCGGTCAAATTGTCTGATTAAAATGGCCTAATAATCCCGCCCCCTAACACAATCTGAATTTGAGAATAAGCTTAAAATGTATAAAGTAGGGCCGGGACTTTAACGCGTTAATTAAGATTAATTAATTACACACTTTAACGCGTTAATTAATTACACAAAAAATTATTTTTAATCGCACTTATTTTTGCACCGCGGAACGTTTCTCACTGGATGAGTTTCGGCGGACCGATTATACTGGCGCACCAACTAGCGTTCATGACGAAGAAGCTGACGAGATCGCTTTGATTGGCCGGTGGCTGGGAAATGTTGTTACAAAAAACGAACGGATGGACGCGTCGATAAGAGCATGGTTGTGTGCAAGCTATGCAACAAGGAATTCGCTATTGCTATTAGTGTAGTGTAGCAATATGCTATTTTGTTGCAATATGCTATTGCTACACTTAATGGCTATTATGGCTATTAGTGTAGTGCTATTAGTGTAGTGTAGCAATATGCTATTTTGTTGCAATATGCTATTGCTACACTTAATGGCAAAAATTGCACTGGTCTGCTGGACTTGGTTGAACAAAAATAAACAATATTTTGTTGCTTAAGCTTATGTATGCAGTCATTATTCAATGGTATACTAAAAATCCATGTGAAAAAAATTACTTCTCACAGTTCTCAGGTCAAATATTTATGCGATTAAAATGCGAATAATTTCGATTAATTAATTACAAAGCCTCTAATTAATTACATTAATTTTTTTAATCGAGTCCCGGCCCTAGTATAAAGCAAAAATACACCGACCGATCAGAAGGATTATTTGCCATTTTACAAGCATTGAGTCTGCGGACACCGCTCCTCTTATCGATGCGTAAGCCTGCGACGTGATGCCCTCGCTGTCATGACAGCGCTCGTGGCTATGGAGGATTGTATTTCTCCACAGCCTGCGAAGTCCTCATATGTGATTTCAACGAAATGTATCCAGTAGGGATGCTCATTTCGGTTAATTTTCCCGACCGACAACCGCCGCTCGTTAATCGATTATTAACCGTTAACTGATAAGATTATAATATTGAATTGGCATTAAATAAAAATAAAAATGACGCGTATCTGTGACCCGTTAAAAATACAAACATTGATTTATTTATTTATCAAAGGGTTTATTTTAACGGGCAAAGTGCAAACAGCAGCATACAGAACAGATCAACAACAGAACCTGGATTCAGATCAAATTTTCACGCAGCTGCAGCATTTCTGACAGTGACAACAGAGAAAAACAGAATAAAATAATACAAATAAAAAACATAAAATTGCACAGCTGCACAATTCAGCACTGCAAAATAGCGTAAAAAGTAGCCTAAAATGACCCGAGACAATGTTATAGGCCTAGTCTGAACGGTTTGTTCCAGTTCATTTGACAAGGAGTCATTTCACGGTGGCCAATTTAAATGTTACCAGCTAAATGAGACTGAGAGTGTATAATTAAGTTCGCTTGAGTAAAAACAATAGGCTACTATTCAGATATTTTATGTGGGGAAGGGGGTTTGGTTTGTTAAACTATGAATATGAAACCATAGTAAAAACAATTGCCGTTGATTGACGCCAATCGGACGTTCATGTTTTTTTCCGTCTATTTGAAAGTTAGGCTAATTATAAACATGTTGCATTCTATACGGCCTGATTATGTCATTTTTTACGTTACATAGCCTGCCTCCAGTTTTCCTCAACTTGACTAATTAAGAGGCGATATTTGACCGACATATCATCAAAATGTCCGTAAAACGAAAACTCTGCCGGTCACTTTGACCGGCACCATTTTTTTCTAGCGGAAACTCTGATATACATTCACCTTTTCTATTTCTCTCAAAAATACTTTTCGTGTTTACAAGTACTCTGCGAATCCTTAAAATCTTTTTACAACACCGGCAAAAATCGTTTACACTCATTATTTTACTACTTCTTCCAGCGTGCGTGCAGTTTAGTTCTGTTGACAACTATGCGTCGCTCAACATACGTCACTTACTGCGTTACTCTGATTGGTTGTAGGTCTATCCAATTGAGTGCAGAGTTGTTGTTTTTTCCCTGGTTCGGTTAAGACAGCCTCATAATCAGTGTTGCCAGACATACGATAATTATCGTATTTGTACGATAATCTTGACCTCTGTACGATGTACGATCAATAATGAAAAAAATCCCATAATGTACGATAATTTCTGAATTTTGTGACACTTCAATCGGAGGTCATTGTAACCATAGTGCTTCTATACTTATTGGTCTGGCTGTGGATCTACGTCATGATTGTGAGGAGAAAGTGAAGGTGAGAGAGCTACATCCCCCGTCAACAATCCAGTCAACCCCCACCCCCCCACCCCCCCTCCGGTCAACATTCTAGTCAACCACCCATCCACCCACAATACACCCCCCCCCCCCACTAACACCCCAACCCAGTCAACTGCCTACCCCCCGCCCCCCGTTTGGCTCGTGTACGATAATTTTCTTCCAAATACGATCATTTTGA
Organism: Rhinichthys klamathensis goyatoka; assembly: GCF_029890125.1. Taxonomy (NCBI): domain Eukaryota; kingdom Metazoa; phylum Chordata; class Actinopteri; order Cypriniformes; family Leuciscidae; genus Rhinichthys; species Rhinichthys klamathensis. The sequence goes on along the minus strand of NW_026606647.1, from coordinate 4,196,122 downwards.
TCTTCTGGTACGAAACTCATATTCTGACTAGAACAATAGAATATCAGGCTACTCAGTCACAACATGTTTGGTCTAGCAAATGTGAGTAAATTTTTTGTCATCTTTGCAGGACTGTGATATGAAGAGTGTACAAAGTAACATATTTTAGCAACAGTGTGAAAGTGAATAGCACATAACAGGCACAATACCGGTATAAACATGAATATATTGGTACAATATGCGTCACATGACTAAACTTACGTCATCGTTTTTTAAATACCTTCGTTTTGACAGTCCACACTACAACGCAAAAACGGCGTTTTCAAATTCATCCACTTTGGATAGCGTTTTCAAAAAGCTTTGTTTCATTAATACAAACGCTGTCTCAGTGTGGACGGAAGGCCAAAACGGAGAGAAAAAGATGCGTTTTCAAAAGAAAACGTATTAGTGCGGACAAGGCCCCTTTTCAACTTAGAAGTTTTTTTTTTGGAAGATTAATAAAGTAGGATGTTAAATAGAGAGAGGAAAATGGAAAGCGTTTGGGAAATGATGGCTTGACTTTTTAAAGTATTTTAAAGGCCAAGAAATCACAACTTTTAAATCCCCTACATTTCCAAGGCAGCAGTCAGTCATGACGGAACATATTGTACTTGTGGCCTCTTTGTTTATTTGGGGGGGGTTCTGTTTGTTTGTTTGGTCTGTGCGAGTCGATGTTGAGCTGTGGGTCCCCCCCATCGGTCTCGACAGGATCACTACAGCAGGGATGTTGCCATTTGGTCAGTCAAGCATCCATCTGTGGAGCTCTCTGTGGATCAGACATTTGTGGCTGGGCATAAGGAGTGTTTCAGGGTCGTTGAGGAGACATCTTGTACACCCTGCTGTCTCTCTCTCTCTGGCATCTACTGGGCTGTCAGTCACACTCTCAGAAATCTCAGCTGTCAATCAGCACTACTCCAGGCCCCAGGCAGACAGGCTTTGGCGGACTCTAGTCTGAAGGTGGCCCCTGACTGCTCACTAATCAGCTAGCGCCAACAGTGAAGGTCTTTTTGCATACAGTAGTTATTTCTCATTCCCTCTTCTCTCCCACTTCCATTGCTTTTTGAAGTTATTTTCTTGGCTGATAAAAGTGGGATAGTGACAACAGAAATGGAGTGAGGGGAGGTCTCATTTACACATGTCTAAGTCATTATCACAACATGCCTGTCGGACAAAACGAGAATTTACAGAGAAAGATCCACAAACACTGCCTATTGTCTGCAACTGAATTACTGACAAAGTAATGAGGACTTATGGATCTACTCTGTATGATAGGGCATTCATTTACATTTACATTCAGCTCAACAGCACAGGAAGTCCACGAGGAATAAAGCAGAGGACCGCTTTAATGAAATGTTATCGACAGATCCCCACAAGCCCAGATACCCTGAGCGAATCTGAGGATACCTCTTATTTTGAGTAGGTTCAGACATTGGAGTAAAGCTCTTGGCCCTTAGATGTATTGAATGAAGAATGAACTATCTATCGCTGAAATAGTTTTTAATTTATGATGGAATATTTTCAGTTAAGAAAGAAAGAAATATATATATATATATATATAATTTTTTTTTAATGAAACTTCCAATATTTCATTCTTTATTTTCATCTTAAAGTGATAATTTACCCAAAAATTCTCTATAATTTACTTACCCTCATGTCGTTTCAAACCTCTGAAATGCTGAAACTTCTATGAAGTTGAATTTAAGGACCTGATCAGATTGATTCTTGAACAGTTGAAGGACCGGATCAGGTTGAATCAATATTGAACAAATAGTTCAGACTTTTTCTAAGCGTATTAACAGTTTAATTGAAAAGATCACATTCAGAAGAATGATTTTTTTCACAAATCAGATATCGCTTTCTCGGCATGAGGGTGAGTAAATGATAACTTTTGAAATCAGGAATTTTGAAGGCGAAGTTTTTTTTTTTTTTTTTTATCTGTTTTTCCCATCGTCTTGCAGTGATCCTCTAAGTCCTGCCTGTCTTTTCAGCCTCTCTCTCTCTCTCTCTCTCTCTCTCTCTCTCTCTCTCTCTCTCTCTCTCTCTCTCTCTCTCTCTCTCTCTCTCTCTCTCTCTCTCTCTCACACACTCTCTTTCTTGATCTCCTGTAGAGGTCACTGTATACCAGTCTCATGTCTTTTTGTCTCTATACACGTTTGTTTGGCATCTGATATTACATGTTGTTTGTTTGCTCGGATCTTAATTTTTTATTTTTCTAAATCATACAAGACCATGTTTATCCTTTCAATCATGTTTTTTTAGGTAGTACCTTGAGCTGCTTTAGGACGTAATACAACCACCCACCCCCCAACCAGCCTTTTTTTTTGTCCTTTCTAAAAGGTACCTCCTAGTCCTGGATTTTTGCAAAGCTTAAGCAATGTGGGGAGCCGAACTACAACAGGAATGCAATTATCTTGTATCTTACCAGTTCTGTTACAGAATAGTGACTGGGTCTAGTTGTCACACTTTTTACTAATTTATCAATTCTCATGGTCCATTTATGTATTGGCACATACAATATAAGGTACTGGTGACAATAAAACGTTATTGTCGTTGTTAGTACACTGTTATACAGAAAAATATTTAACAAATGTTGACCTTTTGTGACAATGATTTTGGGCACTATATGCGCTAAGTTGTCACAGTGGTAACCTGCCATTAGATAGCCTGCTATAGACTTCTCACTCAGCAAAATATAAACAGGAAATCAAGTCAACAGCAGGGGGTATAACGTCCTAAAGTCAACACCACAACAATTTGTAAAAAAGCAAAAAAATAGTATGCCAAAATACCAAATAAAAAATTATATTAAATTGGAATATATAAAACTTGCTAGATGAAACTAGAATTTAAACTGGATGTGGGGGATGGAATTTATCCTTTCAGTCATGGTTTACACACACACACACACACACACACACACACACACACACACACACACACACACACACACACACACACACACACACACACACACACACACACACACGCACACACACACACACACACATCAAAAAAGTTTGAAGTCAAAAGTTTTTAAATATTATTTTGTTTTAAATGTGTTTGAATGAGTTTCTTCAGTCACATGATCCTTAAGAAATCATTCTAATATGCTGATCGGGTTTTTCCATATTTGAACCAACCATGGGTTGAAACAACCCAGCATATATATTATTATGAAACAGCAAAAGTGGCATACAAAAATACAAATCGTTGTTCTGACTTACAAATAAGTAATTAATAAATTATATAGAATTGCATTATATAAAACATGAAATGATGATATATTACTACATCCTTTTAATCATGGTTTTGTTTTAAAAATAATTTCCATATAATGGTAACTTAAGAGGTTGTTAAATGCAAAAGACTTCGGACTTCGGAATGGCTACAGAAAAAAAGAGACTGCAACCGGACCCATGTGAAAACAAGGATAATATCAGAAGGGCATTAAATGTAGTCACGCAATGCTGATGTTGTTAACATAAACAAATTGAGAACAAAGTATAATTTGCACGGTTTGACGTGATATGAAAAGCGATCGTTAGATTTAATTTGCGCGATTTACTGCAATGCTTTTTTCCCCTTAGTTGGTTAGAACAAAAGTGGATACTTGTTTAGATGACATTTTCCGGTAAAAATTCTTATGTTGGTGGTCATACTTCCAAAAAGTAGAATCTGTGATTCCGAATGACAGTATCCACAGCGGCGCGGTGACCGACAGCCGCACATTCTCCTCAAAACATTGGATTCATCCGCGCTGTGCCTTGCCGAGGCACAACCCACGTAAAGTTGATAATTCCGCGATTGACTGCAATTGCAGATTTCGAAAAGAGATGGCGACAAAGAGGAAAAACTGTGGACTGCAGCTTTAAACCAACATACAAAAACAAGCATTTGTGACTTTATATTTTGTGTCAGAATAGCCCTGATACAACTTCCCTTTGTGACAGATCTCCTTTCTCTCTCTGTAAACAATCCTTGTATACAAATGTCATTGCGTAAACAACCATAAATACCTCACTACAATGGGTTATACACCAGCCGTATATTGGGAGATAAGTCGTAGGATTAGATTTCAGGCCACACAGATCTATTTAACACATCTCTATCAGTGGTGGCATTTTAAAATGTGATGCCATCTGGTTATGATGAGAGATGGAGTGGGTGCACAGCCAAGGAAATATCATCTGACGCTAGATGTTTAGCAGAGAGGGCTGTATGCTCTTGATATGAATGATAATTAATAAATAGTCAAGTGCATTTTAAGAGGATTTATGCCTCATGCAGGTGCTCATTTAAATCTTATATAAGTGTTTAAATGCATCAAGATGCAAGCATTAAATGGGGAATATGATTCTGTTGATGAAATGTAATCAAGGCCTCCATCCACATTATATGGAGAGCCAGTAAAGTGGATGTGATCTCTACTTAGTGCTTTAGAATATATTTCATGAAATACCGCAGCAAATTAACTGCAGAAGTTCACTGTAGTCGCATTAAAAAAGGGTGAAAATTAACCCACCCTCTTGTTCCTCTAGGGGATTGACTTTGCGTCCTTTACTGGTTACATGTTCCTGGGAATCTGTCTGGTGTTGCTGACCTCATTTCCTTTTCTGAGAATGCTGTACTGGAATAAGAAACTTTACAACAAGGAATCAAGTGAAATCGTGGGTGAGTATTAATTTATTCTGCTCTGTTCCTGCACATCAGGTTTCCCAAAATCACTTGGATCTATCCTCAAGTGTACTGCAGAGAAACTCGTATTTCCTTCTTTTATGATTCAAGCGCTTTTGTTCTGACATGTGCAATGAAAAATTTGTTCATAATCCCATTGACCTAGATCTTAAAGAATGAGCAATCATTTCTAAAAACCATAGAGTTGTTGAGGGAACACTTGATCTTCCTTGTTGACAGCAATTCTTCCTATATGAGAATGTGAACGAGTGTCATACACCGTTCATACACTATTTACACCAAATCTCATATCCTATCCAAAGCTCCTTACATTTGGCCTTTTGAGTCCCTGTGACTGGGATAGCCACAGTCTACCCTTTCATGGATGATTATAACCTCAGCAATACATAATTTTTCATCCTCCCGCACTTCCCACGATCATATTGATGCGTTTAGTCTCTCTGTACCCTTCAGGCTGTTTTCCCTGATATTTCCATTATTCTTATCGGATGAGCCTGTGCTGAAAGCCTTAACGCGTCTCTATTAAATACATAAATCCTGTCGTAGATGACCTCTCTCAAGACCTAGACTTATGCAATACTCTCAGGCAGGACTTATTTATTTGTTTTTTGAGGGGTCAAGGTTTGCCTGGTTAGCATGGCCCATTTACCCCCTGCTGGTAGATGTTGTAAGTACATCATCTGGGCCCACGAAGCATATCTTTTCCATTGACAGGAATTCAAAACTCATTTTGTATTTTGAAGAAATATATATATATATATATATTTTTTTTTTTTCCAAGGAACATTTATTTATTTCTTTGGCCTCTTCTTTTCCCCTTCACATCACAGCTGAGCATAGTCTCTAATGAAGGGCTTGGAAATGTGGGTTCTTGTGGTGTCATTGGTCACATTTAGAGTTCAGCTGATTTGCTCAAAAATGTCTGTGCCCAGAACTGCTCATGAGCAAAGATAGCACATTTTATAGCAACTGATTAAAATATTTACAATGAATAATTTTCTCATATTATTATCTGGAAAAATACATGCTAACAAAGTGCACGTTACAGCATGGTTACGGTTGTACTGAACTCAGCCTGTCAGGTTGTATGTTGTACTTGTATTTTGATATCTACCTTTGTGTAACACTTGCTTGAAATGGGTCATGTGTTCAAGGAATTGTGTATTTATGACTTTCTGTTGGAACAGGACACATTTAGCCCAAGTGTGTAGGTGCTAACACCGCTAGAAAGGCCAATAAAGCCATCATAGACACTGATAGGTCAATACCACTCTCACCTAGGGAGTCATTGCTTCATCACCACCTCCACTGAGAGCCCAGACATGCTCTGTTCTTCCCCTCTTCTTTCGCAAACAGGATTTATATATTTTCTCATAATTTTTTCCATTCTGGCCAGTCACTGAAATTAATGAACAAACAAATAGACGAACTAATAGATATCACAATTTCCTCCCCTTCACCGACTTCACATTGACAACATTCTCTCACCTCCTCATGTTGTTCCAAAGCTGCATGACTTCCTTCTTACTTTTTTGAAGAATGTTTCAACCGTTCTGTCCATACACTGAAAGTCAGTAACAATATTGGAAAAATAAAACTTAAATATTTTTCAAAATATCTTATTTTGTCAGGGTTGCCAGGTCTCAAAGATATTTCCACCCCAAAACGGACTCAAAACCCACCCAAAAGGAATGAAACTTGTTATTCTGTTTTAAATTTTATTTGAATTATTTCAGCTAGCCTAGTTTAAATGTAGTATACTTTTAATTATTATTTTACTTTATTTTATTTTATTATCGTTTTAGGTAGTTTGCATGATAAATTGTTTAAAATGTGAGATATAACACTTTCACAACATGTTATACACTGACATAGCTATCCATACAATTATATAAGCTAATTTTTGTCTTAAAATGCATATTGTCCTTTCACTTCATAGATTAAATTAAAATACTCTGATGTTTTCTGATCTCACTCAAGACCATTATTAATAGCCTACATACTCTTTTCCCTTTATCAACTCTTCTTCTCTTCACATTCACCCTTGTTTTGTCTATTCAAGCATCAATGAGCAATTAATCTACAATGGCACTCTCAATTAACCTGCCTTGAAATTCCTGATGTGGTTGAAACTCATGTAACCTCTAGTTTATGATGTGAAATCAAACGGGCCTCCATACAGTCTCTTCCTCTTTCAGTGGTCCTCAGGTTGGGATGTATTAATTCCAAGGATCAAAACACATTAGTAAAATGAGCTATTTTAATTTTTCTTTGTCTACAAATAGGCGTTTTGGCGGCGATGGTACATTATAAAAGTAGCCACTTTTAAAAGAGCTCCCTTTTGGGGTCAACTGTTCATTTAAGATAATCACATTTTTATATATATGCATTTCATTAGCTTTTTCTGGATAATTTTTAACTTAAATGATTTTTGGTCTTTTTTGGTTGTGTAAATAAATATTGAAAATAATCCGTAGAGTCTTCCTCCAGTTGTCAAGCTCTCTCTACAGATGGCCATTAGCCTCTTGAGCAGCTGCTCCTTCTGCTCCACAGAGACCAACTCCTCACATCTCCCATACACCTCCACACCTGAGCTCTCCTTCACACACCTGAAGTATGACAATAGCTCCTTTATAATAAACCACTCATTTCAGCCGTTCACAGTCTGGATACAGGCTCTGAGGTTCCCAGAGAGGCTTTCACCATCCCCATAAGTCATAATCTGAGGAAAGCACAAAGCCTTTTCTAGAGTCACACAGTGGTTGATCATCCAATTTAAACCAGGACTTTGAGTCATCCTTTTATTGTGTGAAATAGCATGATGGTGGACGGCTGCATGCTGATCAGCCCAGTGTCACAGCAGATTTATGTCCTTATAACCTCCAAGTTTGGGCTAGATGAGAAAGTAGTACAAAACCCCACATATATTTACTTGCGTTTTCATACACACTGAAACGTACAATATTGAAGTATTGACTGCATGCACTAAAACATAAATAATTTACGTATGAGCAAGTTTTAGGTGTACAAATCGTTATTTATCAATATTAAGATCGTGGCATTCATATTTTGATTCTATTGTATTCAGTTGTCATATCAATGACATTGTTTTCAGTCGCATTTATTAAACGCAGTTTTCTTATCTACTTTCTGTGAAATTATAACATTTCGCTCTGTTCTATGACTTCTGTTCTGCTGCAAACTTGTTTTGAAATATGAATAGAATTTCTGTAATCGTTTAACCATTGTACTGTATATCTTGTGATTTTTATTTTGTTTGTCGTGGGACACAAAAGGCGTTTTCTCAGTAAGGTCCTATGCTGTGACTGACAATAGAACCATAAAATATGCCAAAACGCAACATAAATTCACAAAAGTAATACATTTTATTTGTGAGGAACAGACCCAAATTCTAGACTTTATTCAGCGTTCTTCTTCATCTTCATTCTCAGCAGCGACCCCAAACGTCAAATCCCACGCTCATTAAAAATTCAATGCCCCGAGAAACTTTAACAACCCGCTTTACGCCAGTGATGGCTCTCACCTGCTTCGTCACAGATTGCGACATGCTGTGTTTTGGTTGATGTGTGTTTGAATGTTGATATTCAATGATGTTGATTTGAAATCACCAAAATAAACACACCCTTCCCAAAAGGATCACACCCCTATCTAGATGCCTCCGATCTTGGGTCTTTGAGAACTATTAGATTAACGTTACTTAAAACTTTGCAAAATAACTACTGGTCGACCTCATGTCAAATAGATTAAAGATAAACTAAACAGATTTTTAAGATCAGTTTTTATTTTCCATTCTTATTTTTGACATTTATTTAACAAGGTAATTCTCTAGATTTTAATTTTAATTCACAACAGTCATTTTTAAAGAGTGTTGACATGATAATTTCCAGCATTTCTCTTTTTTGGTCTTGTCAGCCACCCAGGCTTTAGAATTTATTAAAAGTGTTATTACATTTTTGTTATTAAATAACTTTTTAGTTGAAAGAATCACTCTCCCCATACTGCAGCCAAGCAGTCTCAACAAATACTTTCGGGAACAATTGTTTTTTTTTTAATGTAATTTTTTATTGAATTTGATTGATTTGATTTTAGAGTATAACTACATCAACTTATCAGTAAGATAAGTGAATTTTAATTTAGAAACAGTGAATTATATTTGTTCATGCTTACAGAACACCTACACAAGAACTGTTATTTTGAAAACAACCAGCAGGTTGCACGAATGGATGCGTCACACCAGGAGCCTTAATTAAATTTATGTATGTTTTGTGCCTGTTATTTCAGAGATAAATACAAGATGACAGACAAGCAACTGAAAAAAAGAGAATTTCTTTCTCAGAAGGCAGTAAGGCACGCTTTATATGTTCTCCTACACCATTGGCCTTTGCCTACTGTGAGGATTGTCTTCCCTTTGAGACAACATCAGCATGGGACCAGCACCAGCCAGAATGCAAATCTCCCTGTGATTATTGGGTTATTGGGTGGCTAACACATTGAGAGAGTGTTGGTCGGTGTGGAGTTGATGCAAAGTTTTAGAACTCTGCTCTGTAAGGAACAGAACTTAAATTATCGGCTTGTCGGTTCCCTGTGAGTTGTGCGTCTGGAACGAAAGACCTCCACTAGGCCTGATGGTGACCACTCAATGCCAGTCCAATTTATAATTCTGTATAGCCTTAAGTCCCCACAGAGCCTCACTTTCGAAAAAATCAAACCTGCTGTGTGGCTGATATAGTTTTCCAGGCCCTCGGCATGATGCATTACTGTGTCAATTAGCTTCTGGAAAGCTTTCCTAGCAGCCTCACCATCACATGGTGAGAAGTCATGCTGAAGGACTAGTACAAATCCTTGCCTATTGTATGTCTTTGTTTTTCCTTCTCCCTTATCTTCTCTTTCCTTTCCTTCTCCATTCTTTTTGTAACTGCCTAGTCTGTGCTTCATCCTCTTCCTCTTCCGTATCCAATAATAGTCCAATGCATTAACCCCATAAATTCCAAAGCAAAGGAAACAACAGCAAATGACAACTATTCACAGTTTGACTGTGGCGCTACTGTATAAATACTCAGTACATATAAAATGATTTGTAAATAAACAAAGCAAGTGACATATTTTCAAAAACATTGTTACTCACACTTTTGTGTTGCGACATTGCTGTCAGATCCGATATAGTCGGCACTGCATCATCTTTTATTTTCAGTCTCTCTGAAAAGTATGCGCTGACCTGTGTTTTGTTTAAAAATATATCGGCAGTAAAATAAAGCGAAGAAAAGAACAGTTTCTTACTGGTGGGCGGGGCTAAAGAGGCACTGATGTAGAAGTAGGCACTGATTTTCTTCTGCAGTCGTACACTTTTACGTCATACTGTTATAAAATCTAAAACAAGTCATTTTCTGTACAATTACATTTTATAGTACAATGACCTCTTGTATTTCAGAAGATTTCATCTCTCAATTTATGACCCCTTTAAGTCAGCCTTAAGCTTTAACTATTGTTTTTTCTTCAAATTGTAAACCGTTATTGCTTCCTAATTCGGTCACAGTTTTTAAAAATACTGATTCTGAGATTGGCTTGTCTGCATTTAACTGTATCCGGATAAATCAAGTTATGAAATTAATTGTCATAGGTAGTGACTACAGAAATGGCAAAGATGGTCCAATTACAAAGCTTTGGTCTAAAAATAATCTGAATAAATGAGCTAACAAATGTGTTACAATTATCCCTCCCTTTTCTTTTTTTTCTGGATTGACTCTGTTTGACCATAAATCCATATCGTTAATAGTTCTTGTTATCTGTTTCTTCCTACAGTCTATGGTTTCTTCCCAGTTTTTTTTGTTGTTTTTTTTGTTTTTTGAATAGATTTGAAATTCTTATCTTAATTTGTATTTGTCTGTTCTACTGCTGAACCCTTTATCTTATCATGATTTGTGTCGCCCTGCAGAATTGAAGCATGAGATTCTGGTGTGGAGGCAGACAGCCCATCGCATTAACCCTGCCAGCCGAGAGGAGACTGCCGTCAAGTGTCTTCTCATGCAGAAGGTGCTCAATCTGGAAAGCCTTCTGCGCAAGCAGCTCAAGACCTTCCAGAGGTGCTACACTCATGCTCAGTCCATTCTTTTCATTGTCTGTCTGGTTAAAATGGAAGCTGTCTGTCTACACCGATGCACAAGGGGTGTTTAAAGGGGACATAACTTTATGAATTTCTGTCAATCTCTTGTTAATCTTGAGTACCTTTAGAGTATTTATTGGATCCTTTATATCTCCGAAGAGTCTTTAGTTTTATCAGATTTATAAAAGACAGATATGCTGTACCGAGTCTATCCGAAAACAGCTGAGCTCCTGGAGGAGTGCCGTGCAGCGCTGCCGACAGCATCCGTAACCTGAACTTGCACGTTGATGGGCGTGCTCTTGCTCTTGCTCTGGTTGATGTGTGCGCACGCTCTTCTGGGAGAAGTGCCCATACAAGGAATTTCACCCTTTATGACGTCATACAGGGCCATACTCGGAAAAAAAAACTTTCCGAAACTTATACAAACCCTGAAGGAGTGTATTTGGCGCAGAAATATTCCGTCAGACATCCAACTCGTTTTTTCAAACTTTGGCCATGTTTATCATGAGAATCCAACTCTTTAACAGTGAAAATAAGTCAGAATGCATGAAATGGCATTAGACATCCCCTTTAAAATCATGGATGTATGTTGAATATATAAATGGTTTTTTAGTTCTTGTTTCATTGGCTGATTTTTTCCACTTTTTTCACTTGTGTTGTCTAAATCTCATGAGGATAATGGTGAAAACAAATTGAACAAAGCAAATTAAGCTAAACTTATATTCAAGATCAGGGCTTGACATTAACACCCGCCAACCCGTCAAATGCGGGTGGATTTCAGCAATGGCGTGTAACGCAGTCACTCCTACTAGCCACCTTGACGGGTTGAAATTAATATATAATATATACATTTTTGTCAAAAGTGTTGTCAAAAATATAGATTTATCGATACATGTTGAAATATCTGAAATGCTTCCAATGTTCATTTTTTGCAGAATAGACACACGATACCAGCTGCGCTTTCTTGATCTCTCATCTCTGCGACATTGAGTTGACACACAAACTCACTTTAAGTTGACCTCCCCCACTCACTCGTTTTATTTGCTCTTGATGAATATTGTTGGTGTTACAGGGCTTAAATGTCGGCGTGGGATTGTGCATAGTTTTACTCATTCCTGCAGATTTTATGCACACCCATAAACACCCAAAAGTGTGCGCACATAAAGGCGCCTCTCAGTACTAAAGAGTTCTTTTTCACTGCTTATTGTGCTTAAACAGTCAAAAACACAAAAAAAGAATGTCATAATGCTTGAATGCTTGGCGAGTATTCACGTAAACACAGTCAGGTATGTTTTAAGTGAACATAAACCGATGAGAAAGAACGCATGTGCAACAGTATAATGGATCCGTGTGTCAGGTCTTAAAGACAGCAGCCTAATATACCTGCTGCCAAATTATGAGATAATATTAAAAATATCTATGTGGCAGTTTTCTCCTATGGTATCGATCACAAAATTCAGTGAAAATGCTGAGTGGCTAGTAACTTTGGAAAACCACTAGCCACAGTGGCTGGTGAGCAAAAAAGTTAATGTCAAGCCCTATCCAAGATGCATTCTCAAAGTCTCAAGCCTTAAAATCTACAGCCATTTTGATATTGAATAAGGTATTAAGATAATTGTCTTGGTATCAGGTCACTTGAGAACACTTCAGGTCCAAAATATATCCATTCCCACTGCATGAAACCTGTTGTGTCTGACAGTAGCACATACCCAGAAGCACAGGATGATAAATTAAAAATAGTTAACCTGTAAAAAAAAGTAGGTATTTGTTCTCAATTGTGTAGGCCCTCTAAAGTTCTTGTAGAGAGCTGAAATTTTAATCAAGCAGAATAATTTTGTTCTCAACAGTATCTTATATATATTTTTTGTTATCATAAATGTTTCTTTTAACTAAAGAAATTCGATTAGTTCTGCTTGTGATTTTGCGGGGCTTGTGGTTTGCTTTGATGAGAGATAGAATGATCACAGAAGCCATTTATAGCCTCACTTATAGCCTCACACGCTGAGTAGAAAAGGTTCTGGGTGACCACATGAAGTCACCTCTTCTTTTCATTTGCAGGTGTCCATGCTGGCTGAAAGAATGTATTAACACACTCCATTCTGTTTTATTCCTTTATTTTCACAGGCAAATATCACAGGAAGACAAAAACTGGGAGCAAAATATTCAAGAACTGCAAAAAAAGGTAAACCAAGGCTGCATTAAGATTAAGTGTTGTACCTCTCTGCTAACCCTGCCTTATCTTTCCGATGTTATTTTATTAATTGATAAGAAACTTCCAGTGGAGTAAAGCGTTTATGATCACTGGTTCTCAAATGAATAAATAAATAAATAAATAAATAAATAAATAAATAAATTCATTCATTCATTCATTCATTCATTCATTCATTCATTCATTCATTCATTCATTCATTCATTCATTCATTCATTCATTCATTCATTCATTCATTCATTCATTCATTCATATATTCATTCATTCATTCATTCATTCATTCATTCATTCATTTTGTACAAAAATAAACAAAATGTCCTTAACACATTTACATACAAATTTACATTTATTAATGTAATAATATTACTATGAACTGCATAAGCATGACATTGACTTAATAGGGAAATAAAAAAAAATGTAATTGCACAAACAACTGCAGAAGTGTGTACAGTGTTTATAGTTTGGTTTCTAAACATCAATTACAATTGTATGGTTTTATATTTGATTAGTAGCCAGTAATTCACTGAAACATATTGTGGTCAGGACACTTTATCTTTAGGCTTGTTGAAGTTAAATCTGTATGTAATGTACTCTGGGTTATGTTGTTTATTAAATACCATTTATTGGAGTTTAGTTGGACATTTGACCTTTGATGTCATAAACAAAAGATGCTTCTAGGTTCTTTCACAGCATTTCTTCCCTTGTAAAAGTTCACCTGAAAAGCTAACTATATACCATTAAATGATTAGCATTATAATATTTGCAATTTAGCATTGGGGTTTTTTTCCTCTCCCATAAGGCTTAAGCGATCCAATTTGAACAGACCTGTGGATCGCAACCCACCAGAAACTCTGGTTTAGAGGGCATAATAGGTATTAGACATGTTTATTTCTGTCTTGTCTCTAAAACGTATCTTTCATGGTCTTTTATAGCACAGAATAACTGACAAAATCCTCCTGGTCAAGTGTCTGACTGTCCTTGGGGTGGTCATCTTTATGTTCTTCCTGAACTCTTTTGTTCCTGCCATACATCTGGATCTGGGTAAGAGAGAGACAAACAAGGACACAAATAATCAGGCTTCATCCGTTTCTATTGCTGAACTGGCCCTGCTGTTTACACGCCTCACGATCTAATTATGAGGGCTTGTTTCCTCTCTGTTTAAGCAGAGGAAATGGAATCACAAGAATACTTTGCTATTTTGAAAATGATCAAAAATGTATTATATTAGGGTTCATAGAATAAAAATAGAGAAACAAATGTTATTCTAATAAAGCTGGCCACATCCTCCCATGATCTAATTGGTGCGTGTATAAATCCGTCAATGTGTTGATGTGGTAATTGTTTGCAGCTGGGCTTAAATGTAGAAAGAGACACAAATGCAAAGCCATAACAATGGAGTAGCGTGAGATTAAATAAGACAGCTAGTATTACTCACCCCAAAATAAGTCTTTTGTTTCTGTTTTAATTTTTTCTTCCCACCACACAGCCATCCTTTTTGCTCTAGCTTTGTCGAACTGGTTAATAGACATGTTTATTACACAGTGAATGAGATGTCAATTACTGATAGAAATGAAATTGAGAACTTCACCAAACATTATTAGTGAGTACGAGTTGGTCAATCAGAAAATGCCTGCCACACAGCTCTCTTAGGTTGTTATATTGTTCGGGTCTGATTGTGTATTGATAATCAATTCTCATTTGTGGACAGTTTGATCTTATGGAGGCATGACACATGAATATTATTTTCAAAATGATCAAAATGAGCATCTCTTCATACATACAAAATCATGTTTTTTTTTGCCTTTCCACAGCTGTGTACATAATTATTTGGCACTGATCGCAAAAATAATCACTGTACATTACCATTTTCAAAAAACAGTGTGGTTCTGCTTTCAAATTCTTCTCAGTTCCTCCTCCTGATAAAAACCAGGGTCGTCCAGCATGGGCTGCAAATGACTGTCATTAGACTTTCATTAGGTTGACACATCACCACTCCGTTTGACCTTTGATATTGATTATTTAATCATGGGCGAGGATACAGTGCGCCTGCTGGAGAGCAATGAAGCACACAGGATGCACTGTGCTCACAGAGCACCACACGACTTTCCAACGAAAAGCACAATCATGACAATTAAGTGATTCTTAGGCCCCAAGGCCATCCATTTCCCAGAAAAATTATGTAATTACAATTTGATTATTCTATAATTGACTAGAGAACATTAGCACATTTCTATGAACAACATTAGCAGTAACAGTGCATCTGGGGAGTTTTCTCGATTTTAAGTCACTCAAAGAGTGTTAAGAGAAAAAAAGGCTCTGAAAGGTAATTTCTATAGGTCCATGAAAACATTTCATGAGTAGGAAATATCAATTATATTCTCAGTGTGCCTTTACTCTGAAAGGAAAGATATTTAGATGCTTTTAAAAAAAAATGCAACATTTAATTTAAGAATCTTGTGTTAATCATTATTTGGTTATGTGGTTAGAGGTCAACATTTGTACTAAGTAATTTTTTGTTGTTATACAGTACTTATTGATTTGACTGTTGTCTCGGAATATACTGACACCTAGTGCAGTGGATACAGTATTACGAAAAATCGGAAATTGTAATTTAGCACGAGAGAAATACCCTATTTGCAGTCAGTCATGATTAATTCATTCCAATGTAAAATAAAGCAGCTTTATTAGGCTATAGATATGTCTTGAGTTTAAAGATGCACTGCGGAACTTTGGCCTCTCTAACACCATCAACGTTACTTTTAACATGGGTTGTGATGCATCTGAAGGTATACATATTGAGTTTTGTTAATTTTTAACCAAAAACTCTTCCGTACTGTGACTTTGAAGTATTATTAATTTATTTTAATTTTAGATAACATTTCATTTAAGATCTGGAGCACATGCATATTGAATATTACTAATGGATCTCAGCTCTTGATATAGTCATTTATTTATAAATAACTAAATTACGAAATAAGACATAATTTATCTCCTGGGCAGTACAAAAGCTGTACCGCCAAATAATGAATGAGGAAACAGAGGAAGATTAATCAAAGTAGAAAACATGCGACAGCTCATTTCTTCCTGGAACATCCTGAGAGAGACAGGGTTCTTTATAAAAGGGTGCTTGTGGAAACACATTTGCTTTAAAAAGAAGAACATGATGAGGTGGTGTTTGTGTCTCACTCAACGGGCCGGAATGCCTGTGTTGTTTTGGGTATGATGAATGAGCCTCCAAGGTTTCTCAGCAAACTTCTTTTAATTGCAGAGCCTTTTTCTCTCTCTTTTTCGCTAATTTTTCTGCTCTGTTTGTGCTGTGCACTGCTGAAGGCTCCCAATTCCTCCTCCATCTTCAGTTGGATGCCGTGGGGGAACACTGAAGCAGAAAGCAAATCAAAAGTTACTTTTTTTGGATTGTGTTGTGACAAAACCGTCCCAATGCCAGTGTGAAAGAAGTCTGGGATTGATTTCACACCAAGCATGCGCTACAGTGCTTGTGTGTGTGTGTGTGTGTGTGTGTGTGTGTGTGCCATCCAAATCGTTGAACATAATTTACTTTTCGAGAAAAGGACGCTTGTATCTAAAAAAAAAAGTGTTTTAAAGTCAGATGATGTCTGTCTGTCTGGTGGTGAATTGTGATTTATACTTTTCTCTGGAGAAAAAACGAACGGTATCCAATTGACCTGAAAGTTAACGTGAAAGTTTTCATGAAATGCCTCATGTTGTGTTTGACCCCAAATTCTACTTAATGCATAAAAAATATACTTATAATCAGAGGTGGACAAAGTACACAACTTCCTTACTTGAGTGAAAGTACAGACACTACTAGTCAAATATTACTCCATTACAAGTAAAAGTTGTAAAGACAGATTTTTACTTAAGTAAAAGTACAGAAGTGCTTGCTTTTGAAAGTACTTGAGTATCAAAAGTAAAAAGTAAATGTCAATGCAATGTTTTATTATTGTTGCATTGTTACAGTACCTTATGCCTCTGAAGCAACCTAGTGAATACATTGACCAGTTTGAAGTATCTGTTGAATTAAGAGCTTTTAGAATGTTACAAAACCTATAGAAATTAAACAACTGTATTGATAAAAAAGACAGCCATAATGATCTTCATTTTTTTAATTTAACATTCCTACCACCCCCACAAAAGAAGTACACATCTATGTGTATCCATTCATGCACTAAATATAGACTGATTAGAAAAAAAATCATACCTGTATAACTGCCCAACAGCAATACTGCTTTAACAAAGAGCAAAACAGAAATACTTATTTGCCATGAAAACAAAACTTTCAAACCATTATTTGTGACAACGATACTGCCTCTCACAGAACATTAGTGGAGAGAAATCGTACTAATCGTTGAACTTCATGACAAGTGACCATACAAGAGTGATTACTGATAGGCTGTCTGTCACCCGCAAAAATCCAATCACATTTTAGAGACGGAAAAAAATCATGCCGTGACTAACATAACTACTTTCTACTCAAGGACCTAGACAGAAATGTAGTGGAGTAAAAAGTATGGTTTTTGCCTTTCAAATGTAGTGAAATTAATGTAAAAAGTTTTCAGAAAAAAATAATACTCAAGTAAAGTACAGATACCCAAAAAGTGTGTACTCAAGTAAATGTACTTCGTCACTCTCCACCTTTGCTTATAATTTAAGTATCAGGTTGATTGTTCTTGACTTTTCAAATCTTATGAGAACCCAAACAAACTTTATAATCACAGTCTCAAAGAGATTAAAGCTTCATTATTTTCATTCTCCTGGGTTTTCATTAGATGAGATATTCAGACTCTGGTGGGAAATTGGAGTTTAATTTTGGAACTACAATTATTTTAAAATATCCATTTTGGGTATCAACCAAAAATGATAGTGCATGTTATTTTACATCAGCGAGGGTCAGAGTCTTATTTTTACAGTTAATTTCAACTTCGTATTACGTAGTAGTTGTGTATAAAAATTGCATCCTGATTGCAAAAATTCTTTGTCTTCCATCATTCGGATATTCCCAACAACATTGCCTTTTATGATCTCTACCTTGTTTAAATCAAACCATCGTTACGTTACCAATACACCACAATTACAGTACATCTGTTTCCTCTGTAACTGCATCTGAACTCTTCTCTTTCTTTTTCTGTTATTTTGCTTCCTGTCTTCTTTGACTCTTCCTCTGTTCATCCTTCTCATCCCTTATTAAATGATTTCCCACAGGCAATCTCCAGCACTCACCTGTTTAATCAAATTTTGCTTGAATTGGAAGCACTGTCTCCGATATGATTTATAGCATAAATATGAAGGTAAATCAGTAGCTAAACTCGAGAGCACGTAGATGTGAATTTGAGAACTTGTACAATAAATATTCGTACGTGTACGCGAACATTTACACTCACAGCTCCAATGTGAAAACCTGTAAAATAAAAATCTGAAGTTGAATGTTGAGATTTGCACTCGCAGACTATAGTCACAAACCTGCATTCTGAATCTGAAGCTGCAGACAAGTAGTCACAAATGTGTAAAATACCATTCACAGAAATACAATGAAAGTCACAAACATGTAAAATATATTTGCACTTCTTCTAACATTCAAATTCGCAGTACAACCTCAAATTGGCACTTGCAACTTCTCAAATCTGTCACTGCAAGTTCAAATTTCGCACCTTGACTTTTGCTACTCTTTTCGCGATATATGAGGTGCAAAACTGATTTGTGCACTTGTAACTCAGTGGCGGTGAGAGCGGAATGGGGGCGGGAGCGGAGGTGTTCGAAGGAGCCGTTTTATTGGTTGGCGCCTAGCCAATGAAATGGGACTTCTATTGTACACGATGATGTCACGAAACCCGCCTCCTCGCGGATGTTCTGAAACGCTAACATGGCTTAATGCATTAGACTGATTTAAAAGACATAAATGATATGCCAACCAATAAAACGGCTCCTTCGAACACCCCCGCTCCCGCCCCCCTTCCGCTCTCATCGCCACTGAGTTACAAGTGCACAAATCAGTTTTGCACCTCATATATCGCGAAAAGAGTAGCAAAAGTCAAGGCGCGAAATTTGAACTTGCAGTGACAGATTTGAGAAGTTGCAAGTGCCAATTTGAGGTTGTACTGCGAATTTGAATGTTAGAAGAAGTGCAAATATATTTTACATGTTTGTGACTTTCATTGTATTTCTGTGAATGGCATTTTACACATTTGTGACTGCTTGTCTGCAGCTTCAGATTCAGAATGCAGGTTTGTGACTATAGTCTGCGAGTGCAAATCTCAACATTCAACTTCAGATTTTTATTTGACAGGTTTTCACATTGGAGCTGTGAGTGTAAATGTTCGCGTACACGTACGAATATTTATTGTACAAGTTCTCAAATTCACATCTACGTGCTCTCGAGTTTAGCTACTGATTTACCTTCATAATATATGCCTAATGGTTTGTTGCTGCATTTACTGACCAGGGTTGGTCATAATCCCAAAGCATGTGTGCATGTATGAGGTGTTTTTTGATAAATGTGGGAAGCTTGAATAATAACAGTTTGACCATTGTCCAGGTTTTTTATTTATTTATTTTTTATTGAGGCACTTCACTCACTGGCATCGCTGGCTGGAGTTCAAAGCCTCTGGCTGGCTAACAGGAAATAGTCTTTCTGGTGGAAGTGGGGTCTTTAGATAATTGCTCAGTAATTCACTATTCTGCTTTGAGTGGTGTGGGCTAGATTTTGAGTTGACATTTATGACTCTTTCTGATGTCACAATAATTGTGAGAATGGTGAGTTTTTCATGAATGCAAAGTTTATACAGGCTAATAATGAAATTAAAATGTCTTTTCCCAACTCTTCCTTCACTTTTGGAGGAACATTCTTGCTCACAATTATCCTTACTGGGCTTAAATTTAAAGGAACACGCCGACTTTTTGGGCCATCTAGCATACTAGCCGACCATCTAGCATACTAATCCCAATAAGTGACAAAATAACGCAAACATTTTTCTATTTACATGTTGTGATTTGTATAGTCACAGAGTGTACAAATAACAAGGTCATATGAGACACAGCCATCTTTTAACCGTATAAATATTGGGAACTATATTCTCAGAAGGCGAAGCACTGCTACTTGGGCAGAGTGATTACCGCAGCACCTGAGACGCACCGTGGTGAGGAGCAGAGAGTTCGTTCAGAGTTGGAGTAATAGAGTCAGCAATTACTAGATAGTAAAAGCATAGTTTACAATCATGGGTGTTCGCTGTATTGTAAAGAGCTGCGACAATAAACAGGGGAGACCAGGTAATACCATGATGTTTCATAGAATTCCAACTAAAAAATGCATCATGATAAATAAATATCACAGAACACGAATTAAGAATTATTATTACAGGAATCAATATATTTTAAAAAGAAATGTATTACAGCTGAACCAAATGTATTCAACAGCATATAATACAGTAATGTTAGATAATTGCATTACAATAGGCTAGAATAAGCGGAAAGTAATAGCACAAGGCAAATTGTTTTTGCACAATACAATGAACCCACAGACAGTAGCCTACCCGTACTGGACAAGGTCACAGTTTCTCAAAAAAAAAAAGATAACTGCCCCTCCCCCCTCCAATTCATTAGCAAGGTGAAGGCTACAGTCATGAGTTTACCTCTAGCTCCGCTCATTTGTTACTGGGGCGATAGAGCGCGTTCGTGACAACACAATACTAACATTACAGGGGATACATGGAAACGAATCGGTTACCTAACGTAACCTCGGTTCTCTCTAGAAGAGGGAACGAGTATTGCGTAAGCTAGCTTACACTGCGGGAAAGATTCATCTTTGCTGAGATATTGAAGCCAAAAATTATTTCATAATTTGTATCCATACACAACGCAGTTCCTCTGCGGCAGACCTAGAGCAGGCTAGCTAGCAGCTCATTGGTTCGCTCAGAGAGAACTGCTTAAGCCTATGGGAGAGCGGGGCTGAACCCGCTTCCAATGAGAGGCGCCCGCGCGCTCATTGCGTCATGGCCCGCCAGAATGGGCGTGGCCATGGTGTATATAACAGTCTCTCCCAGGCTTATATGTTGATTTATTTCAGCGTGAAGCGAAACGCTAGTAGCGCCAGCACGGCCGGGAACGCAATACTCGTTCCCTCTTCTAGAGAGAACCGAGGTTACGTTAGGTAACCGATTCGTTCTCTTACGAGAGGTTCTCTCGTATTGCGTAAGCTAGCTTACGCTGCGGGAACACCTGGTCAACGCCGTGCGCGCTATGAATCCACTCATGAATCCCAGGGTGATACCGGGGGATTTTTAACGTGGAGTGAATGTATTATGAGGCCGGCAGAGCGGGCACATGAAGTGTATACATAAGCATGTATGAGGCCGGCAGAGCGGGCACATGAAGTGTATAAGCATTTAAGGAGAGCACAAGGGGCGAACCGGTTGTGTGAGGGACTCCCAGTAATGCAGCTTCTTAGGGAGCTGGTCGTTTAGACAGCTAGTAATTTTGCCTGCAAGGCGGGAACTTCCAAGTTGTAAAATCTGACAAAAGTGGACGGGGAGGCCCATCCCGCGGCCACACAAATGTCATGAATGGAAATTCCACAGGACCATGCCCACGATGAGGCCATGCCTCTAGTGGAGTGCGCCCTGATGCCCAGAGGGCAGGGCAGGCATTTAGATGCGTAAGCAGAGGCGATAGCGTCTACTATCCATCTAGACAGTGTCTGTTTAGAGGCGGCCAGACCTTTGGTGCGCCCCCCAAACGACACGAAAAACTGCTCAGCGCGTCTGAACGCGGCAGCGCGCGTAGTGTACAATCTCAGAGCCCGCACCGGGCAGAGGAGATTGGCGTCGCGCTCACTATCGGATGAAGGCAGAGCCGATAGGGAAATAATCTGAGCCCTGAACGGGGTACCAATCGCCTTCGGGACATAGCCATGTCTAGGTTTGAGAATGACAACAGAATCATTCGGACCAAACTCGAGACACGCGGCGCTGGATGAGAGCGCGTGAAGATCCCCCACGCGTTTTACTGAGGACAGAGCCGTCAGAAAAACGGTTTTGAGCGAGAGGTATTTTAGGTCCACAGACTCGAGCGGTTCGAACGGGGGTGCTTTCATAGCTTCGAGAACTATAGAAAGATCCCAGGTAGGAACCGAGGGGGGGCGCGGAGGGTTCATCCTCTTAGCTCCCCTGAGGAAGCGGATGACTAACTCGTCTTTGCCCAGGGACTGAGCGCGTCGGGGTTCAGAGAACGCCGCGACGGCTGCCACGTAAACCTTGAGAGTGGAGGGGGACCTGCCCTTGTTCAGCATCTCTTGAAGGAAAACAAGCAAAGACGGCACCTCGCATGACCGTGGGTCCAGATGTTTGTCGGGGCACCATTTTGAGAACACAGACCATTTAGACGCATAGAGCCTTCTCGTGGAAGGTGCTCTAGCCTGTATGATAGTGTTTCTTACTCCTTCTGGCAAATCAACGAAAAGTCATTGATCACCCATGCATGTAGCGCCCAGCGCCGTGGATGGGAGTGCCAGATCGTGCCGCGAGCCTGAGAGAGGAGATCTGCTCTGACTGGGATGGGCCACGGGGCTGTCTGCGACAGCTGAGTGAGCTCCGGAACCCAATTCTGACTCTCCCAACGCGGGGCTATGAGGAGCACCGAGTCGCGTGTGTCCCTGATCCTCTGAATTACCTGTGGTAGCAGAGCGATCGGAGGGAATGCATAGAGCGGGCGGCGAGGCCATTCCTGGGCTAGCGCGTCCTCGCTCCTTGAGAAAAATATTGGGCAGTGAGCGTTCTCTTCTGACGCGAAGAGGTCCACCTCTGCTCTGCCGAATAGCCGCCACAGTATTTGGACCGTTTGTGTGTTCAGGGACCATTCTCCTGAGGAGATGAGGTTCCTGGACAGTATGTCTGGGCCGTCATTCAGATGGCCCGGCACATGCGTCGCTCTGAGCGAGAGCAGGCGGCTCTGAGACCAAACTAAAATGCGGTGTGTCAGTAGGAAGAGATTCCTGGACCTGACACCGCCCTGACGGTTGAGATAGGAGACCACAGCCATGTTGTCCGAACGGATCAGGACGTGGTGTCCCCGAATGAGCGGGAGGAAGCGCGAAAGCGCGTTCTCGACCGCAAGCATTTCCAGACAGTTTATGTGTAAGGGGCTTTCCTGTGTCGACCAATGGCCGAAGGCTGGTGAGCCCTCGCAGACTGCACCCCAACCCGTGTTGGATGCATCTGTCGAGATGACTTTTCGGCGAGAAAAGGTCCCCATCGTGACGCCCTGTCGAAACCATTCTGCTACTGTCCATGGCTGCAGCGCCGTGAGACATGTCTGCGTAACTCTGATCAGCTGGCGGCCCGTGTTCCACGCGCGGTGGGGTACACGGCTGTTTAACCAAAGCTGAAGCGGACGCATGTGCAGAAGGCCCAGCTGAAGCACAGCGGAGGCTGAGGCCATGTAACCCAGCATCCTCTGAAAAGTTTTCAGAGGTGAGCGGGTGCCCATCTGAAACGAGGCGGCCAGTCGCTGTACACTGCGCGCGCGCTGTGTAGACAGGCGAGCCGTCATCGTGACCGAGTTCAAATCTATTCCTAGAAAGGAAATCGATTGACTGGGTTGAAGGGAGCTCTTTGTCCAGTTGACAGAGAGGCCCAGCGTTTTCAGATGGTCGAGGAGAACTGCGCGGTGCGACAGAAGCTCCGTCTGTGATTGGGCCAAAATCAGCCAGTCGTCCAGATAATTCAATATGCGCAGCCCCTGGCTCCGCAGGGGGGCGAGCGCCGTATCCATGCACTTCGTAAATGTGCGGGGCGCCAGAGATAAGCCGAACGGGAGAACGGCGTATTGATAAACATGACCCTCGAAGGCGAAACGTAAGAATGGCCTGTGACGGGGATTTATCTGGATCTGAAAATAGGCGTCTTTCAGGTCTAGAGAGATGAACCAGTCCCCCTGGCGCACCTGCGCGAGGAGTTTCCTGGTAGTGAGCATCTTGAACGGTCTCTTCATGAGCACTTTGTTCAAAGACCTGAGATCTAAAATCGGTCTGAGGCCGCCGTCTTTCTTGGGAACCAGGAAATAACGGCCGTAAAACCCCGACTCGGTCATAGATGGTGGGACTCTCTCTATGGCGCCCTTGTGCAACAGCGTCGCAATTTCTGAGCGGAGCGTGCCGGCGGCCAGCGGGCTGACAGTAGATTCGAGCCGCGCGCGCGCACGAGGCGGGCGGCGGCGAAACTGTAGCAGATAGCCGTTCTTTATAATGCTTAGCACCCACGGGGAAATGCCTGGAATGGCTTCCCACGCTTTGGAGCATGCGGCTAGTGGCCGAATGGCTATATCGCCCTGATTGCTGCACATAGCGGGCTGGACACAGTGTGTGGGCGCGCTTTGAATGTGTGTGGCAACGGGATTTGCACTCAGAGAGGAGTCTATGGGCCGTGAAACAGAGCGAGCAGAGAGGGGACACGCGCACGAGCTCGTGGGCGTGTTTATGTTCTCTGATATTAGAGCGGGCTGTGCCCGTTTCATGTGATGGGGCTCTGATAGAGACACGGGGTATGTTATGCTTGTGTGTATGGGTGAGCACATGATTGTGGGCACATTTTCTACACAACTGGCAAATTTTCTCTTTTTGAGATTTCTCTGGGTAGCCGTAAAAACGGCTTTTTGTCGCTCGCAAGCGGGCTGGGACACCGGCTTGTTTGTGGCGGTCAACACTACAGCAGTCGGCGAAATAACGGGGACTGGCAGAGGGCGGAGCTTTGACGGCGGTCCGGCCGCAGCGGGAGAGCACCGTCGTTTTCTTGACTTTGCTAGGCAGACTTCTGATGATCAGGCTTCAGCGTGATCTTAGGTCGCGGGCCACGTGGGGGCGGCGGTCTGCGGCGGCTGTCAGAGCGAGAGCGAGGGCGGCCGCCCTGTCTGCGCTGGGCTGTTTGAGTCTGCGGAGGGGGGCGCTGTGGTGGAGCTCTGGCAGGAGGCTCGCGAGAGCGGCCCGCGGAAGAGCTAGCGCGGCGGGGCAGAAACAAAATCATCGCCTGAGTAGCTTTCTGGACTTCAGAAAAGCGATCGACGATTCCCGTGACAGCAGATCCAAAAAGGCCCGTCGGGGAGAGGGGCGCGTTAAGAAACGCGGCGCGCTCAGAATCTCCCATGTCGGCGAGCGTGAGCCATAAGTGTCTCTCGGCAACACAAAGGCTGGCCATGCATCTCCCCAGAGCTTGTGCGGCGGCTTTAGTGGCGCGAAGGGCGAGGTCCGTAGCACTTCTCAGATCCGTGACAGCGGGGGAGGGGTTTCTACCGCCTTCGGCCCACTCACGGAGAATATCGCTCTGTAATACTTGGAGGACAGACATCGAATGTAGCGCTGCAGCGGCCTGACCGGCGGCGGCGTAGGCGCGAGCATGAAAGCTCGAGGTCGCTCTGCAAGCTTTCGAAGGAAGCGTGGGGGAAGAGCGCCATCTAGCAGAGGGCGGGCAGAGGTGTGCGGCGACCAAGTCCTCAACGGGCGGCATGGCTGAGTAGCCTTTCTCGGCGGCTCCGTCCACCGAGCGCAGCGAGGCGGATATATCAGAGCGGTTTCTAGCCGAGAGCGGGGCATTCCAGGACTTCGTCAGCTCTGCGTGAAGTTCAGGCAGGAATGGAGCGGCCCGGTTGCACGCGGGGGTCGAGCGCCGATGAAAAAAGCTGCCGTCCATCCGGTTCGGGGCCTGCTCGGGTGGAGGAGACCACTCGAGACCGAGGCGTTCGACGGCCTGTGAGAGGAGGCGCATTAGTTCCTCCTCTATCCCGGCGCGGATCCCCGCCGATTCTCTCGTGGATCCGAGAGATGACCATTCTTCACTGTCAGAAGCGAGCAGTGAACAGGAGTCCTTCTCCTCCGCGGCGTCATCGGAAGCGACAGAGCGGCCACTCGGCGGCAACTGTATGTCCGGCAGGGGCGGGGAGGGAGAGCGGGAAGCGGGAGGCGGCGGCGGCGGCCCGCATTGTTCCGCTGGGGGCTCCGGCGGCCTCTGGGAGCGGCGTTTTTTCTTACGCGGCGAAGAGGAAGGCGGCGCGGGAGCGGATTTTGCTGCCAGAAGTCGTGCCCGCAGGGACGACAACGGCAGGCTCTCACAGAAGTCGCATCCTCCATCCGCGAGGGCGAGTTCTGCGTGCTCGAGTCCCAGGCAGAGAGCGCAGATGACATGGCGGTCTCCGTCCTCGAGACGAGCGCGACAAGAGCCGCAGGAAAAACGAGACATCTTTAAAAAGACGCTCGGCTCTTTTAGATATAATAGAGAAGGATACAGTCGTCGGATGGCGCTAGCTTGCAGGGCGGCTGAAGGTGGCGAAGACGGCCGGCTTCTTCAGGGTCCGGGAGCTCGCTAGAGTGATGCCTTCTCGACGGCGATGGCTTTTCTCAGGACAGCAGAAGCGTGCAGCTTGCTGAAGATGAAATGAATCAACATATAAGCCTGGGAGAGACTGTTATATACACCATGGCCACGCCCATTCTGGCGGGCCATGACGCAATGAGCGCGCGGGCGCCTCTCATTGGAAGCGGGTTCAGCCCCGCTCTCCCATAGGCTTAAGCAGTTCTCTCTGAGCGAACCAATGAGCTGCTAGCTAGCCTGCTCTAGGTCTGCCGCAGAGGAACTGCGTTGTGTATGGATACAAATTATGAAATAATTTTTGGCTTCAATATCTCAGCAAAGATGAATCTTTCCCGCAGCGTAAGCTAGCTTACGCAATACGAGAGAACCTCTCGTAAGAGAACCGGGAATAACTGCAATAGTAGTGACCACCCTATTCATATAATAGTGTCACCCTATTCATATAATAGTGTCACTAATGTTACATTAGATCTGGCTAATGGCACTGTTACAGTAGGCTAGTCATCTAAAAACATAACAGAACACTTACCACCGCAGACGCTCCACTTTGTCCTGTCTGTGCTATCGATGGGATGGCCGTATCCTTCAGCAGACGTTTCATGGTCTGTGTGGCAAATTCCATTTTTTCAAAATAGTCGTCCTCAGTGAAATGTACTGAGCCAACACGATGGTCCTTGATGATCTCTTCAGGTGTGTTTGGATCTAACGTCATATCCAGAGCAAGTAACTTAGAGCAAGCCATTGATTCATCAGGTCAGCGTTTTTGGTTGGAATTCTATGAAAGATCATGGTATTACCTGGTCTCCCCTGTTTATTGTCGTAGCTCTTTACAATACAGCGATCACCCATGATTGTAAACTATGCTTTTACTATCTAGTGATTGCTGACTCTATTACTCCAACTCCGAACGAACTCTCTGCTCCTCACTACGGTGCGTCTCAGGTGCTGCGGTAATCACTCTGCCCAAGTAGCAGTGCTTCGCCTTCTGAGAATATAGTTCTCAATATTTATACGGTTAAAAGATGGCTGTGTATCATATGACCTTGTTATTTGTACACTCTGTGCCTATACAAATCACAACATGTAAATAGGAAAATGTTTGCGTTATTTTGTCACTTATTGGGATTAGTATGCTAGCTGGAGCCATTTACATCCAGTCTTTGTGCTAAGCTAGGCTAGCGGTGGGTGCGTACAGCACGCACGGAGATGAAAAAGGTATGTGTGGACTTATCTAACTCTGGGGGATACGGTGAATAAGCTAAATTCCCAAAAAGTCGGCGTGTTCCTTTAAGGAGAATTGGTACAAAATGGATGACCCCACTTTGCTTGGCCCAAGTAGTGGGTTTTGCTTTAGGACCCAAAAAAGTTCTTGTTTATTGACTTATAAAAATAATAATAAACTGTCTTAAAGCAACACCAAGGAACTTTTCCTCTGCGGTCGCCCTACAGGTTGGAAGCGGAATTGTCCATTACCGCTGTCGTAAATAATTTAGCCTACCGCAGCCTACTGTCGCACGCTCGCTCGTTGTTTATCCAGCACCGGCTTTGGAATCAACAATGGCCACAGACAATTTGAGGAAGTGGTGGGTGAAGTGACGTATGCCGTAAAGCAGTCAAATTTTGTAGTCCTTTTTGTGCTCCGGTTACTACCCGAAACCTGAAGTGCAAGTAAAAGTGATACAGAACACGTCAGGCTATGGCAGACGTGTCATTTAACCAAGTCGATGTACCATCACAAGGGTCTTGGAAATATATTATGAAGGTTGAAAAACTACATAGTGTTACTTTAAAGAAGACCTATTGTGTTTTTTACATTTGTAACTTTCTTTAGTGTGTAATGTTGCTGTTTGAGCTTGAAAAAGGTCTGCAAAGTTACAAAGTACAAAATCCACTCCAAAGGGAGTTATTCTCTTTATCAGTAAAGTGCTCCATGAAACGCCTTGATTGTAGACTTGACTTTTCTTCGCCAAGTACATATCACAATAATCCTCATTTAAATATTTCCAGGCCAAGGCAAACGTAAAAAAGAGGTGGTTGAGTCTGATTGAGGTGTGTTAATGGTGTGTTGAAAGTTGCGGTTATAGTAAGGGTCTGACATTTCTGAAACACGCTCAAAATGGTTGACCAATCACAGCACAATGGTCCAGCCGACCAATCAGAGCACATTGTGCTTTTTTGGAAGGAGGGGTTTCATAGAGACGGGAACAGAGCGTTACTGTCACGGGAACGAAACACAAGATCCAGTTGCGAATGAAAGGCAATTTAAAGACAGAAAATAGATCAAGACTGGATGGACTGATGTAGAGGTGCAGGTCGGCGTTCAGGTCTTGGCAGCGTGGAGACTGCAGTGGGCTGAAGTTTGATGATCCTCGTAGAAGTACATCAATCGTGAATAGAGCAGAATAGTCCAAGGCTAGAGCAAGCCTGTAACTCAGGACCTGGAGACAGAAAAGCACTGACAGGGCCATGAGACAAATACATGAGCCGTAGAACGATCAGACCCTGAACATGACAAACACAAGACTATTATAGGACACATAAACGAGCCGCACCTGCGGCTGATCTGATTGCTCGTTACCGCAGCTGGTAGCTAAGCGACGCTGATAGGCAATCAGACCAGGACAGTACACACAAAGATGAACAGGCAAACCTGCGAACCGTGACATTACCCCACCCCCTAAGAGCGTCTCCTGACGCTCCCAGAGGGACCTACCTGGCGATTGTAATCATCGATATGGGAGTGGTCCAATATGTCTCTTGCAGGAACCCAACTCCTCTCCTCTGGACTGTAACCCTCCCAGTCCACCAAGTACTGGAATCCGCGTCCCCTCCGCCTTGAGTCAAGAATACGACTGACCGAATAAGCAGACTCCCCATCTACCATTCATGGCGGTGGGGGAACCGGGTAGGCGGATTAATAGCAGAATGAAAAACGGGTTTTAATTTAGAAACATGGAAGACGGGGTGAATTCTCCTGTAATAATAATAATAATAATAATTCATTACATTTTATATAGCGCTTTTCTCGGCACTCAAAGCGCTTTACACAGAAGGGGGAATCTCCTCAACCACCACCAGTGTGCAGCATCCACCTGGATGATGCGACGGCAGCCATATTGCGCCAGAACACCCACCACACACCAGCTTACTGGTGGAGAGGAGACAGAGTGATGAAGCCAATTGGTATATATATATGGGGATTATTAGGAGGCCATGATGGACAGAGGCCACTGGGCAAATTTGGCCAGGATGCCGGGTTACACCCCTACTCTTTCGAAAGACATCCTGGGATTTTTTGTGACCACAGAGAGTCAGGACCTCGGTTTAACGTCTCATCCGAAGGACGGTGCTCTTTGACAGTATAGTGTCCCTATTACCATACTGGGGCGTTAGGACCCACACAGACCACAGGGTGAGCACCCCCTGCTAGCCACACTAACACCTCTTCACTGGAGGAAGTTTGAGGCGGACTGTCACCGGACTAAGGATCTTGGTGACTGTAAACAGGCCAATGAATTTGGGAGCAAGTTTTCTACAGACGGAGCAGAGAGGAATATTGGTAGATGAAAGCCTCACTTTTTGACCAACGACGTAGACGGGAGGCCTCGACCGGTGGCGATCGGCCTGGGCCTTGGTGCGCAAACAGGGGAGTTTGCGCACCAAGGGGGTGGCGTTAGGGGTGTGCAAAGCAGCCGGTATTTGTATCTGTATTTGTATTTGTTGAGGGGGGAAAAGTATTTGTATTTGTATTCGAGTAAAATTCAAAATAGGCCTAAAAATCTAGTTTGGAGTTGACTGGATTGTTGACTTTGGGGGGGGGGGGCTAGTTGGGTGACTAGCTTTCATAACGCACACACGCAAGGTCTCTCGCTCTCTCTCTCCCTCTCTCCCTCTCTTCCATGCGTGCGCATGGAACGGTTTGGAGCACAGTATGTTCTGTCTCGCATGCGCGTTAGATTCCGGGAGATTTGAACTAATTTCAGGGAGCCGCAATCAATAGAGACTTGGGATGTCTGCGTACCATATAACTCCCACAAGTGTATACAATTCGACACAACTACACAAGCATTTTTTTAACCTTTTTAACCGAACGTTAACGTTACTCTGTCAACAGCCTATTGTCTAAATTACCGAGCTAACAGAGCTACGTAAACAGAGCGAACATGAGAGCACCCGACTGCAGACGTCAATAATGCAGCGTAATGGAATAATCTCCCGATCAAACTCCGCTTCCCGAAAGTTATAAACTGCCTCCGGAACCCAGTTAAGGTACAAAAATCTATTCAACAAAAACAGTGATGCAGTTAAAGGTGCAGTGTGTGATTTTTAGCGACATCTAGCGGTTCGGTTGCGAGTTTGCACTAAGGGCTCAGCCCACTGCTCACCCCTCCCTTTCGAAAATGCTACGGTGGCTAAAACGGGACAAACATCGTCGTCTGAGACAGCAGAGAATAGCCAGAGTAAACCAAGTTTCTGTACCATAGTCCATTATAAACCACATCATGGATAAAGTTTACAAAGCCCTAGTCAGGTGAGGATCAAGGGTCTTAATACATAATATAATAATAGTAATCAGCTGATTGTCTCACGAACGTAACCAGCACATTCTCCCCACATAGCAAACCCATAATACAGCGAGGGAGAAGAACCACATGAAACTATGCAACTATATATTTTTTCTAACAGGGTAGTAACAGTTTAGCTGGCTAATATGAGCTGTTACTGTGGCTGAGCTGGTAAAAGCGTAAAGCCTTGTTTAAACTCGACGCGTCCGCATGAGCGCAAAGGTGCGTGCAGCAAAAATGACGTGATTGTAACAGCGCGCGCGCCTCCGCATCCCCTAGACACCATTTACTACACACACAATGGGCTTTTTTTTCTCTGATTTTGTAAACTCGATCGACTTAAAATGCTTCCAAGATCGACTTGTCGACCGCGATCCACAGGTTGGTGATTCATGTTACTGTTTTACGGTCAATGACAAGAGTACTAATCAGCTGTCTCACGAACGTAACCAGCACATTT
The DNA here is from genome assembly GCF_029890125.1 of Rhinichthys klamathensis goyatoka. Taxonomy (NCBI): domain Eukaryota; kingdom Metazoa; phylum Chordata; class Actinopteri; order Cypriniformes; family Leuciscidae; genus Rhinichthys; species Rhinichthys klamathensis. The sequence goes on along the minus strand of NW_026606647.1, from coordinate 4,164,687 downwards.
ATCCCCACATAGCAAAGCCATAACACAGCGAGGGAGAAGAACTAAGTTACATGAAACAATCCAACTACATATTTTAGTTGGATTACAACACTGACAAGGGAAAAGTCACTACTCAATGTGTCTATGGCGAGCTTCTACCTTTCTGCGGCTTCTCTTTCAATGTAGTGACGAAACGCACTCTGTAACGCTGTTTGTTCGCTGTCGGCTACTGTAGAAACATGACGTCACAATATGTCGACCTTCATAGAAGGGGGTGCCCGCGGTTATGGAGATATAAATGCCTTTTTCTAAGGTAATAAAAACATTACGGTTTATTAAGTAAGTTCTTTATACACCACTGAACACATAGTTATGGATGTCATATTGCATTTCTGTTAATAGATACTCAAAATGTTTACACATTGCACCTTTAAGTGTTTTTTCGCTCAGCCGAGCCCTCTCTGGGAGCAGCCTGTGTCAGTCACCTCTTCCTTAGTCTCGCGTAGCCAGACCTTCAGACTGACAGCTGAAGGTCTGGAATTCATAGCAGCTTTCTTTGGCCAAGGCCCGCCCATAAGGCCGTTTGACCGACATGTCAAACAACCAATTACAGTTCGTTTCGTTCAGCGTCACGTTTCGGACCGTGGAAATGTCCCCACAACAACAGACCGGCGTGCAACAAGTCTGTCAGCATAGAAAATCAAAGAAGGAGAAGAAAACTTCAAGAGTCTATGCCGTGAACCTCGCATACTTTTGAGAATCCTACGTTTAGCTGATCTTGATAAATGCTGATTGTCACTCATGTAAACACAACAGTTTTTCTTCCACAATCACACGTCTGCGCTTTGTTTCCTGGCGGACCTGAAGGAATACAAATTTGTCAAATGTTTAATTTAAGTTTCCACTCCAATGGTATAAAACTGATAAAGTTCAGTAGACTGATTTCAAATGAAATATTGAGTCTCCAGCAAGAGTCTCCTTTCCTGATAGTCCTGTTTTCTCTCCTTTCAGCCTAGATAGAATCGTTAGGTTGATTGGATTAGCTGTCGGGGAGACTTTCACCTTTTGTCTTTAATGGCTCTGGGATGGCTCTTAGGAACCAGAGTTCCTGGCCACTATCAGCATTTGAATAGTTATGCTGATTCAATTGGATTGGTAATGCCCTCAGAGTAGGGTGTGTTCCTACTTCATTTGCATGCTTTGTTTCAGAGGGACTCCACCCCAATGTAAACTCCTCCCCCTCTAAATGTATAAATTGTAAGGGAACATTTCCCTTAGTTGGAAGAGATTGAGATGCTACAGCGACCTAATAAAGAACATCTGCTTTAAAAGATACCTCTCCGTCTCCTGGTCTGCTCTTCTAAGTTCCTACACTTTAGAAGAAATAAGTTCACAACAGACCGAAAATAAACGCGACACTCGCGCCCCCCGGAAATCCGATAAAATTCAACCAAACAGATGACGACTTTGACATTCCTGAAGTGTTTCCAGTTAAGTGTACCATATGCATCAGACGTTTAGCCAACGTTCCGTGGGCATGACGTCTGAGGCTGAGACTACCTCTTCCTGAACGTCACTCACTCACTCATCCGTGCATGCACTGCGGTCTCGTGAGGAAACGCAGCTTTTTGATAAAAAAATATTTGTATTTGGGAACAAGAAAAACTTTATAAGTATTTGTTCGAAATAACCATTCGTAAGATAGATACCTCCTCCGAGATAGATACCTCTATATTTGTACCTTTCCGAATACCGTATTCGGGTTCGGCTCCACCCCTAGTTGGCGTACTGTTTTTCGACTACTATATAGCGGGGAAGTATTCAATTTCGGACGCAACACAGGTGCTGCAACAATGTAAAATATGTAAGAATAAATCAATTTAAATTAAGCTTGAAAACCTATTCTATTAGACCCCAAAAACAAAATGAATACTTTGTAAAAGTATTGCAATACTTTGCAATTTTGTAGTTGACACATTTTAAGCTCTTTTTCAATGTGTGTATTTTAATGTTGGCACCTACTTTTGCACACTTTTAACATGTAACTAATACATTTATTGCAAAATATCAACAAATATAAACATTTTTATATGTTTATTCATTTTAATTTAATTTTATTGTTTGCATTAAGCATTTTTTTCCCCATACCTTTGACCCATTTTTTTTTATTGTGGCGCACCAGTTGAGAACCACTTCCATTGTGCCCCTTGGTGGTCACAGGACCTGGTTTCCTGACTGTCCACCAGACAAAGGCCCTGTGTCGTTATATGATAAAAATTGAATTTCGACCCCAAAGCTTTGATAGTGTGTGTATGTGACCATCTGTTCAACACATGCTGTTTCAAGGACTGAACTCCTCCTCAGAGTCTACACTACGTGTTCCTGTTTTTAAATCAAGGCCCAAATGCACTCATATACCCCACACCAATCGAACACCATCCACTGTTCAAGCTCCTATATTTGTATTCTTTGTACATCGAGGAGTAATATTCAATGGAAATATCAATACTGCACTGACAAATAAATGCAAAATAACAAGAAATGAAATTTTCCCTTTCACTGCTTTGTCTTGGTAAATGATGACAAACAGTGTACTGGGGAATAATATTTCCAGGAACCATTTTACCTGGATGCTGTTGTATAATGAATGTCCTCTTAATGGTTGCTCCTGTAAAACACAACCTAGAGATGATAATCTACTACCTGCACTTAAATACGTTTCAAAATCTGATCTTAACTGCTTGTAAATGTTTTTCCCAGTATGTAAGCATTCATTAACTGCACTATGGGCTTCTGTTCGTTTGTTGTAACATTTGCAAGTAATTTTTTATTTTTTTTAAATGTTCAACATCAAACAGTTGCATGTAATATGTAGGTCCAGAATAAAGCCTGCTTTTCTGTGGCTATTATAGTAAAGGTCAAAGGCTGACATGTGACGCATTACTTGTGCACAGCCCTGATCTCTAAATGGCATGCTTATTATGATGGACTTCCACCACCGCATGTGATGTAGCAGTATAACACTGGCTCACGTCCTGCCGTATTATCAGTCTCGCTTTAGTGACTCGTACATTTTGTTCCTGACATGGTGAATGTTTTTTAGTCCAAGGGGCTTCTGGGAAACAGTACATCAGCTAATTAGTAGTAAAATGTCTGGCAATAATTCTTCACACAATCATAGTTAATGTCCTTTTTAATTTCACCGCCATTCTTGGTAGATTTTTCAGATTGATATCACAATAACATTAAACATTAAAATAAACAGTGGTACAGTTTGACACTTTTTTGCTATGATATTTACTGTTGAACGTTCATATGAAAACGAAAATCCTGGCGTGATTCCAAACCTATATATATTTTATAAAAATATGTATTTTTTCTTTATTCTATGAGAAATATACAGAAATATATATTTTTGAAAAAAAAAAATGTTTTTTTGAAAAATATTTACATTAAAATTCCCACCGAAACCCACTGACTATTTATGGACAAAAATATCTTTTACATTTTCTATTCATCAAAAAATCTAAAAAAAGTATCACGCTTTCCACAAAGATATTAAGCAGCACAACTTTTTTCAACATTGATAGGAAAGGAAAGGAAACTGCCACATTTATGTTCTGTTCTGTTGTAGTTGCGATTCCCATCGTTGATTTAGACTGAGGTAATAAGATCAGTGTCAAACACATCACAGAAGCCTTTAATGAAGACGATCCAGTAACTGGCTTAGGCCTATTATTCTTACCCCCTGACAACCCGTAGTCCATTGTGGCGTTGCAGAATTCCTGTGGTGTCAGTATATCGATGTGCAGAGCGTTTATGAGTCTGTTTGTGAGGTGGCTGGACTATGTTTCTAATTGAATGCCGCTGTTTGGTCTCTCTCCCGCTGACTGAGGTTTTGTGTGAGTGGAATACCAGATTCAGGACCACTGTGGTCGGCTGATGAGAATGTGTTTGTGGTCATGGGAAGGCAAGATAGATAGAGGCATAACATATGATTGATGCATTGCATTAACTACCGGTCGGATGTTTTCCAGGATTCCATTATCTTAAATCCTTTACGTGCTACAACAGGAAATAAAATTGCAGTTGTGTTCAAAGTGTTCTCGGTTCTTTTCCAGTGATCTTGGCTTGATGTACTGTTTTGTCCCTCAGGTTGGATCGCTATCTTGGGGGCTCTGTGGTTACTGGTGCTGGCTGACATTCAAGACTTCGAGATCATACTTCACAGAGTGGAATGGGCCACCCTGTTGTTCTTTGCTGCTCTTTTTGTGCTTATGGAGGTATGATAATGCTCACAAACTGCACACAGACATGCTTAAAAACACAAACACCCACATATCCCAATGTTCTGTCACGTATTACGTCACAGTGATGTCTAGTCATTGTTTACAAAGCTGAAAAGACCAGTTTAGTTGGATGCTTGTTATGTTCATATCAAACGTGCGTTGAGTTTTAAATGCAACCTTAATCAATCAATCAATCGATTTAATTGCAACCAAAACTTTTTTATTAAATACATTTCTTTTTCTAAATTTGATTTAGTTTTTTTTACAAACCTGAGCATAAGCCTAAGAGGAAAAAAGGTGCAAAGTTATAAAAGACTAAATATTTCAAGTGCATTGTCATGAAATAGACAAAATAAAGAAATATATTATATATAGTGTATATAATAGTGTGTTGTTATGTTTATTTTTATGCATCACATTCTTAACTAAAGAGAGAAAAAGAGGGTGACTTAGAGATTGGAAGTCTAAGTAAGGGAAAAGTTAGCATGTCAGCAGCGTAAATGCTGGGTTTGCTGTTTGTGTTGGTTTAATCCTTTGTTTTGTAAGGAAGAGAGTATTCACACAGGGAGGACCACCCCTTGGGCCCAGTGGGGAGCTTAATGCTTCTCTAAGATGAACTGTTTGCCCTCTAAAGCAGTCAACATTCACAATCACTTATACTAGTGTCCACCGCAAGCAGCTAGACAAAAAATAGATGAATTTTGACATTACACTTCCATTGTTTAAAGGATGGAAAATCAGGACTGTCAGATTAAATGTCTGTTGTTTTGGTTTTTTGGTCTATGGCTTGATTTTCTCTTTGGTGTGTTTTAAGGCCTTAGCCCAGCTGCAGCTCATCGACTACATTGGGGAGCAGACAGCAGTGTTGATAAAAGTGAGTATTTGCTCCAGAAATATTTTATACAGTCTTTGGGGGGGATTTCACTAAGAATTTATATTTTCTGTGTTTCTTTGGTGCTCAACTCACTAAATGAGTTATGCAAATCAGCACAAAACCTATCCAAAAAAATCATGTTATATCTTGGGTGATACGATCACAAGCGGGGAGGTGAAACATGTTTACATGTTGGAAGTAACATGTCTCCTGTGACCACTTGCGATCGGATTTTGAGCAAAATTCTGTTTCTGCCTCAGAGTAAACGCAGAATATGAAAATAAAAAAATAAATAAAGTCATTGTGTGTATCACATTGCAACTGAAAAATATAAAGTCACATGTATGAGAAACAAAGCTGCACTTGCGAGATACTGTAAAGCCACATGCTGAGAAATAAGTCACTTTGTGAGATTTAAAATCACTTTTTAATATCAGCAAAGAAATCTCCACCAATCAGAGAATCACAACAAGCAAATCGCAACAAAGGTATCTGCCCACTACCATGAAGCACCGCAAATGACATAATAGATTCTTAAACTACTTAAGTATTTGTTCATATATTTGTACATATTTGTGTATTCATGTACATATTTTGCAAGGAACATAAAATACCAACATCTTTGAATAAATAGTTTTATACTTCTCTGTTGTTTTAAATAAATAGTTTTTTTAATTCTCCATTGTTTTTAGTTCGATTTTCATTTGCGATGCTTCAAGGATTTGTTTTTCTTTCCCTCATTGAAGATGTTAAGTACACAGTCTTGTACCTTTGTTTCTTGTCTGATTTTCAAATACATGTTTGCTTCAAATTAAAGTTTATAATGATGTGATGAATAGAAAGGAATAAATAGGAAAAATCCAAGGCCCCTGAAAAAGTACAGCATAATTCTAAGAGCACGTGTTTCCACACATATAAACACTGTAAACCGGTCAAATGAACCTCATTAAATAATGTGGCTGGCTGAAATTATTGTTATCTTTTTGATCCAGTAGTGGGGCTGTGTTAAGTCATAAATAGAGAGATTTCCACAGGCCTGGAAGTGTCCAGCTTTGCCTGGCTGGCGATCACACTCTGATAGACCCGTCAGCTTGTGTTTGGTGTGTGGGCCTTTTACAATCACCGTAATTATTCGTGACAGGTGCTGCTGTGGAGCTCTCATGCATTCAATCCAATCATCAGCACCAGAACCCCTAAAATCTGACCATGTACAGTAGATAAACAACCATAGAGAAGAATAGTGGGGAAACGACTGAAACAAATCCGTGTTTTAATAAAAAGCATTCATACATGCATATAAAAAGCCACGGTGTTTTTTCACATATAATATCAGGATGAAAAACAGGCATATGGTTAGAAAGTGTGTTTATTTTTGCTTGTGTACATGTGTGGTGTTGTGTTTTGGTTTATGAAAGCAACAGACCGTGAAATAATGAATTCAATGTGACTGTGTCATGAACACATTGTCTGCAAGCCTCCCACCTTTGTGTTGGCATCTATAGGCCTTGTGACTGACAGAGAGACAGGGCTTGTGTATGTGTGTGTTTGGTTGTGACATATTTTATTGTTATCTTCTCTCCCAGGCAGTGCCAGAGGATGAGCGGTTGGCCATCGCCATCATTTTGGTCATGTGGGTCTCAGCGCTGGCCTCCTCTCTTATAGACAACATTCCCTTCACTGCCACTATGGTAAGAAACACAAGCACGAACCACACGCACTCTGTCAATCATTTGCACATAAACACAAAGATAAGACAAAACTAGCTCTAAAATCACACTATCTTCTCCATTTTATATATATATATATACATTTTTTTTTTAAGGTTGCATCGGCACATTCAATTCAACTCCTGCAAACAAAGTAAAATGTGCAACATTCCAGTACTTTCTTAACAATATTTGGCCAATGTAGAAGACAGGAGCTGTTGTACGTTTATAAATTAATTAGAAATATGTTTTTTTCAAATAGTTTTAGAGCATGTCACGCTGCAGGACACTGCTGTCACTGCTTGACATCTCATGTCAACTGCCCATGTTCTGTTGACAAATAGGTGAAAATAGAGCATTTTATCCTCTACACGTGTGAGGAACAGTATAGTGAGTGATGATGTGCTATCAGAGCAGTGCATGAATCATATGTATCATGAAGGAACACGTACTGTGAGCTGATATGATGAACATGCCACCAAACAGACAGAGCTGTGCTGCCAATCGCTCACTGCCAAATGAGCAGAAGGGAAGAATGCAGGGCAGATGAAGAGACAAGTCACTCCAGAAATCACTTAGCATTTCAAAAGCCTTTTCATTTCCTCCTTCTCCAGCATTTTCCACACGTTTCATTTGATCTGTCTATTTTGCCCTCTTTTCTTACTTGTATTCTCTCTTTCTCTCGTCTCTCATGTGTAGTAGGGATGTGCAAAACTACATATTTTTAAAACTAGTTGTTAGGTTGCCTGAAAGACTAGTTGATTACTTTAATTAGCCAGTTAATCTGACCCTGATTATATATGTTTCTTAGGGAGCGTTTACATAAAGGTCTTACTGTTCGACTAGTTGGTTGTTGGACTAGTTGACCACTGGTTGACCAGCAGCTCTCTTATTTTGTCTCATTCTCTTTCTCACTGTCTGTCTCTTTCTCTCGCTTTGTCAAAAAAGAAGAGATAAAGAGGCTGAAATGGACTTGGAGCTCAGCATACACCTGTGGTGGTAATGGATTGCATTGATTTTGCAGGACTCGTCACTGTATAAATGCAGAAAAAACAAAACGTCTCAGCAGTGCCCTCTAACAATCTGAATCTAAAAAGGCCATGCAGTTAGACACATGCTTCACTTCTGTTGAGCACAGAATGTGCCTGTTTCGAACTCCACCAACAACAAAAATCAGCATGCATTCAGTTATTTTGAACTGCCCTCTTGAAAAGTGGTATGGATGCTGGTATGCTCAATCAGACCTCATAACTAGCTTAACCAAAAAGTCTGATTACTGTTAAATCTCATTACTCATCACTTTAAAAGGGTAGTTCACCCAAAAATGAAAATGATGTCATTAATTACTCTCCCTCATGTCGTTTCAAACCTGTAAGACCTTCATTCATCTTCGGAACACAAATTAAGATATTTTTGATGAAATCCAAGAGCTTTCTGTCCCACCCAGCAGCAACGTCATATGGTCTTACGGGTTTGGAACGACACGAGTAATTAATGACAGAAAATTAATTCTTGGGTGAACTAACCCTTTAAGTCTCATTTGATCAACCAGCTTCATTAGAAAGACTATGTTTTGCTGAAAACCAGCACTAACTAGAATATAGCGGCATGGAATTGCATGCTGGTCTAAACAGCAAATTTCTGTGCATTTATGTGGTCAGAATTTTAAATTGTATTATATTGACTCTATATCACACCATGCATAAAGCAATTTTAAATTGGCCTTCATGTGCTCGTCATGTCTAGGTCCACGTATAAGACACAATGTGTTAAGTTTAAGTATTCTATACATTTTAAACATGACACAATCACTGATATATCCACATCTGACTGATGACAATTAATTATATATACAAATAATATATCTTTGGTCATTATGCAAAACAATTTAAACCACTTTTGTTTTGTAAATTTTACCACTGTCCCTTGCCACTAATCTTCTCCAAGTCTCTTGTATCGCTCCAGTCTCTTTTTTCTCAAGTTATAAAATAATTTCATATTTCATTATTGATACACTACAGTTAAAAAGGTTTGGGTCAGTAAGATGCATTTATTTGATCGAAAACACAGTAAAACTGTAATATTGTGAAAATTCTATTTTCAAATATTTTCAAATGTAATTTATTCCTGTGATGGCAATGCTGAATTTTCTTCAGTGTCACATGTCTTCAGAAATGAATTTTGATGTTGATTTGGGTCTCAGGAAACATTTCATATTGTTATTAATGTTAAAAACAGTTGTGCTGCTTAAGATTTTTGTAGAAACCATAATACATTTTTCAGGATTCTTTGATGGATAGAAAGTTCAAACAGCATTTATTTGAAACACATTTTTTTTTTGTAACAGTGTAAAAGTCTTTACTGTCACTTTTGATAAATTAAATGCTTCCTTGCTGAATAAAAGTATTAATTTCTTTTAAAACAATTGACAACAAATTATTGAATGGTTGTGTATATATATCAATATTAATATGTTTCCCATTTATTTGCTTATAGAGTCAGTTATTGCAAAAAAAAAAAAAAAAACTCTTCTAGGTGATACAATGCCCCTATCCTTATGGTTGTGATTGCTCTGTTGGGGGTTACTTTTTGATTTCAACCTGTCTGGCTCTACATTATCCCTTAGATATAAAACTTATCTATTCACATGTGTAAAAAAGAAGAAATGTCCGCATAAAACTTGTTCGGTAGCTGTTCCTGTCTAGACAACTTAATGAAAGTTTAATCCACATTAATTATCAAACAGCTGTTTTATGTATAATAAATAGGCTAATATGAGTTATGATTACAGAGATCATGTTTGAAATCTGCGAAAATGTTTCTATGCCACCTGTGTCAAGTTAGGATTTTCCACACAGATTAAAATTTGCTATTTGCGCTCCACTGCAAACATAAAACTGCTATTTTCTTGTCAGCACAAGTGTATGGTTGCTTTGGCTCCTGGTGCCCTCTCATCCACGGTGGCGATGCCACGGCTGAATGAACCGGATGGCAAATGTAGTAGAAAATGTAATCACAGTTGTGCTGTGTAATTTATTCAAGTCGATTGCAGCTGAAGCCGCTGTTAGCTGGGAGGCCAGCGTGTCGCAGACAAGTGGCTACACACTGAAATCTTCGAGGCAGAAGTCATTTTCTGCAAATATGCAATCTTTAAATTAAGAATGCTTATGAGAAATGGATGCATGCGTGCTTCTTGTTGTCACCACAGGGATGCATTCTCTGCTTCTCACCGTTATATGTTCATGATAATACTGATATCTATAGCCATTGTGGAGCCATAAGTGTTTTTATCTTGTTTATATCTGTGTAGATTTCATGCCTGGGCCAGTTCAGTGAAGCTTGGTTCATACATGCTGTTTCATGAGGTTTTCATTTGCTGTTTTTTTTAACTGTGTGTCTGTGCAGAAAGAGAGGAAAAAGGGGGAACAAATCTAATGTCATCCACTATTGATTTTCTTGTTGACTTGTGCAGTAGAATATGACTCAATCTGCTAATAGGTTGAACGGCTGTCAAAATTGTTGAATATAACACTCTTCGTGATCCTGACATTTACAATGCTTAGTTTTTGACAGATGACTGTTTGTAATAGGCATTGCATAATTGTTGAGATGAGAATTATGAGCAGGTTATTCGTGCCTTCTGTCCATCCATCTATCATCTCATTTTGTCCCCCCCCCCCCATAGATTCCTGTGCTTATAGACCTCAGTCAAGATGCTGATGTCAACCTGCCAGTCAAACCTCTCATTTTTGCGTTGGCTATGGGAGCTTGCCTTGGAGGTCAGTTAACATTTTTTCCCCTGTATTATATATATTATATAACTGCATTTTAAAACAAACATACTATTACAGCAACCTTGATTTAAGAGGTTTGATGACCTGAAATGTCCACTGCCTTTAGAAGACATCCTTCGTAGAATTTCATTTGAATTGCAAGCCACCTATTACAGCCAAGAATTACTTCGCCCTAACTTTTTCTGTGATATATACCTTATTTTATGCTAGTAATTAATATTTTCAAATCAGAAAACAGGTCTTATTTTATTACATCGTGTCATCCCTAATAAGCTGTAGTTTTTCAATGCCACTTGCTTTCAAAGCACAAGAGAGCTTAATAGATTGTTCTACATTTACAAATGTCGTATGCTTACAAGGCCATCTGAAAATGCCTCATTGCCTGTTTGGCTCTAAGGACACGGAGAGAGATGTGGCAGACCTACAGTCTAATCACAGGAGATGTGTTAGCTCTAGTATCGATCCATGGAATGCAAGGCAGGCTTCTGGTTTTGTTGTCACATGGACACCTTTTAAAATGTGAACATTTCATATCAAGGCCATTCTTCTACAAGGCCAAAAAACACACTTTAAGAAATATGTCCTTTAGGAAATCACAAATTGATGGCTGTAAACTGCCTTTAGAAACTTCAACCCCTATAAGACATTTAGGAATTAAACTGAAAATGTGTTGGCAATACTTTTGTGAAGGAATCAAGAGCCTTCATATTAACCTACATTTTTTGTTGTCTTTTTTATTGTCTTACATTATGTTGTAATTTGTTTAAAATATACATTTATCATTTATCAATTATGATTGTTTCAAACTCTACTTAGATGATCAAAATATATATATTTTTATATAATAGACTTTCTTCACTTACAATCCAAGACAAAATAGAAAAGGCATTTGAATGATAAGGGAATGTAAATTACCTGACCAGAGTCTAAAACAGAAGCTTCCCATATGCTAAAGGCACATCACACTGGCAGTTTCATCCCAGTTTTGCCAGTCTTATGAGATTGAGGTGTGGGATTAGATGTCTGAATCTCCCCCGTACTAAAACTGATGAAGGCACTTGTATCAGAGGCAGGACAATAAATTGAAGAACACGTCTAGACACTCCAGAGTAAACATTTTTAGACATGCTATTGATGAATTGACGACCTCTGTCCTTCATCAGAAAACTATTATGCCTGTGATTTGAGTTGGGACAGAAGTCCCTCTTTGTGCCATGCATTACCAAAGGAGGTACTACAAAAAGAAACCCTTGCTTAATCTCCTCTGCAATTTAGCACTGAAGGTCATTTTATGGCTGATACTCTAACAGGAGTGATTGCACAGTGGAGAACTTTAAATTGCAATCAGCATAACAAAATCTGCTGTGCACATTGGCACCAAATCAATTCTAATATTCATTTATAAAGATCCATGTTTGTGCAGTGCTGTGTTTGTAGAGGACATGTAGTGCTATTTAAACATTTACAAATCCTCAGGATGTCTATGTTTATTCAGGCTATCAGAGTTATCCAAGATAGTCATTCTTTTTTCTTCTTCTCTTTCTATGAAAGGAAATGGGACACTGATTGGAGCATCTGCTAATGTAGTGTGTGCTGGGATTGCTGAACAGCACGGCTATGGATTTTCCTTCATGGAGTTCTTCAGGTATTTATATTGAGCACAAATGTATTCACCCACAGGTTTTATTAAAAATAGAGAGTCTTTTGTGCCCAACTGTGGTAGGAAATTGATCTCAAATTCTGCACACATTTTCTGCAGTTTTTAGTGTCTTTTAAAGAGACAAGTCATATTCGTTCTGTATAGTCAATTTCACACGACTCTAAGATTGGTTGCTTGACATTTTGGTCAGGCGGTCTGTTTCTGTTTAAGTGGGCAGTTCTTCAATGAGAACCCAACTCTTACAGGAATAAAAATGTTTTCCTCTTTGTCAAAACTAGCATTGCTAACAGATTGCTAAACTTACCCAAGCATGCTCTAGTAAGAGTCAATCCCCTAGCTTTATGTCCAGATGTTTATAGCCTTTGCATGTACTCTCACTCTTCAGGGAAAGCTGTTGGCCAGTGGTAGCTTACAGTAAGTTACACTTAGGAGGTCTGTTTCAGGGCAAACTCTGACACACTGTTCACAAGCAGCTGCTTCTGGTTATGTTCTCCCTTCTAGTCTTCACATTATAAAATACACCATTTAAAAGTGGAGCAATATCAAAATCACAAAGAGAACAACAACCGTCAGTTACAATCAAAATGGCACCCAACACAAGCTCCTCATTTATGTAAATGTTATGTAATGTAAATGCTTTAGTCTGACTGAAATCATACTTTCGGACTAACAGGACTGAGATAATGCAATTTGTAGTCCAGCTTTGTCCAGCATGTATACATTTTTATCACATTATAGTTGGTCGTGCTATTATGCGCTTGCTCTGATTAGCTGTTGTGCCTTGTATACTTGGACAGAGAGATGAAGACTGCAGCTCGTATATGCAAAAATCTGATCTAATTATATGTAAGTGTATTTATTGGTTACTCTACTTTGTTTACTTATTGTCACTACCAGTGTTGACTAAGTATGCAACTAGAGTTAAAAAAGAGAAGCACAACATACAAACTTTCTTGTAAGTCCTCTGTATTAATATAATTTGTTGTTGTGAACACATTTGTCTTTACATGTTTCGTGTAAAATCAATGTAAATGGAGCATGTTCGGCATGTTCCAAAAATATCCTTAAGTGTGCCTATCTTTTTAAGAAGTGACAGATCTAGTTTTAGAGAGACTCTTAAGACAGCTTGATTTCAAGCACTCTCTAGCGTATCAACAAATACATCTGAATGTGGAAAAGGAGCTGCTCGCTGATTACCTCTTGGTGAGAGGCTTGCGAAGATATTCACCGTCTCTTTTGATTCGGTTCTCCCTGCTTGTTACCACCTGCTCGATGGAAGTGCTTTCCATGCTCATGCAGATGCACACAGATATCTGGCTTTCTCCCAGTTGGTGGGGTGTTGATGGTCAATGGTGAAAAAGAGGAACTTGAATGCACATCTGATTGGACTGTGAAATGATCCCGGTGGGAGACAGTGGTGTCTTTCAATCGCAGTATATAGAATCTGAAAAGGAAGTTTAGACATGCCTAGCACAGAGCCAGACATGAAGGCACTTTACACTTTCACGGATACCTTTGGGACTTTGTGTCTTTGCATTTACTTACATGCTACTAACAGTTTGCTTTGAAATGTGCTCAACCCACTATACTTTATATTGAGGCTTATTCTCCATTAATTTCTAATTAATTTTTATTATTTTATTTTATGTAATGTCATTTGCCAATAATGTCATTGAAATATCTTTTAAAAATGTATTTTATTTTGTTGTTTAAATGTCTTTTAAATTATCATGTGGTGGCTTTTCTTAGCAAATATTGAGTTATGCAATTAAGTTGAGTTGCGATTAATTCTGTTAATTAATTGGCATATTATATTTTTAATTAGATTATTATGTCATTAAAATATTATAACGTTAATAAGTTGTATATATTGTTTACATATTTGATGGTAACACTTTACAATAAGGTTAAATTTGTGTGTATGTGTATAATAGATATATAAATAAATAAAATATATACATACAAATATTAAAATGTGTATTATATATTAAAACACACGTACTGTATATATACATAATGCATTATGTAAAACACATAATATTATATATAAATATAATTAACATTTTAACATAACATTAACAATCCATCTTCATTTTCAAGCAGTCTATTTTGTTGTTCTTTTGCTTGTCTGTACTTTTAAACCCTGAAACAGGAGAAATCAATGGCATTAGACATATCCCAAGGCATCACAGCTCAACACAGGGAAGGAATGGGAGCTCAGTCTAAACTGCACATCAGACAGGGAGAAAAGGTAGATCAATTCAAGCTAATCTTGGGAGTGAATCCAATCCGTCCTAGTGTTAGCAAGAACCCCAGATTTCTGCCTCGCTCTACACTTTTTGAACAGCTGCCACTTGCTTCCGATTCTGCTTCAGTAATGAAGCACCTCCGCTACGCCAAAGTCCTGTTCGCTGCTTTCACTCATGAGATTCTCTCCTTCCTTGTTCTAGGGCCCATAGCACTGTCCAGAGGCAGGTAGAGCAGCTGGGTGACTCCAGGTTGAGCCAAATGGGGATGGGCTGGTGGCAGCGGGGTGGGTGAGGGAGGAGGGAATCGCCTTTGGGATCTTATTTTTTTGGCAGTGCTAGGAAAACAAACAGGGCGGCAGCAGATGTTTGAGTAATTGCTCATTCATCAATAACCTCCCTCCTGCCTGATTCTCACAGAGAATCCAAGTCATGCTTATCAGCTGCTGCATATCATCTGAACCGCTTTTATACCACTTTAGGTAAAGTCCCAGAAGTAGATAAATTGCGATGCAATCCTGGAATTTTCGCTTGTTGCATTTTGGGGCTTCATTTGAATGCCCTGTAATGGTTAGAACTTTGTGATGAATGGGTAAGTCCTCAGCTCAACCGGTAATTGGCTGATTGGTCGGTTGCTATGGGGATGAAGAGGGGACTGAGACTTTCTCTGGCACTCTGGTTAGAAACTAGTGATAGAACACCACTGATCACAAAGCAGCCGGTGTTCCTCTACAATGTTCCTCTCCTGATTTGTAAATCAATATTTACACCATAGCTTAAGCTTCAATCTTTTTAGCTAATGTACTACCAAATTATTTTTTTTTGTCCCGCCTGTTTACATTCTCATTAGACATGACTGGTATCCGATATCTGTGTTTACATTAATCCCCATCCAAAATGATTTTGTTGGTGATCGATCGCTTTACTATGTGACATGGTTGACCCTAGGGTTTTGAGTGGCCGTGCTATTAAAATTATTTATATAATTCACGTCGGGTGGTACCATGATTATTTGCCAGCACGGATAAGTTAAAAGCGGACATGGATGTTTGCAGTGTAAAATCTGATTGAGCGGATATAGACCAGCAGATCTACGGTTCATTAGATCTAGAACTCTGAAGTAAAATTGTGCGGTAAGAAGATTATATTTGGATGAATTCGAATTAATTAGCGAGAGAGAGATTGTGAGTGTGAATTACCTGTGTCTGTACAGCATCTCTGTGTAATAGTGAAGCTATGACAAAAACAGCGAAGAAAAATTTAATGTAGCTTTCAGTAGCGACACTGTTTTATTTATAACATTCACAGGGTTTCTATACTCCTGAATGTTTCGGTGTGTGTGCAATTTCTACTGCATACATACATGTAGATCAGTGCGTTTTTAAACAGCGTCTTCAATTTAAAATAATACATTTTTTAAAAATGCTAGTAGGTTAGACATCTCACTGACTACATTGCAAAAAGTGATCAGTTGACTTAACTTAATAATTTTAAGGCAACCGGGTTCCTCCCTTTTGTGTATTTGAAAAAAATAAGTTGTGTTCATTTTAAGGCACCTGGTTTCCTCGCTTTTTTAAAGTTTTAAGTCAACTGATCACTTTTTACAGTGTATATAGAATATTTACAATTTACCCATGTCATTACAATAGTCAAGTCAAGTCACATTTATTTATATAGCGCTTTTTACAATAGATTGTTTCAAAGCAGCTTTACAGAGATAACAGGAAAACAATGCAAAAAAAGTTTGTTTTCAGAAGAAAATAGCGTCACAGTCCAGCTTAAGTAAATTCAGTGATGTTTTATTTTTGTTTAAAAAAAGTTATTAATTTAGTTCGTTTATATATGTATATAGCCACTCTGGAGTAAACCGTGATGTCATTATCCAGCTCAGTTCAGTTCTTGTATAATAGTGTCAATGCAGGCAGATCAATATTATTGTTGAATATTAAGTTTAATGTGACATTTAATGTCATTTATAAATTAATAATATTTAATACTTTTCTATGAAAGTGTAAAAGTGTCAACACTGCATTCCATGTTGTTCTCTGACAATGAAATTAATTTAATCTAAACTTTCCACTTGCTCCAAAAGTCTTGGTCTGATCTCTGTATTTGTAAGTGACAGAAAGTCTTTCATGGTGTTCAGATGAGTCTCGATTTTATTAAACCTCACATCACTCTCTTTTCCTGTCAATCTCCTGCCCTTTTTCCACTCACCCTAGCCTATCCCAATAGTGGTGATATTGGCTTGTGATGACTCGCTTGGCTTTGCAGCGTTGTCCCTCTGACCTCCATATATACTTTTTCTCAGAAAACCCTCATTGACCATGTTTGGGATGAGGAGGGTAGTCAGGATGGCCAAGGCTTTGAGGACCTGCTCTTAAATGGAGCATGTTTATCACACCAGGGCAAGTTGCCTATATTGAGCACTTTTTTTCTCTTTCCAACATCCATCTTCTGGTGGCATTTTCCATCTCTGGCCAAGCCCTCTGAGTCAACTGCAGCATTAATGCAGTGACATACGGAGACATATTCTGACCAGCTATAAAACTTTAATGATGCAGAGCTTGTAATTCCATGTTATATGCAGTTATCCCACATTATTGATAGGCTTTAAGTATGCCTCCTGACACCTTAACACACAAGTGTGACCTGAGCAGCTCTCAAAAGAAGAAGCTGGTGGAATATATAAGCAAAATAGAAAAAGTAACCATAACATTTTGATTGCGTACATATTTTGTATATTTGCTTGCCTTTTAGGTCAGCAAGAGACATACATGAGAATGAGTAGTTAGAGACTCTACTGCATTTCTTTTTGCTTTACACTGATGAAAAGACATTAGTGAAAATTGTAAGAAGCTGCTCTCATGTAGAGACCAATCTAACATAGTTAAATTGACTAGCACACTAGTAACTATATATTTTGTAGAAATTGTAATATTATTGCATTTCATACCTCAAAACCTTGAGAGCCTAGTATCTGCGCGTGTGCATAAATTGTATTAAATTATATAATTTTATACTATATTATTTTGGTGGTGCTAGTGCTGTAAAATTAAACACTTTAGCTTTAATATTTTGTTCTCTTACGAGAGTATCTCTCGTACTGCGTAATATCTTACGCTATGGGGAAAACCTCTTTTCCACGAGATATTGAAGCCAAAAATTATCCTTAATTTTGAATTAATGTAAAACGCTGTGCAGCAGCATGCAGACATAGGCAGGACGGCTCGCGCGCCTATTGGCTGCCCTGCTGCAACAGCAGCAGCCTATCGAGAGAGGCGCTGCGTGACACCATATCCAATGGGGGCATTTCGCGCCCATTTCGTCACGTCCCGCCAGAAAGGGCGTGGTCTCGCCCTATAAATATAGCTCGATAAGGCTGGTACACTGATTTTCATCTCTTCAGCGAAGCCTCTCGCATCGCTGGATCCGGAGTGAGAAGCCGCGCCGTCGACGCAAGCCTTTCAGCGGGACGAGCTTCTGGAGTCGCTGGCCTCGCCGCCTTCAACTGCCGTACCTGCTGCGCTTTCCGGCGTACTATATATCCTTTACTCTGCTCTGTGTGTATGTGTGTGTGTGTGTGCTCGCCCCGCGACTCACACTTCTATCATCTAAAAGAGCCGCGTCTTTGTAAAGACGCCATCCTCCTGTGGCTCGTGCCGAGCCACATTCAGCGACGGGGACCGCCATGTGATGTGTTTCCTGCCTGTGAGAGGATCATGCAGCTCTCGCGCTCGCCGACGGCGGCTGCCCTCACTGCCAACGATTGCCTACGGTGACTCTGAGGACTCGCCTGGCATCCTTCAGCGAGACTGCACTTCCACCCGCTGCAGTGCCGCGCCGTAACAAAGCGCCGTACTCAGCGGGTCCCCGAGCCTTCTCCAGCCCGTGAAAGCTCGCCGGTTCGCCTGCCAGCTTCACTTGAGTCGCTCACTGACGGATAACGGCCGCCGCGCGCCGCCGCTTCCGCCATTAATGACGACGAGATAGCTGCATCTGTAGAGGAGACCTGCTGCTCTATCCTGGCGTCGGACAGTGAGGACTGGCTGTTCGCGAGTCGTCAGGGAAACGGGCCAGCATCAAGACCGCTAAAACCGCGGCTAGCTTTCTTTACGTTATAAGAAATCTACCCCGCCCCCCATGGGCGTGCGTCACCGGCAAATGAGAAAAGAGTGTGTTTTAGTCCCCGCCGAGGCCGGACTAATCTCCATTTCTCAAACATTTCTCAGCTCCTAGTTTGAGCGGCTGAAAATGTCATTATTGCAGCAATGAGCCTGTTGTATAACACGCACACCTGCATACAAACGCCGACACACACAAAACTGTGATGACGCTCTCTTATCTGCTTGCGCTAATGTAGTTCTCCCTGTGGCTCAGGGGCGGAACCCGAAGCCTTCGCGCGAGAGACCCGTGTTTGATCCCGGCTCTCGCAGCAGATAAAAATTTAGTCTCGCCGCAGCCAGACTTCCACCGAAACTTTTCGCTCATTCAGTTCCAGAAAATGCGACTGTTCCAGTGTATTTTGCAGTAAACAAGCTGGTACCACGGCCCGCTTGCCTGCACATAAAGGCCGTTTCCACGGCGACCCAGAAAAATCATGTAATTATTGTATTTCTGTTTTTCCGGCCACAGCCCAGTGTTCATTTCTACACACAAACACAGCCCGCCACGGTACAGGGCTCGCACAAATGAAATCGACGCATGTCAATTGTGCATTAAATGTAGTGAATGTGCCCACAACCCAGTGCCCACAAACACTACCACGGTTTCTGTAAAACGAAACCAACACAAGTCTTCCTAGCCTCCTAGGAAATCGACGGTGTTTCAGTCTCGCCGCGGCCAGACCTCCACTGAAATTTTCGCTCGTTCAGTTCCAGAAAATGTGACTGTTCCAGTGTATTTTGCAGTAAGCAAGCCAGTACCATGCCCGCTTGCCTGCACACAAATGCTGTTCCCACGGCGACCCAGATAAATCACATAAACGGTGTATTTTCTGGTATTCCGGCCACAGCCGATGGTGTTATGAGTGTAATAAAAATGCCCACAACCCAGGGCTCATTTCTACACACAAACACAGCCCGCAAAAATGCAGGGCTCGCACAAACAAAATCGCCTCATGTCGATTGTGCACTAAATGTAGTGAATGTGCCCACGTCTCAGTGCCCACAAACACTACACACCACATGTCCCACGGGTTCTGTAAAAACGAAACCAACACGCATTCAGTCAGCTCAGGCCGACGGTGTTTTTCAGTGCAGTAAATGTGCCCGCTGTCCTGCGCCCACATTCACTCACAGACATGTTAAGCCCCACGGGGCTCGTCCTGCTCTCTCTCCCTCAGCAAACTGCTATAAGGGTTTTGAGCGCGGCCAGGCTGCCCGCCGCGATCGGCGCGCCCCCCGCCTCAGCACGCCGGAGCTCCCTTGCCGTCACTATGTCACGGCCAGAGCCCAGATCTCATTCTACCCCTAGCTATTCACGCGAAAGTGTGGGCACAGCTTCCTGGGGTATCAGAATGGGTGCTGAACACTATAAAAAGAGGCTATTCGCTACAGTTCGCTCGACGTCCCCGCCGTTATACGGCGCGCGTCGAGACGACGGTGAAAAACGAAGTATCTCATCTACTTCGAGCCGAGATAGCGAAACTACTGAGCAAAGGTGCTATAGAACCTTTATCTCAAGCTCAGAGCAAAGGGGGCCTACACAGCAGATATTTTCTGGTACCGAAAAAAGATGGAGGTCTCAGACCCATTTTAGATCTGCGACAGCTGAACAGAGCGCTTGTGAAGCACCAGTTCAGAATGCTTACAACCAGGAAAATCCTCACGCAAGTTTGCCAAGAGGACTGGTTTATGTCAATAGATCTGAAAGACGCCTATTTCCAGATACAAATAGCGTCCCATCACAGGTGATTCTTGAGATTCGCCTTTGAGGGCCAGGCATATCAATACACAGTCCTGCCGTTCGGCCTGTCCCTAGCACCCCGTACATTCACGAAGTGCATGGACGCGGTTCTCGCACCCCTGAGACTCCGGGGCATGCGAGTTTTGAACTACTTGGACGATTGGCTGATTCTAGCTCGATCTCACTCAGAGCTCATAGAACACAGGGACAAAGCGCTACGGTGCTTCTGTCCCCAGATAAAAGGTCACCACGTCCTGGTCCGGTCGGACAACATGTCAGTGGTGGCACACATAAATCGCCAGGGCGGCGTCAGGTCCCGAAACCTTTACAGGTTGACGGAACGCCTTCTGGTCTGGGCTCAGCACAACCTGCTCTCGCTGAGAGCAGCGCATGTGCCTGGTCACCTGAATGTGGGACCAGACAGACTGTCCAGAAACAATGTCCCAGCAGGGGAATGGTCGCTGCACCCGCAAGACGATCCAACTGCTGTGGAAAACGTTCGGCAGAGCGCAGGTTGACCTGTTCGCGTCCCACGAAAACGCTCACTGTCCGAAATATTTCTCCAAGAGCAAGGACGCGCTGGCCCACGTCTGGCCTCGCTGTCCCCTCTATGCTTTCCCCCCCGTCTCGCTCCTGCCTCAAGTGCTGGAACGAATCAGGGAAAACGGATGCCCAGTGCTGCTTGTGGCTCCGCTCTGGACAAACCAGACTTGGTTCCCAGTCCTGATGCGGCTGACCAGCACTGCCCCGTGGCCAATACCGTTGAGGAAAGACCTCCTCTCTCAGGCCAAGGGCTCGATTTGGCATCCTCGCCCGCAACTATGGTCCTACATGCATGGGCCATCAACGGGTACCCGCTAACCTCCTGGAGGGAGTGTTAAACAAGATCACGCAGGCGAGAGCCCCGTCTACTAGACGGCTCTACTCCTCGAAGTGGTCTGTGTTCTCTGCCTGGTGTCAAGCTCAGGGCTTTTCACCCGTAGACTGTGGGGTCACGGAAGTACTCTCCTTCCTTCAAGAGCTGCTGGATAAGGGCAGGACCCCATCCACGCTCAAAGTGTACGTGGCGGCCATAGCAACGTTTACAAAACCTGTGTCTGGCCAGTCACTGGGGAAAACGACCTAGTCGTGCAATTCCTTAAGGGAGCTCGGAGGCTGAACCCTCCCAGACCTCCTTCAGTCCCGGTGTGGGACCTTTCTACGGTTTTGGAAGCCAAGAAAGGTGCCCCGTTCGCCATTTGTCAGACATTAAGCATCTGTCTTTCAAAACGGTGTTTCTTTTGGCTCTCGCTTCAGTGAAGCGCATAGGGGACTTACAAGCGCTTTCAGTAAGCGCGTCATGTATGGAGTTTGGGCCTAATGACTCAAAAGTAATACTCAAACCAAGGCACGGGTACATGCCCAAATCCCTCAACACACCGTTCAGGGCCCAGGTTATTTCCCTTTGCGCTCTCTCGGTTCATGATGAGGAGGAGGATGCGAGTCTCCTTTGCCCTGTCAGGGCACTGAGAGCTTATGTGTCCCGCCGAGCAGTTCTTCGTTTTGTTTGGCGGACGCTCCAAGGGACTGGCCGCATCAAAACAGAGCCTATCCAGATGGATAGTCGACGCCATAGCACTGGCTTACACTTCTAAGGGCCTGCAGTGTCCTTTGGGTGTCAGAGCGCACTCCACGAGAGGCGTGGCCTCATCGTGGGCGTGGTATAGTGGGGTTACCTTGCAAGATATCTGTACGGCCGCGGGCTGGGCCTCGCCGTCTACATTTATAAGGTTTTATAACCTAGAGGTTCCCGCCTTACAAGCCAAGCTTCTGTCGGTATAGAATTCAGTGCTATCTGCCCCGCTGTACCGGCCCAGATGCTGAGTTTTGCTTGTGCATCGCTCACTGAGCGATAAAACAGCTCCATGGGTGTTGAATAACCCGTACTGTTACCCAGTTCAGGCTGAACACGTTCACCCTGTCTGTGTGAAACACTGTTAACATAACTAGCTCCTGTAGGATGCTATTTCATGGGGAATGATGCTTGCAGCCTCTCTTCCCCGACTCTCTGTGAGTCTATGGTGATTATGCACTATATCAGCCCCGGGCTACTGCCCTTGGGACTTTGGTGTCGGATCCCAGTACGCACGGCGTCTTGCATTGTGTTCCCCATAGCGTAAGATATTACGCAGTACGAGAGATACTCTCGTAAGAGAACGTACTCGGTTACTAACGTAACCTCGGTTCTCTCTAGAGAGGGAACGAGTACTGCGTATCTTGCCGTGCACACACAGCTCTGGTTCGCTTCGGCGATGAAAACCAGTGTACCAGCCTTATCGAGCTATATTTATAGGGCGAGACCACGCCCTTTCTGGCGGGACGTGACGAAATGGGCGCGAAATGCCCCCATTGGATGTGGTGTCACGCAGCGCCTCTCTCGATAGGCTGCTGCTGTTGCAGCAGGGCAGCCAATAGGCGCGCGAGCCGTCCTGCCTATGTCTGCATGCTGCTGCACAGCGTTTTACATTAATTAATTCAAAATTAAGGATACTTTTTGGCTTCAATATCTCGTGGAAAAGAGGTTTTCCCCATAGCGTAAGATATTACGCAGTACTCGTTCCCTCTCTAGAGAGAACCGAGGTTACGTTAGTAACCGAGTACGTTTTATTATGTTATTTTAATGATCATTTACATGCGCCCTTCCTAGTTTTCCTTACTTTTATTCTCTTGTGCTTAATCCATACACAGTACTCTGTAATGGTAGTTTCAATGAAAGGAAAACTTAGTTTCAGTAATGCATGTATTTTATACAAGATGGATACTTGCATCTTTATGTGTGTGAATGTGGTTTAGATTAAGATTGGTATAAATATAAATGTATGCATTTGCATACAAATGCATCAGCATTTTCCTTAATGCTGCTGAATTAATTAAACTGAGTCTATTGCAAAACACTTCCAGCAAAGAATCCATGAATACCATCGACTTTCTTCAGGGCAGATAAACAGTCGGTGTAACTAAAAACAACAGAGACAATACTGGCTGATTTAAGGGCCTCATTCTGTTGTTTCCATTAGACGAAGCCCCGCTTTCCTCTTCTGCAGATCTCCCACATCATGCGATGTAATTAGCATTCACATTTTCAACCGCTGTGTCTTGATACCCTTGTGCCACACACAAAACCATAACCTGTGCTTGGAGACTGCAGGGTGTGTAATCTGCATTCGCCACTGATTCAGTTACTTACCCTGTATGGTAAATCAAGAACAATGAATCCCATTCTGCATGGACCACTACAGACATCCTTTCCTCAAGATGTAATAGCTGTACAAAAGAGAAAATAATAGAGCAAATCTTTTTCACAGCTTCAGTCAGGCACCTTCTGCTACCTTCTGGCTTTAAGACAATATTGAATGTACTTTATAACAATAAAACGGTTTATTTCATTGTTGTATAGCATATTTGTTTAAGGAAAACTTTCTAGTCTAGTGCAGGGCAGGTTTTTACATAAAAAGAAAACAGAGAGCAGACACATTCAAACATGGATGTGACTTCTACTCTTTTGGTGCTTTGCTTAATTTATCAATTTTGCAAAGAGTTGCAAAAGTGCTGAGATAAAGTTGTTAAGCTGTATTGTCCTTCAAGAACAAGTTTTAAACAAAAGTGATAAAGATAAGCAGGAGATATTCAAGAAAAACAAAAAAAGTTGCCATAAAAAGGTTTCCTTGAAAGTTTTTCTTTAGTTTTCAATGCATTGAAGTGTTCTTTAAAACTACTGTAAATAGATTTTGATTTTACTGGAGGCACAAATGCAAAATCAAAGCATGGTTTATGCATGCAGAATTCCCTTAGAATCTGTAGAAAAATAAAATATGGAATACACATTATATGTATGTTAGCTCTGAGGCCATCTATATTAGCTAGTGTATGCTTAAACATTGGAAAAAAAAAATCAATTTTAGCAGATACGCATTTAAAATGTATAGTCTTTCTCTTCCAGGAATGTGAATCAAATATTGATGGCTCATGGTGTTCCACAGATTTTAGCCCAATCCAGTGCTCTCTATGAGACTGAGCCTCCTGTGACCAACCAGCATGTACTGTAGCAAATCTTCCTCTTTTTTAAAAACTCAGCTTATCAATTGATTTCATGGGAACCTTATGCACATCAATCGTAAAATTACAATTCAGAATAATTGATTTGTAGTCAGTTGTCTCTTTCTTTCTTTCTTTCTTTCTTTCTTTCTTTCTTTCTTTCTTTCTTTCTTTCTTTCTTTCTTTCTTTCTTTCTTTCACGATTTGATTTTCCTTTTTTTAGATAGTGTGCTTGATAAAGCTGTGGTAAATCTAGATGTATGGCACAAGCCAATGGGACATTGCATATGATCACAACTCAAGAGATAGTGTAAAAAGTGTTACAGAAAGACAAGGTTTCACTTGTTCTTCATACTTCATACCAAAAGATTGCATTATAGACCTTATTCAGAGCAGCGCTATGACAGGTATGAAAGCGAGGCTGTGAGAGAAAGACCGTGTTTTCAATGGTATCTGCTGTTAAAAGCTGTAAAAAAGCTCCAAGATCACTTACAATATTCCATAGCTTATATTGTTGGACGTTTTTGTCTGCTGAAATTTCTAGTACAACCCATTGAAGAGATGCATGTCTATCCCTCGCAGCCTCGCATTTAAAAAAATTAATAAGGTCAGGCTATTTAGTCGGACTGTTGCTGTATGACTGCTTTGATTTTATTGAAAGATTCAATTTCACTAAGATTGTACTGAGATTATCAAAGTCATTCAACTATTTCTGGGTCCATTTCTAATGCTGTGCTTAGAGATTATAATTGTACAATTGGCCTGTAAGTGTTGAGAACTGAGCCACTTAAATGTTTCTTTTTCAGAGTACATGCACTTTAACCACTTTTTTAAACCTTTATGCAATAGCTTTCTGCTTTTTGCTATATTTCTGCCCATTCAGACCTTTTATGATCAAAGTTTCATGCCATTACCGTGCTGCAATAAGACCCCCTCTCCATGTCAAATTATATCCCTTTCCCATTTGTTTGAAGCGCTGTAAAAGTCTTGGCCACAGAGGAATGCTTGTTAGCAATCGGACTACATGCTAATGGATTTCCTCTTTAACATTCATTTAGAACAAAGAGAAAAGGCTTTTTAAAAGTTTATCCTGATCCTGATGTTGCAGTCACTGGTCTATTAAGGTTCTGTACTTCTAAAGCTGTCAACCTCAAGCCTCGTGTGATTTTGTGTGTGTGTTTGAAGGCGAGTCTTGGCAAATGATTAGAAGCCCATTATTGCAGATAGGGAGGACCTAGATTGGAGCTATTTATAGCTCCTGCTGTAGTCACATTGGTAGCATGATGGATGCTGTCAGGCTTCTGTAATTAAGGGAGGGAATTTAAGTGGCACACCTGGGTATACAGGTTTACAGCACGGCAAAGAAAGATCCGCGTTTGAGTCTGTGTGTGAGAGAGATTCAGGCTTTCAGAAGAACACACATCCATTTGTGTACTCCATACATTCAATTAGTTTAGATATAAATCTTAATGGAGAACACTGAATTATCATTTAACTGCATTTTGATTGTTGCTCGGTTTATTAATTTAAGACGAGAACAGTGAATGGTGTGTAAGTTTTATTTTGTTTGATATTTGGAATTTTTTACAGTTGATATTTACAGTTTTTATGTTTGCACATTTTTCAATACCACTCCAAATCAAATATGCTATTGAACATACACCTTTATTTTAATTTTATATATATATATATATATATATATATATATATATATATATATATATATATATATATATATATATATATATAAATGATTAGACACTAAATTGAAATAATGGCATGCAGCCTTCAATATTACAAGTAAATATTGCTTCAAATTGTTCAAGAAGGTATTCCAATAAATAATCAGTAAAGATCAAAGAAATAAATTAATACAGTTTGTCAATAATATGACCAATTTCAGCTCCATTTGCAATTCAAGGCCTAATGTTAGATATCCAATATATATATATATTTTTTTTACATTAATATCCCACCAATGTGGGCATTTTTACCAGAAGTGCATTTGATTATTCACTGCTCAAAACAGCTGCCTCTCTGTAAGAGCATGGATTGGTTCCAACAGAAAGAAAAATATTGTTTTTCTCTTCAGTTTATCAGTTTCACTTATATGACCTAGAGAGAGCTTTATCCCTAGAGAGACCAGATTGATCTAATGGACCTAATGAGAAACATTGTACTATTTCTTTTTTGTAGTGAGTGGAATCGCTCATTGCTTGTTCGCCTCATTTTTACACCCTTTAGAGTAGACAGCTCTGTTATAGTCCTCAGCTCTACATCCACAGATTTCTAAAAGTTCTTACATTTTTAAAGATATCGAGAGAGCTCCATTACATTTTTTTCTTTTTCTGTCATTTCTAATGTGACTATTCAGTTACCACTTTCATAGTGGTGGAAAATCCAGGCCTAAATGGTGTACACTGCACCAACAAAGTTTTTTTTGATTCACTTCTATTCCTCAAATCAGTTTTGTTTGCAAATGCAGAATTGGTTTGTTAAAATGACCATAATGACCGTATGTGAGGTATTCCTTGTGGAACATAACATGTCCTTACCTTCATTCAGCAATAAAAGTGCAATTTCTATAATATTTTTGGATCATATGATAGCATCTTGTCTAGGTATTGTCTAGTTTCCTTCTCTTCTTCTTTTTATTTTAATTTCAGAATTGTCATCCAGGTTTCCACTATAACAGTGGTTCTCAAGTGGTTACTCCAAGCCCCCCTCCCCCCTCTGAATCAATACTTTTTTATTCAAAAAATGCTAAAGATGCCAAAAGACTGCATATAGCTACTATACAGATCCATTCAGAATGATTAAACACACCAAAATACAAATGAAAAATAAAAACACTCTGAATGTGTGGAAACTCTGCAAGCTGAAGACGGGTCGATCAGTGAAGAGTTCCTCTGTCAGAACAATCGTGTCTATATTTGGAGCGTCTGATGCCCATGTGTACATAAATACCACTGTTCCTCACAAACCTTCCAAAAACACGCTTCGGCAAGCATCCGTAATAAAACACTCACAATACATTAATTTGAACAACTACTATCAGTAACCCGAGAGCACATATACTGGGTTATTTATAACATAACCCAGTATATGTGCAATAATAACAGACTCATGCATGCCTGATGTACGACACATTTTTTATAATAAAATTAGGGAATTATATGAATATATTTTAATTAATTTTAAGTTATCTCGTGGCCCCCTTACTGAGGCCCCCTGGTTGAGAACCACTGCACTATATGGGAAGGGTCTTAGTCGACTTATTAAATAGGGCTTCTTGAAGCTGCAGTCCGCAGTTTTTCCTCTTTGTCACCATCTCTGTTCGAAATCTGCAATTGCAGTCATTTGCGGAATTATCAACTTTATGTGAGTTGTGCCTCGGCATGGCACAGCGCGGATGAACACAATGTTTGAGGAGAGTGTGCGGCTGTCAGTCGCCGCGCCGGTGTGGATACTGTCATTCACAATCACAAATTATTCTTTTTGGAAGTATGACCACCAACATAAGTATTTTCACCCTAAACTGTCATCTGAACAAGTAAGTAACATCCACTTTTGTTCTGACCAACTAAGGAGAAAAAAGCATTGCAGTAAATCGCACTGATTAAATCTAACGATCGCTTATCACATCACGTCAAACCATGCAAATTATACTTTGCTCTCAAATTGTTAATGTTAACAACATCAGCATTGCTTGACAACATTTAATGCCCTTCTGATATTATCCTTGTTTTCCCATGTCCCTTTGCAGTCTCTTTTTCCAAACTCTCAGTCCAAAGTCTTTTTGTATTTTACAACGGGTGAATCTCCAGTTGTCACTGGTGATTGTCGTTTGGACCTTTCTGGATCCGCCATCAAATTGATGAGTTTAATTATATCAAGTGCTGTGAGAAAAGGCTATAAATCTCCACCTCCAACATCCTCACACGCAATAAAGCCTACTAGCCGAGACTCCTTTCTTTATACAGATCTGACCTAATGATGCAAAGACATGCTTGAATTTCCTACGGAACCACCAGTACCACTGGAATTAAAAACATTATTACAAGCTTACCATTTTGAATCGAGCTACAGCAAGCAGATAGTTTTGAACACTGGCTGGTTATGTATTTGCTAAAAAATTTACCAAAAAGCTACGGACTGTAGCTTTAATATTAATACGACTTGTAAACAAATTGTTCAGAAATTCAACCTACTAGCCAATTTTGATATGTAGTTTTTTCCATTCCCAGTCTGTCTCTTTCCCCATCTGTTGATGCGAATATACTTGTATTTTAGTGCTTGTACAGAGGAGAGAAGCAGCATATGTGTGTGCAACCATGGGCAATCATGGCCTATTGTACAAACAAACCCAGAGAGTGGATCACATTGTTATTCCCAGCACCATGCCAAGCCACTTTGGCCTTCAAAATCCATCATGTGCCCCCTAATACTGGCATGTAATATAATGGTGGATGTCCAAATGACAAACCATCTGGTGTGTCCCTATTGAAAAGTACTGAATGATGGCATTTATAATAATGTCTGAAATATCAGACCTAATCAACACTGACCTTAATTTCCACTCAGTACCGTGTTTTTGTGTGACTTTGAGAAAGTCATTTCCTTCACTAGTTTTAATGGCTTTCTATTTTTTATTTTTTTGCTAAAAAAAAAGTTATAACAAAAAAAGCCCATTCTGATGCTTTTTGAGCCACATGAGATGGGTTTTCACGGTCGTAAGGAAATGTTGTGTACATCAGCAATCTTGTAGTGAGAGTGGGTGAGATTGTGGCAGATAGCTGTTGTGATCTCATCACATGTTTGAAATGTCAAGGGTTTTTAATACAAAATGTGCCACATAGTCGACGGCCTTGAGCAAGGAAGGGGGGACAAAATGGATAAAAGAATCATCGGTTTTTCACTCAACTAATTTTTTTTTTTCTAAGGTCATGCATATAGATGTTGTAGTTTAGTGGTAAAAATCTGAGCTTATAATTCAAATGTTTTAGTTTTAAAGACCATTTGCATGCTGTGTTAACTGTTATACATTTTACATGGTTGAAATATCTGTATAATTGTAAAATGGACTTGTACAAATAATTGTATTATAGGATTCACAAGCAGTTTTATATTTTTAAAGCTATTCATATGCAAGTCCTTTTTTAATGTTTTAAGCTTTCACTACATCCATTTTTTAAGTTTCTGTAAATATCAAACATATGTGTATGTATGTGTACATGTTACCACAAATTCTTATGAGATCAGCATCCCGCCATGAGGGTTGTAGTTTTGAGACACCTCAAGGCTTTTTGTTATGTATATAGGTGTTGTTATGGTAAAATATCTAAGCTTGCAATTGAAAAGTAGATTTGAACCCAAGGAACAATGAATGAGTTGCCTTGTTATTATTGAGCAAGGTATTTAAACTAAGGTTACTGTGATTGTCCCTGTAGTAAGAAAAAAGAAAAGGAAAAAAAAGATGAATGTCTATTTAGATAAAAGATCTTCTAAATGAATAAATGTGAATGTCATGCACTGAAGTCATTGTTGCCTTCAACATGGTCATAATGGACTGTATCACCTTTAGGGTGTATTCACACCAGGAAAGTCTGATAGTTCACTTGCTTTGGTCCGGACCAAATAAAAAAAAATGTTGTTTGTTTTTTGGTACGGTTCACTTTCACACTGCTCTTTTTGCAAGTGAACCAAAATTTGTAAACAAAACCACACGTGTGCTAAGGTCGTCCATTCATTGGACAAGGATTCTCAAGTAGGGCAATCAGGAAGTGCAAAAAAGGCTTAACGTAAATTAACGCAGCATCATCCTTGTATTGTAACTATCGTTACATTATTTGAACTGCAAATGCTTTTTTTTTTTGCATCTATGCGCGATTAGACTAAAGAGAACGCTCTGTATGTGAATGTCCTGATGCACACACTCATTCATTCATTCCATTCCAATGATGCACACACGACGCGCAGAAAGACGCGCAACAGATGTAATGTAGTAGGCTACAACAGATCACTTTCCCATAACGCAACTCCGACTTCGGAAGCCTGTTAACTCAAAGGCGCAGTGCTTTCTTGCAATTGGGTCGGTTCATGTTCACACCGTAAACGAACCGTACCAGAGTTCGTTTGGAACCGTACCGAGACCACCTCTTCAGCTGGGTCTCGGTTCGGTTGTTTGGTCCGCACCCGAGTTCGATTGCTGTATTCACACCTGCCCAAAAGGTCCGCACCAAGGGGGGAAACGAACTAGAGTTCGATTCAATCGAACCAAACAAGGCAGGTGTGAATACACCCTTAGTCACATTACTTTTCCTTTCTTTAGGCCGTTAAAGATGAGGGGGGGAAACATGAATTTTATTTTAGGAACCTTTATGCAGTACTTAAATTAATACATGATGATTAACTAACTATATTATTCTATGTACATTTCTGAAATGCACTTTCTGTAAAGCTGCTTTGAAACAATATGTATTGTGAAAAGCGCTATACAAATAAATTTGAATTGAATTGAATTGAACTTAGTGCCATTTAATGCGCTATTTATTTTGTACTTAAAGCCGAGTACAAATCAGCATAAAGTTTTAACATCTACTCTCGTGTAATGGAAATCATGAAGATCTGGATACATCCAGTGACTGCGGTGAATAGTGCTGCTGGCAACCAGGGAAAGACCTTGTGACAGCCTGGAGAGACAGCTGACAGGAGGAAAGAGACCCCAATGGGGCTGGTAAGGGTTAGCTACCCTTGTCGGCAGTATCCAGCTCCGTGTTTACAGGATGCTGGAGACACCCGCCCAAGGCTTCTGAGAAATTAAAGAGAAAAATACCCCTAGAGTCTGCGAGAGCGGGGGCGGAAGTTGACTCAATGTTGGACAACATGGTTAACGACTTAGGAATGGAAACGGATATGAGTATGGAGAGTAAGACTAGTTCAAGATCTGCAGTAAGTAAAGTCATTGAACTCCAAGTTTGTGTCTGTGGCTGGAGCAAGGTGACAACGGTCAGGGGTTTGAAGGTTCATCAAGGGAAAATGAAATGCTTGAGGGAGAAGGGACAAGGGCCTCGCATTGATCAGTACTTCTTACGAAGTCAGTCAAGTCAGTCGAATGAAATCCAGCGACAGGAAGCAAACCACAGCTCGCAGGATATCAGCACCCCTGTCATTGACGAAAGGAGGGCTTGCACAGTTAGTGATGAACATATTCATACTTGTGAACCCGGTCAGGCTAACCAGCATAAGAGAGAAAAGAACCTCAACGGGCATAGGCCTGGAGTTAGATGGCCAAGAGCTTGTGAGAAAACTGCATGGGACACGGTAAACACAGATCTATGCTTTGCATTGGAAAGGTTAACTGGTACAGTTGAAAAGAAGCTGGATAAATTTGGGGACATCATTTACGCATATGGAAGTGAGAGGTTTGGTGTGGAAAAAAGGAAGGAAAAAGTACAAACTACTCCTGGAATGTCTAGACGGCAGCAGAAAATTGAAGGGTTAGTTAGAGAAAGGAGACAGCTGAGGAAGCAATGGAAAAGAGCAGAACAAAGTCAGAAGGAGGGACTCAATCTCTTACAAAGGGCCATAAAAGATAAGCTGGCAACATTACGCAGAGCTGAGCGCCTACGGAAACGCTACAAAAAGAAGGAACGTGCGAGGGCTAATTTCTATAAAGACCCATTCAAATTCGTAAAGAAGTTATTCACCAGTGAGAAGAATGGCACTTTAAAAACATCTAGGATTGAGCTAGAGAGATATTTGGAGGACACGCATACAGATGCAAAAAGGCATGAGCCTATGTCAATTCCATCAGACATACCACCTATCAACCCACCAGAATACCAAATGGAGGTCTGTGCACCTAAGTGGAAAGAGGTAGAGCAGGCTGTGAGAAAGGCAAGGGCTTCATCATCTCCAGGGCCTAATGGAGTTCCGTACAGAGTGTACAAGAGTGCTTCAGGAGTTCTGCGAATTCTGTGGAAATTGATAAAAGTGGCATGGGAAAAACAGGTTGTACCTAGAGCATGGCGCAGAGCAGGTGGAGTCTTTATACCTAAAGAAAAAGATGCTACAAGCATCAGTCAGTTTCGTCCTATTTCACTATTAAACGTTGAGGGTAAGATTTTCTTCAGCATTATTGCCCAGAGATTGTCCACCTACCTGTTAAAGAATGGCTTCATTGACACCTCAGTTCAAAAAGCGGGTATTCCAGGGTTCTCAGGATGCTTAGAACACATCAATGTTATCTGGCAACGAATTCAGTCAGCTAAAAAGGAGAGGAAGGAGCTCCATGTGACATTCCTGGATTTGGCTAATGCATATGGTTCAGTGCCACATGAGCTTCTTTGGGCAGCATTTGATTTTTTCAGAGTACCAATGTCAATAACAAATTTAGTGAAAGCCTATTTTGGAGATTTGCAATTCAGTTTCTCAACTCCAAAATTTAGCACTGCATGGCAATGCCTAGAGGTTGGAATAATGGCAGGATGCACCATTTCTCCACTGGCTTTTACCATGGCGATGGAAGTAATCATGAGGGCATCAAGATGGGTAGTAGGAGGAGAGCGCTTGGCTTCTGGGATGCGACTACCACCAATCAGAGCATACATGGATGACATGACAACCATGACTACAACAGTAGCCTGCACTAATCGGTTATTGGGGAAGTTAACAGATAATATTGAATTTAAGCCCTCTAAATCAAGGAGCATCTCGATAGTTAAAGGAAAGGTAGTAGATAAAACATTCTTCATTAATGGTGAGGCAATACCAACAGTTTCTGAGAAGCCAGTGAAGAGTCTTGGGAGATGGTACGATGGGGATCTAAAGGACACAGTTCGGGTGGGAGAAGTTAGACGACAAGCAGTGGAAGGGTTGAAGAGCATAAACAGCTGTGCTCTACCTGGTAAACTAAAACTCTGGTGCTTTCAGTTTGGTCTACTGCCGAGGTTGCTGTGGCCACTGACCGTGTACGAGGTTTCTTTGACAACAGTGGATAAGCTGGAAGCGTTGGTAAGTTCATACATCAGGAAATGGTTGGGAGTTCCACGCTGCCTCAGCAGAGTAGGACTTTATAGTAAAGGAATATTGCAGCTACCAGTCTCTGCTTTAACCGAGGAGTTCAAGTGTGCCAAGGTCAGACTGGAAATGACCTTAGTAGAGTCACGCGACAAATGTGTAAGGGAGGCAGCCCCTGTGTTAAAAACTGGTAGAAAGTGGTCAGCAAAGAAATCTGTAGTAGAGGCAAAGGCTGCCCTTCAAATTAGGGATATCGTGGGACAGGTACAGCATGGAAGAGGGGGTTTTGGGCTTAGTTTAGCTCCTCCTAAATGGCACAAGGCAGGCCCAGCTCAAAGGAGGAAGCTGGTAGTCAACGAGGTGCGACAGCAGGAGGAGAGGATGAGGTGTATAAAGGCCATTTCACAGGCCAAGCAGGGAGAGTGGATGAGATGGGAGAGTGTGGAACAACGTAAGATGGGCTGGCAAGACCTTTGGTCAATGGAAGAGAGTAGGATCAGTTTCCTTATTAGGTCAACATATGATGTTCTCCCATCACCGCAGAACCTAAACCTCTGGGTAGGAGAGGATCCCTCTTGTCCTTTGTGTTCATCACCTGCCACATTAAGGCACATTTTGACAGGATGTAAGGTGGCTCTTAGCCAAGGTCGGTTTACTTTGCGCCATGACCAAGTACTGCGATGTTTGGCTTTAGCATTAGAAGGCAAGCGTAACATGACCAATAAGTTGCCACCTGTTCTAGCAAAACATTACACGCAGAAGACAATATTCCTCCGCCCAGGCGAGCAACCACCAAGAAAAGGTGTTAACACCAATTCTCGCCCAGGACAACTGGAAGCTGCTAGGGACTGGAAGATGCTGGCTGATCTTGACCAACGGCTTATTTTTCCACCTGAGATTGCCACCACTAACCTACGACCAGATATTGTTTTGTGGTCTGGATCAGCACGCATTGTTCAACTGATAGAGTTAACAGTGCCATGGGAGGATGCGGTAGATGAGGCATATGAGAGGAAGAAACTGCGGTATGCTCATCTGGCCACTGAAGCAGAACAGCGAGGATGGAGAGTCCAGGTTTATCCAGTGGAAGTGGGTTGTCGAGGTTTTGTGGCACACTCTACAACCCGGTTCCTCAGAGACGTCGGATTCAGTGGCCAAGAGTTGCGTCGCACAGTAAAGAACTTATCTGAAGCAGCAGAAAGGAGCAGCAACTGGCTGTGGTTGAGACGGAAAGATTCTAGCTGGCTGTGTACAGGCCGCCACGCTACGGTTTCATAGAGTTCTTGAAAACTTGAAGAGTCTGTTGGTTTGTTTGTATACGTTCCTGTGGATATTGCGTGAATGACGGGTGGTTGGGTAGATATTGTGTTTTGCGGTAGGTGGTATGCCATACGGAACCGTTGTCCACTGAAACTGCATATTAACGCACCAGTGGGGCTCGACAGCCTTAGTCAACGGGTTGGCGCGTATGGTTGGGTCGCGGAGAGATTGTGATATTGTGGTTAGGTCTCAGCAGCAGGAGGGATGTAGAGGTCAGTAAGCTGGGCTGAGTTGAGTGGGGGACGGAGGGGGGTGACTCTGGGACGCCAGAGTCACTGTCGAGCCCTCTTGAGGTGTCGTGGGCTAGTCGACGAAACACTGAGGACGGAAGGTGCCCACTTGAAGACCCTAGAGATGTCCCCTACTCGGTTCAATCCAGACGGTTGTCGTGCTGGTCCTGTAGTTGCAGCCGTCGCGTGCGCTAACGCGCGAAGTACACTGCTGCCGTTAACGCCGGACAGAAGGGGAGTCACACTACCTTATGGAAAGAAGCGTAAATGGATGGAGAAGCATAGTTTACTGTAAAGCTACGTCTTCGTTTTGCTTATCTTGGCGAAAGCCGAGTACAAATCAGCATGAAGTTTTAACATCTACTCTCGTGTAATGGAAATCATGTTCAGACAGTTTAACAAACCACATGTGGAGCTGCTTTTCAGGTTGTACAACTCACAACCTTGATACTCTGTGTTTCGGTGCACATCGATTTGTTCACTTGACTACTTATGAATCAGGCACCTGGCTGCTTCATTCACATCACTCAAATTGTGCATTAGCAACCTGACCTGCTCTCACAACCCGAGGCACGTGCACCTGCTTTGATGTATATCACACAAATGCCGTATACAGCTAATACACACCTGTTCCTTGTGCAATCCAGCATTTAGCCTCCCCACTTGCCTTCCGGATACTGAACACCTGGCGTGTTTTCTGGACCAGCTGTGATCTTAGCAATACTTGACCTTAAATATGTGCTTTCGAATAATCTAATCTAATTTTAGAGAATGTTAGAAATACGTAGATGAAATAAAGGACAGGAAGCACTGGAGGACACTTAGTTAATTTCCAATGCGATTGTGTCACCTTCATGTTTCATTTTCTTTCTAGATTTGTGTGCTTTGACAGTCCCTTTCTCTGTTGATTCTTTCACCGATTCATTATTTTAATTCCTAATTTTACACTTTTTTTAGTGTTAAGGAGACAAACTAAAATGGCTACAGTTTTACAATTTTACATTTATGCATCTTGAAAATGCGCATTTAAGTTATACATTTTATCAGTTTGTAACATCTTTGAGATTGACTATATTGTTTGAGCCTAAGGATTATTTGAGCCTCAATTTAGCACGTTTGTTTTTGACAAGAGTTGTTTGAGATTGTGATTTGCAACATTATGAGAAACCCTGTTTCTCCTTCTCTGACCCGTTTATGTATTCTTTCGCTCTTTTTATCATCCATTTGCTTTCCATCGGCCTCCCTCTCTTTTCCTACTTGCTCTTCTTAGCTTGTTGATTTCTCTATGCCCCAAATGTTCTGTATTTACCCATGCACTCAGTCAGTATCCACTGGGCTGCTGAAGGTATGCACTTGGGATAAATGGATGTCCAGAGCTTTCATCCTCACAAGTGCTTCGTCATCTCAGCAGCTTTTTCACTCATTTATTCATTCCAGAATCCCTTTCTTTGGGACTTTTTATTCAGCAACAAGAACTGGCGCTTTTATGAACTATCAGAAAAGTAAAGAGAACAGAAATTATTAAAATTGCATGTGGATTTTTAGTGTTCTGTGAAAAGAGTCTGAGCAGACTCAGATCAGAACGCTGTTGAGCAAAAACAAGACACAGATTTGCTACTTAAAAGTGCCGTGCGTAATTTTTGCTTTTTTGGTTACACCAAGCACACTTGGTTTTCAAACAGGTTTCCTAAACACTCTATAACACATTATAAAGTAAACACAACACACTGCCACTGCTGCTTCCAAAAATCTATTTATTAAAATGTGCAACGTTTCGACCCGAAGGTCTTCGTCAGGCAAACAACAAGTTATCTGAGGACAACATTCTGGTCGAAACGTTGGTACGTTTCCTGTCATTATTGGAGTCTACCAGCCATGAACATTATAAACTTTGTTATATGGAACAAGAGCTATAGATGCTTTAAAATTCTCCTTTTTTGTTCCACAGAAAAAGAATAGCACACAGTTTTGAATTGGCATCAGGGTGATTTAATAGTGACAGAATCTCATTTATATTGGTCTCGATTATTTGATAAAGGGAGGGTTGGGCGCAGACATTGTTTTGAAAACAGATTATATAGTTATATAGTTTGCTGTGTGCCATTTTCCCTGTATAATCTTTCCACTTCCCTTTATAATCTGTTGATTTCTTTTGTACTGACTTACTCAACTGAGTGTCCATATGCAATTCTTAGTTCTGCTGAAAATAAGTGAGGTTAGACAGCATGCAGTATAATCCTCATGGACAGAAGAGACGCAGGATGTTGAACCGAGGGTCAGAAGGGCACGATGCATGCCGATCGAGTGTTGAGATTAGGCCAGTGTCCAGTTGTAATTACAATGGTAATTCCACTCTCCAGATGGATGCTTTTACAAGCGAGTGCATCAAGGACGGTCCACATGTCTCTGAGAGTTGACGGCTTTGCAGAGGCTGAGGAAAGCAGCTTACGTTAAATGGGGGGACTGGTATCATCAGTCTATTGCGTCTCCAGCCTTTGACTTCACTGTTAATGCCTGGAGATCATACTTTAATGCTGTTGTCCCCTGCTTTTGACTCTG
This sequence comes from Rhinichthys klamathensis goyatoka, assembly GCF_029890125.1. Lineage (NCBI taxonomy): Eukaryota > Metazoa > Chordata > Actinopteri > Cypriniformes > Leuciscidae > Rhinichthys > Rhinichthys klamathensis. Next base: position 4,127,028 of record NW_026606647.1, on the reverse strand, counting down.
CCATAATGTTTAAAGACTCACACTTAAATACCACTTCGATGAAGCGGGTAACGTGTCTGCCACGCTCCTCAGCAGGAGAGCATCGAGACCCCTGCTGTTCAGAATCGAATTCCACACACACACACACACACACAAACAGGCATAAACAAATGCACTGCAGAAGAGGAAATAATGTGGAACTGCTCAGAGATCGTCATTTGATAGAAAGAGAAACAAAGATCGATGGAGTGGGTATGAAACGTAAGAAGATGCTAGGTTATGTTGAGGGAAGAGCCTTCATTGGGACACAAGAATATCTGTGGTCTTTCATAAAGAAAAATACAGATTTTTGTCCCAAATGCTTCATACTGATTTTTTTTTCAGTGTAGCAGTGTGGGATTTTCAGACTTTTTAAAGTTCAATTTTCATCTTGGTAGGAAATTTCATGTAGGGACTCTGTGTTTTATTTCATAGGCTGGGCTTCCCCATGATGCTGATGACCTGCACAATAGGCATGTGTTACCTGCTCGCAACTCACATCGGACTTGGCTGGAACACATAAACTTTCCCTCTACGTGGGGAGCCAGAAAGACTTTTGGTGTGTCTTCAGGTTTGTGTTTGTGTAGATGCGAATTCGTGTCTGTTTTTCTTGGATGGATCCATGAAGGCTTACACATGGAGACGTTATTCATCCTGAGAGACTAAGCTTTACATGCAGGAGGGGTACGGAGAAGATAAAACATGGGAACATCTGATCATCTGCTGAATTCTTACAAGTGTATCACACTGCTATGGTGCTACTGATGTTTTGTGATAATGCTACCAATGTGATGTGTGAGAGGTTTTTGGAAAACCTATTTATAATTGCTCAAAAAAAAAAAAATCAGAAAAGTCCTTTTTCTAAACAAAATACAGATATTTGCTTATTTGGTTTGGATTACGACATTTTCATTTTGCGAGATTTTTGAAAGGGATACTCTGTGGCCCACAATTGTTAAAATGTAGAAATTCGAATGGTTTAGAATTCATAAAATTAATTAATTGGTGTCTAAATAATGTTATGCATTAACTAAAAAAAATCCCATCACAGTCTGCAATTAATTAGATATTATCTAATTCACAAAACTGGTCAGCACTGTTTCATCTGATTTGTGACCTCAAAGTACAGGTATAATATATGTTATAACTTAATTGCAAAGGTTTTACTGACAAAAGTTTCATTTTTACAAAATGTTGTTGTATAGCATTTTCTATGACATGGTATTCATAATGCCTTGCAATGCACCTTATAATCAGTTTTTGTGTTGTAAATAATTGTAACCACAGTTATAATACATTATAATGCTTACTATACCTATTAATTGTTGTAACTTTAACCAAAATACATTAAACACTGATCAAAAATAACAATGAGTGTTACGGCACTTTAAACGTAAATATGCAACTATTAATTGTGGTTACAGTGATTTACAGTATAAATGTGAAAAAAAAATTTAAACTGAAGACCTCTATAATGCATTATGGATACAGGACACATAGAAAGTGTTATGGGTGTTCCCACTTCCCAGGTCTTTTCTGTTCAGTCACTGTTTGTTTGCAACAGCAAGAAAATCTCGCATTTGATTGCATAGAGAGTTTCTGTGTTTTAATCAGCGCACACCATTTTTTAATTTGGACATTTCAGCACCTAATTAATCATTTCTATCACAATCCACTACAGAACTACCAGCTATATGAAGAATTAAATGTGTAAGTTCTTAAAGTAAATTAATGGCAAGATACCATTCCCTGCCCCCCCCCCCCAAAAAAAAATCAGTAAATTGTATTTTCCACATAAATGTTTGATTTTTTACTAATCATACCATATTGCCATTTGCCTGTAGGGATTATATTTGAGGAGAGTCATGTGTAAATAATATAATCGCCCATGTTTCTTAAAAACTCATGTTGCCCCTGGTGAATAATTCTTTGTTTTACCCCCATTATGAACACTTGCTGAAAACCTGTAAAGATGATCAGTTGGTTGCTTGTCTGTACATGTTCTGACTGGGACTAACAACCATTGTACAGTAAAAAGAACCATCAAACCTTCACTTGAGAATTTGATCCAGTGCCTTTTTTTTTAGAATATTTCATTCATCAGCTACATATTCATGTCTGATATGTTGAAACATATCAGACAAAACACCTGTCTGTACTAAGATTCTTTGTTCCCAGCATCTCAATCATGCATGGGAAGAAACAATGAATATCAAAACAGCAATCAGTTTAAAAGGGGAAAAGATATTAACATTAATAAAGAGAAGAAATGTTATGTTTATATATATATATATATATATATATCATATAATATTACATACATACATACATTTCGGAAAACTTGGAATTTTGGGATATGCAGTGTGTCTGTATGGCAAGTGGATCAGTAATTGTAATTTGCCTGTACATGGAATAGCTGGAATGTTGGAGGTGGAGGATATGAAACTGGCAACATGAAATGTCACAGGCAACACTGGGCAATGGAGCAGTCACTCAGAAACCAGAGCTTATTCCCTTGTTTCCATAAATGCCTAAACAATTTCATATGTCAAAGATCTTTTTCGGTAAGTTGCTATGTCTTTAATTCATAAGAGGCAGTGAAATGTTACAACTTTTACAAAAGTATGATTTTGACCTGATTTAATTATTATTTTGGCAGTCTAAAATCTTCAAATACTTTTGATGCCTCTCAAATTAACTCAGCTCAACAGTTTTAATATTTTCAAGGAAAAGTACAGAGCTATTACATTTTTTAGCTAAATGCTTAAGCCACCACCCTATACAACATTTATTTTCAGAAAGACAAAAGCATTTCTACCACAAGAAAAATGTCTTGGACATAAATAGTCGAAATTATGACATACTAAGGCCTTGGCCACACTACGTTTTGTTTAAAAAGCATCTTTTTCTCTTCGTTTTGGCCTTCCATCCTCACTGAGACAGCATTTTTATGAACGAAAAAACTCTCCAAAGTACGCCGACTTTATCTTATAATTTTGATTTACCAAAGCATGATTTATTTTTTCTTATGTGGTTGAAATGGGCTTCCATACAGAAGAAAACAAGCAGACAAAGAAACTGAGAAGATTATAAGTATCATCAAACTGCAATCAAACCTACAATGAACCTTCTAAACATCTAAAATATCTTTCCTTTTGATGTTGTGCCATCTGTATGGGTGACAAATAAATCTGAGATATTGTTTACCAAAAATAAAACAGCATTTGGAGTAATAATACACATTGATTTATTTTTCTTATATTGTTTTATATAAGTATGGTTCTAAAAAAAAATATATATATATATATATATATATATATATATTCCCTAGAAGCTACAGCAGTGGTCTTGAGCATATAGCACAGCTCTACTGTCTGTAGCTGTTTATATGTATGTACATGGCTGTGGATTCATGTGTAGGTTTTGTGTGTGTGTGTGTGTGTGTGTGTGTGTGTAGCCTTGGGAAAAAGAGAATGTTAAAAGGTAAGTCAGTTCCCCTATGAGTCAGTCTCAGAATAATGCACATGGGTCTAGACAGATGCACATATGGCAAGATAACACTTCTGCCGTGGCAACATCTGCTGAGCATCTGAAAATCCACTGTATGTTTCAGAGCATTAGCATACTGACATGAGTTACTTCACTGTGTCAGTATTACAGTGTTAGTATCGCTATGACATAAGATGCAAAATAAGACTTAAAAGAGACAAATTTTGACCAATATTAACGGAAAATTTTGAACTGTCCTTTCAAAACATTTTCCATCAAACCTATAAATGATCTTTTTTAAAATGTTAAACGGTTCCCTTTTACATAGCAATGCTTACATTTTTGCAATTCATTTCTTGATCTTTTGAATTTTGAATCTCTGTCAGCAACATTTGTCAGCTGGTTCCATTAGTTTGCAGAGAATAGCTTTTAACATGAGGTGTTACGTTCCTGAGTTGTTACGTTATGTTCCAGGGTCTGATTAGAAATGTGTGTTAAATTGCAGAATTTGATGGAAAGGGAGTTTTTTTAAATAATTTGTCTAAAAATGTCTTTTTTTGATAGATCTTTTTAGCTATACAGATGATTCTGCTGATCATTTTTTGTTTCTTTGTTTGATTCGATCAAACCATTTTGTGCGTTTTTGAAAGTCTGAATGATAACAAAACAACAATCTTTAGCATGTCCTTTGTGATATAACCTTTAGAGAGTGTATGGAAACTGTCTGTGCCATATATTGCAATGTTATCAAATTTGTATTCGCAAATTGCACTTGCTTTACCAGCTGAGGAAATTCAATCAGTTCAAGTTCAGTTCTAGTTAGCGATCAAGTCTGTCCTGTAAATTCAGTTTCTTTTGGCTGGCAAATTAGACAAAAATAAGCTACAATGGAGGGTCAAGATTGTTACCAGGATTATTGGTAATATATAATGTAGTAGACTGGTTTCACCAGTGCCCGCTTATTTTTTAAAGGGCTCTTAAAAGCGCAAAAGGGACAGATATATTTTTTTCCTGTCACTTTCTTTCACGTCACAACTCAGGATTGTCACTAGTGGAGGGCTTGGGACTGTGTGTGGATTTGTTCTTGTGGATGTCATTTCCCTCCAGTTGCAGAGTAAATATATATTTACATGGCATTTACGACTCAAAACGTTCTGTGGTATGAGCAAAGATGGCAGATTTCAAGTCCATACTGGTACTCCACCGGTTAAATAACTGTCATTGGCATGAGTGGCTTGTCTTTTATGTGCAAATTACTATATTTTTATTCTGTTTTTATAAATAGTGTTATATATCTATAAAATATAGTAATATATATTTCTGTACAAATATTTGTTCATATTATTATGTGATTCTATCTAGCTGTTGTATTTCTGTGATTACTAAAAGTCAATTTATAAACTCTTTTATGATATAAATTCTTGTTGTTTCTGATCATGTGAAGGCCATGTTGAATTACTCCTTTCTTTCTGAAATTAAATACAACTGCATCTCCATGTCTCACAAATGTTTTCATCAGTATGGCAAACAAAAAAGGAACTTTTGCAGTGCTTTGATTCAGAGTAAAGCCAGTAAAGGCCACCGTTTGAATTGTTTTGTGGTTTTGCCATCATGCCATGTCAGTCCTTTGGGAATCTCACAATTGCTGCAGTGCCCTTAAAGTATTGTGTTTTCCGTTTTATTTCACAGAAAAAATACATATTTCTTTCTTATTTCAAGTGAAAATCACATCTCTGAGGCAGTGAGGTTGTCAGGAAGTTGCATTATCGAAGGCTTAAACAGGCTTTTGGGTGGTGGCAACAAAGCACGTGAAGATACAATTTCATTATAGCTAAACTGATGCAATTTTGTCCTTCATTCATTGTGCCCCCTCTGAGTTTCTTTCTTCCAGGTTAGCCTTTCAAGGCTTAATATGCAATGTAAATGCCATTTAAAGAGCTGGATCTGCACCTCAGCTGCCAGCAGTGATTAACGTTAGTTAGCACTGAATGAGTCATCATTGTGGTGCTACATCACCCACTATCTAATCTACGTGCTTTACGCTTGTTTGAGGGCTGATCCCTAAGGGAGGGAAGCATTTGGATCTTTTCCAACCTCATATTCCTGTAGTTTTAGTTCTAGTCTGTGATTTACTTTAAACCTATGAGTCCAGAGTATTCAGAACATAAAATGAGTGCCAAGAGTTATATTTAGGCAGGTTCATTCTGCCTAGTCCAGGAGCGCCTGCAAGTACACAATATGAAAATCTTTGTGAAAGACGACATGAAAAGGCAGTGAGACATCGCTGAAGGAAAATTATGACACTGATTGACTGTTGAAGAGGAGCCAGGAACACAGAGTCCCAAACAATTCATAAGTAACTATCCGGGCCATGAAAGGCAGTCTATAATACGAAGAAAAAATATTAGCAATATATGCACTACCATATATAATATTTCAAATAAATGCTGTTCTTTTGGACTTTCAATTCATCAAATATATTTCTGGTTTCAGGGTTTCCACAAAGATATTAAGCCGCACAGCTGTTTTAAATGTTGCTTGCAAAAACTTTTTCCTTTGTCAAAATAACAAAAAAATATATTTTTGTTTTACTTATTTTGAGTAGACCAGAACCAGAGACTAAATGCACCATTCATTTTGAGTAAACTCTTGAAATCGATCTTGGTCTATATTACGCTTTTCCAAATCACAGAGGCTAAAGAGAGCATGCTGGATAATGAATGATGCTGTTTGGAAGCATTCATAAACATACAGTATCATAATTTGCATATGAATATAGCATTTGACTAATCTGTAATCTCCTTTATGCATGATGTTGAATAGGAAAAATACCCGGTAAGCTGTGTAGGAGGCTTCGCCTGACATGGCGGTTTTACAATGTGAATTAAACTGTTATTCTTTTGTTCTACCAAGACAGATACTGTAATTGTCCTTTCAGCTCTCTGACCGAGTTTGCTCTCTCCCTGATTGTAGTCTGTGTCTAATTTTCATTGCCCTTCTCTCCCCAATACTACTGCATGCCGAGTCCCGTATTAATTAGAATGGGATTAAATGGGTTATGTCGACTGTAATTAAGTAGTTGGGTTTAGAGCTTAAGGGAGACTCGGTGGAAGGTTTCTGAATAATCGAACCTTGGCCTGTAGAAGCGCAAAGTAATAAGACACAAGATGAGATCAGTGTTGGCGCTGTCAGTCAGCAACCTCTCTGTGTTTCCAGGGATGACCTTTGAAATTTATTCCAAAAACAGCATATGTTTCCAGAGCTCATTCTAAACCAAACAATCGCAAAACAGACCAGGCTAACATTCTAATAAGGTAAGAGAGAATACAGAAAGACTACATACGCGAGGTTATGTAAGGAATAATTCACGACGGTCCTTTGAATTATTAGAAACTATGCACACCCAAGGTAGTAATACAGCCAGGACGAGAAGCAGAGTGGCCGTTACACCTCGGGCGTGCATTATTTTCTATTTGTCAGGTTTTTGTCCTTAAAACGCTCTTGTGTAAAGGACTAATTTCTTACACATCTCATCCCATGCCTCCGTTGCAAATTCCAAAACATAATATAGAGCAAGTAACGGAGGCTTGAGCCATTGATGGCAGACTATCAATAATCAGATCAGTTATTGATGCAGTTATTAGAGAGAGAGAGAGAGATTCAGCGTGTGTGAATTACCTGAGTCTGTGCATCTCTCAACAGTGTTTGGCAGCAGCATCTACTAAAAGAACAGCGCCGTTATTACCTCACTAATGAGAAATGTCATGTAGCTTTTATTTTGCTAAACTATTTTACTGATAAAATCGCCAGAGCAGCGCTGACAACACGTTTCTGTGCGAGTGTGTGTCCGTACTGTGTGTGAGCATTTGAGTGGGAGAGAAAGCGGGAGAAAGAGGGTATGTATACTTTTCATAATAAAATGTAATTTTGTGGCAAAAATATGGAAATAGTTTGTCCTTTTTATCCTGTTGTTTACTATATTTATTTGTTTGGTCAGTGTTGTTGTGGGTTTGGGATTTTTTGCTGTTGTAGCCTTTAAGGACCTTTGAAATAACTGAAATCATTTGGCGAAGTGATATGGAACTGTAATGCGGTAAAGACCTGTGCTTGTTAACCAATCAGATTCAAGCATTCAACAGTCCTGTAGTATAATATTATATAAAATGTCTCATATCACTTTTGCTTGCATTAGACCTTTATTATTAATTATATTATTTTATTCTATTTCTTAAAATTGTTTTATGTTCAGAAATCTATATTATACTTTAGCACCTATAACAAGCTGCGACTTCAAAAGATGTTAATTGACACTTTTGAAAGAGTTTTCTTCAAATCCCTGGCTAATATTGAGGCTCTTCTTGTATCCATGGATACAGCAATGGCATGCCGTATGTTTTCCTGTTGTTGTGAAAGGGTGTTTTTGGGGGCTTTAGAAAAAGCCAGCTACACAGACACAGGCACACAAGTCATGTCAGTGCCAGTGAAAGCAGTCTAGTCACTGTGACATTCATATTGATGACCCTCTCATTAGTGTTACCTTCAGCAGCATGGGGGCGACCGGCGCTTGCCAAAAGCTTTCTACTGTCAAACAGATACAGTTATTTATTTATTTATTTACTGGCTGGGTTCTCTGCATCTTGTTTTCAAGGTTAGCCCCTCTTTTTTTTTTTACAGTTCATTAACATTGCTGAGCCCTGCATTATATTGAACTATATTGATGTACAAAAATCTGAACAAATACTGTATGTTGTACTTTAAAAGGGCAAGTACAAGAACAGGTATAGCCTAGCCAAGCCAAGAATCTATCCATCCATCCATCCATCCATCCATCCATCCATCCATCCATCCATCCATCCATCCATCCATCCATCCATCCATCCATCCATCCATCCATCCATCCATCCATCCATCCATCCATCCATCCATCCATCCATCCATCCATCCATCCATCCATCCATCCATCCATCCATCCATCCATCCATCCATCCATCCATCCATCCATCCATCCATCCATCCATCCATCCATCCATCCATCCATCCCCCTCTACCCTCTACTCTCTACTCACTCTAATCTATCATCTTTTTAATTACACCCAACAATTTTCATTTAGTCCTTAGGTCCACCATATTGGATATATATATTTTTTCAGAGAGAAATTGCCTCTCCACTGCATGAGGAGGAATATCTAGGAGGACCTTTTTGGAACAGCTTTTATGTTGGGAGTGCATGAAACACCTGGAGCCATCATCTGTGTGTCCATCAGCTGGGATAAATCTGGAGGTGATAGACATGAAGTACTATAATATGTCAGGGAAACACAGTGATACTAACTTAAAGCCATGGATGCATTTATCTTTTAAAGGATAATAAATATGGGAACAGTGATTGCTGTACTCTAACAGCACTCAGCTCTGTCGGACACAGAAAACAGAGGCATTTTCTCTGATTGGTGTTGTTTTAGATTTGAGTGTACACAGTAAAAAAATATTGCACTCGAAATGTCTAAATATTTTCTTCATCATATCTCATCTGTGAGTAGACCTAAAATAGTAGGCCTTGCTCAGAAAATTGAAATGATCTCATGAATAAATAGAGATTAGAGTACTATCACATTAAACTTTTGAACCCAGATGTGTTTTAAAGATGATGAGAATGAGGCCTGGGGGAACTGGGCGTTTCTATCCTATACCGAGAAAGAGGATGGACACAAATGCCCATGACAAATGTAACAATTGTCTTTGCTCAGTGCAAATAAAGATCTGAAAAAGCTGGGGCAAGATTGCTCATGACCTCATTCTCAGGTTAGCTGGCCTGAATTTAGCTATCAACAAATTACATTTAGGTTATGTGAGACGTAGTGACTAATCTTCCCTTCTTAGAAGATCTGCGTTATTCTCTCAAGAATTTCAAAGAATCTTCTTCATTTAATGAACATAGGATGAGTCTTTCCTTTGTTGTCTTTTCTTTTCTCTTTCTATCCTATCTATCCTTGCCTCCCTGCCTGTTTTATTTTATTTTATTGTTTATTATTTTTCTGGAACAGAAATAGATATACTTCTACAGCTCCAGTATGAAAATGCAGAGCCCAAAGATGTTGTACTATGTAGCACAGAGGGATAGCTGTATATTTCAAGGTACTAAACTGATGCACAATGAAAATTATTTATAGAAATAGAATTTGCTTATCTATGCTATTATTGTTTATAAACAGTTTGGTGTAATTCAATGCTTACTTGAAAAACATGACAGAGAACAAAGATTATAGAAAACCTTAAAATTCTGATATGTATGGAATGTTTTTTTATGGTTCTGAACAGTTTATAATTATCTACTAGCTATCTTCCTAAAATGTTTAATGACAGCTGTGACTATATTAACAAAGAAACCTGGTTATTTGCAACCACAAAAGATAATCGGTTATTTTCAAACCAGATTAAGAAAGATTACATTTACAGTGATGTAAAACAGTAATGTGAATTATTATTACAACTTAAAATACATTTTTAATTTGAATACATTTTAATATGTAATTTATTCCTGTAATGGCAAAGCTGGATTTTCAACATCATTACTGCAGTCTTCAGTGTCACGTAATCCTTTAGAAATCATTCTGATATGCTGATTTGGTGCTAAGAAATATTTCTTATTATTATCAATGTTGAAAACAGTTGTGCTGCTTAATTTTTGTAATGGAAAACGTGCTTTTTTTGGTATCATTTAATGTATAGAAATTTCAAAAGAACAGCATTTATTTGAAATGATAATCTTTTGTAACATTATACACTCACCTAAAGGATTATTAGGCGTAATAATACAATACTATACCATACTATTACTGTGTTTGACCCCCTTTCGCCTTCAGAACTGCCTTATTTCTACGTGGCATTGATTCAACAAGGTGCTGAAAGCATTCTTTAGAAATATTGGCCCATATTGATAGGATAGCATCTTGCAGTTGATGGAGATTTGTGGAATGCACATCCAGGGCACGAAGCTCCCGTTCCACCACATCCCAAAGATGCTCTATTGGGTTGAGATCTGGTGACTGTGGGGGCCATTTTAGTACAGTGAACTCATTGTCACGTTCAAGAAACCAATTTGAAATGATTCGCGCTTTGTGACATGGTGCATTATCCTGCTGGAAGTAGCCATCAGAGGATGGGTAGCCTACATGGTGGCCATAAAGGGATGGAAACATGGTCAGAAACAATGCTCAGGTAGGCCGTGGCATTTAACCCTTAGGGGACCAGGGTGTTTTTGGGGCCCTTGGGATGTTTTGACAAGCACTAACATTTGTGCTTTTTTCAGTTATTTATAAACATGTTAATGGCAAAGGTGTAAATTCACTCTATATAGCGCATACGGGGCTACCATAATATATGAGCAACATGTATGTACATATTTGTATTTTTAAGAGAATAATGTTTATGCGTGGTTATTGAAAAAAAATAAAAATGAAAGTTGCTGAAATAAGACCACAAAACACATACTAAATATGTGTCCACAAGACTTTTGACTAATGGATGTTGTCGCTTCGAGTTCTGGCTTCAAAATGATGTGAAAACCATCCTGCCTAATTGTTCACATAAAGCAAAACATGAATTCATACTTTGTATGACAGTTTTTTGGTCAGAAGAGGTTTATGCGTGGGGGTGGTAATGGCCTATCAATATTAATGAGATTCAGACCAGGGGTGTGACAGACACTCTCCCAATGGCTAAATGGCCCATCAAGTGAGGCAGCCTGAACCAAGAATGAGAGGATTCAAAGGTTTTTCAATCTGTTTTATTGTAATTCCTCTATATGGAGAAACTAAATGTTCTAAATTTGCTCTAAGCAAATCAAATGTGAGTAAAATAAATAAATAATCAGTCGGCTATAAACAAAGCAATTGTGAAGTCATACAGGCTCATATTGTATTAACACTAAGTATAAACAAAATTGAACTAACATCTGTAAAATTGTAGGTAAATATGTACTTTCTTTCTGATTTCTGACTGTGTTGCTAAGCGCACTCCGAGTTGCAGGCGGAGGTAGTGATGAAACTACATTCCTTTTTTTTTTTTTTAAGTTGAGGAATATTATTACATAAATATAACCATAGCAGCATTAGTCTATAATGAATAACTGATGTAAATAATTTTAGGCGAGTGCAATAAATATGCGTGTCAATGGGCCATTGCGGAGAGGCACACCGCAAACAAAACACATTTGCGCAAGTCATTAACTGGGAGCATTAATTTGCGAGCATGCATCGTCAATGATAATAATGAGGCAGCATTTAAACTAGTCAAAATAAAATCTAAACATCTAGTAGGCCTATTTTCTAAAATAACTTCTACATTCTAGCTTTCATACACAATGATCTAAACATATCATTTACACATACAAATTTCCTAACTGGGGTTTACAGTGCGTAGCATGCACTAAAAAAAAAAAAAAAAAAAAAAAAAAACATTTTTCTCTTTAACACGAGATATTAAATTCATGGTATAGATATGCACTTTCATTAGATCGTGTTGAATATATCAAATGTCAATACTCTGGATGGCAAGTGGAAAATAGTCCTCCCAGTATAATATGTAGTACATGTTTATATTGAATAGCTTGTCAAGTAATGGAAGTAAGACTAAATACTTACTCATACGAAATTCTATCCACGGCTCGATCAAACGGTCGTCATCAGAGTCGCGCTCTTCTTCTGATGAAAATGTGGATTCTTTGTCGCTAGTATCCAGGATGAGCTGAAGAGCTTCTACACCGGTGTATCGTGCCATCTTCCTAACGGCGCAGGTGAACTGAATGATGAAACTTGAAGCCTTTAATGCATTTGCTTGGGGGCGTTTACCTGTTTCCCATAGATGGCTTAACACATTATCTTGTGAATAGCGCGCTCCGGGAGTAGGCGTGAACGAATTAAAGTGAATGAGCTCGTAATGAGCTCGACTGGAATCGCTCGATTTTCACACAGATTACAGAAGCTGAGAATATTTGTTTTTAATATAAATGACTTCATTTAAAAGATGCGATCTCTAGCTTTATGCCCGTGGGTATGTTTGCCTGTTTGACTGAATTTTCGTGGAGTTACAGATCATTTCCGAACGCATTTCAAATTGGAGTTCGCTGACAGAGAGAGTGAAGAACTCGCATCATGTTCATTTTTCATTATTTGGCAAAAAGCAAAACACTTTATTTTTCTTGTGAGTATACAGAAAAAAAATAGAAACTGAACAGGATCGATTGATGTATAACACGAACATGAAAGATCAAAATTAACAGAGCAGTTTGAGTTTATTTTGCATTGCTAAAAAAAAAAACGAGCAAAACGCGCGGGCGCATTTCTGGTCCCCAGAGGGTTAAACGATGCCCAATTGGCACTAAGGGGCCTAAAGTGTGCCAAGAAAACATCCCCCACACCATTACACCACCACCACCAGCCTGCACAGTGGTAACAAGGCATGATGGATCCATGTTCTCATTCTGTTTACGCCAAATTCTCACTCTACCATCTGAATGTCTCAACAGAAATCGAGACTCATCAGACCAGGCAACATTTTTCCAGTCTTCAACTGTCCAATTTTGGTGAGCTCTTGCAAATTGTAGCCTCTTTTTCCTATTTGTAGTGGAGATGAGGGGTACCCGGTGGGGTTTTCTGCTGTTGTAGCCCATCCGCCTCAAGGTTGTGCGTGTTGTGGCTTCACAAATGCTTTGCTGCATACCTTGGTTGTAACGAGTGGTTATTTCAGTCAAAGTTGCTCTTCTATCAGCTTGAATCAGTCGGCCCATTCTCCTCTGACCTCTAGCATCAACAAGGCATTTTCGCCCACAGGACTGCCGCATACTGGATGTTTTTCCCTTTTCACACCATTCTTTGTAAAACCTAGAAATGGTTGTGCGTGAAAATCCCAGTAACTGAGCAGATTGTGAAATACTCAGACCGGCCCGTCTGGCACCAACAACCATGCCACGCTCAAAATTGCTTAAATCACCTTTCTTTCCCATTCTGACATTCAGTTCAGAGTTCAGGAGATTGTCTTGACCAGGACCACACCCCTAAATGCATTGAAGCAACTGCCATGTGATTGGTTGATTAGATAATTGCATTAATGAGAAATTGAACAGGTGTTCCTAATAATCCTTTAGGTGAGTGTAAATGTATTTACCATCCCTTTTAAACAATTTAATGTGTCCTTTTACTGAATAAAATAATTCATTATTCTTATTTTTTTTAACAGTAGTTTACACAATTCCAATCTCCAGTAAACATTCTTCAGGACAATGTGGCTATAATCTAAAAAAATGTCCATCCTTCTGCATTTTGTTTTGTACATTACAAAATATGTGTGTATTGCTCAGGTAACCTATATCTTGAAGGGTTCCTTCTCACTATAGCAAGACACAAAATACACAAGAATGAAGTTTGGATGGTGGAGCCAGTCTGTCCTTCTTTGACATGTCATCTTTTGCATTGTTAGCTGTGCCCCCAGTGAGAGGAGGTGACCCAGTGTCCGCTCACCCTATCAGTGACACATCTTAACAGCAAAGAACATCTTTTCTGCTCCGTCAGCAACACACCATCTGTCACATCGATAGGTCTCTTTAGCAAGAATGGCCTTGTAAAAGTGTCTTTGATGCACAGAGTCTTCAGTTTGTGTGTGAGCCATGTCCCATGAGAACCAGAGTTTCAGGACATCACACTTGGACAGAATGACCTTCATACTGTGTCATAGCCTGTGTAGCACGTCTTCATTTTCTTTTACTTTTCTTTATATCAATTTTTGATTATATGTTCATTTTATTGGTCAGTCACTTGCCGTGTACACCCTCCTGAATGGTCAATATAAGACTTTATTGTGTTTTCGGAGATGTTTTGCTCTTTAAGCATTTGCATTTAAGCATTTTTAATATTATCTCACAATTTGGCATATACCTGCTGTAGCGATTAGCTCAAATAAAGGGAATATAATTTTAATAACTGGTCATGAATATGTCCAGTAATCGCACATAGATTAAAATTACCCGTAAAGGGAATACGTTACCAACGGTCTATATGGACAACTGAATACAACGAATTATAGTCAGTTGTCCATACAGGCAGGCAAAATTAGATCAATTGTATACATCAAAAATGTATAGGAAAATTTACTTTCCTGTTCTATAAAAATACTATTTAAGTATTAAGCTCGTAGCTTGACTGCACATTTAAGGGACCTCGTAATGTGAGCAGCAGACAGAGTCAATCAAATGAATACAATTTATTTTATAAAGGAAAACTACGTATACAGGTGAACTAAAGTTACACGGAATACATGTATACACACAGATTAAAGCAACAAAACAATTAAAGAAAATGAAAGATAAAAGAGGTAGAAAGTGGTCAACAGTATGGCAAAATCACAGAGACAGGAGCCTTGAGATACAGAGACACCAAGATATCAAATCACCCTCAATAGGGTAAACAAATCTTAAACGCTTTGAAAGCTCGATAAGACGGATACTTGCACATATGGTTCTCTTGTGTTGCTGAGTAAGGAAAGAGACGTTCCTTCTGAGCGTCACGCGCTCTCCGTGGTTCTTCCGGTGTGCGGAGGAGCGGCGAATTCAAAGGTCTCTTGAAGTGAAGTTACTCAAAGAAAAATAATTCAGGCTACGTTCATTTCACTCGTCTGTGGAAATGAACAAAGAAGAATACGAAAAAGGAAAACAAAACTTAACAAAAGAAACAAAAGACGAAGACAAAAAGGAAAGCTGGAACTAGCACGAAGAAGCTGAAGAGGAAACTAGAACACAGATGGATCTCAGTCACCTTGTTTTAAGGAAAGCTTACCTCACGCCTCTCCTGGGTGAACTGACCAATATCACTCGGAAACTTTTGCGCGGGAGAGAATTCTTTTGTCTTGTCAGGACAACTCATCTGCTTAGTTTATGGCAGTGACAGAAACGCGGTCAGTCTCACTGAGGTGGTAAAACATAGTAAAATACATTTTATCGTAACCTAATATATATATTCAGCCCGGGCTAAGCCAGAGGTTTAATTTGGTACCAATAACTTTATGTTTGGCATAGTATAAAGGTGGATATATACTCTTAGGGTTTGATATGAGCACTTAGAGTTTAAACTACATGATTATAACATCATAACTAGGCTTGGTACACAAGCAGAAACACAAAGATATACAGGAATATATCGTATTCTTTCCAGAATTAGTCAAATTATAGATTTCAATAAAGGAATGTCTGTGTGTGCGTTTTGGAGTGAGCTTTTCTTGGCCACCTGGCATCCCTTTCGTCGCAGAAAGGAGCTGTTTAAAGAGATACTGATCTCTTTGAGGCCCAAACCTATAGCTGTGTGTAAACATTCGCATGCCATAAAGGTGTCAATGGGCAATTTTAACGCAGACTCGGTGGTGCCAGGCGAGAGTTACGGATAAGAGTCAAAGGGGTTAAAAGCATTTTCACATGTAGAATTGAATGAGTCAATCTGACACAGTCCAGATACGCTACACTGCTGTCACTTTAAGACCTGACACACGGATTGATTATACTACACATGCGTTTTTTCTAAACTGTTTACTCTAACTTAAAACATACCTGACTGTGTTTTATGTGAAAACTCGCCAAGCCTGGCATTTTTTGTGTATTTGACTGTTTAAGCAAAATAAGCAACAAAAATATCTAAAAAATTTTGTACTGAGAGGTGGCTTTATGTGCGCACACTTTGGGTGTGAACACAAAATCTGCGGAAATGAGTAAAATTATGCTCAATCACATGCTGAAATTTAAGCCCCATAACACAAACAATATTCATTTAAGAGCAAATGAAATGAGTGAGTGAGGGGAGGCAGGTTTGTATGTCAACTCACTGTCGTAGAGATGAGAGATCGAGAAAGCGCAACTGGTATCGTGCATCTTTTCTGCAGAAAATGAGTATTGAAAGTATTTATTCTATATTATAAACAGAAACATAAATAACACACGTACTATTTTTGCTACTGTAGAGAGTCTAACAAACCCCCCCAAGCCAGATTCCCAGTGAAATGCTCTCAGACAGCAAATGCAATGAGTTTGCTTCCTTCTCTGAGAAAATCAATAATATCAGAAAGGCGATCAGCATATCCTCGTGTGGTACTGAGGTAAGACGGATCAGACCACATCCTCAGAAAGTTACTATGTCTGATTTCGAAGAAATTAATGGTAAAATTTTGGAAGAAACAGTACAGCACCTTAAAACATCAACCTGTGCCCTTGACACACTCCCCACTTACTTTTTTAAAATTGTGTTAAACTGCTTATAAGCAGATCTTCTAGGCTTCTCTCTGGGACTTTTCCAAAGTCCCTTAAAACTGCAGTTGTCAAGCCCCTCCTGAAAAAGAACAATCTGGATAGCAACATATTGAGCAATTACAGACCAATCTCAAATCTTCCTTTCATAAGCAAGATCATTGAAAAAGTTGTCTTCAATCAGTTGAACAACTTCCTAATCTTAAATGGATACTTTGACAATTTTCAATCTGGTTTCCGACCACATCACAGCACAGAGCTCATAAAGATAATAAACGATATTCGGTTAAATAGTGATACAGGCAAAACATCAATTCTGGTACTACTCGACCTCAGTGCTGCATTTGACACAGTCGATCATAACATACTTCTTGTCAGGCTGGAAAACTGGGTGGAGCTTTCTGGTATAGTCCTAAAATGGTTCAGGTCATACTTAGGAGGGAGAGGTTATTCTGTGATAGGAGACCATAAGTCTGAGTGAACATCCATGACATGCGGAGTTCCTCAAGGCTCAATTCTTGCGCCATTCCTATTCAACCTGTATACGCTCCCAATAAGCCAAATAATGAAAAAGAACCAAATTGCTTACCACAGCTATGCAGACGACACACAGCTCTACTTAGCCCTATCGCCTAACGACTACAGCCCCATTGACTCCCTGTGCCAATGCATTGATGAAGTTAACAGTTGGATGTGCCAAAACTTTCTTCAGTTAAACAAAGACAAAACTGAAGTCATTGCGTTTGGAAACAAAGATCTCAAGGTGAACGCATACCTTGACGCTAGGGGTCTAACAACTAAAAATCAGGAATCTTGGTATGATTCTGGAGTCAGACCTAAGTTTCAGTAGTTATGTCAAAACAATAACTAAATCAGCATAATATCATCTCCAAAAATATTGCAAGAATTAGATGCTTTTAGACAAGACTTAGAAATTAGACAAGACTTAGAAAAACGTGTGCATGCTTTCATCACCAGCAGGGTGGATTATTGTAATGGACTCCTCACTGGCCTTCCCAAAAAGACCATAAGACAGTTGCAGCTCATACAGAACGCTGCTGCCAGGATTCTGAGGACAACCAGAAAATATGTACATATCACACCAGTCCTCAGGTCTTTACATTGGCTCCCAGTTACATTTAGGATTGATTTTAAAGTATTATTACTGGTATATAAATCACTCAATGGCCTATAGGACCTCAATACATTGCAGATATGCTCACTAAATATAAACCTAACAGATCACTCAGATCATTAGGATCACATCAGCTAGAAATACCAAGGGTTCACTCTAAGCATGGTGAGTTTGCTTTTAGCTACTATGGCAGCCGCAGCTGAACCAGCTTCCAGAAGAGATCAGATGTGCTCCTGCAGTACTCACATTCAAATCCAGACTCAAAACACGTCTGTTTAGCTGTGCATTTACTGAATGAGTACTGTGCCACTGTACGTCCGACTGATTACACTGTATTTTATTTTGTATCCTCCTTTTTATTCTAAACTGCACTCAAATGGCACTGAGAATTGGGTAAGAGAGATGAAACCGTGCTGATGGCCTGGGTCTGTGTTGGAGTAGTGAGTTTGATGTGAAGGTTCTGTGGGGTACGGACTGGATTGATTCCATTCCTAGAGCTTCCGAACAAATGGGTTTTTGGGGTGCGGACTGATGGGGCAGTGAACCCGAGGTTACCCCGTGAGTCAGTCCTAGAGCTCCTGAACCAATAATCGGGTAACAAGATGGGTGGGGTTAGACTATGTTCCTAGTACATGGCACAAGGAAACATATGGTGCTTTTCCACTGTATGGTACGGTATGGCATGGTTCGGTACGGCACGCTTTGGCGCTTTTCCACTGCATGGTACGGTATGGTACGGCTCGCTTCGGCTCGCTTTAATGGTACCACCTCTGTTGAGGTTCCAAGCGTACCGTACCGATACTAAAATGTGACATGAAAACACTGCAGATCACTGATTGGTCAGACAGAATCGTCACTACGAGCGTCATTGTATTTGCGACACGAGACACCAGACCCGCTAGATTTAAATAGCCAGTAACAGCCAGCGCTGTAGCAGCTGTTTTTAAACTACTTGCTTGACTTGCTTGAAGAAAAAAGAAAAAAAAAACTTAAAAAAAAGAAATTGCTGAATCGTGGTCAGCGAGAGCTGGATGGGGCAAAACGGAATGAAAAAGTGTTTCAAGAAGTAGCTCAGCTCTTAGCCGCACACGGCTACCACCTGACCCATATAATCCCACCCACTTTGAAGCGGTACTAAGTGCAGTGGAAAAGCAAACCGAGCTAAGCGAACCGAGCCGTGCCGTGCCGAGCCGAGTCGTACCACGCAGTGGAAAAGCGAAACGAGCCGAACCGTGCCTGGCCGAGACGAACCGAGCCGAGCCGTACCGAGCCGTACCATGCAGTGGAAAAGCGCCAATACATGACAAGTGCTCACACCAAACATGACGAAAAACACAGGCACATGGCCAGCAAACAATATCTCAATACACGTGCTCAAACAAAACCAGACACGAACACGCTGCTAATGAGAACACATAAGCCGTGTGTTCACGCAAAACATGACATGAAAGCACGCACAAAATGAAGAAAACAATTATGAAAACATCACACAACAAGACACAACAGAAGACAAGCACAAAGAGCATGAACTGGATCCGAACGCCACGCTCTGCTCACAAAACAACTCACTTGAACAGAGGAACGCACGGCCAGAGCGAACTCAGAACCTCATGCTCACCATGACAAGACAAGCCACAGGTGTGTCAGAGCTCTGTCACCAAACCAAGAATGAACACACCAAAGTCACAGAACCCTGACAATAATAGTGAGCTTTTTGCATAAGCTAGTCTGAAGTTGGGAATGAGAAGACCTGCAGGCAACAAGAAGTAATGAATTCAAACCAGTACTTTTCTGCAGAGTAATTAGCCTATGTCTTAAATACCGTATCTACTCTACTTCTTGTCTCTTCAGATACAATTATAATTTTAATTGAAGTTTGATTATCTCCAATGACAATTCTATCTATGTTAATGCACACCCCTAATGATAATAATAATACCTGCCACTAGTTTTGTAAGGTTTATATTGTGATATAAAAATCTAATAGACTCCAGAACTGTATTGGTGAATTCAGGTTGATTGGGACACATTTTTGCCATTGAGATGACTAGGAATAAGTGTCCCAAATCTTTTATTTAATGGACAGTGCGACATCAAAATCTGATCAATGTTAATCAGATGCAGGCCCACTAGGATCGAAATGTCATCCTTTCACTTAAAGGTTAATTTGAAAAGCAGTAGATGTAACAAACTCTACTCCTTTCAGTCTGTCATCTAAACATCACAAACCTTTTTTTCAAAGGTCTTACAGCTCAACATACATCCTCACTGGAAGATTCACTTTTAGAAATATAAAAGTAAAATGACTAATTAACTTGTGAACATTTGTGACATTAATAAGTCCAGTCAAGTCACCTTCATTTATATAGCGTTTTTAAAGGAACACCAAGTACGATTTTTTACCTTAAAATAATGTTTCCAAAATCGTTTCAGTGGTTCATTAAGTCGTAACCAGAAGTGCCATAAAGGCACTTCTGGATTCGCTTTGCGGTCCTATATCTGCTATAACCACACTATGTAGGATTGCCAGATCGGGTCGAGTTTCTGTAGTTCTAATGAGACATAAAAAAACGTACTCGGTTACTAACGTAACCTCGGTTCTCTCTAGAGAGGGAACGAGTCCTGCGTAATAGCTTACGCTAGGGGAAAAACTCTTTTCCGCGAGATATTGAAGCCAAAAATTATCCTTAATTTTTTATTAATGTAAAACGCTTTGCAGCAGCAAGCAGACATAGGCGAAATGCGGGCATGGTACTGGCTTGCCTATTGGTTGCTCTGCAGCAAATGCAGCAGCCTATCGAGAGAGACTCTGCGTGACGTAATGACCAATGGGGGCAATTCGCGCCTATATCGTCACGTCCCGCCAGAAGGGGCGTGGTCTCACCCTATAAATATGCTCGTTAGGCTGGTACAAGCTGGTTTTTATCGCTGAAGCGAACCAGAGCGTATTCCAAGCACGGCAAGATACGCAGTACTCGTTCCCTCTCTAGAGAGAACCGAGGTTACGTTAGTAACCGAGTACGTTCTCTTACGAGAGTATCTCTCGTACTGCGTAATAGCTTACGCTAGGGGAACACAATGCAACACGCCGTGCGTACAGGGATCCAACACCAAAGTCCCGGGGGCCGAAGCCCAGGGCTCATGTAGTGCATAATCACCATAAACTCACATAGAGTGGAGGAAGAGAGGCTGGAAGCGTCATTCCCTATAAAAAAGCACTCAGCGGGGCTATCATATGACAATAAAACGCGCAGCCAGGGTGAAAGCTTTCAGCCTGATCTGGGTGGCCATACGTGTGTCAACACTCATGGGGCTGCAGTAAACTCAGCATCTGGGCCGCACAGCGGGGCAGATAGCACTGAATTTTAGACCGCCAAAAGCTTAGCTTGTAAGGCGGGTACCTCCAGGTTATAGTATTTTATAAATGTAGACGGCGAGGCCCAGCCCGAGGCCGTACAGATATCTTGCCGGGAAACCCCGCTCGACCACGCCCACGAAGAGGCCACGCCTCTCGTGGAGCGCGCTCTGACACCCAAGGGGCACTGTAGGCCCTTCGCAGAGTAAGCGAGCGCAATGGCATCCACTATCCATCTGGATAGGCTCTGTTTTGAGGCGGCGAGTCCCTTGGAACGCCCGCCAAACAAAACAAAAAGCTGCTCCGTCTGTCTGAAAACAGACGAGCGTGACACATAAGCTCTCAATGCCCTGACGGGGCAAAGGAGACTCGCATCCTCCTCCTCACTGAGAACCGGAAGGGCGGACAGGGAAATTACCTGGGCCCTGAACGGTGTATTGAGGGATTTCGGGACATACCCGTGCTTTGGTTTGAGAATGACCTTCGAGTCATTAGGCCCAAACTCCATACACGACGCGCTTACTGAAAGCGCCTGTAAGTCCACTATGCGCTTCACTGAAGCGAGAGCCATGAGAAACACTGTTTTGAACGACAGGTGTTTCATGTCCACCAGCTGGATTGGCTTGAACGGGGCGCCTTTCATGGCCTCCAGGACCGTGGAAAGGTCCCACGTCGGGACTGAAGGGGGCCTGGGAGGGTTCAGCCTCCGAGCTCCCCTAAGGAAACGCACGACTAAGTCGTTTTTCCCCAGCGACTGGCCAGACACCGGTTTTGCAAACGTTGCTATGGCCGCCACATATACTTTGAGCGTGGATGGGGTCCTGCCCTTATCCAGTAGCTCTTGAAGGAAGGAAAGCACTTCCGAAACCCCGCATTCCACAGGTGAAAAGCTCTGGGCTTGACACCATGCAGAGAAAACAGACCATTTCGAGGAGTAGAGCCGCCTGGTAGACGGAGCTCTAGCCTGCGCGATCGTGTTTAACACTCCTTCTGGGAGGCTAGCGGGTACCCGTTGATGGCCCATGCGTGCAGGGACCACAACTCCGGGCGAGGGTGCCAAATCGAGCCCTCCGCCTGAGAGAGGAGGCCTCTCCTCAATGGTACAGGCCATGGGGCAGTGCTGGTCAGCTGCATCAGGGCAGGGAACCACGTCTGGTTTGTCCAGAGCGGAGCTACGAGCAGCACTGGGCATCCGTTCTCCCTGATTCGTTCCAACCCCTGAGGCAGGAGCGAGACAGGAGGAAAAGCATATAGGGGGCAGCGGGGTCAAACATGAGCCAGCGCATCCTTGCTTTTCGAGAAAAACTCTGGGCAATGAGCGTTTTCGTGGGACGCGAATAGGTCCACCTGTGCTCTGCCGAACGTTTTCCACAGCAGCTGGACCGTCTGCGGGTGCAGCGACCACTCCCCTGCTGGAACATTGTTCCTGGACAGTCTGTCTGGTCCCACATTCAGGTGACCAGGCACGTGCGCTGCTCTCAGTGAGAGCAGGTTGTGCTGAGCCCAGACCAGGAGGCGTTCCGTCAGCCTGTATAGGTTTCGTGACCTGACGCCGCCCTGGCGATTTATGTATGCCACCACTGACATGTTGTCCGACCGGACCAAGACGTGGTGGCCTGTTACCTGGGGACAAAAACGCCGTAGCGCTTTGTCGACTGCTATCATCTCCAAGCAGTTTATGTGAAGGAGCTTTTCCCGTTCTGACCACAGGCCAGCTAGCGGTCTGCCCTCGAGCAGCGCTCCCCACCCCGAGGTGGAGGCGTCCGTAGACACCACCTTCACACTCGAAGCGGTCCCCAGACTCACACCTGACTGATACCAGTCGGTTATTTTCCAAGGTTCCAGAGCTGAAACACACTGAAGGTCGACCCTGAGGCGAAACAGACCCGCTGTCCATGCCCTGGGTGGAACCCGCGCTTTCAGCCACATCTGCAGTGGGCGCATGCGGAGCAAGCCCAACTGGAGTACAGAGGCTGCTGAGGCCATCAGCCCCAGCATTTTCTGAAACCTTTTGAGCGGAACTATCGCGCCGTGGCGGAAGGATTTCGCGCCGCGCTGAATATTTAGCCCGCGCTCTGGTGACAGGCGTGCCGTCATGGATAGCGAGTCCAACACGGTTCCCAGAAAGGAAATTTTCTGACTGGGAGACAGTGAGCTCTTCGCCCAATTGACTGTGAGGCCCAGCTCCTCGAGGTGCTCGAGTAATGCGGCCCTGTGTTCTATGAGCTCCGATCGTGATCGAGCTAGAATCAGCCAATCGTCCAAGTAGTTCAGGACTCGCATGCCCTGAAGTCTCAGGGGTGCGAGCGTCGCGTCCATGCACTTCGTAAATGTACGAGGTGCTAGGGACAGGCCGAACGGCAGGACTGTGTATTGATATGCCTGGCCCTCGAAGGCGAATCTCAAGAATCGCCTGTGATGGGACGCTATTTGTATTTGGAAATAGGCGTCTTTCAGATCTATCGACATAAACCAGTCCCCGTGGCGCACTTGCGCGAGGATTTTCCTGGTCGTAAGCATTCTGAACTGGCGTTTCACAAGCACTCTGTTCAGCTGTCGTAGATCTAAAATGGGTCTGAGACCCCCATCCTTTTTCGGTACCAGAAAATATCTGCTGTATAGGCCCCCTTCGCTCTGAGCCTGAGATAAAGGTTCTATAGCCCCTTTGCTCAGTAGTTTCGCTATCTCGGCACGAAGTAGATGAGACACTTCGTTTTTCACCGTAGTTTCGACACGCGCCGTATAACGGCGCGGGCGTCGAGCGAATTGTAGCGAATAGCCTCTCTTTATAGTGTTCAGCACCCATTCTGATACCCCGGGAAGCTTTGACCACGCATCTGCGTGAATAGCTAGAGGTAGAATGAAATCCGGGCTCCGGCCGCGACAAAACGGCAGCTCGAGAGCCCGGGCATACTGGGAACACAACACCGTGTTTACAGCGTTCGAGGCGGGGGGCGCGCTGATCACAGCGGGCGGCCTGGCCGCGCTCAGCTTTTTTTATGGCAGATTGTGCAGAAAAAGCGAGCGGGGGAGATCCCGTAGGAATCGGCGTGTCTGTGAGAAAATGTGGGCGCGGGGCTGCGGGCACATTTATTACACTGAAAACATTGTCGGTCATGGCCGACTGAATGTGTGTTGGTTTCGTTTTTACAGAAACCAAGGGACACGCAGCATGTAGTGTGAGCGGGCATGGTGACATGGGCGCGTTTACTACAATGTTTGCACAATCGACCTGAGTCGATTTTATTTGTGCTAGCCCTGCACCGTGGCGGGCTGTGTCTGGGTGTGGGAATGGGCACTGGGTGGGCATTCTTACAACACTCATAACACCATCGGCCGTGGCCGGATTGTTTGTGCGAGCCCTGCATTTTTGCGGGCTGTGTTTGTGTGTAGAAATGAGCCCTGGGTTGTAGGCATTTTCAATACACTCATAACACCATCGGCTGTGGCCGGAATACCAGAAAATACACCATTTATGTGATTAATCTGGGTCGCCGTGGGAACAGCATTTGTGTGCAGGCAAGCGGGCATGGTACTGGCTTGCTTACTGCAAAATACACTGGAACAGTCACATTTTCTGGAACTGAACGAGCGAAAATTTCAGTGGAAGTCTGGCCACGGCGAGACTGAAACACCGTCGATTTCCTAGGAGGCTAGGAAGACTTGTGTTGGTTTCGTTTTACAGAAACCGTGGTAGTGTTTGTGGGCACTGGGTTGATGCTGGCCCGTTTCCTTGACGACTCGCGGACAGAAGGCGGAGGTCCACAGAGCTCGCCTGTTGCGCGGCGGTTGCGAGGGCGCCTCCCAATCGAGGCCGATGCTTCCCACGGCCTGAGAGAGCAGACGCATCAGCTCAGTCTCAATGCCGGTTCTCTTACCAGTGGTTTGGCGGGAAACGCTAGCGGAGGGGAGGTCCACGGAGCTCGCCCAATCCTCGCTATCGGATGCCAGAAGAGAACACGCCTCGGTGGGTTCGTCGAACTTGTGGACAGACGCGGCGGCAGGCGGCGGCCGTTGTCCGTCAGTGAGCGACTCGAGCGAAGCCGGCGAAGCTGGCGGGCGAACCGGCGAGCTTTGGCGGGCTGGAGAAAGCTCGGGAGCGCGCTGGGCACGGCGCTTCTTGCGGCGCGGCACCACGGCGGGCTGTGGTGAAGGCTCGGAGAATGATGCCAGGCGAGTCCTCAGAGTCACCATAGGCAAAAACTCGCAATGAGGGCATCCGCCGTCAGCGAGCGCGAGAGCCGCGTGATCCTCACCCAGGCAGGAAACACAGATGACGTGCCGGTCTCCATCGCTGAGCGGGGCGCGGCACGAGCCACAGGAAGGCATCTTTAAAAAGACGCAGCTCTTTTGTGAGAGACGTGTGAGTCGCGTCAAGTAAGCGAGCAAACACTCTCAACAGAGTAAATACACAAAGAGTATAAAAGGATATAGAACGCCGGAAAGCGAAGCAGGTACGGCAGTTGAAGGCGGCGAGGCCAGCGACTCCAGAGCTCGTCCCGCTGAAAGGCTTGCTTCGACGGCGCGGCTTCTCACTCCGGATCCAGCGATGCGTGTGCTTCGCTGAAGAGGTAAAAATCAGCTTGTACCAGCCTAACGAGCATATTTATAGGGTGAGACCACGCCCCTTCTGGCGGGACGTGACGATATGGGCGCGAATTGCCCCCATTGGTCATTACGTCACGCAGAGTCTCTCTCGATAGGCTGCTGCATTTGCTGCAGAGCAACCAATAGGCAAGCCAGTACCATGCCCGCATTTCGCCTATGTCTGCTTGCTGCTGCAAAGCGTTTTACATTAATAAAAAATTAAGGATAATTTTTGGCTTCAATATCTCGCGGAAAAGAGTTTTTCCCCTAGCGTAAGCTATTACGCAGTACGAGAGATACTCTCGTAAGAGAACTACAAATTTGACTTGCTTTACGTCAAGCGTTACAATAGTCATTATTTTGTTTTTCTTCGTTTCTGATGTCGCAATACATCATACTTTCATGAAATCATGCAACATACTACATTGTCTGTGGACATTGTTCATTCCAGAGCCGGTGCTGGATAAACAACGAGCGAGCGTGCGACAGTAGGCTGCGGTAGGCTAAATTATTTACGACAGCGGTAATGGACAATTCTGCTTCCAACCTGTAGGGCGACCTTAGAGGAAAAGTTACTTGGTGTTGCTTTAACAATATAACACAATTGGAAGTGACAAACAGTGCCTTCTTACAATATTTGACATGGTCTTTCCATCTGTGACCCAAAACGAATCACAATCAGGGCAAATATATATTACATTCATAAAGGCTAATACAGTTTGCGGAGGTATTTGAATAATACTTTTATTTGTAGACATCCTATTTTGTATTCTGAACATTCTTGCATGCACAAGAGATTTATCTCATTGCTAAACATCCCGCTTAAACAAGGAGTTGTTTACTGCATTTCGAATCTTATCAGGATAGCCTTAAAATGTCTATGCAAAGTGATCTTTTGTCCCTTCTATGGATGGCTTAAGGATGGCTTGTGGTTGAAGAGAAGAATTTTATCTCTCTTGTTTGTAGAGGAATGAATGAATCTCAACAGTCATCTCTGAACTATCATAATAGGATATCATGCATAGTAATCCAAACAGATTTGTGTCTTCAATTTAATTCAGTTTCCAAGGCTCCAGACACAGACAGCTCCATCTCCAGGGAAATCATATCTTAATCTACAGGATCAACTGTTTTATTGTTACATTCATTTATTTTTTGTCTTGAATGTGTTTTACCTTCTAGCACACTTCAAAAAATCTCAATAGATTCCTGAAGCATGTCATTGAAATGATCTTGACAATCTATTTACATGAACATCAAAATGCACTTAATTTTCTACACTTTTTGACGCTTTTGAAACATGTTTTCTTGTCAAAAACCGTCTTTTCCTGTTGCCATCAGAGGAGACGGATGTATTTCTTTTGGTCACACTTTACATTAGTGTTCATGCTTTCACGTAAGTACATCAAGAATTGAGTAAAGTAAATGAAGAAGCATGTAACTTTGGTGCTGCTCTTTTTTAATTATAGTATTATATTCATTCAAAGACATAATTTTTTTCCCTAGCAACTGCCCAATCATTAAAAAAAAAATTGTGAGTCGCTCCGCAAGAAGAAATAATTGTACAGATGATTTTATTAATGCATTTAATAAAATCATTTAATGCATTTATTTAATTATTTAGTTAGTTTGTTTGTTTGCTTTTATTTATTTTAGTACTATGTACATTTATGTATTAAGTCTTTTTTTTTATAAATTGACCATATATATATATATATATATATATATATATATATGGGGTATTATATATATATTACATTATATAGATAGATAGATAGATAGATAGATAGATAGATAGATAGATAGATAGATAGATAGATAGATAGATAGATAGATAGATAGATAGATAGATAGATAGATAGATAGATAGATAGATAGATAGATAGATATGTATAATAGTTTTCTATATTTCACAGTTTTTGTTCAGGGCAGTCACACAGCAGGACAATTTCTCCATTTTACATACACAATTTAAGTACATTTTATTTAAAGACAACATTTTTGCCGTCCAGTCAAATGAGGGAAAAAAAATCTTAGAAAAAAAACTTTCTTTATTAGAAAACTTTTTTAGTTCAATATTTGAAAGAAACCTTTTTTCTTTAAGAACAGTAAAATCGCATGACATTTTACCTGCCCATATACAGAACATTCTTCACTTTTACCTTCCTTTTTATCCGGTACTGCTGTCTTCAGTGTTGCTTTTATTCACCTGTGAATCCCAGAAAAGTGGTGCGGGGCATATAGGACAGGGTTTGAAAATGTGTCAAAGCTCATTAGTACCGGATCTCTGTATCCATTTGCCAGGCTTGCCGATGGAAGGGAAGAGATGAGAGGACGCATCTGACAGAGGTTCTGGATGTAAGATATCCCTGCAGATATAATAAGAGTAATGGAGGGTGGGGAACATTCATGCTCTGTATGGGCTAGTGATTCTCTGCCAAGCAGCAGGTGTCCCTGCTACAGAAAGACTATACTGTACATTTGACTGTCTCTACCTTGTGTGACAAGCTATTCTTTTTTCAGAAGTTATCACTTTTTTACCTTCTTTTTTTCCTAACTCCTGCTAAATGCTTGACAGACTCATAAATGCTTTTATTTTATTTATTTATTTTTAAAGACATGTTTATTGTTGTACGTATACTGTCATGACAGTTGTTTCGTCTCTTTGCTTTTGTATATTGGACTTCTCCTGGTGTTAGACACATCTGGGCATGTCTCCATGGGAACCTTCTATCTTGCTCCCACACCACCGTGTGGTGCCAGACTGAAGCAATCAATCTACCGATCCCATCAGGCTGAGGAGAAATCAGATCTATTAGGGTGCGCAAAGCAGAAATCCAACCTCAGGGCAGAGCTGTCAGTGCAGCCCTGGATAGGAGAAGAAGAGACACAAAATCTAATAATTGAGACTGAAATGCCTCTTCATACCAGAAGGCATCTGCTGTCCTTGAGAAAGAAGGTGTTTAGAAAGATTAAACGTCTTCTATTTACACAGCAAGTTGCAGGTGCACTTGGTTCACTGATATTATTATTATTATCATCAAAAATCCTTTTCTAAATAATGTAAATTAGTAAAGAGGTCATGACATGGATTTTTTTCATTAGTATGTTCCTTGAGGTTCAATGTATCCATATAAAAACATAATTTGCAGATAAAGCATTATGCAATCATTTACTTAGTTTGTGATGCAGCTGATGTCAGATTCAATACACTTGGATGGTTCATCTTTAAACAAAAGTTTCTTAGCGAACACTCCATTACACTGTGCCTCATTTACAAAACAAAAATGCTCCAAACAAAAATATAATCCTCTGACGTGATCCGTGACACCATTAAAACAAACCATCCACTTGTTTCCAACTCTGGGATCCTTCTGAAGTCTTACAGAGATGCAAACGATCTTTTTAAACTGGACGTTTAAGCAAACTTTCTTTCTCTCTTCCATTTGTTCCATCCTGTTGTTGACAAACTCCAGTGCGTGGAGAATGTCAGAAACTGATGGCTGTACATCTGTATACTGTAGACGGTGTAGTCAGTGATTATAATACAGTAGGTGCTATTTGCCTTTGACCCGACACACATCCAGTGTAGGCAAATGTCAGCCGTTAAAGAACCAATGAGGTTTGTTCTCACACATCAAGCAAGTATGGTTGAGTTTCTGTTTTGTGAATAAAAGGCTAAATTCAATCTGTTTATCATATAAAGCGATTGTGTTTCTTCAGAAAATTTGGACTAAACCGCTCCATTCATATAGATTCATTTTATGATCTCTTTATGAACTTTTTGAAGCGTCAAATCATGTGGTAGTTGGGAGTTGGGACAGAAATATCTCAGATTTCATAAAAAATATCTCCAATTGTGTTCTGAAGTTGAGCGAAAGTCTTACCGGTTTAAACAGGAGTAAATGATGACAGAATTTTCATTTATGGGTGAACTATCCCTTTAAGCAGCTGAACGACAGTAGCCGGGGCCTATGGTGCAATGATGTATAACTATTTATTGATGTCTTGCTCTGGAGGAATCATAAGAAAATGAATTTGCCCATGTGAGGTCACAGATCTCGCAATATCAAAATGAGCTGTTTTTAGAGCCTAATTAAATAAATGCTTTGTTTACAACAAGGAGGATGATTTAAGCTATGAAACTTGCAGAAGGTTTTAATGGTTTAAAGACCTCTTTAATTTCAAAGAATCAAGGCAAATAGATTTCTCAGAAGGACTGCATGCCTACAAATGAAGATGGATGTTTTTTCTTTGCAGAAAGATGGGAAAGAAGGGAGATGGGAAAGCATTACAATACATTTAGATATGTCACTATAAGATGGGTTATAAAGAATAGAATAACAAACTATAATGTGACTGTAATGTAACCTGCTCCTGTTCTCTTACGAGAGTATCTCTCGTACTGCGTAATATCTTACGCTATGGGGAAAACCTCTTTTCCACGAGATATTGAAGCCAAAAATTATCCTTAATTTTGAATTAATGTAAAATGCTGTGCAGCAGCATGCAGACATAGGCAGGACGGCTCACGCGCCTATTGGCTGCCCTGCTGCAACAGCAGCAGCCTATCGAGAGAGGCGCTGGGTGACACCATATCCAATGGGGGCATTTCGCGCCCATTTCGTCACGTCCCGCCAGAAAGGGCGTGGTCTCGCCCTCTAAATATAGCTCGATAAGGCTGGTACACTGATTTTCATCTCTTCAGCGAAGCCTCTCGCATCGCTGGATCCGGAGTGAGAAGCCGCGCCGTCGACGCAAGCTTTCAGCGGGACGAGCTTCTGGAGTCGCTGGCCTCGCCGCCTTCAACTGCCGTACCTCCTGCGCTTTCCGGCGTACTATATATCCTTTACTCTGCTCTGTGTGTGTGTGTGTGCTCGCCCCGCGACTCACACTTCTATCATCTAAAAGAGCCGCGTCTTTGTAAAGACGCCATCCTCCTGTGGCTCGTGCCGATCCACATTCAGCGACGGGGACCGCCATGTGATGTGTTTCCTGCCTGTGAGAGGATCATGCAGCTCTCGCGCTCGCCGACGGCGGCTGCGCTTACTGCGAGCGATTGCCTACGGTGACTCTGAGGACTCGCCTGGCATCCTTCAGCGAGACTGCACTTCCACCCGCTGCAGTGCCGCCGTACTCAGCGGGTCCCCGTCCCCGAGCCTTCTCCAGCCCGTGAAAGCTCGCCGGTTCGCCTGCCAGCTTCACCAGCTTCACTCGAGTCGCTCACTGACGGATAACGGCCGCCGCGCGCCGCCGCTTCCGCCATTAATGACGACGAGATAGCTGCATCTGTAGAGGAGACCTGCTGCTCTATCCTGGCGTCGGACAGTGAGGACTGGGCGAGCTCTGTGGACCTCCCCCTTCTGTCCGCGAGTCGTCAGGGAAACGGGCCAGCATCAAGACCGCTAAAACCGCGGCTAGCTTTCTTTACGTTATAAGAAATCTACCCTGCCCCCCATGGGCGTGCGTCACCGGCAAATGAGAAAAGAGTGTGTTTTAGTCCCCGCCGAGGCCGGACTAATCTCCATTTCTCAAACATTTCTCAGCTCCTAGTTTGAGCGGCTGAAAATGTCATCATTGCAGCAATGAGCCTGTTGTATAACACGCACACCTGCATACAAACGCCGACACACACAAAACTGTGATGACACTCTCTTATCTGGTAGCGCTAATGTAGTCCTCCCTGTGGCTCAGGGGCGGAACCCGAAGCCTTCGCGCGAGAGACCCGTGTTCGATCCCGGCTCTCGCAGCAGATAAAAAATTTAGTCTCGCCGCGGCCAGACTTCCACCGAAACTTTTCGCTCATTCAGTTCCAGAAAATGCGACTGTTCCAGTGTATTTTGCAGTAAACAAGCTGGTACCACGGCCCGCTTGCCTGCACATAAAGGCCGTTTCCACGGCGACCCAGGAAAATCATGTAATCATTGTATTTTCTGGTTTCTGTAAAACGAAACCAACACAAGTCTTCCTAGCCTCCTAGGAAAATGCCGGTGTTTCAGTCTCGCCGCGGCCAGACTTCCACCGAAACTTTTCGCTCGTTCAGTTCCAGAAAATGCGACTGTTCCAGTGTATTTTGCAGTAAGCAAGCCAGTACCATGCCCGCTTGCCTGCACACAAATGCTGTTCCCACGGCGACCCACATAAATCACATAAACGGTGTATTTTCTGGTATTCCGGCCACAGCCGATGGTGTTATGAGTGTAATAAAAATGCCCACAACCCAGGGCTCATTTCTACACACAAACACAGCCCGCAAAATTGCAGGGCTCGCACACGCATTCAGTCAGCTCAGGCCGACGGTGTTTTTCAGTGCAGTAAATGTGCCCGCTGTCCTGCGCCCACATTCACTCACAGACATGTTAAGCCCCACGGGGCTCGCCCCGCTCTCTCTCCCTCAGCAAACTGCTATAAGGGTTTTGAGCGCGGCCAGGCTGCCCGCCGCGATCGGCGCGCCCCCCGCCTCACACACTGTAAACACAGTGTCTGCGTTACAGCACGCCGGAGCTCCCTTGCCGTCACTACGTCACGGCCAGAGCCCAGATCTCATTCTACCCCTAGCTATTCAACCTTTATCTCAAGCTCAGAGCAAAGGGGGCCTACACAGCAGATATTTTCTGGTACCGAAAAAAGATGGAGGTCTCAGACCCATTTTAGATCTGCGACAGCTGAACAGAGCGCTTGTGAAGCACCAGTTCAGAATGCTTACAACCAGGAAAATCCTTGCGCAAGTTTGCCAAGAGGACTGGTTTATGTCAATAGATCTGAAAGACGCCTATTTCCAGATACAAATAGCGTCCCATCACAGGTGATTCTTGAGATTCGCCTTTGAGGGCCAGGCATATCAATACACAGTCCTGCCGTTCGGCCTGTCCCTAGCACCCCGTACATTCACGAAGTGCATGGACGCGGTTCTCGCACCCCTGAGACTCCGGGGCATGCGAGTTTTGAACTACTTGGACGATTGGCTGATTCTAGCTCGATCTCACTCAGAGCTCATAGAACACAGGGCCACATTACTCGAGCACCTCGAGAATCTGGGCCTCACAGTCAATCGGGCGAAGAGCTCACTGTCCCCCAGTCAGAAAATTTCTTTCTGGGTACAGTGCTGGACTCGCGATCCATGACAGCACGCCGGTCATCGGAGCGCGGACTAGACATTCAGCGCGTCGCGAAATCCTTCCGCCACGGCTCTATAGTCCCGCTCAAAAGGTTTCAGAAAATGCTGGGCCTGATGGCCTCAGCAGCCTCTGTGCTCCAGCTGGGCCTGCTTCACATGCACCCACTGCAGATGTGGCTGAAAGCGCAAGTTCTGCCCTGGGCACGGACCGCTGGTCTGTTTCGCCTCAGGGTCGATCTAAAGTGCGTTTTCAGCTCTGAAACCTTGGAAAGTAACCGACTGGTGTCAGTCAGGTGTGAGTCTGGGGACCGCCTCGAGTGTGCAGGTGGTGTCTACGGACGCCTCCACCTCGGGATGGGGAGCGCTGCTCAAGGGCAGACCGTTCGCTGGCCTGTGGTCAGAACGGGAAAGGCTCCTTCACATAAACTGCTTGGAAATGATAGCAGTCAACAAAGCGCTAGGGTGCTTCTGTCCCCAGATAAAAGGCCACCACGTCCTGGTCCGGTCGGACAACATGTCAGTGGTGGCACACATAAATCGCCAGGGCGGCGTCAGGTCCCGAAACCTTTACAGGTTGACGGAACGCCTTCTGGTCTGGGCTCAGCACAACCTGCTCTCGCTGAGAGCAGCGCATGTGCCTGGTCACATGAATGTGGGACCAGACAGGCTGTCCAGAAACAATGTCCCAGCAGGGGAATGGTCGCTGCACCCGCAAGACGATCCAACTGCTGTGGAAAACGTTCGGCAGAGCGCAGGTGGACCTGTTCGCGTCCCACGAAAACGCTCACTGTCCGAAATATTTCTCCGAGAGCAAGGACGCGCTGGACCACGTCTGGCCTCGCTGTCCCCTCTATGCTTTTCCCCCCGTCTCGCTCCTGCGTCAAGTGCTGGAACGAATCAGGGAAAACGGATGCCCAGTGCTGCTTGTGGCTCCGCTCTGGACAAACCAGACTTGGTTCCCAGTCCTGATGCGGCTGACCAGCACTGCCCTGTGGCCAATACCATTGAGGAAAGACCTCCTCTCTCAGGCCAAGGGCTCGATTTGGCATCCTCGCCCGCAACTATGTTCCCTACATGCATGGGCCATCAACGGGTACCCGCTAACCTCCTGGAAGGAGTGTTAAACAAGATCACGCAGGCGAGAGCCCCGTCTACTAGACCAGTGGTTTTCAAACCTGTCCTGGAGGACCCCCAACACTGCACCTTTTCTTTGTCTCCCTAATCAAACACACCTGATTCAACTCATCAGCTCATTATCACATGGGTTAATGAGCTGATGAGTTGAATCAGTTGTTATTTGATTCGGGAGACAAAGAAAACGTGCAGTGTTGGGGGTCCTCCAGGACAGGTTTGAAAACCACTGTACTAGACGGCTCTACTCCTCGAAGTGGTCTGTGTTCTCTGCCTGGTGTCAAGCTCAGGGCTTTTCACCCGTAGACTGTGGGGTCACGGAAGTACTCTCCTTCCCTCAAGAGCTGCTGGATAAGGGCAGGACCCCATCCACGCTCAAAGTGTACGTGGCGGCCATAGCAACGTTTACAAAACCTGTGTCTGGCCAGTCACTGGGGAAAAACGACCTAGTCGTGCAATTCCTTAAGGGTGCTCGGAGGCTGAACCCTCCCAGACCTCCTTCAGTCCCGGTGTGGGACCTTTCTACGGTTTTGGAAGCCATGAAAGGTGCCCCGTTCGAGCCAATCCATTTGTCAGACATGAAGCATCTGTCTTTCAAAACGGTGTTTCTTTTGGCTCTCGCTTCAGTGAAGCGCATAGGGGACTTACAATCGCTTTCAGTAAGCGCCTCATGTATGGAGTTTGGGCCTAATGACTCAAAAGTCATACTCAAACCAAGGCACGGGTACGTGCCCAAATCCCTCAACACACCGTTCAGGGCCCAGGTTATTTCCCTGTGCGCTCTCTCGGTTCATGATGAGGAGGAGGATGCGAGTCCCCTTTGCCCTGTCAGGGCACTGAGAGCTTATGTGTCCCGCTCGTCTGTCTTCAGACAGACCGAGCAGTTCTTCGTTTTGTTTGGCGGACGCTCCAAGGGACTGGCCGCATCAAAACAGAGCCTATCCAGATGGATAGTCGACGCCATAGCACTGGCTTACACTTCTAAGGGCCTGCAGTGTCCTTTGGGTGTCAGAGCGCACTCCACGAGAGGCGTGGCCTCGTCGTGGGCGTGGTATAGTGGGGTTACCTTGCAAGATATCTGTACGGCCGCGGGCTGGGCCTCGCCGTCTACATTTATAAGGTTTTATAACCTAGAGGTTCCCGCCTTACAAGCCAAGCTTCTGTCGGTATAGAATTCAGTGCTGTCTGCCCCGCTGTACCGGCCCAGATGCTGAGTTTTGCTTGTGCATTTCTCACTGAGCGATAAAACAGCTCCATGGGTGTTGAATAACCCGTACTGTTACCCAGTTCAGGCTGAACACGTTCACCCTGTCTGTGTGAAACACTGTTAACAGCTCCTGTAGGATGCTATTTCATGGGGAATGATGCTTGCAGCCTCTCTTCCCCGACTCTCTGTGAGTCTATGGTGATTATGCACTACATGAGACCCGGGCTACTGCCCTTGGGACTTTGGTGTCGGATCCCAGTACGCACGGCGTCTTGCATTGTGTTCCCCATTGCGTAAGATATTACGCAGTACGAGAGATACTCTCGTAAGAGAATGTACTCGGTTACTAACGTAACCTCGGTTCTCTCTAGAGAGGGAACGAGTACTGCGTATCTTGCCGTGCATACACAGCTCTGGTTCGCTTCGGCGATGAAAACCAGTGTACCAGCCTTATCGAGCTATATTTATAGGGCGAGACCACGCCCTTTCTGGCGGGACGTGACGAAATGGGCGCGAAATGCCCCCATTGGATATGGTGTCACGCAGCGCCTCTCTCGATAGGCTGCTGCTGTTGCAGCAGGGCAGCCAATGGGCGCGCGAGCCGTCCTGCCTATGTCTGCATGCTGCTGCACAGCGTTTTACATTAATTCAAAATGAAGGATCATTTTTGGCTTCAATATCTCGTGGAAAAGAGGTTTTCCCCATAGCGTAAGATATTACGCAGTACTCGTTCCCTCTCTAGAGAGAACCGAGGTTACGTTAGTAACCGAGTACGTTATTTGTTGTACAAATGCTACCTCCACAAATAATGCATTTATGACAATATACATCCATGAATGTTGGGGATGGGGATGTTTTGCAAAAACAAACAAGAAATTTAGATAAAAAAATAAAAAAAAACTCAATATGAGAACTAAATCACGGAATGAATTGTTCATCTGATCTGGTTCACAAATCAGACTGAACCTTTCATTCATGAATCAAACTGATTCATTCACATATTGTAGTTCAACTCACTGACTCACTCTGGTTGCAGTTTGGTCTGTTCATCACAAAGGTATCATATAACTTCAGAAGACATGAATACATTTATGATGCATTCTTTCTCTCTCTCTCTCTCTCTCTCTCTCTCTCTCTCTCTCTCTCTCTCTCTCTCTCTCTCTCTCTCTCTCTCTCTCTCTCTCTCTCTCTCTCTCTCTCTCTCTCTCTCTCTCTCTCTCTCTCTCTCTCTCTTTTATTAATTAACTGCAATTGATAATATATTTCGTTCCATGGAAGAAAAGAGTCATATTGTCATACTGACGTAAACACTGTTTCATTTTTTTGGATGCACTATTCCTTTAAACAAACAAGTAAACAAACTAAAACCTATCTAAATCTAATTCCGTTTTCTTTACATGTGTATGAGGTTATTAGAGTTTGCTTCCGCTGTGAAGAAGCCGAACATCTTATAAAAGATGAAAAGCTAATGGAGGCTAAAGAAAGCCATTTTAGAGCTTTCTGGAGAGCCCACAGTGTACTGATGTATAAAGCCTGAAAAGATGCATTTCAGAGGAACAGATTCCATTTAGGTTGCTCCTTACCTACTGAATGATGGGATGGAAAGGATGTCCAAAGTCTCCATGATAGACAAACACTTTTCTGAATAAAAAATTAATTCACCTCCGTTTTAAAATCAAAGGCCCATATCTCAGGGAACTGGGTTGATGTTGTGATGTGTCATGTTGTATATACTGTGTAAATTTACCAGCAGTCCATCTTTCATCCGTCTTTCATACACACTCCTCCAGTTATCGCCATGTATATTAATGCACTATTGCAATTTGATGAACTGTCAAAACAGAGCATTCCTGGTTAGTTATTTGCTATATGACTTTTATCCATAGTGACTTGAAGTACAATAAATGTATAAACAATAAATTCATTGAAGCACAGTCCTCTGGGATATACTGGGGTTTAAATGGCTGCCTTAAGATTGAAGACGGCAGTCGTTTTTGGGACAGATCAATCTTTAATTATCTTTATCACCGCCTGCTGGCTGATATGACCATCAGTCATTTCTACAATGGTTTGTAGGACACCTTAAAATGTTGTCATGTATATTACTACAGTATATGCAATGAAAAGTATCATTTCTACAACCCTGACAAGCGCTGAGATTTATGCACAAAGCCTCATAGCTCAGTGGGTGGTCTGGTCTGCTGTATACCTTGTTATTTTGCTCAAAAATATAGTATAAGAGAACATGACGAATGAGCAATTAGACTGCTTTTCTAAGTCATATATTTAAGAGAGAGAGAGAGAGAGAGAGAGAGAGAGAGTACTTGCTGAGGGTCTAAGAAATATTAAAGCAATAAGACTTGAGATGGTGCACAAACAATGTTTTTTAGAGCACTCAGTGGTAAAATCACTGTTACAGTAGGCCTACATCCAGAAGCATCATTCTGCTTTTGTAAAATGGCATCAACAATAGGCTACCATGATGAAATGAATAGTTACATTTATTATGGCTAATTATCAAATAAACAATTCTTCTTCCAAGTAGTTCATTATATTAACATTAGGCTGTTATGCTGTTGCCAGGCAACGTAGCAGTTTGGCACATTAAAATAGACTTTGCGTTCACAGGTGTGCTTTTTTTCTTCTGTGGATAGAGTCTGAATTATCCATTTTAGAATTAGTGTTTTATGAAAAATGCATGTGTACTTTCATAAGATTAAATAAAGTGTTCAGAAAGTCACTCAGGACACACGAGGGACGACATTGGACAATGGCTAATGGCAGTAAATCCTTACCCGTGAAATTGCCGGTGTTCCCTGACACTTAGTGTTGCTGTCAACCAAATCTGTAGCCTGTCAGTATGGCACCCCACAATTTCTCCGAACATACTTTGATGAGAAGAATATAGGTTTTAGAAGGCAAGTACCAAAGTGATGCCTCTTTTGATCAGAGCTGATAGAGGACCCTCTTGCTCTCGACTGCTATAATGAGTTATTTGCATATCTATGACTAAAACATATTTCAATCACAAAGGCTTATCATTTATAAACATGTAATTGCAGGGAAGGGAAATGAGACTGGTTCTGCCTGAACCTAATTGGATTTCTTATCAGAAAATCGGTATACAAAGAAACAATGAACTATTGTTGGCTTTGAAATTATGTACAGTTTGAACCTTTAGTTAACCTTCTGAATCACCACTCTGTGTGAACTATAGCATGATACAGTATATGGATATACTGTAACACGGTTAAACATTTTAGTTTGAAATTACAGTATATTCTAGGTTAATAATTGCATTACTTTCACAGTAGGACTTTTCTTGTATCTAACTGCACTAAAAAAGGTGGTTTTACTGTGAGTTTACTATAACATTGTTTGGATTAGAAATGCAAAAGATATTGTTAAATATATCTGTAAAAGAAGCACACATTGAAGTTGTGGTTTAAAAATAAACATTCTGACATTAGAGAGGGTTGTGTTTTAAAAATTGTGGTTTAAAAATAAACATTCTGTCAGCTAAACTGTTTACTTCTGAAGTAAAAAAGTAGCGATTCTTTTCGAGAAATGTAGCAATTCTTTTCAAGGTTGTTATTATACATTTATTACAGTGTTATCATACATTTATTACAATGTAATTATATGTTTATTACAATGTAATTATACATTTATTACAGTGTTATTATACATTTATTACGATGTAATTATAGTTTATTACACATTTATTACAATGTACTTATACGTTTATTACAATGTAATTATACATTTATTAAAGTGTTATTATACATTTGTTACATTATTATTATTATACATTTGTTACATTATTATTTTTGAAAAAAGTTTTGATTCTTTTTTAAAAAGTAGCACATTTAGCACATACATTTGTTACAGTCTTATACATTTATTGCAATGTAATTATACATTTAATACAATGTAATTATACGTTTATTACAATGTAATTATACATTTATTACAGTGTTATTATACATTTATTACAATGTGATTATACGTTTGTTACAATGTAATTATACATTAGTGTTATTATACATTTGTTATATTATTATTATACATTTGTTACATTATTATTTTGTTACATTATTCTTTTTGAAAAAAGTAGCGATTCTTTTTGAAAAAAGTAGTGTAAAAAAAGTAATTATACATTTGTTATAGTCTTATTATACATTTATTACAATGTAATTATACATTTAATACAATGTACTTATACGTTTGTTACAATGTAATTATACGTTTTTTACACATTTATTGCAATGTAATTATACGTTTATTGCAATGTAATTATACATTACAGTGTTATTATACGTTTATTACAATGTAATTATACATTTATTACAGTGTTATTATACATTTGTTACATTATTATTATACATTTGTTACATTCTTTTTTTACATTATTTTTGAAAAAAGAAGCAATTCTTTTTGAAAAAGTAGCGATCCTTTTTTGAAAAAGTAACAATTCTTTTTAATAAAAGTAGCTATTCTTTTTGAAAAAAGTAATGTAAAAGAATGTAATTATACATTTGTTACAGTCTTATTATACATTTATTGCAATGTAATTATACATTTAATACAATTTAATTATACATTTATTACAATATAATTATACGTTTATTACAATGTGATTATACATTTATTACAGTGTAATTATACATTTATTACAGTGTTATACATTTGTTACATTATTATTATTATACATTTGTTACATTATTATTTGTTACATTATTCTTTTTGAAAAAAGTAGTGATTCATTTTTGAAAAAAGCAGCGATTCTTTTTGAAAAAGTAGCGTAAAATAATGTAATTATACATTTGTTAGTCTTATTATACATTTATTGCAATGTAATTATACATTTAATACAATGTAATTGTACGTTTATTACAATGTAATTATACATTTATTACAGTGTTATTATACATTTATTACAATGTAATTATACATTTATTACAGTGTTATTATTAGAGGTGGGCATAGATTAATTTTTTTAATCTAGATTAATCTAGATTAATATTGAAATTAATCTAGATTAATCTAGATTAAAATGGATCATTTGAATTCTCCCGAAGGCATTCAGAATATGTGTGCTACCCAAATAATGACTAAAAGTAAGTCTTTCTCTTTGAGAATAGTTTGCCTCGCGTAGGGATGTGCATGTCTGCCAAAAATGCCATTCGACAATCGAGGAGCAAAAGTCGAATATCGTTAAAAAAAAAACGCAATGACAGAAAGGGAGGCCAATTTCATCTTTAGCGATTTGTCATCAAACAAACTGTTTATTAATTGAACAAGTAACATGTTTTCGTCCTTTTTTTTAACATAGTAGGCTAATTGGAAGAAGAAAAAAACAACACGCACGACAGTCCGTTTTTGCATCGCCAATGCTCGTTAGATCAAAAAATAATGTCATCATATGTCATAAGAATTTTATGTGAACCTGCCTTGTTACTGCAATAGCCTCATTTTTAAACAAATTAGTTTCAATCAATGTAAACTATTCGTGTGATTATGCCTGAATGAAATGAAATCGAATGTATCGTCCTGTGGAATCATTCATTCACAGACAGCTTACGAAGATGTTCAACTAATAAAGATCTTTATCGCTGGCAAAAAATATGATGCATTTGCAGATTTGCATTCACTAGACTAGACTGTAGATCGGCCACTTCATCCAACGCTCTTGATGCTCTTAAATCTTCCTGTTTCGACTCCGAGTGTGAATTGAAAGCGCTTCAGACGATTCAGTGCGCAAGGAACTGAACAGATCAACTGATTCGCGAACCGATTTAGACAGATCATCTGACAACTTGTTTGATGAAGTGTTAGAACTTGTGTCCCTGACAGGAAAATACCCTACTGCGCGATCTGACAGTAGGCGCGGCGTCATACTACACATTAGAATTGCGCGAAAATATAACGATATTCGAAAAAGCTATTTAAGATCCCAACCCAACTTTGATTAACGGCGATATTTTTTTTATCGCCCGATAAGAGTCTCACGTTAACGCAGCACGTTAACGCCGATAACGGCCCAGCACTAGTTATTATACATTTATTACAATGTAATTATACGTTTATTACAATGTAATTATACATTAGTGTTATTATACGTTTATTACAGTGTTATTATACATTTGTTACATTATTATTATTATACATTTGTTACATTTTTTTTGTTACATTCTTTTTTTTAAAGTAGTGATTCTTTTCTGAAAAAGTAGCGATTCTTTTTGAAAAAAGTAGTGTAAAAAATGTAATTATACATTTGTTAGTCTTATACATTTAATATGATGTAATTATATGTTTATTACAATGTAATTATACGTTTATTACACTGTAACTATACATAGTTTAAAAACTGTATAGAACTAGGAAAAACTGTATAGAACTATGAAAAAGTAGCATTCCTTTTTGAAAAAGTAGCGATTCTTTTTGAAAAAGTATTGATTCTTTTTGAAAAAGTATTGATTCTTTTTGAAAAAGTATCGACTCTTTTTTGAAAAAGTAGCGATTCTTTTTTGAAAAAATATCACTTCACTTTCGAAAAAGTATCGATTCTTTTTTTGAAAAAGTATCGATTCACTTTTGAAAAAGCAGCGATTCTTTTTGAAAAAGTAGCGATTCATTTTTGAAAAAAGTATCGATTCACTTTTGAAAAAGTAGCGATTCTTTTCGAAAAAGTTGCAATTCATTTTTTTTAAAAAGTAGCGATTCATTTTTTGAAAAAGTATCGATTCACTTTAAAAAGTAGCGATTCTTTATGAAAAAGTATCGATTCTTTTTTTCGAAAAAAGTAGCGATTCATTTTTGAAAAAGTAGCGATTCACTACTTTCGAAAAAGTAGCGATTCACTACTTTCGAAAAAGTAGCGATTCATTTTTTAAAAAGTAGCGATTCATTTTTGAAAAAGTAGCGATTTAACTGAATCCGTTTAATTCTGAATATTATATTTTATTCCGGTGCGCTTAACATTATCGTTTTCTCAGAGTTTAGGCTCCTGTGTAATAGTAGCCTAGGCGATTCAACAACTCAAACATACCAAACCATCAATTATTAAAAACACACAAAAACTGATTTTGCACGGGCATTGCACTACTCTTTAATCCTGTAAATTCCTGGCCATTTTTTTTTTTTTTTTTTTTTTTTACATATTTGCTGAAAGAAATGCATCACTCTGTATTGTGTAATGTTTTGTTTAATATTAACTATTGATGATATTTAGTGGCCCAAAATAGAATCTGGACACTTTTGGACACCGGCATTTCATTAAATTAGATACAAGATATGAAAGTAAGTGCATGGCTAATCTGCTAACAAATGATGCTAGAGCTTTTCTAAGAACAAACGTCACTGTTCTGAAATATTTGTATGTAAAATTTATTTTAATAAATAGCCTAATAATCATATTAAATAGATGTCTCTTGTTTGATATTTATTATACTGTATAATTCAGAATCATTTATGCATTTTAATTGGGGTTCAAGTGTCCAAATATGTTTGGGGGCCACTGTACATCAATCAACTTAAATAAAAGCGTACTTGCATTTACTAGGCCTACAGTACTTCTGTTTATGTATGAATTCTCTAAAGATGAATTTAACAATACTTGTAACCTGAAAGTCAATGTTCACGAGTAACCTTTAAACAGAAAAAATAAATAAAATAAATAAAGTCATCACACCGCAGCTCCAAAAATATATATTTTTTGAGCCGTGGTGAGCCAGCTTTATATATTTTTTCTGTTTTGAGTTATTTTTGGCCGAACACCTACTTTGAGAAATCAGCTAGTGGAAATCGTGCTTTTGTTTTATGAGTTTTATGAAATTTAATTCACTTTAAAGAATTGAAATGCTATTCACTTTGACTGTACTGTATGAGGCCCATGAAGGTTCCAGTTGAAAACCCCATGAGACATTTAACTGAACATCCCAATCGCAACCTCGGTACCTTGTACTGCAGAATGATCAATTGCCCTGAACTGAGCAAACAACAGCCAAAAGAGAAAATTAGACAAAGACAGAGTGAGTCAGTTGGGTGGTTCATCATTGCTCACAATTCCCAGTGAACCATTACAATCCAAAGTATAACCAATTAAGAACAACACTCAAGCAAATTGCTTGAGGATCAAAAGGTGCAGCTATTACTGATTTCCCTTACCAGCGGTTTTACCACAGAGCTACAGAATACGTCAACTAATACACATTTGTTTTTTGGAAGGTCAAGCTGTTGGCATTAGTATTGACTGAGGGAAAACTATAGTGACACTTAGATGGTCCCTTTTGAACATTCTGTTGGCTATAAGTAACTTTGCAACTACATGCCAACTAACTCTCACTAGAGTATTAGTAGAGTATCTGCTTC
Source organism: Rhinichthys klamathensis goyatoka (assembly GCF_029890125.1). Classification (NCBI taxonomy): domain Eukaryota; kingdom Metazoa; phylum Chordata; class Actinopteri; order Cypriniformes; family Leuciscidae; genus Rhinichthys; species Rhinichthys klamathensis. The sequence goes on along the minus strand of NW_026606647.1, from coordinate 4,083,334 downwards.
ATATCTGCTAACTCTTTATTGTGATGGTCCTCCAACAGACAATCTACTGACTATAAGTAACTTTCCGACTACATGTCAACTTATTCTAACCCCAACCCTACCAGTCTAATACTCTACTGTATACACACTAATGAGAGTTACAAATAAGTGTAACTTTACATTATAGTCAACAGAATGTGTTAAAGGGACCATCAAAATAAAGTGAAACCAAAACTTCTGTAGTCCTGAGCTGAGGCAAACAGCTGAGAATGCAGAAAAACAGATCTTTGTTTTTCTTTTTTTTTAAACTGGATTTACACCATCTGCAAATAGAACAAGATTCTGCAGGGAAAAATAAGTAAAGAGGAATAAAGAAAAGCAGGGGCTGAAAGGGAAATTGTTATTTTTGTTATCACTACAGACCCAGAAAGGAACTTCTAAAGACTCTCCTGATTAAAATGTAATTATGAAGTGGTCTAGTTTCTCGTCCATTTATGAGATGATAATGGTTGAAAGTATGACTATAATCATTTCCGTGCTTTACAGCCACAATAATGCCATTGCTTGAACAATGAACTTCCATTTCCACCTCCAACCTGCTATTGCTACACTAATCAGTGGCCATAATTCAGTATAGTGTCTTTTTCGGAAATTGGAATGTGAATGGAAATATTTCATTTAATAATAATTGTCCCGTCAAAAAAAAAAAAAAAAAAAGACAAAAAAGGTTATTCTCATCAAATCAAATTTTCAATAAAGCGCAAAGCCTGTGATTCAAATCGGTCAGTAAAAATTCTGCTCGAGCCTTTAGACATGTTTCTCAATGAAACTCTCTCTCTCAGGAAATTGATGTGCCAGTTCTGACTTTTCAATTTGCTCATTGTCTTCCCTGTTGCCTTAGTAACAATAGCTAGTTGAGATTTCACTAAATAGAAAGGGGTAGTTATTGATTGCGCCAAGAAAATGTGTAATGCTGAGATCTTTGGCCATTTTTTTGTCAGATTTCATTCACATTACAGCTTCTTTTGCTGAAGAATGTTTGCCTGGAAACATTTAGAAACATCCTGTTTGACACTGGTCATTCTGTTAGAGCAAATTTTTCTCTGGATAGACAAACATCATGTTTTGGCCCTCTAATAGATGTGACAGGAGAGGGACTCGTATGAGGGCTCTTTGTGCTGGAAAGCTGAACAACTGAACTGTGAAAGCTTTCAAGGGATGGGAAGGATGTACGGTATAACCTTAAAAGAGGAGAGGCCTATAGCTCAGCTGGATCTGCAATACCGCTCCGTCTTTCATGTACAGGCTTGTTGCTGCTGATGGACTTTCATCAGGCTTTTCTATGGAGGCAGAATGCTTGGTTATGGGAAAGATGAGAGACAGACCGTGACATCCTGTCCTGCTAAATTCACAAACATCCATCACCCAATCTGGAAACCAGGCTTCATATAAATAAACTGCAGCATGTGTTAGAAGTCTGCAACTGACAGCAGTGAAAATGACAGAGGGAGAATGACCAAATAATGTCACTGTTATTCCGAATGTAAATGATGAAATTTATAGGGTCGGTGACAAATTGGGATATCTGAGATGATGAACAGGATAAATCTTTGTATTCATGTTGGTCTCATACATTTTTGAAAAAACATTTATGCCAGTTTCAAAAACAATTTTCATATACAGAAATGACTCAAGGAGTGTAACCATCAAGTGTATTCAAGTGTACACATTTAAAAAAGACCAACATATATTTTATACATATTAATGAACTAACCTTATCCTTTCACCAACAAAGAAAAAACTAAAAAAAACATTAAAACAATTAACATTAGATTCTCCCTGTGATTTGCACCACTTTTATTTGGTTTACACATAATAATAATAATAATAATAATAATAATAATAATGAAACCCAAAAGTTTCCTGATTATTCTAAAAGACTACTTTAAAGATTTGTTAGATTTTTAAATATATAAGTTTCATGCCTTTTATTAAGTCCTTTTTTTGGAAGTTATACCATCTAGACATTTTGAATTTAAGCCCCACAACATTTGCTAAACAAAGTTAATTTTCTGTATTAATATATAAATTCAAAAAGTGTTCATTAATGAAGTCACTGTCTGTATAAACGGCATTTTAATTTATTTTTGAATAACATAATGAACAAACAAAAATTGTCATTTCATTTCCACCTATTAAGATGTTTTTTTCTGAAAACTTACCACAGAGTTGTTATATTTCAATGGACACGTTTGTGCCTGAAGATCAAGATCTAGTGCAATTCTTATTTTTAAAACCCATTACTTTCTCCAGCGCACAGAATCAGTTGAATCAAATGACAGAGACATACACACTCCATATGTATCTTCTATTGGTGCATGGCCACTGTATGTATTGATTCAGTTGGAGACGCTCTTTAGGACGGCGAAACACTCGAAATGCTCATGTTGGTCATCATTGGCAATACAAGATATCATGCTGTCAAGGGCCCTTCTCTGCATGATATAAGCTATAGCCCCAGATTTTTTCATTTGTCTGAAAGCTCTTTGGTTGCATTTAGAGACCAGGGTTTATATATGAAAAAAAAAATTATAATAATAAAATAAATATATATCTATATATATCTATATACATCATATATATATATATATATATATATATATATATATATATATATATATATATATATATATATTATAATAAAAATAAATACAAATACAAAATAAAGGTTTGGCTGCATGAGACATTAAACACTTGCTGTACCTGGGTTAAGAGAACATATGAATGTTTAATACTGAGTGCATACTTCAATAAATAATGCATGTAGTTTTTTAGAGAAAAAAAAAAAAAAATCCGCACTATTTAGTCTGTAAGTGAATGACAAAAGGTAAAAATTCGCCCTCCCCAGATAAACACTGCACTGTGTTCAGGGACATCGAAGACATAACTTCATAAAGTAAAAGCCAAATGGAGTTAATAATTCATAATTCTAGCCTACTGAAACTGGGTTTTGTGGCAATATAAATTTGTGTTTTAAATTTATTTAGGTGTTATTAGGTTATGGACACGAAAAAGTGCTTATGTAAAGCGATAAAATCATTTATACATTCAAATGAATGCCCTGCAGGAACAGTGAGTGCACATATCAAAGGTTTGGAGTATGTATGAGGTTAACAAAGATTTGCTGTTATTCTGAGATAGGAAGGGCTTGACTTGTTAATATTGTAGCCTGAGGACAATTAAACCTCCCGAACTGAGCAGAATAACTTACATTTTTGTGATTAATTCATTGCAAAAGCAGCAAAAATGTCTGATGGATTTGTGTTCGATGATATAATGCAGTCTGATAGGATCATCAGGGGACATGCTTTCTCGTATTATAATGAATATGATTCAGCAGTTTTGATCCTCATCGCTATGTTGACGCAAGTCACTTTACATTTAAGGTCACATAACTTCTTTCAGTGAAAGTTTCATGTTTTTTATGTTGAATTATTCTTAATCAAATGGAAAATTGTGGTTTTAAAAGAAAATGAAAAGATGAAGCTTCATTTTTGTTTTCAACCAGGTTTTTCCAAAACACTTCCTTTATTTATGGAAGCTTGTTTCCGCCATAGAATACAAAAATACAAAAGATAATTTTTTTTAATAGGCTTTGTGCCGAGCTCTATGTGGAAGCGATGTGATCTGTTTTCCGGCTTGGTCACGTGACGTGACCAAGCCGGAAAACAGATCACATCGCTTCCGATTCAGGTCTTTTGTATGTGCTTCATGAAATTTTTTGCGGTTTTACTCAAGATAACTTAAAAGGAGCAAGCAAAAATGAGCATAACCAATGTCCCTCGCATGTGCAGATTGATATTTAAAAGTTTTTAAATTTTTCTTCTTCACACTAACGTTTAGATATTTAAATAGCATAAAACACCAATAACAAAGTGAACTTAGTAGGTTAGCTGATTACCTTAAAACTCCATAGATATCGTAGTTAGTTAGTTAGTCTGACAAGCGGATGCAATGAGACCCGTTTTCCGGTTTGGTCACGTGACGCTCGGCATTAAGCCTATTAGAGATAAAAACTTTTTATCTCACAATTCTGACTTTTTTCGAATTTATATCACAATTCTGAGAAATAAAATTAAGACTATTTCACAGTATTGCGAGTTTATATCTCGCAATTCAAACTTTGTAACTTGCAATTTCGCTTTATATCTGACAACTCTGAGAAAAAAGTTAAAATTGGAAATGCAAACTTACAAATGCAAGGAAACTTTTACAATTACCTTTTTTATTCAGTGGTGGAAACAAGCTTCCTCCATATAGTTATTTTCATACTGAAATAGGATATGAATATTTTAATAAAAATTATCACGTCTAGCATTCAGGTTGTGGGTGATGTCATTACCCACTATAGTGGGTAATGAACATTCACATTTATCATGAAACCTTCTAAAAAATGTCTAAAAAGGAGGTGAGGGGTAAAACTAAAATGAATGAAAACCTCGGAGCATTACATTTTAAGCTATCTGTTAAATATTGTATTAAATTCGAATCTTGTGATACTTCATTCAGGAAAGTTGGTGGGAAAATGTGTGATGGCCCGATGCGATAAACTCATCTTTGGTGAGAGTTGACTGATTATGTCAAACAGCATGTAAGTTAGACAAGGAGTTAAATTGTCTTTAAAAAGTAGGTCAGAAACTCCAGTTCCAAATCAGTCATCTCTCATCTTTGGCTTCACTTCATTACACACAGAACGAACAATGTTCCCATAGCAACCATTCCAAGTTTAGTGGTAGAGAGATTCAAGCCTCATCAGAATAGAGGCAGGAAGAACATTTCAAACAGGTTTAAATTCATTTTCACTCCTAATTTGCTTGCTACATTATCAGTTTTTACTTAGATGGCAACTAAATTTAGGGAGTATTTTGTGTTCGATTCAATTCTAAAGACATGCATCTAAAAGATCAGCATTTTCACTGAAGCAATTTCAAGGGCTAGTGTTAGTGAACCCTCTATATCATTTGTCATATTACAAATGCCATTTGATATTGCCTTTCCCCTCAAAAAAACATTAAAAAAGTGTGATTTAAAGTGTAATAACACGGCTCTCCCGGGCTAGTGAACTTTAGTGGGACATCTTTTAGATGAAATGTCAGATACATCATTATCTATTATTTTGACGTCATGTATCATCCATCCGTTTGCCCAGGGAATCTGATCTGTGACATTATAAAATATAATCATACACCCGTCTCCCTGTGCATTTCATACAGTAGATACCGCGTTCTCAAGGTTGGTAATGCTCAGTGAATTATTTTGAGAGCGCAGGGCCTTTGTGGATGCATATGAATCACTAACAGTATTAACCTACTTTTAGATCCCCAGTTTTACATGCTTACTGCTTCTGATGTTTTCATTGTTTATTTCCTATCAGAAAATAGGATTTTTTTATTTGTGATTTTCTTTTAGCTGAGATGCCGTTTTATCAGTCAACTATTGCTGAGTAAGCTGCACTGCATCAAGAACACATGAGAACGCAGAAGCAGTTTTTAAAGGAATAGTTCACCCAAAAGTGAAAATTCTGCTCTAATTTATCCACCCTCATGTCGTTCCAAACCCATTCGGCCTTTAAGCTTTAAGAAAACAAACACGACCCCCCCCCCCCCCCCCAAAAAAAACCTTGAAAGTATCATAAGTTGTCCATTGTGGATAATTCCTTCTGAACTGTATTGAATCAACTGATTTATTGAAAATTCAACTCAAAAGAACAATTTGTGTGTTCCATAAAAGTAAGTCATAACGTGAAAGTGAGTCAATAATGACAGAATACTCATTTTTAGGGGTACTATCCCTTTAAAAGGGCAGATAACGCTGTTATTTTTATGCATAGGCACTGAGGTTGTTTTTGACAGCTGCTGGGACAGAAATCAATGTGGAATCGACTCGAACATTCTCATACATCAGTCCAATCGGACCATGTACCGCTAATTACAGTGTTAAATGAGATGATAAAAACAGATGAATGAATGAAGAGTCAAATCTTCCAGCTGGCAAAAGAAACTCCTACTTCCAAAATACCTTTAATTTGTTGTAAATACATTGAACTAATTCACTTATAAAGTGCAGGTAAGATTGCAGTGATATACAGAAATGGGAAAAAAGAAAACAAAGTTTTATTTCACATCTTCTGATCCACCTCTGCACTTTACAATTCAATTATAAAAGAACGACATATATGAAAATATCACAAGAAATAGAAATGAGTTTATAGACAGGCCAAAAACTCACATAAACCCTCTATTATCAAATCCAAATGACAACCCCACTGACAACACTGCACATTGTGAGCACTCACAAACCATAGAAACATGAGAAATACACACCAAATTGTCATTGTAAACACAAAGCAATAATCTACAATGAAAGATTGTGTGTTGATGTGAAAAAAGAGGTGCACAAAGTGTGCCTGTGTGACTGGGGCAATAGAGAAAAGAGTTATTATTATTATTATTATTATGGTATTATTACTTTCGCCATCAGGACAGTGGTTATATTTTAAGACTATTCCCAAAAACAGTACAGGCATTGACATTGATTGCTACTAATCTGACCACTTGAAACAAAAGGCTTTCGGACGCTTTCAAAAGTGAGGAATTATGCTGTACTGTAATTTATCGTACTGTAACTGTAAAGAACAAACAGATCCCAACAACATTATTAAGCAAAACGAACGATATGAATGGGGGGAGGCATCTTCATAGCAGATCAGTGAATGAGATTTCTTTGGCATTCAGCCTTTAACGGTCGACTTGCACTTTGAAGGTTTTATTAATTACAAGTAAATTTTTTATTGATGTAAAAAATAAAGAAAGCAAGAAAAAAGAAAAGAAAGGAAGCAATGACCGCTTTTAAAACCAGATTTATCTGGTCTGCTTAGTGGCTGAACTGTGGGAAAGATGCTATATGGGTCACCGTGATTTTGCCAAGACAGACATCATTTTGTTGATCCTGGAACAACATTCCTCTCTGAAAATTTTGTCCAAACAATATCCATGTCCCTACCCCTAAACCCAACCCTACACTAACTTATCCTTCAAATCAATGGGAAATGATAGGTGAATAACACTGATGTAGAAGCACCAAACCCTGGTTGTAAGCCTAATCTTGACATAAACTGTAAACTTATCCCTCAAATCTGATTGATTGATTAGAATGATGTTCCAAGATAAAGAAAGATGTTGATCCAGGAACATATTTGGCGAAATCACGTTCATTAGAGTACTGAGTGTTCAGTGAATGCACGTTATATATCATTAAGGATAGCATATTATATCCACCCTATTAAAGGTCACTTGAATGTGTAAATCTTTTTCTCCTTGGAAACAAAAAATCAAACCAACTAAAAATTATATTTCTTGCGCTGAAACGATCCCCTGGCTTGAATGGTGAAGAATGATATCCAGTAGTCTACACCCAATGACAAAACGTGACCAAATAAACTTGAAATACATCAAGGACTAATGCTCAAGATTTTCTATTTCTTTCCTCGGAGTACTTTGTCATTGAAATGAATGCCATTATTAGGCCACTATAAAAAGCAGTATAATTGGATTTAATTCCAGCATATGGCTTTAGGTAACTAACATGAACTTTTGGCAAAGTCAGATTTGTCTGATTCCTTGGGTGTGAAGAGCAATAAGCGCTGCTCTCGAATGATGGTTGAACTGAAATGATGGATTGAAGTTCTAGCACCACTATAAATGAACAGCTAATAATTATTGTACGTCAAACTGAATTAACAGCCGCAATAACAACATGTTGAAGCACTCACAGATTATCATCAAACAGAATCGCAAAACAGGTCAATAGTGGATTGACACCTTCAAGAAGCCACAACAGAAAAAAATCACTACAGCGTCATGAAATGCAAGAGGAGAAGCGGCATGGCAGAAAATCACAGCACATTTCTGGTTATTCAGAATATCGTTACCAATCCTAAATATTATCTTACAAAGACGCTTGGCACAAACTAAAATGAGTAAGTGTCAAAGATGAAATCAAATAAAAACCTGACTCCAAAGATTAAAGTTACAGAGAGCGGGTGGACAGGATTTGATTGATTAAATGTTGATACCTTCTGTAGGTCAGATGTATTAGAGCTGAAGCTGGTAGAATCCACAGCCCACAACAGTGGTACCAGATGGAGACGGAAAAAAAAATGCTACAATCATTGAGAAAGAAAATAACAATAATATTGCCTCTGGTGTGCATCACACATTAACATTTACCTATGAGACAATAATGATAATGAAGATATGACTACAAAATAATTAATCAAGAAAAGAAAATAGCTTGTGATTGCCTCAGAATGTTTTCAGCTAGTGTGAATCCTTTGGTAATGACTATAATTTGAAGTAGATACCTTATATCAATCCATTTGATCCCTCCTAATGGATCATCTCACAGTATCTCTGTGCAGGCAACCCTAAGGCAACACAGTAACAACTCTTATTGTGAATTACAGTTTGGTAATGAGCACAGTGATTATGTAGAGTTCCTTACTGCAGTGTGCTGAAGAATGTTTGGTATGACTTTACAACATATTCCAATTCACTAACTTTCGCTAATGCATTAGGTATCATGAACTAGCAATGAACAATACAGTTAAAGGGATAGATCACCCAAAAAGTTCACAATCCTGTCATTATTTACTCACCCTCAGGTTGTTCCAAACCTCTATGAATTTCTTTCTTCTGATGCACACAAGAGAAGATAAATTAAACAGTCAATGGGGTGCATCAACTGTTTAATTCCCGTTCTACAAAATATCTTCTTTTGTGTTCGGCAGAAGAAATAAACTCATACAGGTTTGGAACAACTTGAGGGTGAGTAAATGATGACTGAATTTTTGGGCGAACTATCCCTTTAACAGCATTTATTAATCAAAGTTAATATAATCAATGTTAATTTATATGTAAACAAACTCATTTTTAACATTTCAAGTTGCATAAATGAACACAAGTTAATGTATTATGAATGAACATGAATTAAAGGAGAACTCCGGCGCAAAATGAACCTTTGGTCTAATTACACATTGTTACCTAGTCAACCGTTATCTGAGATTTGTTTTCATGATTATCGAATGTAAATAGTTTTCATCTCTAAAAACAGTTTAGCCTATAAAGCTAGTATAACGCCAGTATATTCGGCATAGTGTAATGACAAATAAAAATCGCTTGTTAATACCACTAACAAGGCTCAAAATAGCCCCACACTAGCACGGTAGCATAATGAGGGTCCCTACCTTCAAACCGAAGCATTGAGAACTTTGTCAGTGTCCAGACAGTTTAATAAGAGATATTTTATACATACAGTCAACTTCGCGTATACAGGCAGAAGCCATCTTTGAAATACAGTCTCTACCAGTCGATCTACGAACGCTGATCCAAGCCTGCTGTTTGCGCTCACCTTATCACAACTTATAGCTCGTTCACATCTCACCAGCGCACTTGGATCGGCGTTCGTAGATCAACTGGTAGAGACTGTTTTTCAAAGATGGCTTCTGCCTGTATACGCGAAGTTGACTGTATGTATAAAATATCTTCTTATTAAACTGTCTGGACACTGACAAAGTTCTCAATGCTTCGGTTTGAAGGTAGGGACCCTCATTATGCTACCGTGCTAGTGTGGGGCTATTTTGAGCCTTGTTAGTGGTATTAACAAGCGTTTTTTATTTGTCATTACACTATGCCCAATATACTAGCGTTATACTAGCTTTATAGGCTAAACTGTTTTTAGAGATAAAACTATTTACATTCGATAATCATGAAAACAAATCTCAGATAACGGTTGACTAGGTAACAATGTGTAATTAGACCAAAGGTTCATTTTGCGCCGGAGTTCTCCTTTAACAATGAACATCCGTATATGTATAAACTGACATTAACCTAGATTAATAAAGGCTGAAAAAACTGTTGTTCATTGTTATTTCAATGATGAAATCATTTGAAACATTTGTGTACGGTGTTACTGATAACTGTTTTGATTGTGGGTATTATTCTGACACTTCATCTTATTATTAAATGGATAGTTCACTCAAAAATAAATAAATAAATAAAATCTCTCATTATCTACTTACCCTCATGTTGCTCCAAACCTGTATGATTTTTTGGAAACACTTTATTTTATAGTGCCCTTGTTACACATAGTTACTATAGTTATAACTATAAATGATGCATAATTTCATGCAACTAACCCTAAACAAACCCCAATCCTAACCCTATAGTAAGTACATGTTAATTATTATTACTCAGTACTTAAATGTATAATTACACTGTAACGCGGTCACCTTAACATAAAGTGTAGCCAAAATGTTTTTTGAGCACAACCCAATGTTATTTTTGGGAAAAATGCAGGCTAGACATTCTGCTAAATAACGTTTGTATTCTGTGAGTGGAAAATGTAATGTATATGAAAGTGAATAAAGGATGACAGAATTGTACTTTTCAAATGAACTTACAGGTGTCAAATGTATTGCGATATATCATAGGATGGGTCTGTAGATGCAAGACCTAGACAGAATAATCAAATCTGCAAATGCAAATGTGTCCATAAAGATCCAGAGACACTCACTTTCCTTGATTTCCTTTGGGCGGTGTGTTGCGTTTGCTGTACTTGGCGTAGACATGGATGGCAACTATTTTGCCAACTGGACTGAAGGGTGAGAGTCTATGGAACTTATGATACATTCTATGCATGCACTTTTTAACTAATAAACTGATGCTAATAGACTTTAGGCATTTCAAAATAAAATATAGTCTACTGTATAATATATTAATTTCATATTTAAATAACCTTTCTTTTGTGTGGAAAAATTATGCTATAAAAATCTAGAAATATAAGCAAACATTTGCAATCTACATACTAATTAATATTCCAAATCTTCCAAAATGGTTCTACTCTCTTGCCATTATTGTGCTGATTCAGGGTAGAGCTTAATACTATAACATGCAGTGACAATGAGTTTAGACATGTTGAATGCATTCAAATAATGGGTGACTATAACTAAAGGTTGAATAAACTCCAAAACAAAACCATCAGCGGTCAGTCAAGACCAGATGATGCTCCTGCCATCATTTCTAAGATTTCTCTGCCTGATGGCTTCTCCTCCAGTGGAAGGCACTATAGATGGCTCTGAAAGCTCCGCTTACATGAAAGCCGGTCTGGTTTTGACTGATGGCTAGATGACAGGTTTCCATTCATGTGAATGATCTACCAGGATTGTAAGAGACACCAAAAGTCAGAGGGTCACATGCTATGCAAGGCATTTTTTCTCACGCTGACTTGGCCTAAGGATTTGTTCGCACCTTGACTTCTTCCAGTTGCTCTCTCACCCATAAAAAGATGAGATTGTATGAGAGGAACGTTGTGAATCTTTTCTTCCCCCTGGTACCTGAAGAACAAAAGGCAAAGATCTCTGCCAGAGAATTGCAACCACTTAAAGAGCTTGTGGAAATATCCTTCCTGACCATATAAAAACAGCCTGGTTTTAAGGGTTTTGATAGATCTGCTGTAGCTTTCGGTTTCTGTAGTCTCATTTTTCATTTTCATCTCTCTTCTGGAGAAGTCCTTGTACTACCACAACTCAACTCTGAAAACCAGTATCCGCTCTTTTTTTACAGTACCTTGAAAGTCCTGGTTCAGTCTATTCTTTGTTTATGCTCTGACAGAACCAAAAGTCAAGTCCTTTGCGTCGTGAGGTGTGTGGGACCGCTAAAGATACAAGTAGCCTACCCAGTAGACAATATTGAACAGTAGGAAAGAGGTGGGAAAAAAGACACGAGAGTATGCATCGAGTTCCAAAATGTCTATATGCAGACGGCCCTTTCGCCACGCTCCATCTTTGCACTCTTCGTAGCAGCAGAAGAAACTCTGGCAGTCTTTTCCATCCAGGCACTCATAAACACAGGCATCATCAAACTCCTGCCAGTACATGGAGTTGTTGAGCGTGATAACTGTGGGAGGAGGACCCACAGCCAGTACTGAGTAGTTCTGTTGGACAAAAACAATATCCTTTTAGAATCTGAAGGGCTATCATTTTGCAATACGCATCCAAAATAAAAAAACCTTGGAGTCATACAGTTGGATGTGTTTTGCATGTCCTGTACACAATATTTCATCCAATCGAACAACAAAACTGTAGTCAAAGTGTATGCGTGTGCATCTAATATATGCCATGAGCAAAACAAATCCTTCAGAGTGGGCTGTCAATCAAAGCATAAGATCATGGTGCCTTCTAAGAGATTCCCACTCACTTGAACTAACAGCGTTCCCTTCAGTGGGCAAGTCAAGTGCAGCATCAGTCTCTCTCACGGGCAGGTACAATGACCTCAAAATCTGAGCATGGTTGTCTAAATTCTTTCTCTAAACCCTTTTAGACCACACAAGGAAAAATCTCCAATAGTATTCTACCACTTATTTCCAGTTATTTGTCTCATTATAGTAACATAACTAGCAAAGCATGGTAATTACAGAACTGAAAGATAATCTATGTAAGATCACCTATAGGGTAATATTTGTTTCGTGTAAAATTGCGATGGTAATTATCCGTGCTTCTCAGCAGAGATAAGATCTAATCAAAATGAGTGATCGGCGAGAGAGTGGGAAAATTTCACCTGCGGAGACCGCCACCGGAGGAACACAATGAATAAAAAGTAAGACGTGCTTGCTCAACCATAATTTAGCATCACATTACACACATAGACAAAGACTAACAACATCAGCCTAATGAAATCATATTTCCATACCATCTTGAGAGATCCCCTATAACAAACACATATGCAGAAAGGGACTTCTGTCTGCATATATTTGATAGTAATAGTACATCGCTATGTTATAAAGGTACAGCAATAATAGATTCTACCTGAAAAGTCATTATTCTGACAAATTGGATGAATATTTAATGTATTTGATAGGGTAAAAGTAATGATCTAATGACTTACCTGACATGTCAATATACTTGGATTGGGAGTGAATACTTCATTAACCGATGTACTGCTTTATACAGTATATATATATATATATATATATATATATATATATATTAGTGCTGTCAAGTTGATTAATCGTTTTTAACATAAAAGTTTGTGTTTATATAATATACTGTATGTGTGTATATACACTCACCTAAAGGATTATTAGGAACACCTGTTCAATTTCTCATTAATGCAATTATCTAATCAACCAGTCACATGGCAGTTGCTTCAATGCATTTAGGGGTGTGGTCCTGGTCAAGACAATCTCCTGAACTCCAAACTGAATGTCAGAATGGGAAAGAAAGGTGATTTAAGTAATTTTGAGCGTGGCATGGTTGTTGGTGCCAGACGGGCCGGTCTGAGTATTTCACAATCTGCTCAGTTACTGGGATTTTCACGCACAACCATTTCTAGGGTTTACAAAGAATGGTGTGAAAAGGGAAAAACATCCAGTATGCGGCAGTCCTGTGGGCGAAAATGCCTTGTTGATGCTAGAGGTCAGAGGAGAATGGGCCGACTGATTCAAGCTGATAGAAGAGCAACTTTGACTGAAATAACCACTCTTTACAGCCGAGGTATGCAGCAAATCATTTGTGAAGCCACAACACGCACAACCTTGAGGTGGATGGGCTACAACAGCAGAAGACCCCACCGGGTACCACTCATCTCCACTACAAATAGGAAAAAGAGGCTACAATTTGCAAGAGCTCACCAAAATTGGACAGTTGAAGACTGGAAAAATGTTGCCTGGTCTGATGAGTCTCGATTTCTGTTGAGACATTCAGATGGTAGAGTCAGAATTTGGCGTAAACAGAATGAGAACATGGATCCATCATGCCTTGTTACCACTGTGCAGGCTGGTAGTGGTGGTGTAATGGTGTGGGGGATGTTTTCTTGGCACACTTTATGCCCCTTAGTGCCAATTGGGCATCGTTTAAATGCCACGGCCTACCTGAGCATTGTTTCTGACCATGTCCATCCCTTTATGGCCACCATGTATCTATCCTCTGATGGCTACTTCCAGCAGGATAATGCACCATGTCACAAAGCTCAAATCATTTCAAATTGGTTTCTTGAACATGACAATGAGTTCACTGTACTAAAATGGCCCCCACAGTCACCAGATCTCAACCCAAAAGAGCATCTTTGGGTTGTGGTGGAACGGCAGCTTCGTGCCCTGGATGTGCATCCCACAAATCTCCATCAACTGCAAGATGCTATCCTATCAATATGGGCCAACATTTCTAAAGAATGCTTTCAGCACCTTGTTGAATCAATGCCACGTAGAATTGGCTTTATGCACAGCTTCACTACTTCCTGAACTTCAGCCAGCCCTTTGTTTCCTGTCTGTCATTATTGGACACACTGATTAATCCAGGTGTGCCTGGGCTCAGTAACAATAATCAGGCACACCTGGATTAATCAGTTTGTCCAATAATGACAGACAGGAAACAAAGGGCTGGCTGAAGTTCAGGAAGTAGTAAAGCTGTGCATAAAGCCTATTAAGGCAGTTCTGAAGGCGAAAGGGGGTCAAACACAGTATTAGTATGGTGTTCCTAATAATCCTTTAGGTGAGTGTATATATATATTATGTTTCTAGAGCACCAAATTAGCATATTAGAATGATTTCTGAAGGATCATGTGACACTGTGACATTGGAGAAATGGCTGCTGAAATTTGGCTTCGCAATCACAGGCATACATGTTTCAAATAGGCCATATTAGAAAATAAAACAGTTATTTTAAATTGTAATAATATTTCACAGAATTATCATATAAATGCAGCATTTAAAAAAAATCTTACTGACCCCACATTTTTGAACAGTGGTGTACATATATTTATCAGTGGCATTCAGTGGTGCTCTGAAATGAGGAGGCAAAGTCTTGTTTGGTTTATATCAAATGTAAATTTGTGTCCCGGTTACACTTAATGTTGCACATTTTCCGGGTTAAATAAACATTACTTTACATTACATAAAAAAAGAAACCAAATTCAATTCTAGTTTGTATTTTTACATTAAAATGAAATTAATGTTCTATTTATCAAAACCAAGTATAAATCTCATCAAGTTAGTGTTAAGTATTTTTACATTTATTCCAAAGTAATAATAAGGCAGTAATAATCTAAACAATATATTTTATTTGTGAACTGATGTTCTTTTTAATAGTCAATCATTTTTGGATCATCAGCCATCAAGCGGTAAACACTGTCTGTCTGTCTGTCACAAAGATGTACCTTTAATTTCCCCAAGCTGATTGCTCACTAAAACCCCCCAGTCATCATGTTTTCAGGCCATTTTTAAGTTTGATTTTGACATGACTGAAAGCGGTGGAATCTAAGTGGGTGAGTTTGTTTACTTATTTTTTAATTAGTCTTCCCAATAACGACATCATTTTGTTAATTCAGACCGATTTGTGAATACGCAAATGCGCACAAAAACAGGCAGAATTTATCGAACGAACCAATAATTTCCAACAATATCCAATCATAGCGCGATGGAGGTATTGCCTCCTCTCATGTGACTTCCACCCATTCATTCTCAATTACCCCCCACCGCACGCTTAAGGGGGTCTGTTAAAACTCAATGGGCTCAAATACCTGAGGGTATGGACAGTGTTACTTTAGAAAAACTAGTGATTTATAATGTCACATTATGTAATGTCACATTATGTAATATTTGCATTGTTTTATTTTTGTAATGTGGATTATTTCCTCCACTTTTTTTGAGTTGGCTCTGCCTCCATTGCCTCTTCGGAGGAAACACCCCTGATATTTATATATAATTAATTATTACTGCTAAACCCTTCAATTGCTACTTCCATATCTCTTGTATCATTTCACTCTCTCTCGTTTCTGACTGTATTAAAAATGGCCCACAAAGATTTCCGTATTCATTTTAACGTACATGGAGGACATGAAACTTTGACAGGTGGCTAGAGCAAGAAAATGAAACAAAGAAAAAAAAAATCCCTTACATATATTGTGTGAACAGGATGCATAGCTTTCTCCTAAAAGAAGAACAGCATGAACTCTTGGTTCGTGCAGAACATGGTACTCACCGATCTTTTTGTCTTTTTGCAGGTTGGTTTGCTAGCACTGTAGGAGTAATAGTTAAGCGTGGCATACTCCATGAGAGCCGCAAAAACAAACAGGAAACAGACAGTGACAAAAAGGTCCATTGCTGTGACGTATGAGACCCTGGGTAGTGATGTCCGTGCCACCGTGCTGAGCGTTGTCATGGTTAATACTGTTGTTATTCCTGCATAATCAGAAGAGGATATTAGATGGAAAAGCTGGTCACAAGGGAAATGCCTGCTAATGAAAAATATGAGCTAAATCATTCTAAAGCGTACGCTGACATGGTTAGCATGAGTAAAATGTAGTTTGATATCTCGGCTGAATACAAAACATTGTTATTTTTTGGCTCTAAGCTAATTATGCAATGCTTTTTCACTGAGCAGAGCTGATTAAGTTCCATCTAAAACTCCATTGCACTGGTTGTTGTTGGACAGGAATAAAAAAAAATTGCTTTGTTCTAGTGAGCTTCCACACTGGCTGCCTATCTAAAATAGAACATCATAAGTGATTGACTTGCTCTACATAGGCAGGTCTTTAAAACAGGCAATATGAAAGAAAAAGAGAAATACTTTTAACCACCACCATAATTCAACACTACCGCAAATTAGTATTCTTTATAAAACAACACTATTATATGCCTTTATTGCTGTTTTTCCTTTCAATTTGACACCTGTCCAGATGCTGAAGTCCTTCTCTTGCATAGGAACAGAGACACCTGCAAATAAAATAAAAAAATCCACCCACACAAACACCAAGAATCTTTGAAGCATTCTTAGCTCCACTCTTGCATGGACATTTAGAGTTGCCTCAGAGAACCAGTGACTGTGCCCCTGTTTTGCAAGGGTTTCTATGGAAACAAGCAAGCTTCTTCTATTTCAGAGAGAATTTTTTCCTCTGCTGTTGTTGGCCACGGTGATTACCTTCACCTGTTAGACTGACTTCTTCTGTTACAGTGGCACTTAGTTAAATGACTGCCTGCCTGAGTCGGAAAAGCCTGTGTATGAAATATGCATTTCAAAATGGCACTCTTTCCTGAACTGCTAAGCTCCATTTTAGCCTCATTAGTTCTCTCATCAGCTTTTGCGGTGGATAAGAATGACATAACAACTGGCTGGACGTTCAAATAACTGTAATGTGGTACTTCCTGGTACCCAGGCTGCTGGTTTGAGCGTTGAAAGAGTTAGTAATGATGTAGACCGGCTGTTAGGGCTGTTCGGTACTTTATATTCTTCCCCTACATCATTTTCCTGTTCCACCCTAACCCCCATTTATTTACAAGTAAATGTTGTATCATTATAAATGTCTTTGTCACTTCTGATCAATTTAATGCATCCTTGCTGAGTAAAATTATAAAAAATCTTCATGACTCCAATCTTTTGACTGGTAGTGTGTATTATTTCTGGTTCTTTTTATTTTATATATTTAATTTGATTGAAATGATAGTCTAATGATAGTTTTCTTGCCAATTATTTTTCCGGGGTAGGTTGCCAGGTCTTTCCCCCCAACCCTACATGGCTTGTGACTCGTGCACACACACGCATTCACACCTACGGACAATTTTTTGTATCTCCAATACATTCTCAGATTAAGTTGCTCATGTCTTCAAAGACTGACTGACCACCCTATACTTGACCCCTCACTATTTTTTATGGGTTCTGTCTTAGTCACATGCTTTTCTAACCTGACGTTTCCACGGCTGTGAGCCCAAGCACTCTCTCTCTCTCTCTCTCTCTCTCCCACATTTTATCTTGGCTGCCTTTCTCTCTGGACTTCATCGATCAACCTGTGCCTGTAAAGCAAATCTCTACTTTTTCTCCTACTCCCTTTCTTTCCACTGAAGGTATAATGACTTCTTTTGTCAGACAGATTAATTGCATTCATCCTTCTTTTTCTTCTCAGAGTATGTTGCCAGTTTATTTCCTTCTTACACACATAGATTGCACAGGGCCTTTTCTTACAGTTAGCTATAGGATCAGTGTAGATACCCAATTAATGTCAGTCTATGATCCCTTTTTTATGACCATCACAGCTCATGCTTGTTAGCTTGAGAATACTCAGTGGGAACACCATCTCAGGCCACACTTATCTGTTGTGTGCTCGAGGTAATCGAACAAGACAGCCTAAGAGTGGCAAGATAATCAAGCTACGTCATGAGACAGATTAAAAGCCTTTCTAAATGATGTTGCAAGATACATGCAGACCTCTCATTGAACAATATGGGGATACTTTAAACATGATCAAGGTCTAATTATTTGATAAATTAAATGAAACAATGAAAAATGAAAAAAGAAAAATTACCTTGACAAAAGTGACATTTACCAGGACAGGACATGGACTTAATCAAAGCAGGAAACTATAAAAGAAATGAGTAAAGCCAACAAAAAACAGATGAAGCGCTGTAATGAAACAAGAATAAATGTGAACAAAAGGACACACTAAAAAGAAAACACATAGATAGTCTTTTTATAAAAACATTTTTATAATGTCTTTCATTCTCATAATATGTCATCTTGGATTGTAAATAAAGCAAAACATTTATCAACCATTCAAAATTTTGTGAATGACTTCTGTATGTCATACACATTGAAGGATAATTTAGGGTATTTACTATAGCATTAAAGTGCCCCTATTATGCATGTTTGAATATTACCTTTTATTTAGTGTGTAATATTGCTGTTTATGAATGTAAAAGGTATGAAAAATTCAAAGAACAACGATAAATGGAGTTATAAGCGGCTTTTTCACTGTCGAGCCGAACAATCTAAGAACGGTAAGGCACAGTTCCAGTTCTATTTCCACTTGAACAATGCCATCAAACTGTTCTCTACCCGGAATTCTCAGCATGGTGAACTGTGCTGAACCGTGCTGGTAGAATGTGTGTAGTGAGTGACGTCACCACTTGTTTATTGCAGGGCTACCAATTTCTCTGTAGCTGGCCAAGCGCATTATTTGAGCAAGTAAACAAGTTAATTTAATAATAAAATTAAAAGAAATCTAATCATCCTACATAACACGGTCAGTATTAACATCTCATACCATCTGTAAACTCTTGCGTTAAGGCCATGACTGACGCATTTGTGTTACATTTACAATGTAACCAAAGCAAAACTAGGAACCTTTAAAATAGAATAATAGGGGCACTTTAAATCTTAAACCTTTGCAGTGTGTACATGGCCAAAGTTACTTTGAAAATACTGTATGTCAAAGTATCTTTAATACTGCTGAGTTTTTTTTTATAAGTTTTTTCCCCCCAAAGAAACAAACATCAAGCCACACATGAATGAATCACACAAGGATCAGGTGCCTGTATTTACTGAATGTACCTAGTGCTGTTCTGGCTGGAGTTGCATCTTTTTTTATCCAAAAGGAGACCCAAGAGAGCACCACAGTAAGTATGCAGGGGATATAGGTCTGAATTGTGAAGTATCCCATTCTTCTGCTTAGGTCAAAATATACAGTCATCACCACATAGTCACCTAAAAGAGAAAAAGATGTTGCCAATGAAACATCTCTAAAAAGAAGAAGAAACCAATGGTGTCTCAAATACATGGTTGTACTTCATGACTAAACTTTATTCATGCAGTCATTAACAAACCAATAACACTTCTGAAATGTGAAGGTCATGTTGCCTTTATCTTTTCTTTGAAAAGCCTTCCTGCCAGTTTTAATTTTTGTATTTTGTAAGAGACTGACCATCCTTGAAAATATCTTAGCTCTGATTTAATTCAAATCTTTCAGAATTTTTCTCCTTTCTTTATTGACATTGTATCTATCATTGTATTGTATCAAGGGTACTTTTAAGTATTCATTTGTTATAGTAGAGACAAATCTAGGGGTGAAGCTAATATGCAAAAACTCTCAATTGAGCAGATTCTTGAGCTATGCTATTAGCGATGCTAATACACAGTATGGTTACTCACTTAAATTTCACAGGCTTTATACTTGGCCTAATCTGAAGTTTTGAAATGTTGGAAAGCTTCTTGCTTCTTTCATGTTGCACTGATATTCAGAATTTTGTCTTTCAGTTAGTATTACTGTTTTGTCTGGCGGCCTAAACAAAACGTTTTACTTTTCTTAGCCTTCAGAAGTGTCAAGTGTTTTTTTTCCCCTTTATACAGTGATAGACAGTTTCTATCCATTTTCACAGGCCAAGAGTAAACACTGAGAGTGTGTAAAATGATAGAAAATAATTTTGTTTTAACAGGCAAAATAGTTTGCAATATGTGAAAAATAGTCTAATTGCTTTTTTTTCTTAACAATATTTGTATTCATGCTGTCCTGCAGTTCTCACTTTGATAATTTGAAAACTGATGGTAACGCTACTGTACTGTATGCAATATTCATTTGTTAATATTATCAGTATCTTAAATAAAAATAAAGCTTGGTGCAATTTTTATCTTACTCTGAAAATAGGAAAAAATACTATATAACTTCAATGTAACATCAGTTTGCCCCAGAAAATGCCATTTTGCATCATCCTTGTATAACACATTTGGTATAGGAATATTAGGATATAAAAAATTGTATTCAGCCATTGACCATGTTCCCACTAAGATTTACTAAGCCCGGAGAAAATCTCATTCAATGATGCCCGTACAGTAGAGCTTTAACTGAAGTGACATTTTAACAGCTTACAATCTTCTGGGGTCCATTAAGATGCAGGAGGTTCACATACTATAACAAAAATTCTATACATTTACTGTCAAGCGAAACAACCTCATATATCATTGGTTGGTCGCTTCTATAGAGCATAAAACCAGCATTAAAACAAATGCAAATGTTTGTCTACCAGAAAATACAACGGTGTGATGAATCCAGGACATAGTTGCTTGAGAAAATAGGTCAACACTAGTTTAGCATAATTTAATAATGTAAATTAAAGGGAGATATTATACTGATCATTTTTATTCATACCGTGTTGGACGAGTATTCTATTTTAATAAATGCTGTTCATTGAACTTTCTATTAATCAAAGAATCATGAAGGAAAATATATCATGTTTCCTGCAAAAAATGCTAAACTGCGCACTGATAATAATAAAACTGTTTCTGAAGATGTGACACAGAAGACTGGAGTAATGATGCTGAAAATTCAGCTTTGCCATCACAAGAATAAATGATAAATATATAACATATATATATTAAACTGTAATTATATTTCACAATATTACAGTTTTCACTGTATTTTTTATCAAATAAATGCAGCCATGGTAAGCATAAGAGACTTTTTAACAAAAAAAAAAAGTGACCCCGAACTTTTGAATGGTAGTTTACATCAGCCTTCGAAAAATTATATTTATCAATAGCCAATAAATAATCATACTTAATTGATTATTATACTTTCATTTGATCAATTGTTTGGATCAGAGTAGAAAATTACCTGCAGTTGTCTTAATTATATCTGTGGTGTTCCTCAGGCCCATGAAGTCAAACTGGTAAAGTCTCCATGACTTCTGATCAGCCGCCTGCACTGAGTTCCTCCTCCACTTGTAAATCATTTCATCTCGTGGGTATCCATCTGTAATTACATAGAGCATAAGCCAGTGACCCCTAGCGCCCCCTTCACTCGTGATGGATGCCTGAGTGCAGCCCAGTGCCAGGCATCCAACTGCAGCATTTGTCTCTAGCCCAGAGCATGCTAATAAAACGCACATCACAGGCACAAGGAAGACAAAGGCAGAGAGAGAGAACAAGTAAATGAGAAGTTTGGTTCGATTATACACAGCATCCATCTTGATGCTGACACCTAACCTTGAGACGTATGCCTCTCGCGTACAACCTGTGGCCCAGAAAAGAGATTTCAAACAGCTGTCTCGGAAACTTTAATCTTAAAAATAATCACTGATGCTGCTCTTGCGTCGATTATCCATGTCTCTTAAGTATTGCTAAGTGTATGGTGTCTCACACTCTTTTTTAAAGTTCAGCCTTAAAAGGGATAGTTCTCTCAAAAATGAAAATTCGGTAATCATTTACTCACTCTCATGTCGTCGCTAACCCGTATGACTTGCTTTCTAAAAAGAGAATTTTTGATTTCAATGTGATAAAACAAAAATATGCATGCCGCCACACTTCCATACAATAGCCATATTTTGGAAAGAAATCCTTATTCACTGAAAAGTTTGGTAAGTGCCTCTACTTGCCTAGTTCATGAGAGAAGATGTGATGTCAGACTTGAATCGGATCTTTTCAATGAATCAGTTTACAGTTCTTAAACTGGTCTGAATTATTTGTTAACAACTCAGTACCGGTTTATGGTAATTGCGTTGCAAAGAGTGACCAGAACAAGTCTTCAAAATTAAATAAGGAAAAAAGAAATTCATACAGGTTGGGAAAAAGACATGAAGTAATGACAGAATTTTCATAACCCTCCCTTCAAGCAGCAAGATTGCTGGTGTTCAAGCTACTTATGTTCCACAATGTCAATAGATAGTTGAAAGAGTTAAAATATCATTATTTGATAAGTGAGTGGATGCACTTCGCCCAGACATTGTGATTAATAAAACAGCATGATTAGATTTCCACACAAATACATATTAATTCTGTTGAACACACAATGACCTATGCTGTTAAATTACAATCAAGCCTAATAGCCATCTGAGGTAATTGTCATTCTCTTAACAGATTAAACACACTAAATATGATTTTTTTTAATAAAATTTTTATTAATTTTGTTTTATTAAAATCTCCTTGGTCTATGCAGAGGGCATTCAAGTAGCAATGAAGATGGTGTTAATCACAATCGGTGGACATTTTACACTACCGAATAATAATCAGACAGATTTGTAAAATATACATTTTTGTATGATGTTGCTGAAATATACAACAGGTCTTAAAGGTATAGTTTACTCAAAATGAAATAATAAAAAAGACATTTTTAAAATATGTTTTCATTTTTTCTGAACTATCCCTTCTGTGCTGAATGCATATGCAGAAGTAATTCAATTCTGAATTAAATGTGCAAATCTAAAGACCTATTTACACTGAGCAATACTACTATTTGTTTTGGGGAGAATACTCCTGGTGTGTCATAAACACCTGCTGGACATTCATTAAATTCACAATTTAACTTTATTAATTGGCACAGAAATAAGCTGAAAAATCTTCATCCTCACTCTAAGTAAATCCCGTTGTGCCATCCCTGTGAACTTTGAGAAATAATTAGTAGTGTATTGTATAGAGTTTAATACTTCTTGGCTCAATCAGCCATAAAGAGGTTGCAAAGGATCAGCAAAAATATTTTCAATTAAAATTCTGTGTACATAATAGTCAAATAGATGCTGCATACAAATGATTTAAGGGGGTACCAGGGGGCCAGAGCTGAAATTGTATTATCATTGTTTGAGTATATAACAAATAAAGATATTTTTAAAAAATATATTTTTATTTGTATTACTGCTGATATGATTAGTTGTAGTTTATAACTAAACTAAAATCTCAATCTGCTGACTGAAAACCTTTTTGTGGTATAAAGGTCCAAATGAATGCTCAACACGAGCCAAAAGTAAAATTGGATTTGGCAAGAAAA
This sequence comes from Rhinichthys klamathensis goyatoka, assembly GCF_029890125.1. NCBI lineage: Eukaryota > Metazoa > Chordata > Actinopteri > Cypriniformes > Leuciscidae > Rhinichthys > Rhinichthys klamathensis. The sequence continues at coordinate 4,059,719 of NW_026606647.1, read as the reverse complement.
AAAAATAGCTAATGGTAATTTGGATGGACTTTACTAGAAACTAACTGCTAAATAAGTGCATGGTTTAAACAGCGAGAACATTAGTCCGACCCTTGTTGTTTTAATCTGATGTAAATCATGCTGAGCGAATCAAATTAAAGACATTCAGTACTGTGCAAAAGCCCAAATCTTTAGCTTTAATTTGCCAGCAGGAAGCATTCATTTATGATTTTTAGATGTTGCTTAACAGTACATACATGGCCTCTGTCAAACTCTAAATGCCTTTTTGTAACTCCAAGCAAAACAGTAAAAACACCTACTGTTTCCCTTTCAATCATATTGTTAAACTGTTTGTTCCTCAGACATTATCAAAAGTAGCCAGCTGTGTCCAGTTCTTCTGTTCTCTTTATATTATACTCAGTTCATTAGGTGGCAGTGGAGATCTCTTTAAGTTTCTTTTGATAATTATCCAAGGTCAGTGTAAAAGATACATTCCTGCTTCATTTGATCCCAAAAGTTGCCCTGTTGCCACCCCCTGTCTCTGCCTCCCCCATTTGCATTGTCCTCGGTTCATTACTGTATAACCCTTAGGATATGATGGGCTAAAAGGTACAAGCAAATGCCACTTAATCCGAGGAAAAAATAGCCATCGCCATGGGAACCAGAACACCATTCATTGGCTTCAGTGGGTGAAGAAAGGGGCGCTGATGAATCACAGCATGGAAGAGCTTCCCGTGATGGTGGGAAGATCAGGCAGCGGGAGGAAGACTATGAGAATTAAACCTAATAGGGTGTGTGGAGAATGCCTTGCTAGCACAACAAATAACATTGTAATTTCATCATTCATCAACAAAGGAGCTTACTATTGATTTGTGGAAGACTAAATGCGAGTCATACATTTTAGTTTAAACATCCTGCCTCTGTCCGCCAAAGTGCCTGAGAATGTCATGGACATGTGGGCAAAAAAGATGTATGGCTCATCTTATGACCCGCAGCAAAACCATCAAATAAGGAAAGAATAAACAGATTGATCTTAGTTTAACATTGAATCATTTTACACACACACACACACGCACGCACGCACACACACACACACACACACACACACACACAAACACACCTCCACACTAGTGCCTCCTAGTATGCTTTTTTTTAATATATATATATACCGGTATATATACTGATATAGTAACTGATTATTAAAAAAAAATCTAAATTCCTGGAAAAGGGATGTTTTAGACCTTGTGACCCCTGTCCACACATGAGGTGCTTTATCGGGTTCTTATCAGTGCAGGACTAGAGCACAACACTAATAGTCTCAAAGCAGAGCTGACTGGTTGGCTTTTGTGTCGACTGAGATTAGAGTGGATGCAAAGACAGGCAGACCAGTTCTGACTGAACACTGTCATACCCCTTTTCCACCAAGGCAGAGCTGGTGCTGGTTCGGAGCCAGAGCCTAGTTTCAATTCGGTTCTTTGTTTTTCCACACGCAAAGCACCAGCTCCGAACCAGGAAAAGTGGTTCTTAAGTAGCACCAAATCATTGCTGGTCTATGCCGCGTTCCAGGCAACCTGTAACCCGTGTTTTTCCAACCTTATACCCGTGAAAGTGCACTGGAACGGCAGTCAAACCCGTGACTTCCCACCTGTGAACTCGTACTAGATCGATGTACTCCCAGTTACGAGTTCTGACGTCACATAGCCCGCAAAACCATACAAAACAACAATGGCAGCCCCTACGGATGCAGTGTTTCTGCAGGCGGTACACAGTGAGAATACACTTTAGGACAATATAACGTTGCAGTCAAATTAATAATAATATAATAATAATGATAATAATACACACAAGATTATGTATTACAATGTTATGTGTCTGAAACAATAAGTATGTATATACACACGATTATGTATTACAATGTTATGTGTCTGAAAAAATAAGTATGTATATTGCGCTCAGGTAGTTTGGCGTGACTGGCCTGGAATGCTACAAAGTCGTGAGTCGTGGTTTGAAGTCGTAATTTACGTGCTCAAAAACCTGCCTGGAACGCAGCACTAGAACAGAGCCAAGTAAGAACCGCTTGCGTCAGGGGCTGGGGGCGGGGTTACCGTGACCAACAAGACGAATAGAAACTTGTGACCGCCATTTTTAAAAAGCAGCTAGTCGAGCTAATAGCAGCTTGATTATAATATCCGTCTATGTAAGTTACGGCGAGCTGCACAAACGCGTTGGATTCCGATGTATTTTTGCAAACCCATGAGCATCCATAGTAACGCAACGTCCGTTATTGTTGATGGCTTGTTCGAGATGCATCGGAGCGGCGCGGACCGATCGGAGCTGCGGGAGTGTTTGGAGATCATACGACTCCTTGTGCTTTTGGATCGCTTTCGTAGTGCTTTGATGTCATGCGGCGATCGATCTGCGAGAAGCCGATGCATCTCGAACAAGCCTGGCGTATTTGTGTTTGGCGCTACCGCACTAGCGTTGCTGGGCAACATGAGACGTATGCAGTGACGTAAGATCTGGCTCTGTTGTGGCTCTCTAGCCGGTGGAAAGGCAAACCGGTTCTTAGTAAGCTTGTCAGTCGAACCAACTCCGAACCAGCTCTGGCTCTGGCTCTGAACCAGCACCCGGTTCTTGTTGGTGGAAAAGGGGTATCAGAGCTAAAACCCTCTTTCCAAAACAACTGACATAGATATACACTACCGTTCAAAAGTGTGAAATCTTTTTTAACCCTCTGGGGTCTGAGGTGTTTTCTGTGTTTTGACATGCCCTGACATTTATGGCTATTTCTATACTGTGACATTTTCATGGCTAAAGTTTGATTTCACTGTATTGAGCACAAACTCTGCTACAATAATATGTGAGCAGCATGTATGTAAAAGTTTGTAATTTTAAGAAAATTATGTTTATGAGTGGTTTGTGAATAAAGTCACTTAAATAAGGCCATACAAAGTCTTTCATGCTCACCAAGACTGCATTTCTTTGATCAAAAATACAGTCAAACAGTAATATTGTGAAATATTATTGCAAATGAAAGAACTGTTTTCTATGTTAATATATTTGGAATTATCTTTATTTATTCCTGTAATGGCAAAGCTGAATTTTTAGCATCATTACTCCATTCATCAGTGTCACATGATCCTTCAGAAATCAATTATGCTGATTTGGTACTCAAAAAAACGTTCTTACCATGATTCTTTGATGAATAGAAAGTTTAATAGAATATAAAAAAAGAAAAAGAAATCTGTTGACATCTCTTTAATGTCAGATTTGATTAATTTAATGTGTTCTTGGTTAAAAGTATTAATTTCTTTTAAAATTACCTTTTAATGGTAGTGTATCACAGTTTCCATAAACAAATATTAATCAGCAAAAAACATTGTTCTCAACATTGAGAATAATGCTAAATGTTTCTTGGGCTTCAAATCAGCATATTAGAATGATTTCTGAAGGATCATGTGACACTGAAGACTGGAGTAATGACTGCTGAAAATTCAGCTTTGCCATTACAGAAATAAATTAAACTAAAAATGTATATTCAAATAGAAAACAGTTCTTTTGTGTAATCATATTTTGCAACATTAATGTTTTTACTGTGTTTTGTATAAAATAAATGCAGCCTTGGTTAGCCTAAATTAAAAACATTTAAAAAAATCTTAGATTCCAAACTTTTAAACAGTAGTGATTTTTTTTCACGAGTTAAGTAAAAATATATTTTTGGTTTTAGGGTCATTATGATAACACAGAATGTAATATTAATAATATTAATGGTAATTTGTCAAAGATGCTTGTGTAAAATATATATATATATATATAAGTAAGCAAAAACCAAACTTTTTTCTGTGATGTGTAAAAATGATCCACTGCCCTCCCCTATATAAAAATAAATTAAACTTATAAAACAATATACCATTATAGCATTATTCTGTGTCAATATTTGATATATTAATAATTTTCGATTAAATGTTCTTTCTTTATGAAAAGCAGCTCCAAATACAATTTGAATAAAATTAGCACGAACTCTATCTTTTGTTATTTGATGAGCAAGAAGGGGGAGAAGAGAAATACAGCAATGAAAATAATCTTGAGCGACACCATTGATACAGAGATGTGGGGAATCATCAAGCAGAGTAGAGCTTTATATCTCACCAACAAAAGCAGAGCGAGAAAATTCTTTAGTCACACATTTTTAAGAGAGATTGCAAAATCATCCCCTCTTCGCTCAATAATCAGGACAGCTAGCATACAACATTAGCATGAATATGCACAGAGACAAAGTCACATTCAGACCAGCTGAGACATGGGTAAAACAATGGCTTTAGTCAAGGATGGTGTGACAGATTTGGCCTTAAGTACTAAAGAAGAAAATAAACATGATGGTTATTGAGGATGAATGACTAGGGAGTTTTAGATCTGCTGAAAGTGGGTGTCGCAGACGGATTTCAGTGTAGCTGTGGGCCATGCAGAGGACACAAGAAGAGAGGAGTTATAAAAATGTGCACAGGCAAGCCAAAAATAGTAAAAAGAGTAAACAATCAAAAAAAGGAGAGAGTGAATTAAAAAACGGGGCTGCAAAAGAGGTAATTTTAATATCAGCCTGGCTGTGGGAACTATATGAATATATCAATTTCTGTCATGACAACTCTCGCAGTGATTGGCATGGTAATGGGTATGACAATGTTGCATGTTTGGTCTTGACGGAATAGATATGCTACGCTGCTGCTGCTGAGCTCATTGGCTACTGAATACGGCAGGAACCAATCAGCTGTGCCCTATAGATAACGATGTGATTGTGAACAGGTGAGTTAAAGGACCTATTGGCCTGCACCATCTAGAGTTTCATGCCAGAACTTTGCATTTATATACTTTATATTCAGTGACTCTTCCTGCAGGTTACAATATAACACCAGTAGGTGGCGACAAGTGAATGTCTTAATGAGTGAATCATTGAATTATTTGTATTCATTCAAACATTTTGATTCATTCCGGAACAATTCAAGTGACTTTTTTATCAGTGCGTCATTGAATCATTCACTCAACCGTTTTGTTCAAAAACGCTGATTCATTCAGAAATGAAATGCCGCCTTCTGTGTGTTGCTTGAAAAATGGGAAACAGATCTGCTGCAGCTTTGTTTGGAATTATTTTCATTGTCAGATAAAAAACAGACTGGCACAATATTCTTATTTCCTGAACTGTTGTGTAAAAGCAATATCACAAGAGTCACGCATTTTCCAAGCAAATTACTGTACATGTTTCTGCAAATAAAATGATCAGGATATTTTGACCTGGCTCAAAAGAGCTAAAACATAAGTTATGACAGCATGTTAGCGCAGGTATTGATTAATGTGAGTAACAGCGAGAAACAGACATAGTGTAGGCATCACTTTGTTTTAAAAAAGTTCTGGGGACAGACAGATGGGGGTGACGAAACCATAAAATGACAAAGGCTCAGTTCATATGATTTTAATTAGGTTATGCACAAATAATTTAAAATGAGGTAACAATCTTTCTTTTCAACCAATTCAAGTGCTCAAAAGAACTTGTGACCAATTTTAATTTGGCAAGCAAAAGTCCTGCTAGAAAATATTTCAGGTTTTCTGCATATCTTCTGCTAAAACAAATAACATGCTATATCTGGACACTGATCAAACCAAAAGGCAATTTTCAATGATGCGGAGAATGAGAAATGAGCAGCTAATGGCTATAAATTTTCTAATCATCAAAACTATATGATTGACTTTCTTCTGTGGAACACAAAAGATGTGGTCAATGGGGTCCAATGTTGTTTGGACTTCTTTGGTGTTATTCTTTTGTATTGAAGTTCCAATATGCAGCAACTTTACTATTGGGTTGAGCTTTTACTGAGGGCCGGGCATTCATTTCACCAACATTTGCTGTTTGTAATATACCTTTCTGTGCGTTAACATGATCTAGTTCTACTTGACGTAATTTTTTTCCCACTTCCCAGCCATACTTAATCATTAAGCTTCACCAACTCCTCTGACATCTAGGCATTGAGAGAGTTAAACGAAAGAGCTGTGTTTCAAACAGAAGAGGTGCATGATCAAAAGGTAATCACAGCAGTCCATATCATCATTTAAAAATTCCCACTTTATTTAATGAGCTGATTCTGTCCTAGATCTGCACTATAATTGGTGTCTGAATGTGTTGCTCAATTTGAAACATAACATCCTCCCTTTGTTCAAGGATTACTGATTGAGAATAAGAGTGTTCCTTTTATTTTTTTGTCAAATATATACCATTTTCATTTAAAACTTTCAGCTGCATACACTTTTTAATCACTTTTTATTTTATTTTATTTTATATTTGTATCACCTTTATGTTTGCAAGCCTTTGATGGTTGCGTAAGTAAAGATAATGGGCAGGTCTTCTAATTTCACAGACCTTTTAAGTTTGGATCATGACAGTGATTTGATCCCATAAATTACTTGAGGGATCATTAAACTGAATGAGAAAATATGTTTTTGAAGTTGAAATGTTATTACAACATTTGAAACATTAAAAATATAGAGATGTAACCACAACATGTTGCAGATGATAAGAGTGGAGAGCATAAAACTAATTAATAGAAGAATTTCCATTAAATTTCCTAATAAAAGACACAAGGTTTATTATGATTTATGTGTTGAGGATGAGGTGTATAAAGGCCATTTCCCAGGCCAGGCAGGGAGAATGGATGAGATGGGAGAGTGTGGAACAATGCAAGATGGGCTGGCAAGACCTTTGGTCAATGGAAGAGAGTAGGATCAGTTTCCTTATTAGGTCAACATGTGATGTTCTCCCATCACCACAGAACCACAGGAGAGGATCCCTCATGTCCTTTGTGTTCATCACCTTCCACATTAAGGCACATTTTGACAGGATGTAAGGTGGCTCTTAGCCATGGACGGTTTACTTGGCGCCATGACCAGGTACTGCGATGTTTGGCTTTACCTGAGATTAGGTAATTTTTCCTTATTTTTCCACCTGAGATTGCCACCACTAACCTTCGACTAGATATTGTTTTGTGGTCTGGATAAGCACGCATTGTTCAACTGATAGAGTTAACAGTGCCATGGGAGGATGCGGTAGATGAGGCATATGAGAGGAAGAAACTGCGGTATGCTCATCTGGCCACTGAAGTAGAACAGCGAGGATGGAGAGTCCAGGTTTATCCAGTGGAAGTGGGTTGTCGAGGATTTGTGGCACACTCTACAACCCGGTTCCTCAGAGACGTCGGATTCAGTGGCCAAGAGTTGCGTCGCACAGTAAAGAACTTATCTGAAGCAGCAGAGAGGAGCAGCAACTGGCTGTGGTTGAGACGGAAAGATTCTGGCTGCTATGTACAGGCCGCCACGCTACGGTTTCGAAGAATTCTTGAAAAACTTGAAGAGTCTGTTTGATTATTTGTATAGTTTGCATAGTTATCATAGTTATTACAATACTGTGTACTGTATTTTGCGTGAATGAGGATTTGTGTTGGACAGATATTGTTGTGTTTTGCGGTAGGTAGAATGCCATACGGAACCGTTGCAACCGAACCTGCATTAACGATGACAGTGGGGCTTCGACAGCCTTAGTCAAACGGGTTGATGCGTATGATCGGTTGTTGTGTGTTGCAGTAGGTAGTATGCCATACGGAACCGTTGCCACTGAACCTGCTTTAACGGCGACAGTGGGGCTTCGACAGCCTTGGCGCAGGTTGGCGCGTATGGTCGGGTTGCGTGGGATTGTGGCGTTAGAGATTGTGGTTAGGTCACATCAAGGGTTTATGCCACTGAACTACGAGGAAGGAGCAACCTCAGCAGCAGGAGGGATCTCAAGCACAATAGAAAGAAAGAAACGCTGATGTACAGGTAAGTAAGCTGGGCTGAGTTGAGTGGGGGACGGAGGGGGGTGACTCTGGGATGCCAGAATCACTGTCGAGCCCTCTTGAGATGTCGTGGGCTAGTCGACGAAACACTGAGGACGGAAGGTGGCCACTTGAAGAACCCAGAGATGTACCCTACTCAGCTCAATCCAGACGGTTGTCATGCTGATCCGCTGGGGAGACCGCACTGTGGTTGATCCCCGTAGACAGCATCGCACCCGTTGTGTGTGCTGACGTGCCAGGATATATACTTCAGCCATTAACACCAGACAGAAGGATATTCACATCACCATATGGAAGGAAGCGTAAATGGATGGAGACGCATAGGTTACTGTTAAAGCTACGTGTTGGTGCTTATCTCGGCGAAAGCCGAGTGCAAATCAGCATGAAGTTTTAACATCTACTCTCGTGTAATGGAAATCATGATTTATGTGTTGCACAGCAGAAGCAAAAGCTGCTAAAAAAGCTGCCAGTCAATTTGATTTTAGAAATTATTATTATTATCTTGTGAACTGCATTTTTGCATACTGGTTAGTCACTTCCTATAATTTCCAAATCTCTTCATCATTTTGTGTAACCTGTCGCTTCTTCATTCTTACACATTATTGCGAAAATTAATGTGAGCAAATTATTCCCTGGAATATTCTCTGTTAATAACCCCAACATTTGTCTAGATCTGTTTTTGACCATCCTTTGAAAATGACCAATAAATGATCGGGCATGTCTGAGTGGAAGTGCCATCAGAGCATGAGAGCATTCATAACTGCCTCTATGCAGAGTAAAAAGGCTTTGATGGAAATGGTAATGTCTTCCCTTCCAAGCGAATCCATGAAGGGAAGCCAAAGCAATTTGATGAGTTAATGGCACTAAGGTGATTCTGTGCGGCAGGAAAAGCAGCTCCCATCGGTTAGGGCCACAAAAGGTGTTTTTTTGCAGGAATTACAAGCACACGCAGCACTTTCCCACCTTTTAAATCAGTCTGAACAATCCATCTATCTTCATTACAGACTGTGTAGAGTTTCATGACCAATGACTTTTCAACAGGTCTCCAAACGGTATTTAGGTCATATGTCTTGATGGATTTTATGCATGATGCATAAACACAACCAGATATTGCTTTATCTGAATAATGTGCCTTTGTAGTGGCCATTATGGCAAGTGTGTAAATATTGGTTCCATTTGAATTCTGCCTTGTTTATTCTTCCATTACAACATACACACACACACACACACACACACACAAAAGCTATACGTATAATAACCTACATAAAAAGTTAGCATATGAAGACAAAATCTTCACATTTTTCACAAAATTTCACATTTTTGGGTGAAATATCCTGTTAAACGTCTAAAATGTACAGTATGTGTGTGTGTGTGTGTGTGTGTGTGTGTGTGTGTGTGTTTTATTTTTTATTTTTTTTAGAAGTCTCAGGCCTGCATCCTTTTTCCGGCCTCACTTCACTGTCTGATGAAATAAAAGACAAGAGGCCCATATGAAAAAAATAATGCCACTTTAATGTCATTAGATAGTGAAAGGTCATAGCCAGGAGGCAGGTGATAAACACGGGTAGAAAAGTGCCCACTACTCTCGTCAGCTTGTTTCAACCGGACCAGAGGAGACAAACCTGATGCCTGGTGTCAGGTCTGTTAAACACCTGAGAACTCCTCGTTCCCTGCAGGGCAGGTACAGACACACTGGCTGGGGAGCGTTTCATTTGTCTGTTTGTTTATGCACATAGAGACTATAGCACTGTATGTTTGAGTCTGTTAAATATGCTTTAGAGGACAAGCTGCTGTGCTGGGCAGTGAGGTGTGAAATATTAAAATAATCTTTCTGGCAAATTGCTCCTCTTGGGTGCAGATGGGGGACCGTTTTCTCTGTGACTGATACAGGGGAGGCATTTCAGTCCAAGTATATTCGCTTCTATGTGGCTGCTAACATGAAAAGGTCTGCAAGGTCCTGCCTGATGGGCATTAACCTTCATTTGCATATCAATTGAATTTAAAATGCAAGGCTTGGAAACCCTGTTCTGGTTTCTCAAAAACAAATGCCAAATGCAGCAGGGAAATGGAAGAAAGTAGCTTAGAGGAAGAAAAGGTCTAAGGGGGTCCTGAAGCTTGAGGGATTGCTTAATATGGCTCATTCTCCTTTCCTCAACAGTGAACATTCGGACCTTTCCTGTGTTTTAGAGGCCCTATGGAGAAGGTCTGGGCATTAGACAAAGATAATTAAAATTATCTCTAAAAATACCAAAAAAGTAACATTACTTAGTTACATCCTCTGTCAAGAAGCCTCAACTGAATTACATCATCATATAACAGCTGATTCCTGATCTCCATCCTGACACCTTAAGTAGTAACATCACATCATACTACAAAACTTCATTATGTATCCATCAGAGGAAGTGTAAACATGTACTACAGCAGTAAACTAAACAGGACTGATTGTGCAAAGTGATACAGGTGATCAGTAAAAGTGGGATAGTGGTTTTATATTTATATAGAAAAGGTCTGCTGGAATTGAAATACTACTACTGCTTCTTCTGCTGCTGCCGCCACACACTCACAAAATACACAATTCTTGATACAAGTTTTGTCAAATAAGATCTGGAAAATTGAATGTTTTTACTGGTGGTCTATTAGTCCTAACCAGCTTGATTAAGGTCTATATCAAGTAAATCTCAGCCCGATCAAGTGGAAAGTTCATGGAAGTTCTTCTGATCCAATATTGAACCATGAAAAAGACTATAAACAACTATGTAAAAGCTACAATCAGTTGTAATACAATTTGTAATATCATTGCTATAGTGCAGATACAATTAGGTTATTAGGAATATCCAACCATTGTATAACATGATTCATGGTAGCTCATAAAAGTATGATAATTAACTATCATAATTCAACTGAACAGTTAGGTGTCCCACTTTAGCAAACATGTTGAGTTAAAGGGGGACACTACAGATCTTCACAAATAATTAGACATATCCCATCCTCTTGGTTTCTGCCTTAATGTCATGCTCAACTGACCATCATAATCATAACATCTATGATGTTGTCAGGCAAACGAAAAAAATAAAAATAATTCAGAATGACACAGACCCTATTGGCAATTACTAATGACTGTTACATTTCATTATCCCCTGATATTTAAAGGGCAATTGATCATTACATTTATTTCAAGTTTATGGCAAATATTTGTCCCCCTGATGTCCAAGTTTTGCTGGATCCAACCGTTTCAGTGCAAAAAATAATAGTATACTGATAGTATGGATCAGGAAAATGTAACACCTTTGGTTTAAGCATATTGTCCAACACAGGAGGACCACAACTTCTGCATCTTAGGGACCAGTGCCAAAGACAGCAGTGTGTAGAGGCAAAACAGACAGATGGTTTGCAAGGCATAAATTATGTCATAAAGATGCATCCCTGTATGGCGAGGAGAGGGTGGGGGTCTACGACATCTCTTATGAGCGACATACAATGCTGTCCTGACATCTCTACATCAGCATTTCGGTCCAATTTAAACTCACACAGCGATTGTGATTCACAGCATCAGGCAGGTGATTCCCTCAGTGATCTAAATGCATACCTACAATGAAGCAATTCACGCAGCAATCTGGGAGTGGCATTACGGGATAAGGTTAAGTGCCAAGGATATTCCCATTGTAATACCACTAATGAAGCCATTTTCAAACATCTTCAAACCATGAGAATTAAATCATGTTATATTGAATGAGCCCATTCTGTCAAAAATGAAGATTATCCTGCAGCAGCATGAAAGACAGTTGAAAAGGGTGAGTTTCTGAACACGGTCACTCCACAAATGCCAAGTCATTCAAGTTTGCCAAATCACCTGTGAATGCAAAATTGTCAAGGAGCATTCACATATTTTTATTTCTATATAAAGGCTAACCATCTGTTTGTTTCCCCTGATGGTACACCTACTGTATCATAATAAGGACATTCCATAGGCTTAATGGTTTTAATACTGAGCTAATAACGTTTTCTAGCCCCTAACCCTAAACCTACCTATCGCAGAAAACTCTGTATTAAAAAATATTTTTCATATTCTCAATTGCACATGGAATGATTTCATTTGGCCCCAAACTAGTATCTTCTTGATTAATAATATACACACATCACAATAAATGCAATTTTTCTAATAATCACAATTGCATTAACTATAAAAACTATTTTAAAAAGTAACGAACATTGTTATACAACTAAAATAAAAAAATAGAATGAGAATAAGCATGATAAGGGGAAAAAAAGGTGGAAGAGTGGAAGGTGGTGGAGAGAGTTGAGGAGGAGAGGAATAGTGGAACAGGTAGAAAGAGATGAGGGGAGACTGAGAGGAGGAGAGAGAGGAGAAATTGTAAGAAGAAATGAAAAGAAAGCAGGATGGAAGAGGAGTGAAGAGACGTACAATAGAAGATACAGACTTTCAAATGTAATGATATTCACCCTAATTGACCATGTAATAAATCATGGCTTCTTGAGAGAAGCAAACATATCCAAAGTGTTACGATGGCATATCACCCTATACTGAATGGGGATCATGCTTAGGGAGCCTGTCTTCTTCGTACTACTATTTAATCAAGCCAATTCAACATTGGCGTGCGTGATTACACGCTCTGCCCCGCAGTGCGGGTATAAACACGGAAGTGGATGCACGCACCAGTTGCTTTTTCAATGAGGAGCCGAGCGGCCCCCGGAGTCAGCGGTGGTCCAGCAGTAGTGGCGAGGGGACTACGTCCTCCGTTCTCTCCTTCAGGGAACGGTGGGTTGCATACGCAACCAGGACGTTCCCTTTCAGTCGAGAACGTCAGACGTAGTCTACGTCGACTGAATGGGGATCTGTTGAAAACGCCACTAGTGCTGCCACCTTCCAGTGCCTAGACAGAAGCCTCCTGATCCCCCCGCGATTTAAGGTGGAGAGGAGGCAGGGCTTTAGGCCAGGGAAGTCACTACTGTTCCAATGTTGAGAAATGCACTGAGAAAGCGTTCCCTGTACATGGAAGGAAGGGACGCTGCGGAAGCCACACCCTGCCCACAGGGAGGTAATGTGGAGAATACACATATGGACTGGGCGAATGATGGGCAGTACAACATATGGAATGTCACTGGGGAGGCTCCAGCCTATAACAGGGGGAGCTACTAACCAGTGAGTGACGGCAGAAAACTCTGCCAAGGGACGAGAAGGGCTCACCACAGGGAGCCGTATCGTGGACTCTACTGGAGCCGTATCTAGAACTCTACTGGAGTTCCCTCTTAATTGCGCACATATCCAGTCTATAGGAGGAGAATGGCGCAGCAAGCCAACACTTCGAACCGGGCTCACAGTGAACTGGCTTCATGAGAAGGGAGCCCACGGGAAGCAGCGGTTCGACTATAGGTGTCGCCCAGTCCCCAACTCTAGAATATCTGTCAGCGAAGCACTCTGTGTCAACGCCTAGGTGGGGGCACACACTCACTTCAGAGGAGCTCACCACCGAAGTGGACACGTGCATCTCGGGATTTTCACCAAGATGAAGGCAGCCACCATTCAGTGGGCCAACCTCACTTGGAAACAGCCTTCCCTTTCTGCTGATTTCCTTAAAAGACAAGAGCTGGTCTGAGGTCCTAAGGTTCTGTGCACATATAACCGCAATGAAGCGGACAGACAGAGAAAGCCAGGGCTGGGTCTGCCTCCTCCGGGGCAGCGCTTGCAGGCTCACCACCTGGTCCCACCTTTAGGGAGAGGTAGGAACCTTGGGCACATATCCAGGCCGGGGTCTCAGCTCGTGAGAGTTAGCCGGCCCGGATTGAATGGGGATCATGCATGTTTTAAGAATCTTCGGTGAGTAAGTTACAACAGAAGGGAGACTTTTTGCTAGCATTTCACTTTAAGTTGATTTAAAAATATGAAACTATAATATATTATGTGCACTTTGTTACTTTGTTATTCCTGTTATGTCTTTTGACAATGAAACAAAACCAGTCGGAGATAATTGATATGTTTATCTTCACTATTCTACTGTTGCTATTTGAAACGCCATTTTGTTGCATATATGTGCGTTATGATGAGATGGCGTAACGCCAGTATAAGGGATGTTTGTAACACCTTTTGCCTTCTAATTCGTGGCTATATGATTATAATGAGTTACTTTCTGGATAAGATCTGTTTAAACCTGTTTAAACCTGTTTAAACCTGTAAAATAAGCATTTTGCACTATTCACACATATTCTTACTGACTGTATTCTAAGTCATATTTGAGGTGACATGTTACAGAGTGCATTGTGTTCATGTTTAAACCGAGTGATATAGAATTTGAGTTATATTGATTTTGAATGTTAGTGATGAAGCCATATACAGCTACTAATTTGATGTTTTGCATTTGCTGTATGCAGACTGTTTTTTTTTTGAGTGTGCATATTTTGCCACTGGTGAGAGAGATTCTACGGCGAGCCAGTGATCCTGTGATTCAGCGATTCAGTGATTCTGGAGTGTGACTGTAATGGCCATCAACTCACCAAGCGGGTGGACTGCACATTTTCGGATACATCATACAGATAAGATTTAAGAGATCTCCAACGTTATCACACACTGCCGGGTAGTGATTTGAAACAAGGCCTTTTGTTCGACAAACCACATCGGAACTGAATTGAAACTCAACTGAGTTGAACATTGAACTATTTGACTGGACTGATTTTTTTTCTTTTCTTTTAACTGACTGACTATTTTGGGGGAATTTGTTATTATTGTTTCTTATGCGTGTTTCACAATCCCTGTGGAATATTAAAATAAATGTTTTGATACTGCGTTTGCTATTCAAACAGAGGTCGTAGCCAATTCATTTCAAGAGCCGAACCTAATTCTGATTTCTAATAACTTAAATATCACTAAAATAGGTCATTGTGATATTCTCATTGATGTCTTAAGTAACGCTAATTACATAAAGTTGCGATTTTCTAGGCTGATATGGCTAGCCAGGAACTATACTCTCATTCCTGCGTAGTAATCAAGAAACTTTACTGCCGTACCATGAGTGCAGCAGGCGTAATGATATGGCGCAGCGCCTGAAAATAGTCCCCAGCTCGGTAACTTCCAACGTGACCGGGACTAAGTGCCTGCGCATGCTGCACTCATGGTACGGCAGTAAAGTTTCTTGATTACTGCAGGAATGAGAGTATAGTTCCTAGCCATATCAGCCTAGAAAATCGCAACTTTACATTTTCCATCGGTCTTAGTGCACGATGTAACTACAGAAGAGTCAAGTTTTAAATAAGAAAAATATCGAAACACATTGGTAATTTTTTTTTGAGAAATGCTAATGGTCTTGTCCACTTCAATGATGTATGCTAAGCTATGCTAAAAGTGGTACCGCCAGAACCGGAGATCGGCTGAATGGATTCAAAAACGGTAAAACTCAACAGTTTACCTCTGGGGGAGTTGTAAAATGAGCCTATTTCCAAAAAAAGTGGGGTATCCCTTTAAGAACATCAAGAGCGTTGGATGAAGTGGCCGTGGACCTACAGTACAGTCAAGTGAAAGCAAATCTGCAAATGCATCATAGTTTTTACCAGCAACGAAGATCTTTATTAGTTGAACATCTTCATAAGCTGTCTGTGAAATTCCACAGGACTATATAGCCTACATTCTATTTAATTTCATTCAGGTAATGTATTTTACAACCAAACAGATTATTGCGCCACGATAGCACTACAAAGTATGACATTACCCATTTTTTTTGGACATATACATTAATTTTTACATTAAATAAGCTACCATTGTCAACAGTTTATGAAATAAACACCCGCCATCCCGCGACAATGTATTGCGCAGTGGTGTGCGAACTCGACCTGAAAACGGTAAATTGTAGATCTCAGTTTATATGCTTGCAGGAAATATATATTTGATTACATGTAGTAAGCTGTAGTATCGGCAGCTGAAATATTAATTGCAGAAATATAAATTGTTAAGTCTTGTTAAATCTCATTTGTTATTTCTCAAGACAAACCTAGAATCTAAATAGGTTGTATGTTAGGCCTACAGTACAGTAGGCCTATTCTTTTCAGTTTTTCTAGGTTTACTTATTTTATTTCTGCTCTGAACAGAAAAATGAGACAGGAGATATCCAAAAACAGTTTTAAAAACCTTTGTAACCTTTGTAACTTGTCAGTCGGACTCTGTTGGGACACAGCTTTTGAATTGTGTTGGTTCAAAATAAAATACTCTTCAGAACAAGTTCATCATTTGTGAATGTGTCTCTTAAATCAGAAAACCAGACACGTTTCACAAAGTTGCATTCAACAAATCATTCAACAAGTGTATTTTGTCAGGTAATTATGACATTTAACCATTATTTGAGATGTGTGAAACAATGACTGAAATGGTTATCAGAAATAATCTCAGAAATGATTTATTAAAAAAAAAAGACTAAAATGTTTTGACTAAAACTTGACTAAGATATATTGAGTTTTCTTTTGACTAAAACTAGACTAAAATGACAAGACTTTTAGTCGACTAAAACTTGACTGACAAAAAAAGATATGTGAATGACTAAAACTACCAAGAACATTTGGCACAAGACTAAGACTAAATTAAAAATAGGTGACAAAATTAACACTACACGGAGAGAAGACTCACTCAATGAATAGGTTCCACTTCTAATTGGCGTAAGCAACACTTCCTCTTAGGGGGTGCTCTCGCAGAAATGGTGACAACCACATAGTCCTGCAGTAGCCACCTGAACCTCCGCGTCCAGAGCCAGTGTCTGTCCAAGGGTTGTCCGCTCGGACAGAAATAACACAACTGGCAGAGGAACGAATCCGGAGAGGCAAACAGATGTAACTGTGTGGCCCAGAAGTGGTCCCTGCCCAGCTGGACCGCCTGGGTATGGAGTCTCCACTCTCCCTGGGCATAGGCTGTCATGAGGCTCGTCGGTAGCATGATTGAGCAGGCCGGAAGAAATAATGGAATGAAGCGATCCTCAGAAGCTTCTGACTCCAAGGAGGAGGTAACGGGCGAGTTGTGACATGCGCGGGAAGCTTAGCGGAAAGGTCACGATGCTGTCTTTCAAACCAGTACCAGCTCGCTGAGCAGTGGTGGCTCAAAGCGAGGTGAACTGCAACAACTCGAGGTAATGAATACCAATGCAGTCGGATGTCGCCCAGGCCTCCGTTAAATCATGCCCTTTGTACATCGCCCCTCAGTCGGTGTTAGTGGACCTCGTTCTAGGAGCGGTTGGCCCAGAGAAACGAAAGGTCTGATCACGGGCTGAGGGTTTGGCAGCAGGCCGGGGTGATCTGTTGTCACACAGGGCGTGCCGCTCTGCCACAGTCACCTCGGGACTCGACCTTAAGCCAGTGCTGAAGTGGTCTTCATATGGAGGAAGCCATGCGGCTGCGTCTGCCATATGCCCCAGGAGCCTCTGAAAAAACTTTTCAGTGGGACCCTTTCTCACTTCTGTATAGCACCGACCGGACACACTCTCTTCTTGAAGAGGCATGTTGGACCGAATCCATCTCTTTACCGGAAAAGAGATACTCAGCCCATGGGCGAGATTACTCTCTCCCAGTTGACCTGAAGACCCAACTGGCTATGGAGCACTCGAAGTGTAGGACTCTGTACTGATACTTCGAACCCATCAAACGCAACATGCAGGATAGCTGTGGTGCAGAAGGCTAGAGATATGAAGTACATGTCATTCAGGTCAAACTATGCACACCAAGCATGGGGGGTGGGGGGGGGGGGGGGGGGCATCTGGGGGCAATCTGGAAAAAAAGCCTCTCTGTGTAGCAACTTGGAAGGAGGCTTTCGAGAAAGGGCACGTTTCAAGTGACACAGGGTCAAGATGGTCATGACCCACCACATACTAGGTACATGAAGAACGAGTTTATAAAAACTGGCCTTCATATCGGCTAGAGGGAGCGGCTATATCGCGTCCTTCGCCAGTAGGAGCACCGCTCAACACTATGTGTGATGAATATCACTGAGCTTTCATGGAGCATATCTGCTCAACACCTAGTGTGATGATTATCACTAAACTTGAGCGGGTGCCGAGCGATAATGAATCGCATAGCCGAGTCTGATGGCCACAGTCTGGTCCGGACCAGTTGGGAAGTCAAGTCAAGTCAAGTCATCTTCATTTATATAGCGTTTTAAACAATGGATTGTTTCAAAGCAGCTTTACAGAGATAAACATATAATTTAAGGTAAAAGATTGTTTTGGCGTTATAGCGGTTCTTGAATAATGTTACTTCCAGCTAAAGTTAACTTTGATTGATTCACCTCCGTCGAAATGATCAGACTTTAAACGCGAACCTGTGATTAACGCTGACGGCGTTCACATGCTCATTCAGAATTCTATAGTTATGTGCTTTTTAAAATATGTGCGCAGGTTTGTAATTCATACAACCCAGAAAGAGGAAGCTCTTTCTGCTTCTACGAACCAAGGTGGAGGACAGGGACCCGGCTCGGAAGGCCCAGGGGCAGCCCGAAGCTGGGTCTGAGTGTGCGGTGCAACACTTACCTGTCTCCACGGGGCAACAGGGGATGTGTGAGAAGGCGGATGACCGGGTCCTCAAACGCACTATGGTGCCGGCTGGCGAACAAGAGGGGGCTGAGGGGTAGAGTTCTCAACGGGCCTGAAAATTACAACCCGACCCGACCCGGCCCGTGGCTTTTAAAGCCCGGACCCGATGTAACCCGACACATCAACATGAATTATCTGCTCGAACCCGGCCCACGGCCCGACGCCACCCTTTTGATCGGTGAGTGATGTAGAATAGAATGACTCCTGCGCTTGACTGGGCGCGTAACGAGCAGAACTGGCGCGCGCGCACTCTCACGTCTTCAAACAACACGAGCGCTGTTTTGCTCTCTCTCCCTCGCGCATATTAATCAAAATCAATTGACACGATAGTAAAAGGTCGGAAGACAGCAGTTTCACGTGGAGCATTTGGAGATTTTTTCTCCTGAATTACCGCGGTGTATGAATGGTGCTAAAAAAAACACGTTGCCTTATATCTTCTCTAAAAAGCGTTCCGCCCATTCAGCTGACATAAACCACATTTCAATAAACGAAAAAACCTATCCAGTAATTAAATGTTTTCTGCATTGACGCAAATCTTGTGCGATGTCCTAAACTGCCGAGATAATCACACAAGCGTGCCGTGGCTAAACGTCCGATACGCAAACGAATGACTCATTTTAACCATTCACTTTAACTCAACACTTAACTCACGAGACCTCTGAATCGGTGTATAAAAAATCTGTAACACTTAATAAGACTAGTTAACATTTAGGCTACTATTAATAAACTGCACTTCTACAGCATTGTTAATGTTAATTTCAATATTTAGATAGTCTGTAATCTGTATTGTAGCCATTAAATAAGCGCATTTAGTTTCATTTTTGTTAAAATATTATAATGTTGTTGTTTTTTGTTGTTGTTTTTTTAACATATGCTGAAAATTGAACAGCATGAAGCCCCGTTCACACTACACGCGACTTTGTCGCTGCAAGTCGCCAGTCGCTGGCGATGAGGTCGCTAGTGGGCGTTCCCACTACATCAAATAAAACTGGAAAATTGCTAACCGCAAGGATCAATTTTTCATCCATCACTGCAGGCCCAGGGGCTGAGGAGAAGGATCACGTGCGCTCCACTCCTATTGGTTGTCACTCGCGAAAATCGCTCTTCATTTGCATAAAGTTAAAATTTTCTCAACTTTGTCGCGTCGCCAGACACGCCCCATCTAGTCGCCAACGGTCGCTGTCGCGCGTGTCGCCGGAAGTCGCCCGCTCACCATTGAAATGAATGGTATCGTGTCGCTTGGTCGCGTGTAGTGTGAACGGGGCTTAAGTAAGATGCGCAATATAGCCTATCGGAAGATATGATGGGTCAGACATGATTTTGACCACTAAATTAAGTTTTGTTTTGTAGAAAGCCTTTCTTTAAAGTGAATTTCGTTTTGTATAAATTGTATCTTAATTTTAATCAATTTTTCATCAACCAATTTCCTGGATATAATAAAGTAGCAAATATTGCCAAGCTAAAGGCGTGCACGCAGCGGCGTCATGCCCTCGCGTCGCGATGCACGTTGCACGCAGCAGCCAGACTTTCTTTACAGTGAACAGCAGCGATGAATAATAAATGTTTGTTTGTTTTTTCAATGTAGGCCTACAATTCAAAAGATTAAGCCCGAGGTCCGACCCGACCCGAGTCATTTGCTTATATTTTCGACCCGAAACCGGCCCGAACCCGCGGATCCCGTCGGGTTTGTCGGGCCGACTCGACCCGTTGAGAACTCTACTGAGGTCTACCAGGCTGAGCCAACGATGGCGCTCCTGGACCACTAGGGTGGACCAGGGGCGTAGCCAGTATTGGGCCAGGGCGGCACTGGCCCGCCCACATTACTCACTGGCCCGCCCAGGCAAGTTTGATAAAAATACATTTTTAGTTTATTTTTATTCAAATGTATTTAAGAAAATATATTAATATATACCTGATTTATTGTTGACTGCTGTGTGTGTTTAATTCGTTTTCCGTTTAAAAAAAAAAAATTCGTTTAATTCGTTTGTTAATCGATGTTGCCCTACAGCGTTTATATTTTACCACCTTGATGCTTAAATAGCTAACTGTTTATAACTGTTTACTTATTTAAAGTCAAGAGTTTTGTTTAATTATCATTACAACATAAATTTGCTACATTCCTGTAGAACCGCAGCCGCTGCACAAACGACATAAACTGATGAAGGAAGATTGTCAGCCGATTGCGTCAGAAAATGAAAATGAAGAAGCTCGTCTTTAGTCTACTAATTATTGTGTAATGTAAAAGAACACTAAAATTACTTAAGTTTGAAACCAAGTTCGAACATTTCAAGGTTTAAATAAAGTGTCGGGACAGTTTTTTTTTATTTAAAACAGGGTTGCATCGGGTTTAGAGTTTATTTCTTTTGCGATGCAAAATAAGAAACACTAGGCTAATCTTATTATTGCGACATTTTAAATTTGTATTGCCAAAGAAATTACAGCTAAATTAAACAATTAAAACAGTACAAAACGAAAATTGTCCAAAGAAACATAATTAAATTAAAACATGCGTTTTTCTTTGCCTCTCTCGCGCTGGAACTCTTTTTAACAAATTTATTTAGTCTCCCTCGCTGCGCATGCATGATATGATCAATGCATGATAATTATTTAGCCTTTAATTGTTGCTTCAAAGACACAGCATGCCTTGTTGAATTCACCTTACAATAACTTCAATTGAAATTTTGTGTGAAATTTTTTTTTTAAATAGGCTACAATAAATAAACTACAATATTTATAATTTAATAAGATATGGGGCCTACATTTGGACACAGATTTATCCTTACAATAATTGTGCCAGCTCATCAGGCTGGCTATCCGACACTCTCCATATGAAAGAGGAACATTAACACCTTTGTCCAGCAAATGTCCCTCCAACCCCCCACAGGCTATCGGAGTATGAGGCTGACTTAACACAAAGAGAAGTCGCAATTCACACTTAAATTGCTATTCTAGACAGTGTTGATAATGAAGGAATTAAATGATTTAAGTTACATGTAGCCTAGTGATATTTCTGTCATAAAAGTTTATTACTAAATATTTCATTATTTCAATAATTAATGAAATAAAACTGGTTTGGGGCAGCTTTTTCCAAGCAAAACTAAATATAATCTGAAAAAACGCTTGTTAATTTGTTGTCATGAACAAAATGTTCAACTTAATATTAAAGTCTACAGGGATCTTTGGATCCTTACAACCAGGCATGCAATTTGTGAATTAAGTTTTTATTTTATTTTGTATTCAAAAAAATATCGAAACATGGTGCTTCGTGGTAATGCTGCTAAATTAAATAACATTTATAGAATAAATATGAACTTAAATGAAACAATATCGCAACATTTCGACAAATACATTATCTTCTGCCCTCGGTTGAGTGTGTAGCTACTCAGCCTATGCAGCGAGCTAAACAATACAACAGGAAAGGTGGTTCCAGGAATGACAAGACTCAGTTTTCTTCTCACTACCTTCCCTTCTTGTCTTTTTACTGTAAAACTGTGAACATACAAACAAATACAATTAAAGATACATTTAACAAACCAAAACACATTGTTGTGTGCCTTTCCATATTGGAAATAATTAGAATACAAAACATAAGAATCACAAGATTACAGTGTTAAACAATACAGCTTGCATCAAGAGACACTATAATGCAGGCTGCTGAATATACTGCAGATAATTGTACACAAATTCACAATCAGCTCAGAATATTGTTCAACGTATCTGAGATCCCGACATATATTCCCGCTACTGAATAATAAAGTTGTACATTATGTTCTTTCTACATCATTTTGTAAAAGCACAACAGGATTTTCTCTTTTAATTACATTTAGTCGAACGCGAACTCAGGCAGTCTTCGCCAAAGCTATACAGGAAACACCGAGACTATTCGTTCAACCTTTAACAAGCTATAAGTACAATCTGACGACCGGGATGACAGAAAAACAGATTTATATACAACAGAGTTATATATAACATCGACTTATAGTATATTGCGCGATCGTATACTAAACGCGGAGCTAGTAACGTTAGCTAGGAAGAGTTACATGACCTCTAAAATAACAGATTATTTAGAAAAACAATATGGGCAATGAATTAGGCTACTTACAGATTATGTCATATCAACGCTTCTCGAAGATATACGGGGGTTTGAGAGGAGAGTAGAAATGTAAACGCCTCAGGAACATTTTCCTAACACCTCGTGAGACAAACTTTTCTGCCTGTTGCTTCCGCTCATCACTAACGCGCGTTGAACTAGCGCACGCGAATAACAAAGAAGAAACCCAAAATCGCTAAAGAAGATACTGACCCCTAGAGGGTAGGATAAAGAAATACAGCGGCAAACTAATGCAATACGAGAGACAGAACACTCCCCGCCTGACATCAGTAAGATGTCATCCATAACCAGCATGTGAATACAGATAAAATACAATAAACCAAAATGTCTGATTTCTTCTTTTTTTTCCTTTTTTTTAAGCATTGTCCTTGGACACCAACAACACAACCTCACTTATAGGTCTTATGTAGCATCTGAGTTCACCCTTGCGGAAAATCTTCACCTCTATTTTCCGGACAAGTCCATCCTCGCTCGGGAAAGTTTTGGAGATGACTCCAAGAGGCCAGTTATTCCTATGTTCAGGTGCCTCCTTTAGCAGAACAACATCTCCTGTTTGTAGATTTGGTTTTACTGTTTTCCATTTGCGGCGATTCTGAAGTCCTGAGAGGTATTCCCTTTGCCATCGGCTCCAGAAAACGTTGGCAAGATATTGCATGCGCCTCCATTGCGCTCTGTAAAGATCCCTGCTTTCAAACTGACCTGGCGGGATTGGTGGAGTAGCAACCTTTTGTGTGAGTAGCATGGCAGGGGTAAGAATGGCTGGGTTTTCTGGATCTGTAGAAACAGCTGTGAGCGGACGAGCATTTACTATCGCAGTAATTTCAGCCATTAATGTCACTAATATCTCGTGAGTGAGTCTTGCGTGTCTGTGTTCCAGGAGCATTGCATCGAGGATTTTACGCGTGACCCCAATCATGCGCTCCCAGGAGCCACCCATATGAGATGCAGGAGGGGGGTTGAAATGCCATTTGCAGCCGGAGTCTTTGAGGAAGTTGTGAAGTTTGCTATTGTGACAGCCCTGTTTGTCTATTTGCAGTTCCTTGCAGGCACTCACAAAATTTGTGCCACAATCGGATCGAAGAAGTTTGACTGCTCCCCTGATGGCAAAGAAACGACGCAGGGCATTTATGAACGATGACGTGTCCATCGATTCTATAGTCTCAATGTGGATGGCGCGTGTGCTCATACACGAAAATATGACTGCCCATCGCTTAGCATCCGATTTCCCACCACGTGTTTTTCTGATCATGACAGGCCAGGGGCCGAACACATCAAGGCCTACATGTGTGAAAGGAGGGTCCGTGGACAGCCTGTCCTCTGGTACCTCAGCCATGATCTGTTCCTGTTGTCTCCCCCTTAGTTTGCGGCATGTGACGCAGTTGAATATCACTCTGCTTATTGCTCTTTTACCTCCCACAATCCAAAAACCTGCAGTCCTAACTGCCCCTTCCGTAAAATGCCGTCCCTGATGGCATACTTTACCATGGAAGTGTTTTATAATGAGCTGAGCAAGGTGGTGCTTTCCAGGGATGAGTATGGGATTTGTTACATCCAATGTCAACTGTGCACGCTTTAGCCTCCCACCCACTCGGAGGATTCCATTCGAGTCGACAAACGGGCTCAGTTTGCTGAGTGGGCTTGAGTTCTTAAGGGGTACACCTTTTTCAACTTGTCTCATTTCTTCGGAGTAAACCTCCCTTTGAACAGTGTGAATGATCATGTTCTTGGCTTGGTTGAGTTGTTTTTCGGATGAGTGCTCGCTACAGTTGTGCCAGCCGTGACAGGAGCTCCTTGGGTTCAGCTTGAATGACTGGGCAATGTGTTGGAGTTTGGATATAGCTCTGAGTAGTACATTCCAACTCGAAAACCTTTCAAATCTGACGCTACTGAGTCCATCCTTTGAGATAGTGGTGGCACAAGTAGTGACCTCAGGTCTCAGTTCATTGTCAGTCTCTGGGTCTACAAGATCAAACAACTCTGCCTGTGCTTGACTTTTTCCTGAATTGGAAAGAAAAGCGGGTCCACTGATCCATGTGGAGTTAGAGAGCTGCTCAGCGGGCAGTGCTCGTGTGGCATGATCAGCGGGATTTAAATGAGTGGGCACGTAATGCCACTGGTGGGTTTGTGTGAAGCGCCTGATGCGTTCTACTCTGTTGTGCACATAAACATGAAAGCATCTCTTCTTGTTAAAGATGTAACCGAGCACTACTTTGGAGTCTGTGTAGAAGCTCACTTGTTCGACCGCGATGTCTAGCTCCTCCAGGACTAACTCGGCCGCCTCAACAGCCAGGACTGCTGCGCAAAGTTCAAGTCTGGGTATAGTGATGTCTGGTTTTGGGGAAAGCCGTACTTTGCCGAGAAGGAAACCCACTTCACTGTGTCCATCTCTATCTGTGAGTTTGAGGTAAGCAACAGCGCCCACTGCCTTAGTGGAGGCATCACAAAAGACATGGATCTCCTTAGTTAGAGCTGCAGATAGTGGTATTGAGGTGTACATTCTGGGGATTTCAAGTTGTCGTAGATATTTGAGGGAGTCCTTCCATTGTTCCCACTGTTGTAATTTGTCTTTAGGCAGTTCGGTGTCCCATTCACAAATGTCACTGGAAATGTCTCTCAGTATGGCCCTGCCTTCTACAATGACTGGGACGGCAAAGCCAAGTGGGTCGAACACACTATTAATAACTGACAGCACTCCCCGTTTAGTGAAGGGTTTCTCATTGATTGTTACCTGAAACTTGAACAGGTCTGTGGACAGGTCCCAGCCCAAGCCTAAGCTGCGCTGGATGGGAGGGGTAGTCTGCCCGAGGTCGAGGCCCTGCATGTCCGTTGCAAGGTCCTCACTTGGAAAAGCACTTGTGATGATAGGACAGTTAGATGAGATTTTGTGCAGGCGTATGTTACACTGAGCCAGCATTTTCTGGGCTCTACAGAGAATGTCAATGGCCTCATCTGTGGAAGAGAATGATATTAGTCCATCATCTACATAAAAGTGACGTTCAATGAACTCTCTTGCATCACTGCCGTATTCCCTTTCCCCCTCCATCGCTGACCGTTTCAGTCCATAGATGGCCACTGATGGGGAGGGGCAGTTCCCAAATACGTGCACTCTCATCCTGAATTCCTGCACTTCTCCATCCAGATCGTGATTTTTGAACCACAAGAAGCGGAGGTAGTCACGGTGGTCCTCTCTGACTAGAAAGTTGTGAAACATTTGCTCCACATCTGCCATGACTGCGTATGGGTCAAACCTGAAACGCATCAGAACTCCCACAAGAGTGTTATTGAGATCTGGCCCTTTTAGTAGCACGTCATTGAGAGAAACATTGTCGTATTGAGCACTCGAGTCAAAGACTACCCTAATTTTCCCTGGCTTCTGATGGTGGTAAACTCCAAAACTAGGGAGGTACCAGCATTCTTGGTCTGGAGAAAGAGCATGAGCTGGTTCGGCGTGGCCCTTACTGAAGATTTTATCCAAAAACTCAATGTAATGCTCCCTCATTTCAGGTTTCCTTTTCAGCGTTTTGCGGAGCGACATCAAACGACTGAGGGCCTGGCCCCTGTTGTTGGGCAAACGCTGTCTGGGGGTGCGGAATGGGAGAGGAGCTACCCAATTATTCGCATCATCTTTTGCAAATTCTTTGTGCATAATTTCCAAAAACAAAGCATCTTCTGCTGAAAGTGCCACTTTGTCATCATCTGCTGTTTGCTGGAAAATGTGTCTGCCCAATTCAACTTGTGTCTTATTGAGGGTATGACAGCTTTCTGTGTATTTGTCTTTGATATAGATTTTGTTTTCACAGGGGCTGAGGAAGGTAGGGCGGCCGTTGTTAAGAATGTTCGTCTTAAAAGAGTTCACTGTGGGTTTGTGGGCACCTGAGAGACAGACATCGCCTATAACTACCCATCCCAGATCAAGGCGTTGAGCATAAGGCGCACTGTTTGGACCATTTACCTGACTGCGGACCTTGTGAGCTTGGATGATGTCCCTGCCCAAGAGGAGAAGGATTTCTGCTGATGGGTCCAGGGGAGGAATCTGTGAAGCGATTGCCTGTAGATGAGGGTGAGCCGACACAGCCTCAGAGGTGGGAATCTCGTCCCTATTATCTGGAATCTGATCACATTCTGTTAGTATGGGCAGCAGCATGGACACTTTGCCATTTACGTTCTCAACAACAAAGTCACCGGCTCTGCGCCCTCCAGTCTCTGATAAACCAGCGCATGTTTTCATGGTGTATGGGAGTATGGTACCTTTTACCTTAATACATGAGACATGGCAAAATACCTCCATAGCGGTAAGATCTTCAATTGGTACCCAGTGGCATAAGACTTGATAAACGCGCGTTCAAAATGATCACGATAAAACAGGTCCTCGCGCACATTCGACCCGGGGACTCGTTTATAGTATATTCGTGTTCGAAGGTGTCATGCTCCTCGTACGTTCACGAAAAGTACGAGGTACGAACGCAGTGCTTTCCATCTTGAGACTCGGTGGGGAGCGCGCTCTGGACTACCTAGACGACTAATGCATTTATAGCACAACCTTCTGTGTTCTGCGTCTTTTCAGTAGCGGTGGTTTCAGCGGTCTGCCCTATTATTGTGCAGTGCACTTCGCCCGTCCCGCGGATTTATTCCGGACAGTGTGATTGTAGGTACAACCCGCTTGTAACAGCTTGTCTGATGTTGTATGCACCAGCAATTCTTGCTTCATTGTGTTGTATGCACCAATATACCGTTGTTGCTTCATTATTATCACTCCCTGTGACATATTAGTCCCGCCTCGGCCCGACTGTGTTCAGGGCGGAGCTAAAGGCGCCGGCGAAGTTTTGGCACTCTGCCAGCTAGATGCATGATTGTTTCAACCAGGTCCGGTACCCGATCTGGGTGAGGCGGGGCTTTAGTTCTTTGTTGTATTCACCTGCTACGGCGTGTGTAACATTTTTTCTGTCAACTCTGCATATATCATTCGCGATGGATAGCCTATCGCACGTTTGTCGATGGTGCGGGTTCAGACCATACTAAATGTTCTGACCGCATTTGTGCTGGACAAAGCTCTGAGGACATCAGAAGTTACAGGGACTGATGGCAGCTGTACAAAGTACACCGGCTACATCGTAATTTCAATTTTAATGGAGAGCAAAACAAAGGCAGAACACCGTACAATCTGAAAGGTAGCATTATTTGATAGAACGCCAGCACCGTAACTTCATATTGACGCGCGGCTAAACAAAGGCAGAGTACCGTAACTCAAAATGAGCGTTCCAAAACAAAGCCAAAGAGCGGTAACTGGTGTTACGGTGTTCTGCCTTGGTTTCTCACGGGCTTTTGGAAGTTACTGTTAAGACAACCCATTATTTTCTCGAAAAAACGACGGAATTGACTCAAGATACTTATCCACATGATAAAGGGGTCTTGAATATGCCAAAAATATAAAAAACTAATTTTCGACCAAACACGAAGTTACGGTCTTTTGCCTTTGCACGGCAGTATAGTGCCGCATAAAAAGCGCCGTACTCAGCAGGTCCCCGAGCCTTCTCGCCGGGGACGAGAAGCCTTCTCAGCCTTCTCGCCGAGAGCTCGCCGGTTCGCCCGGCAGCTTCGCCAGCTTCACTCGAGTCGCTCACCGACTCCGACGGTGAGCTTGAGTGGGAGGCGCCTGCGCAGGCCGTGCACAACAGGCTGGATGGATGTTTTCTGCAAAGGGACCGCGCCGCACCGTCTTCTAGGCTCGCGCCTTTTCTTTCTGAGCTTCATGAAGAAGTCGCGAAGTCCTGGAACGCCCCCTTCTCAGCCAGAGTGCGCACCTCTGTCTCAGCAGCATTCTCCGTGGTGGACGGTGCTAAAGACAGAGGATACCTCTCTCTTCCTCCAGTGGAAGAAGCTGTAGCGGCCCATCTTTGCCCGCCCTCTGCTGGACGGCGAGCTAAGACGGCGCTACCTTCTAAAGCTTGCCGTGTTACTTCCGCCATGCACAGTCGAAGATTTAGATAAAGCCCGAGGCCTCAAAGTCTTCCTAGCCCTCCTAGGAGCCGAGGGTGTTATGAGTGTAATAAAAATGCCCACGACCCAGTGTTCATTCCTACACACAAGCACAGCCCGCCACAGTACAGGGCTCGCACAAATAAAATCAACTCATGCCGGTTGTGCATTAAACGTAGTGAGTGTGCCCACAACCCAGTGCCCACAAACACTACACAATGCATGTCCCACGGTTTCTGTAAAAACGAAACCAACACATATACAGTCAGCTCAGGCCGACGGTGTTTTCAGTGCAGTAAATGTGCCCGTGCCCGCGCCCACATCCACTCACAGACATGTTAAACCCCACGGGTTTTGCCCCGCTCGCTCTCTCTCAGTAGACTGCCATAGGGGAGTCGAGCGCGGCCAGGCTGCCCGCTGTGATCGGTGCGCCCCCTGCCTCAAACACTGCAAGCACAGCGTTTACGTTACCCCTAGCTATTCATGCAAATGCGTGGGCAAAGCTTCCCGGGGTATCAGAGTGGGTGCTGAACACTATAAAAGAGGCTATTCGCTGCAGTTCGCTCGACGTCCCTGCCGCTACACGGCGCGAGTCGAAACTACGGTGAAAACCGAAGCAGGGCCGGCCCGAGGCATAAGTGAACTAAGCGGCTGCTTGGGGCCCCTTGGCCACCAGGGGGCCCCCCAATCGAGTCGAAAAATCGAAAAATCTTTTTTTAGATGACTTAAACAAGTGACATAAATGAATGAATTAATATGAATGAATGAATGAATGAATAATTAAAGACAAGAAAATTCAGATTTCATGATTAATATACCTCCCTACAACTGCTGCTGTGTCTGCCAGCGTTTAAGTCATGCGCATAATCTAGACACCTCGCACGTGCATAGACAATTCGTGCACAACTGCGCATAGTCGCGGACTCGCGGTAATGTTAAGCCATGTTACAAAAAAGTTTCCCTCTGGTGCCGAAAATAGAACGAAGAAAATGACAGAGGAGGAGAAAAAAAGAGCAAGATAAAAGTATGTTTGCATGATTATTTACGGTATGTTTTGAGCAGCATTGAACCATTCCTATCTATGGCAAGCCCAGAGGGGAAAAATACATTGCATACACACACAGATACAACGAGCGCCAGTACATCATTACCGTGTTATAGTAACAGACTTTGTTGGATTCTGTCATGTACAATCCAACAAAGTCTGTTACAATAATAATAATAATAATAAAAAGATTTTGTGGACAGTTACACTGTATTGAGACAGTTGAGAAATAATAATATTTTTACAGTTTTCAACAATAATTGTCATTGTTGAACCCTTGCTCTTATTATGTTTTTAATTTCTCAGTTGTAATTTTTTTTAGTTTCAAGTTTCAAAGAGTTAGTAAAAGAGTAAAGTAAAAGTAAAAAAAACATTTTTAAGTAGGCTATCTATTTTTTATTAAGTATTTATTTTGTATTTATACATAACCTCATTTTATTAATTTATAATGTATCATTATTGCGTGATATTTGTGTCAATAATCGTCAAGCACATGTGACTCCGCGTAGTGGGAGGGCCCCCCAAATCAAATTCTGCTTAGGGCCCCCAAAAGGCTCGGGCCGGCTCTGAACCGAAGTATCTCATCCACTTCAAGCCGAGATAGCGAAACTATTGAGCAAAGGGGCCATAGAGCCTTTATCTCAAGCTCAGAGCGAAGGGGGTCTGTACAGCAGATATTTTCTGGTACCGAAAAAAGACGGGGGTCTCAGACCCATTCTAGATCTAAGACAGCTGAACAAAGTGCTTGTGAAACACCAGTTCAGAATGCTCACAACCAGGAAAATCCTCGCGCAAATTTGCCAAGAGGACTGGTTTATGTCAATAGATCTGAAGAACGCGTATTTACAAATACAAATAGCGTTACGTCACAGGCGATTCTTGAGATTCGCCTTCGAGGGCCAGGCGTATCAATACACAGTCCTGCCGTTCGGCCTGTCCCTAGCACCTCGTACATTTACGATGTGCATGGACGCGGCTCTCGCACCCATGAAACTTCGGGGCATGCGAGTTTTGAACTACTTGGACGATTGGCTGATTCTAGCTCGATCACACTCAGAGCTCATAGAGCACAGGACCATGTTACTCGAACATCTCGAGAATCTAGGTCTCAAAGTCAATTGGGCGAAAAGTTCGCTGTCTCCCAGTCAGAGAATATGTTTTCTGGGCACAGAACTGGACTCGCTGTCTATGACAGCGCGACTGTCGCCAAAGGGCAGACTGAACATTCAGCGCATCACGGAATCCTTTCGCTGCAGGCACTATAGTCCCGCTCAAAAGGTTTCAGAAAATGCTGGGTCTCATGGCCTCAGTATCATCAGTACTCCAGTTGGCCCTGCTTCGCATGCGCCCGCTGCAGTTATGGCTAAAAGCGCGAGTACCACCGTGCGCGTGGGCCTCCGGTCTGTTTCGCCTCAAGGTCGATCAGGAATGCGTCTCAGCTCTGAAACCTTGGAGAGCAATCGACTGGTATCAGTCAGGTGTAAACCTGGGGACTTCTTCGAGTGTGAAGGTGGTGTCCACGGATGCCTCCACCTCGGGATGGGGAGTGCTGCTTGAGGGCAGACCGTTCTTTGGCCAGTGGTCAGAATGGGAGAAGCTCCTACACATAAACTGTCTAGAAATGATGGCAGTCGACAACGCGCTATGGCGTTTTTGTCCCCAAATAAAAGGTCACCACGTCTTGGTCCGCTTGGACAACATGTCAGGGGTGGCCTATATAAATCGCCAGGGTGGCGTCAGGTCCCGAAACCTTTACAGGCTGACGGGACACCTCCTGGTCTGGGCTCAGCACAATCTGTGCTCATTGAGAGCAGCACATGTGCCTGATCACCTGAATTTGGGACCAGACAGACTGTCCAGAAACAATGTTCCAGCAGGAGAATGGTCTCTGCACCCGCAGACGGTACTACTGTTGTGGGAGACATTCGGCAGAGCATAGGTAGACCTATTTGCGTCCCAAGAAAACGCTCACCGTCCGAAGTTTTTCTCCAAGAGCAGGGATGCGCTGGCCCAGGTCTGGCCCCGCTGCCCACTCTATGCTTCCCCCCCCCCCCCCCCGTCTTGCTCCTGCCTCGGGTATTGGAACGAATCAGGGAAAAGGGATGCTCAGTGCTACTTGTGGCTCCGCTCTGGAAAAACCAAGCTTGGTTCCCAGTTCTGATGCAGCTGACAAGCACTGCCCCATGGCCAATACCGATGAGGAAAGACCTCCTCTCTCAGGCCAAGGGCTCGATTTGGCATCCTCGCCCGGAGCTGTGGTCCCTGCATGCATGGGCCATCAACGGGTACCCGCTAACCTCCCGGAGGGAGTGTTAAACACGATCACGCAGGCTAGAGCCCGTCTACTAGACGACTCTATTCCTCAAAATGGTCTGTGTTTTCTGGCTGGTGCAAAACTCGAGGTTTTTCACCCCTAGACTGTGGGGTTACGGAAGTTCTCTCCTTCCTTCAAGAGCTACTGGATAAGGGCAGAACCCCATCCACGCTCAAGGTTTATGTGTCGGCCATAGCAGCGTTTACTAAACCCGCGACTGGCAAGTCACTGGGGAAGAACGATCTAGTCATCTGCTTCCTTAAGGGAGCTAAGAGGCTGAATTCTCCCAGACCCCCCTCAGTCCCCATGTGGGACCTTTCTACGGTTTTGGAAGCCATGAAAGGTGCCCCGTTCGAGCCAATCCATTTGTCAGACATGAAACATTTGTCGTTCGTTGTCGTTTGTCGTTTCTTATGGCTCTCGCTTCAGTGAAGCGCATAGGGGATTTACAAGCGCTCAGTAAGCGCGACGTGTATGGAATTTGGGCCAAATGACTCGAAGGTCATACTCAAACCAAGACACGGGTACGTGCCTAAATCCCTCAACACACCGTTCAGGGCTCAGGTTATTTTCCTGTCTGCCCTGCCGGTTTACAACGAGGAAAAGGACGCGAGCTTCCTTTGCCCAGTCAGGGCATTAAGAGCTTATGTGTGTCGCTCGTCTGTTTTCAGACAGACTGAGCAGCTCTTTGTTTCGTTCAGCGGACGTGCTAAGGGACTAGCCGCATCAAAACAGAGCCTATCCGGGTGGATAGTTGATGCCATAGCGCTGGCCTACACTTCTAAAGGCTTGCAGTGTCCTTTGGGTGTCAGAGTGCACTCCACAAGAGGCATGGCCTCGTCGTGGGCTTGGTCTAGTGGGATTACCTTGCAGGATATCTGTATGGCGGCTGGCTGGGCCTCGCCGTCTACATTTATAACCTAGAGGTTACCGCCTTACAGGCTAAACTACTGTCGGTCTAAAGATCAGTACTGTCTGCCCCGTTGCTTTGGCTCAGAATACTGAAACCGCTTGAGCACCGCTCGCTGATCGATAAAATAACCCCATGGGCAATGAGTAAGACCCATACTGTTACCCAGTTCAGGCCAAACATTTTCACCCTGGCTGTGTGGAACACTGTTGATGTGGTTAGCTCCCTTAGGATGCTACTTATTGGGAATGACGCTTCTAGCCTCTGTTCTCAGACTCTCTGTGAGTCCCTGGTGATTATGCACTATATGAGCCCCGGGCACCTGCCCTTGGGACTTTGGTGTTGGATCCCAGCACGCACGGCGTTTTACATTGTGTTCCCCTAGCGCAGGGGTCGGCAACCCAAAATGTTGAAAGAGCCATATTGGACCCAAAAAAAATAAAAAATATCTGTCTGGAGCCGCAAAAAATTAAAAGCGTTATATAAGCCTTATAATGAAGGCAACACATGCTGTAAGTGTTATATTAGCTTTATTAGTATCAAAATGATAAGTAGGCTACAAATTAGAGCTTAGAACGGCCCAAAAAATCAAGCCCGGCCCGGCCCGGCCCGACACATTAAACGTAATTATGAGCCCGAGCCCGATTTTAACCCGACCATTTTTTAATGCGTGGGTCGTTATAACTGACGTTCTCAACTTTCTTTCTCCCGCCCGCAACATTTGTTTTGTCCCGCTCCCGCCCGCAAATACACTTTTTTCTGTACCTCCAAATACTTTCAAGTTAGCCTACGTGTCGCCACCATACATCCTCCTGATAAATTATTTGTTATTAAAGCATTAAAACACAAACCACTGTTAATTTAACATGAAAGCAAGCAGTTTACTGCGTGCATGGTTTGCCATGACTGAATGCGCGCAAAGTGCGCTCTCTTAATAATCTGTAAAAAGCTGACATCAGTTCATCGCGATCTCACACATCTCTGTTATTATCAATGAAGCTGACTGCACAATGAATCTTTCATAATATCCACACTTTGTTCATTATAATTAAAGGATTTGCCAGCATACAGAATTCAGCACTGAACAAAAACGTCAGTTTCGAGCGGTGAGGGGAGTCTATCTTAAATGCTTCTGATTGGCCATTGCGTTCAAGAAATCAACACATATGTCTGTGATTGGCTATATCGCTCAACGCTGCAAACATGTTATGAATAGAAATTCTGCCCTGTAAATCGTTTCTATTTTGTTTTAGTAGAGTGAGTGCATTACCGCAAGCGCCCGCGCTCGCGCTCGGCCATCAAATCTAGTCCCGCGCCGCACTCTATTGCGTTGGGAGTGCTCAGCTATCTTTCTCTTTTTCCCCTTGGGATCCATGGCCCATGACACACCCGCCGGTTTGTTTGTTTGTTTGTCAGCCACCGGTCTACCATCACGCCGATCTGACAGACACGTGTGTCACAGTCTATGACGTAAATTCTTCAGTGACAGAAATGTTGAAATTAAATATTTATCATACACATTTTTACAACGTTGAAAAACTTTAAGAATATTTGTCATGTTTTTCCTCATACAGAAATTATATTAAAACAAAAAAAATATTTTTTCCATTTTCAAATTTTTGAAAAAGCTCCAGGGAGCCACTAGGGCGGCGCTTAAGAGCCGCATGCGGCTCTAGAGCCGCGGGTTGCCGACCTATGCCCTAGCGTAAGATATTACGCAGTACGAGAGAACCCCTAACGTAAACTCGGTTCTCTCTAGAAGAGGGAACGAGTACTGCGTATCTTTGCCGTGCCTGCAACACGCTCTGGTTCGCTTCGGCGATGAAAAAACAGATTATATCAGCCCATCGAGCTATATTTATAGGCCCAGGCCACACCCGTTTCACCGGGACATGACGTAGTGGGCGCGAAGCGCCCCCATTGGATCTGACGTCACGGAGGGCCTCTTTCGATAGGCTGCTGCAGTTGCCGCAGGACAGCCAATAGGCACGCTAGCCGTCTTGCCCACGTTTGCATGCTGCCGCAAGGCGTTTTACATTAATTCAAAATTAAGGATTATTTTTGGCTTCAATACCTCATGGAAAAGAGGTTTTCCCCTAGTGTAAGATATTACGCAGTACTCGTTCCCTTTTCTAGAGAGAACCGAGGTTACGTTAGTAACCGAGTACGTTTTCCTTTAGAATTACATTTATTGTTCTGACCCACTTGGCAGATATTTTTCTTGTTTAAAGCATAAACTCACTTAATACCATTAATAATTCAATTGTTTCTCCTAGACAGCAATTCAATTAAATGTAGACCAATTGAGACTTTTACTTATAGTCGCCTGATTGTTTTTTCTCCTCTAGAGCAGCCATTTTTGGTATACCTCAAAGCCCCATCAGTAATAATCAAGTACCTCTTCATCGACACCAAAGCAAAAATGTGTTTCTTTGAACTCGTATTATACTGCATATTAACATTATTATTGTTACATGTGTGTCCTGTGTTTCCCCCTGCTTAGTGTTTTTGGTTCAGTCCTGTGTTCCAGTTTTCCTGCTCCTCATTTGTGTTCAGTTCATTTACCTGTGTTGTGTTAATTTGCCCCAGCTGTGCCTTGTTTCCCTGATCTGTTCTCTGTGTATTTAAACCCTGTGTTCTCCCTCATTCCTGGTCCGTTCTCGTTTATGTAAAGTGTGTGTTATCCTGCCTGTACCCGTTACCGAAAGTTATTGGAAGTAAAAGTAATTTGTATTGGAACCTTTGCGCCTAACCTTCTTCTTCTGCCAACACCACCCGTAACAATTATTAGCATAACTACAATGACCATTATTAACATTTTTGATTATTCCTTTTGAGTGAGGCAAAAAAGCTGTTGCAGAAATATCTAGATATATGTGTCATGAGATAATCATGATAAAAAATACATAAATAAATACAATTAAAACAAAAAATTGGGCTCTCAATAGATTAAGCATTTATTATCCCCATCATAAATTTTACATGCATTGCAAAATCAAAAACTTTCCAAGCATCCCTGGAACCTGGTTTAGTACCTCCTGGTGAGGCAGAGATATGTCACAAACTATTTGCCAAAATAACTAAAAGAGTGAGATCAAAAGTTTCCATGGCAATGAAAGAGCAACCCTCAAATATTTCTAGATGTAGAACCTTCTTCAGTGATTCAACTCAATAAAGTCAAGGCCAAGCTTTAAAACATATTTCAAATCAAATCAAAACTAATTATCAGCAATAAGTAAACATACAAACACACAAATGTCATGTTTCATGCCATATAATATAAAGTCGACAATCAATAATTATCTGCTAATTTGTAAAAATAATACTTTGAATTCAAATCCCTGTATCTTCTAATGCAATCATTAAGTAAACAACCATTAAACATTCATTATAAAGTGTCTTTCTCAATAAAACTTTCATTTGTGAAAGAACATCTTTGGTTAGTGCTTTCCACACAATCTCTAATAAAATTACTGCTGAAAATGGGCATGATGTAATACATAGCTTTCTGTAAATGGACGTTGGTTCGGTATGTCATTCTGAGCATGGCTCCACAAATAAGTGAGAAAAAAAAACATTTCGAGAAGAGCAGAGAGCCTTGATGTGTGAATTAGGGGGTAGAAACAGAGGCTGGGTGAGAAACAAAAGTGAGAAATCATATTACCCAGGGACACAAACTTTTCCAATTTACCTATGTCCTTCTTTGTCTGGACTCTTAACACCACAGATGCAACACCCATTACCAATCACCCTTGAGTAATGTCATTCATGACACCCTACTAATGAAGCCAGCTTTCAAGAGCCCATCGGACATGCAGAGTAATTACCAGCCTATCTGTGCCCTTGGTGTATACATGCAATGAAATCCATGGCCTAGTTTCTATATAAGAGAATACATGGAGAGCAAAAATGAAACATTACATCATAAAGCATGAAATCATAATCAGCTGTGACACATTCCCTTGAGCAATACCATGTCTACCATCAGAAATGTGCTCTTGCAATATTATCCATAAAATCCGATTTTATAGGCTAAATATCACTTCTGATTGTCTCTCTTAGTTAAAGGGGTCATATTGTGTGTTTTCCTCTTATTTTCCCCCCTGAAGTCCATATATAATGTAGTTTATTTTATCCCAAAACAGTCATAATTTAGGTTTTCATTGACAATTTCCTTCCTTTTTCACCTTTAAAATTAAACAGTAAATTTTTTTGCTGTTGTGACTCCAATATAAACGCCCCTTTCACAGGTGAAATATTGCCAAATAGAGTTTGAATTGCTTTTGTGGCAAGACTGGTTTACCTGCTATTAATCAAACAATAGGATGAGAATTTTATTGGTGTTGTTGTTATGAGAGAAATGTAATATAATCGAATCCTATAGTGGCTTTTCAGAACATTTCTCGCTTGTTTGTGAAGATATGTGGATATTTCAAAGACATTCCAGGGGATATTGTTCTTCTAAACTGAACATTTACAGCATAAAAGGCAACTGAGCGAGAAATGCTTTGACCATTGATTCAAAAAGATCGAAGTAGCCTATACGCACCTGTAACCCGTCTGATTCTACTCGCCCCGCTCTGAGCAGGATTCGAACCAGCGTATGGGAGGTGTGCGTGCTAACAAGGACACTAAAGACCACAGCATCTAGCATCTGTCACTAATGCGCCTCTTGAGATCAGGGGAGTGAGGTTTACCCACACAGCTCTCACTAGCTGACCTCTTTTACACTCACCCCCCTAAACCTCACCGGGTCCCCATCAGGGTCAACGGGACCAATGTAACCGGCGTCTTCAGGACCTGCCTTCATTGGTGACAGCCAGGTAACGATCGTGTTTGCCGTAAACTTCGGCACTGTTTATCACCGTTGTGAAATGAAACCACTGTTAAAACACTTTTATAGTGTATAGTGTTAAATAGTGTAATTAATTGAAAGATTATCAACAATATATAACTTTACTTTTTATTAATAATTAGAAGAGGGTTTCCCTTTTACTCACTTGAACACATGCCCCCCAGCCCTGGCAACACTGTACTGCTATGCTTCAAATGAAGCATTTCAAAAGGCATATTGATATTGTTGTAGCTACTTGAATGCGCAAGGTTGTCTTGTACAAAGAACAAAGAACAAACCAAAACATTCACAACCAAAGAAGATAAGAAATGGAAATCTAGAGTTGTGAATCCGAGGAGACTAAAAGGAAGAGATACTCACAGCTGGAGAAGATGAGTGGGCAGGAGTGCTCATCCATAGGAAAGTTATGCAGTTGAAGCTGGCATTCTGCGTTTATGGTCAATCTATGAAGAGAAGAAGCAACATACATTTACAATGCAAAAGAATATAAAGCACAATATAAAGCAGAAGGGCAGTGCACAATAAAAGAGACATGGCCATGGCATTTGTTGTAAGTGAAATAACTAAATCCTATTTTACATAAGCAAACAAAAAAGGAGCGGATGATTCCATTTTGATTCAAGACATTTTGTTACAGTATATATCTGCTGTTGTTCTCACGAGGGACACTTATTTCACTTTCAATTTTCAGGATGAGAAATTGGCAGTTTGAAGAAGCTTGTTTGACAGACTCGGAAACAGGTTTAATTCTCTTTAATTCCCCGACAGCCCAGCGAGTGTCGCTCAGGTGAAATCACTGACGTTTGAAGCGTCTGTTTCATACATTAGTGTAGGATTTAAAGTTTTAATTATTATATCCCAAAGGAAGAATATAATGAACCACAGCTGTCCCTATCCTTGACATCTGTATATGGAGTCATTCAGTTACCTGTATTTTGGCTATAGTTAGCATTGCCAAGTTAACTCATTCTGGTAGATACTGTAACTATACCATTTGGTGATAAAAATCTAAATTGACAGTATTCTGATGAAATAAGAAACATATAAATTGCTAATATTTCATTATATTGTATTTGAGGTTGTGCCTGTGCTCAATTATTTTTGAGGGCTCATAAAAGTGTGAAATTATCTTATTTAGAATATTTTTCCCTGTCTGTTAGTGAGCCTGCTTTTGAATCGGCTAGTGTCAGCCAATCAGTATTGACATGAATTTCAAAAAGTTCCGTGGTAGCTATTGCGGTATTGCACATACTGTACACAAATAGTAGTTAAATAAAACAAAGAAAATAGACATGAGATAAGAAATATAATAATACTACTAATAAAGAACCATCTCATTGGAAGAATACCAGTTAAAGATGGAATTTGCTAATATGCAAATAATATTCATTATTTTGAGAAAAAAATAAATGGATAAAAATAATAATAATAATAAAACACCTAAATGGAAAAAAATAACAGTTATAATGACAGTGGTATCTGTGAATCGAGAAAATGTCAGTTTAAAAATAGCCCTGTAAAAAATTGCGCTGTAAAATAACAGTAATCTACTGGCAGCTGTGGTTGCCAGCAATGTACTGTTAATTTACAGCCCTTTACCGTTCATTTACAGCTCTCATTTTTACAGTATGTTTCCATAAAAATACCAATAAAGGTAACTCATATCATTTGGGAAACCGATTGCTTCAAACAGTTCGAGTTTAAAAACTAGTATACTGATAGTACTGTGAACTTACTTCATTTGAGTCCACTGAAAATTAATATCTCTTAATATAAAACTGCAAAGATCTAATGTGTAATAGTGAATTAATTAAAAACATGACTAACTAAAATATTTGCAGTTCGTATTTAGCGAACAATAGCACACATGCATGTGCTAATGTACTTAGGAAGGAGATTGTCACTGCTTCAGCAACTACACATTTACTGCTTTTAAATAAAGCAACCGGCAGCATAACATCTGTATTTCTCTGCTCATTTGACTGAAGCACAGGCTTTATTCTCCAGCACAATGGTGACCCACAAAACTAATTTATTAAACTAACAAATCTCTCTGTTAGAGATATCATTATATCATCTTGTGCAAAAACACATAAAACACTTCAGTTTAATATTTGCTCTCCTTATCAGTTTGACTTTGCATAACTTTTTTTCTATGAACTTTCACTAATATTTCAGTGAAATTAACTTCTTTCGTTTAGTAAATCTGACTGTTACATTTTACAGTATATTACTGTTTTTCCTTCAATCTAATCTACTGGCAGCTGTGAATTAATTTACAGTTGATTACGGTTAAATTACGCTTCACTGTTTTTTTTTATTTGACACATTTAACCCTTTTAATCCCACTGCAAAATCTTTAGTTTTAAATGAATACTTGTCTGTCCACACTACAGAGTGTTGGAGTGACACTTAAGCAGTGTTGAAGTTAATGATATAATTCAGTGATTAATTAACTGATGATTGAACATTAGTGATGAACACCTGATGTTAACAAGCAGAATCACAGAAGGACAGAGGAACAACAAGAACAGAAAAAAGCAAAACACAAGAACTACAACTGACTTCAGCCACAGAAGACATTACATCTCTGAAGATCTCAGCAGAGGAGGATTAAACAACTCCAAAAAATAGCAATACCAGCTTCACTTATTACTAACCAGATTTACTTCATTTATTTTTTCATATGTCTACAGAAATTCCTATTGAGAATTAACAGAGATGTTGTTTTGTTTCATTTGACGTTACCATTATGGAGATCACTTTAACATTAGGTTTTCTTTGGCTGATGCAACTGTGTGTTTTTAAGACACATTTGTTGTAGTGGCAACAAAAATTAGATCAGGTGTTGCTGATTATGATGTCATCACATAATGTTTGCATCACTGATCTCATCCTGTGTCTGATCCCTTATCAAAAATGTGTTAATTTTAATACAGTTTAAAGGGTTAGTTCACCCAAAAATAAAAATTCTGTCAGTAATTACTCACCCTCATGTTGTTCCAACCCCGTAAGACTTTCGTTCATCTTCAGAACACAATCTAAGATAATTTTGATGAAATCTGAGAGCTGGCTCACTCCTTCATAGGCTGCTAGTAATTGTATCTGCCGGCCAAGAAAAGTTAGTAAAGACATCGTTAAAATAGTCCAAGTGACTACAGTGGCTCAACCTTAAGTTTATCAAGCGACGAGAATACTTTTTGTGCACAAAAATAACGACTTTATTCAACTATTCATTTTCTTCTGTGTGAGAATCTGATGTGAGTTACCGAGCGCCACGACGCATGCACGAGAACTGAGAAGATGACACAGATTGGTCTCGATTTAGTGTTTTTAACATGGTTCTAAAATGTGGATTTCCTGGATGTCCGAATCGTGAGAAACCAACGAGAAGACGTAAAAGTGCCATGCCAATGCCGCAAAATGAATGGCTTACATTTCACATTTTCCCATCAACTGATCGCGAGCGCCATCTTCTCAGTTCTTGCGCATGCGTCGTGGAGATCTCGTGAACTCACTCAGAGGCCCACACAGAAGAAAATTAATAGTTGATTAAAGTCGTTATTTTTTGGGGGGTTTTCCGCACAAAAACTATTCTTGTCGCTTGATAAACTTAAGGTTGAGCCACTGTAGTCACTTGGACTATTTTAACAATGTCTTTACTAACTTTTCTGGGCCGGCAG
Organism: Rhinichthys klamathensis goyatoka; assembly: GCF_029890125.1. NCBI lineage: Eukaryota > Metazoa > Chordata > Actinopteri > Cypriniformes > Leuciscidae > Rhinichthys > Rhinichthys klamathensis. Next base: position 4,018,398 of record NW_026606647.1, on the reverse strand, counting down.
ATGCAATTACTAGCAGCATATGAAGGAATGAGACATCAAAAATATCTTAATTTGTGTTCTGAAGATGAACTAAAGTCTTACAGGGTTGGAACAACATGAGGGTGAGTAATTACTGACATAATTTTAATTTTGGGGTGAACTAACCCTTTAATTTTATATTACTACACTGTGAAACTACAGCAAAAGATCAAGCAGTGATGCGAAATGAGTTTTTGAACTGATTTTGATTTTTAACTGATTAAAAAAATAATAATAATTAACTACGGCTTCAGTTAGACACAGTCTAACTGAATCTCACCAATGGTGACAATCAACAAAAAAGATAACATCAAATCTGAACATCACAAAACACGCTACTAAAAGTCAACACAAAACCAACAGCAAAAATAAAAGCAAAGTAAAAATTACAGAAAATAACCAGACAATTCAGCTGCATAATTTATTCATGCTGCAGCATGCATTGCAGCATAACACTTTTGATTGTCACCATTGTTGAGATTCATATGTCGATTCTTGATGTCTGTGAGTGCCTGGCTGATCTAGAAGTTCAAAATGTTCTGAGCATAAACTTTTTTAAATCCTTCATATTTTCTGGTTGTCAAAACTACAATAGATCTCGATCTGTAAAATCACAGTGATACCTTATTCAAAAATACAAAACATAACCCATATAAATACATTAGACAGTAACACAAAACCAACAGCAAAAATAAAAGCAAAGTAAAAATTACAGAAAATAACCAGACAATTCAGCTGCATAATTTATTCATGCTGCAGCATGCATTGCAGCATAACACTTTTGACTGTCACCATTGTTGAGATTCATATGTCGATTCTTGATGTCTGTGAGTGCCTGGCTGATCTAGAAGTTCAAAATGTTCTGAGCATAAACTTTTTTAAATCCTTCATATTTTCTGGTTGTCAAAACTACAATAGATCTCGATCTGTAAAATCACAGTGATACCTTATTCAAAAATACAAAACATAACCCATATAAATACATTAGACAGTAAAAGAGATCAGTAAATCAGGCCACTAAATGATGATTGTGACCATTAACAAACAGCCATTGTCATCTGATCCTGTTTTCTTTCAGCTTTTTTGCCATAGCAAATGTATTTTAAAGACACAGCTACCGCAGCCAAAGAAAAATTAAAGTTCAAAAGTCAAGGGTCAAGAGCCCAACTAAAGCAAACATTGATCACCATCATGGTAACATCAAATGAAAATAAAATGATATCTAAACCTCTGTCACCTTTTAATAAGAACTTCTGTAGACATCTGACAGAAATAAAGTCAAACAGGTTAGTAATAAGTGAAGCTGGTAATGCTGTTTATGGAGTTGTTTAATCCTCCTCTGCTAAGATCTTCAGAGATTTAATGTCTTTTATCTGACATTAATGTCTTTTTCTGTTCTTCTTGTTCCTCTTTCCTTCAATGATTCTGCTTGTTAACAGCAGGTGTTTAGCAGTGTCTGAATTAACTTTGAAATTTAACTGAATTAACTATGAAATTATTGGTAACACTTTACTTGAAGGGGTGTACATAAGACTGACATGACACCTTCATAACCATGACATGACATATGTCATGAATATGAAGTAGGGTTTATGCATGTTTATGACAACTGTCATTAAGTGTCTTTCGCTCAATAATGACATTTTGAATGCAAATATGACATTGTCTAATATGTCTTTGTTATGACACCTTGACATAAACCATAACATCATAACCTGTCAGTGTCTTTGTCATGACAACTTGACATTAAATTAAGTTAAACTGTCATGTGGTTGGTTTTGACATTGGCTGTCATAAGGCCATTATAACTGTGTCATGAATATTTTTTGTGACCTCAACTACAGTGGTACAAATTGAATTTGTCATTAAACAGTTATAATGGCTTCATGACAGCCAATGTCAAAACCAACCACCTGACAGTTTAATGTAATGTTAACCAATAAAGCTAAGTGGTTTCTTAAGTTTGATAATTAATCTGCTATGTCATGTTTATGACAGGTTGTGTTGTCTTAGTAATGTCAAGTTGTCATGACAAATACACTGACAGGTTATGATGTATTGGTTTATGTCAAGGTGTCATAACAAAGACATCTCAAACAATGTCATATTTGCATTAAAAATGTCATAATTGAGCGAATGACACTTAATGACAGTTGTCACAAACATGCATAAAACTTCCTTCATATTCATAACATGTGTCATGTCATGATTATGAAGGTGTCATGTTAGTCTTATGCACCCCCCTTCAAGTAAAGTGTTACCAAATTATTCACTCAGTCAAGTGGACTATATTAGTGAACTAATACAGGGAATAGTGAATGAGGGTATAGGGTGTGATTTGGAACACAGACTCTGAGTGTTGACTTTGAGCGCTGTTAATTCACAGTATTTTCCTGTAGGGTACTTTCTCGAAAATGACAAATATCACCCAGAATGCATTTTTTCTATGGCATATTGCTGTTTTAATGGATAACAGCATGTTACTGTCAAAATGTTGTCCTTTTTTTACAGCCATTGTTTACAGTGTAGAGTCTCTCCAGCTAGTTATTGTTACATGGGTTGAGACACTAAATGTGCCTGCCCCTTATTCTGAAGCCTGTAAACAGTAATATGACAAATAAACATCAAGTAGATTATGGGTAAATTCCAACTCCTGCAAGAAAAATTGGTGGATAGTTTCTAGAGCATATGAAATGAATAGACAAGCAGACACACAGTGCTCCGTTGGCTATTTAAACACAATCCCTTGCTTCAGCGGGAAAAATAGAGCCAGTGAATAATTGGCTTACTGTTACAACCTTAGCCTTTGCAAATATGTGACAAAGAAGCCATCATGGTAAATATTGCCATATTGGTAAACAAACGGCCCGACAGCACATATTAAGCATAATGGAGAGGTATGGCATATCAAATTTCGCATTTCTCAGCTCAGACCTGAATCCGTGCCATTGAGCTCTGTGTGTCGCAGCTCAGAAAGCTTACAGCACTCACAAAATCCAGCATTGTTTACTTCAAAGCTCCGATGACTGCAATTAAAATAGAGAGTGACATTTCGTAGTCTGAACTACCCTTTTCTCTTCACACTCCTCCTAAATACCATTGCTGCATGTCTGCTGTGTCACTGAATATCGATCATGAGCTCCATATGGGAGCATCTAGTTAGCCTTTGTTCCAGATTGGCTTTATCCGCAGAATTTGCCCCTCAGCATCAGCGCTGTTTCTCCTGTTGCCAAGGAAATATTTCACGGAGCACTGGAGACGGCATGATGTAGTCTCTCCACTGGCCTGTGAAATGTCCTCTGGTCCAAATAGACGCTGTGGTCTTCAGGCTGCTGAGATATACCTGAATAGGCCATCGCCCTGCCTGAGATACATTAACCACGGAGCTGTTTTTCTAAAATACATTTCTGCCGCTAAAAGAGCACCGTCTGTTCTGTGTTTGTATGTTGTTGTTTTAACTTCACCTTCATTAGTACTTGAGAATCTGAAAGTATACAGTATTATTTAGCATAGGTCTGGAAAACGTCTCTGGTTACTTACGTAACCTATGTTCTCTGAATAGGGAACGAGACGCTGCGGAAAGCGCAGTGGGATATCCTCTGGATGTGCCGATTGTCTGAAGCCCTATAGAATCACGCCAATCCATTGGCTGATGGCGCTCGCGCAAAGCTGGCTCCGCCCCGACGCTCTTACGTCGTAGCATGATGTACGCGCGCGCGCCATCTTCTCCTCAGATTTCTCTGCCGAAAAGAAAAACTGTCGGCAGCGCGAGGAGCTTGGCAGCGAACGCAGCGTCTCGTTCCCTATTCAGAGAACATAGGTTACGTAAGTAACCAGAGACGTTCTCTTTCATAGGTTCACTCAACGCTGCGGAAAGCGCAGTGGGAACGAAATACCAAACTCGCCAAGCTAAGCGCTGCCATAACCGGTACCAGACCAAATAATAACAACCATGATAGGTTCAAGCAGATAGAACCTGGGAACCTGGAGTCATGTCAAGATCCAAATTATAGAACCTCACAAAGGTGTGCGGAGAGGACCAACCTGCCGCCACACAAATGTCTTCCAAGAGGGCCCCTCTAAAGAGAGCTTGAGAGGAAGCCACACTTCTGGTGGAATGCGCTCTGATGCTAAGAGGTGAAGGCAAACCACGCACCTCATAAGCCAGCGAAATAGCGTCCGTTACCCAGTGGGAAATCCTCTGCTTTGATGCTGCAAGCCCGCGGCGGCCAGCACCAAAACATACCAAGAGCTGGTTTGATTTCCTCCAACCGCTTGAGCGATCTACATACAACTTCAAAGAACGGACCGGGCAGAGCAAGTTAAGTTTCCTTTCTTCCTCAGAGGCAAAAGGAGGAGGGTGGAAAGCATTAAGGTTAACAACCTGAGAGCGGAACGCCGTGGAAAGAACCTTGGGTACATACCCCGACCTCGGCCTCAAGGTAACCCTAACCAGGCCAGGAGCGAAGTCCAAGCATGACTCACTAATAGAGAGAGCCTGCAAATCCCCTATCCGCTTCAGTGAAGATAAAGCTAACAAAAGAGCAACCTTAAGAGTCAGAATCCGCTCAGGAGCTGACTCCAAGGGCTCGAAGGGAGCCTCTGTCAAACCCTCCAGGACGACTGACAGGTCCCACGAGGGAACACTAGGGGGGCGAGTCGGTTTCAGGCGCCTAACCCCACGCATGAAGGCCGAAACTAACCTCAGTTTCCCCAAGGGAATCTCATCCGATTCTCTATGAGCAGCAATAGCTGCGACATACACTCTGAGAGTGGTAGCGGCCGCTCCGGAAGCAAACTTTTCCTGCAGGAATTCCAGCACTGAGCCTACTGGGCAGCTAACTGGGTTCCTATCATGTGCTAAGCACCACGCCTCGAACACCCTCCACTTGGAGGAATATAGCCTCCTCGTCGAAGGGGCTCTAGCATTCGCAATAGTCTCCTGAACGTCGGTTGGGAGATCAAAGCTTAAAGCTAACGGCCTCTGATAGGCCAAACGTACAGCTTCCAAATGTCGGGGCGAGGATGCCATATCCTGCCCTGAAGCTGGGAAAGCAGGTCCTCCCTGACCGGTATCTCCCAGGGGGAGGATTCCAACAGAGGGATCAGCTCCGAAAACCATGGCTGGGACGGCCAGAATGGGGCTACCAGAAGGAGGCGGACTCCGCTCTCCCTCACTCTGGACAGAACCGCCTGGATCAGCTTGATGGGCGGGAAGGCATAGAGTTTCTGCATCGGCCAAGGGTGGGCGAACGCATCTATCCCCAATGGAGCTGGAGGGCTCAGAGAGAACCAAAGCGGGCATTGGGACGACTCCTGAGATGCAAAGAGGTCCACTTCCGCTTTTCCGAACACCTCCCAGATCAGGGCCACCGACTGGCGGTTCAACATCCATTCCCCAGACCTGAGCTTCTGCCTCGACAGAAAATCTGCTGCGAGGTTCAGAATCCCTGGGACATGAACTGCTCTCAGAGAGAGGAACTTGTCCTGGGACCACAGGAGAAGGTGACGCGCATGCCTGTCTAGGGTGCGCGATCGTGAACCCCCCTGTCTGTTTACATGGGACACTACTGCCATATTGTCCGTTCTGACAATGACATGGTGTCCTTCGAGGAAAGGGAGAAAGTGGCAAAGAGCCAGGAAGACAGCCCTCAGCTCCAAGCTGTTTATGTGCCACGAGAGGGTCTCGCCAGTCCAAACCCCACACGCTGGCCTGCCCTCGAAAACCGCTCCCCAGCCGGTCAGAGAGGCATCCGTCGTAACCATCTGGCGACGGAATACCGCACCCATACCGACTCCTTTCTGAAGGAAGAGGGGGTCCCGCCAGATTGACAGGGCGCGAAAGCAACTGCGCGACACCTTCAATAGGCGAAAGGCTGGCCCCGTGGGCCGAGCCCCTGAGAGCTTCATCCACCACAGAAAAGGTCTCATGTGGAGCAGCCCCAGAGGTAGCACAGGGGAGGCCGCGGCCATAAGGCCCAGAAGTCTGCGGCAGGTGCTCACGGAAACATGCTGGCCTAGTGCGAAACGGGACAGACATGTCACCAGACTGGAAATCCGTGCAGGAGCCAAACGGGCCTGCATAAGAACGGAGTCCATGCATACCCCCAAGAAAACCGTGTTCTGAGCTGGAGTAAGAACGCTCTTCTCCGTATTCAGCCTCAAACCGAGAGACTGAATATGACGGAGGACAATGTCCCTGTGGTGAGTCACCAACTCTCTGGAGTGGGCTAAAAGGAGCCAATCGTCCAGGTAGTTGAGTATATGGATGCCCTGGAGCCGCAGCGGGGCCAGAGCAGCATCCATACACTTTGTGAACGTCCTTGGCGCTAGAGCGAGGCCAAAGGGGAGGACCCTGTACTGGTACGCTTTCCCTCCAAAGGCGAACCTGAGGAACTTCCTGTGTCGCCGTACGACCTGGATGTGGAAATAAGCATCCTTGAGGTCTACCGTCACGAACCAGTCCCCCCGCCGGATATGAGATATGATGGCCTTCAGCGTCAACATTTTGAATTTTCCTTTGTAAAGAGAGAAATTCAACCGGCGAAGATCTAGTATCGGCCGCAGGCCGCCCCCCTTCTTCGGGACCAGGAAGTAACGGCTGTAGAAGCCCTGTTCGACTTCCCCCGAAGGAATCTCTTCTATCGCCCCCTTCAGCAGAAGGGATGAAATCTCCTGCTGTAGTACAGAAGCCTGAGCGGCGCTGTCGACTACAGTAGGAAAGACCCCGTTGAAGCAGGGGGGGTTGCGACAAAACTGAAGCGTGTAGCCGAGCCGAACTGTGCGAAGGATCCAAGGCGATACCCCTGGTAAACGCTCCCATTCTTGAACGAAATGTGATAGAGGCAGAGGAGTGTTGCAGTGCAAGGGACATACCTGAGGTAGGGTGTCGCGCTGGTTTCCATGGGGAGGCGCGGTTGACCGTGGAGGAGAGCGCTTGGCGTCCTGACACGTATTGGGGGGTACCACCACCTGGATAGAAGTAACTGGGTCCGCCTGCTCCAGAGGAAAAAGAACTGTGCCTCTGAGGAAGCGATTGGCGGGTGTAACGTGCACCGGGAGCGAGGGGAGAAAGCAAGATGCGTCTCCTTCCTCCTGCGCCGGACTGGGTGAAGAGAGTGAAACAGGACCTGCACTTCGAAACACGCTGGGTGGCGAAGGTGACAGGGTTGGATGAGGAGAGCCGGCTGGAGGAGGGCAGAAACGCTTGCGCGGTCTGTCCCAACCTCGTAGATCTGATGAGGCTCTCCTCCTCCTGCCCTGCGGGTCAGGAACGGCTCGAGGAGGCTGGAGCGGCCGATTTGTTGGACCGCTTCAGCTGAAGGCGCTTGTGAGGGCGCTGGCGAGGAAATGGACGACCTCGGGCTCCCCAGACAGTAGTTGGTGGGTGGCGAGCCGGGTCACTCCTGCTAGTAGGGAACTCAGCCCTATGAGCAGAGCGTTCTCGGGTTTGAGAAGGGGGAGGGTTGGAGTCACTGGGCCCTCTGACCCTCCTGGGCATAAACTGCCTGAACGCGGCCGACTGAGACTTAGCGGCGCGGAACTTGTCAACCACCGTGTTGACCGCCTCCCCGAAAAGACCTGAGTGGGAGATAGGGGCATCCAGGAGGAAACTCTTATCCTTGTCTCGGATCTCCGTGAGATTCAACCAGAGGTGGCGCTCTGCAGCAACCGAGCCCGCCATAGAGCGACCTACAGCCCGAGCAGTGTGCTTGGTGGCTCTTAGGGCCAGATCTGTGGCTTTGCGAAGCTCTTTGACAGCTTCGGGCGTCAGTCCCTCTCCTTCATCCATGTCCTTCAAGACGTCCGCTTGGTAGGCTTGAAGGATGGCCATGGTATGCAGGGCCATGCCTGCCTGACCAGCCGCCATGTAAGACTTCCCAATAAGGGAGGAAGTAGTCCTACAAGCCTTGGAAGGAAGAAGGGGACGCGCCTTCCAAGACGGTGCAGACGACGGGGCGAGGTGGTTAGCCAGCGTGTCCTCGACCGCTGGAATAGCGGAATAACCCTGCTCCACAAAACCAACAAGGTTGGTGAAGTCAGCGGCTGCCGCATTAGTTAGGCGTGCGGAGAATGGCTGCTTCCAGGATCTGGAGATCTCGTGATGCAGATCGCTGAAAAAGGGCAGCTTTCTTCGCTCTGGCCTAGAATTAGGGCCACGTAGGAACCTCTCGTCGAGTTTGGACGATTGAGACTCGCGGGGCTCATCAGGCCAGTCAATAGAGAGCTTCTCTGTAGCGCGCGACAGCACCTCAATAAGCTCAGTGTAGGCCGGAGTAGGCCGCGCGTCCTGGCCGCTAGGCGGGATAACGTCATCAGCCAAAGCAGGCCCGAAATCCTCGGAGTCGGAGGCTGCAGTGTAAATAACGTCATCCAGACCGAAAGAAACCGATTCGCGGGCTCCCGGGCTGGGACATAAATAATCATGCGCGAATTCAACCGCGCCGCGTGCGTGCTCGGGAGAGGGAGGGAGAGAAAGGGCGAGGCCCGTCTGCTCATACTCAATATCCTCGAGCTCAACATCCGAACCCCAGGCCGCGGATCCACGAGAGGCCTCAGCAGTCTCGGGAGCGCGACGGGGGGAAACGAATGTCTCCTTCTCAAAAACCGCGAGTCTAGAGCGGAGGGTTTTGAGAAGGAGATTGTCACAAAATTTACATTTCGACAATCCTAATACAGCCTCACGCGCATGCGAAAAACCCATACATTTAACACACTTACTGTGAGGGTCGTCGTTCGAGATAAAACGAACGCATGGCGGAGAGCAGCGTCGATAATCCATGACACTTCACTGTAAGGAGAACAGAGTTCCACTTATACCAGTCGCTGAAGTGTCGAGACGAAAGCTGAAGTTGAATTGAAGAATTCGGGCTCAGAAAAACCGCACGAAGGGCGAGATGTGACCGCTTCGTGAAGGCAGAGAAATCTGAGGAGAAGATGGCGCGCGCGCGTACATCATGCTACGACGTAAGAGCGTCGGGGCGGAGCCAGCTTTGCGCGAGCGCCATCAGCCAATGGATTGGCGTGATTCTATAGGGCTTCAGACAATCGGCACATCCAGAGGATATCCCACTGCGCTTTCCGCAGCGTTGAGTGAACCTATGAAAGAGAACTATATAAAAAGATGTATTAACATGTTTACGCCTAAGGTGAATAATGCAACAAAACAAGTCAGAGTTATAGCTTTCTATAACAGTTACATTTGTTTCTCTAATTTGATTGGACAAGAGGTATTCCAAGAATGCTGACATTTCCTAAAACAGCACTGGAAAGGAAAATAAACATACTAACTGGCAAAACCTCTTCTGAAATGTACACTAATGTTCAAAAGTTTTGAGTCAGTATGATTTTTTTTTTAAAGAAAAAGAAATTAGTTCTTATATTCATCAAGAAATCATAAAAAGATTCAATTTCAAATAAATGCTGATCTTTTTAACTTTCTATTAAAAATATGTATCCACAGCATCCACAAAAATATTGAGCAACTTTTTTCAACATTGATAATATTATGATTTCCATTACACGAGAGTAGACGTTAAAACTTCATGCTGATTTGTACTCGGCTTTCGCCAAGATAAGGAAAACTAAGACGTAGCTTTACAGTAAACTATGCTTCTCCATCCATTTACGCTTCTTTCCATATGGTGGTGTGACTCCACTTCTGTCCGGCGTCAACGGCTGGAGTGTACTTGGCGCGTCAGCACACGCGACGGCTGCAACTACAGGACCAGCACGACAACCGTCTGGATTGAGCCGAGTAGGGGACATCTCTAGGGTCTTCAAGTGGGCACCTTCCGTCCTCAGTGTTTCGTCGACTAGCCCACGACACCTCAAGAGGGCTCGACAGTGACTCTGGCGTCCCAGAGTCACCCCCCTCCGTCCCCCACTCAACTCAGCCCAGCTTACTAATCTCTACATCCCTCTTGCTGCTGAGACCTACCCACAATCTCACAATCTCTCCGCAACCCAACCATACGCGCCAACCCGTTTGACTAAGGCTGTCGAGCCCCACTGGTGCGTTAATATGCAGTTTCAGTGGCAACGGTTCCGTATAGCATACCACCTACCGCAAAACACAATATCTGCCCAACCACCCATCATTCACGCAATATCCACAGGAACGTATACAAATAAACCAACAGACTCTTCAAGTTTTCAAGAATTCTACGAAACCGTAGCGTGGCGGCCTGCACACAGCCAGCTAGAATCTTTCCGTCTCAACCACAGCCAGCTGCTGCTCCTCTCTGCTGCTTCAGATAAGTTCTTTACTGTGCGACGCAACTCTTGGCCGCTGAATCCGACGTCTCTGAGGAACAGGGTTGTAGAGTGTGCCACAAAACCTCGACAACCCACTTCCACTGGATAAACCTGGACTCTCCATCCTCGCTGTTCTACTTCAGTGGCCAGATGAGCATACCGCAGTTTCTGCCTCTCATATGCCTCATCTACCGCATCCTCCCATGGCACTGTTAACTCTATCAGTTGAACAATGCGTGCTGATCCAGACCACAAAACAATATCTGGTCGTAGGTTAGTGGTGGCAATCTCAGGTGGAAAAATAAGCCGTTGATCAAGATCAGCCAGCATCTTCCAGTCCCTAGCAGCTTCCAGTTGTCCTGGGCGAGAATTGGTGTTAACACCTTTTCTTGGTGGTTGCTCGCCTGGGCGGAGGAATATTGTCTTCTGCGTGTAATGTTTTGCTAGAACAGGCGGCAACTTATTGGTCATACTACGCTTGCCTTCCAATGCTAAAGCCAAACATCGCAGTACTTGGTCATGGCGCCAAGTAAACCGACCCTGGCTAAGAGCCACCTTAAATCCTGTCAAAATGTGCCTTAATGTGGCAGGTGATGAACACAAAGGACAAGAGGGATCCTCTCCTACCCAGAGGTTTAGGTTCTGCGGTGATGGAAGAACATCATGTGTTGACCTAATAAGGAAACTGATCCTACTCTCTTCCATTGACCAAAGGTCTTGCCAGCCCATCTTGCGTTGTTCCACACTCTCCCATCTCATCCACTCTCCCTGCTTGGCCTGGGAAATGGCCTTTATACACCTCATCCTCTCCTCCTGTTTTCGCACCTCGTTGACTACCAGCTTCCTCCTTTGAGCTGGGCCTGCCTTGTGCCATTTAGGAGGAGCTAAACTGAGCCCAAAACCCCCTCTTCCATGCTGTACCTGTCCCAAGATATCCCCAATTTGAAGGGCAGCCTTTGCCTCTACAACAGATTTCTTTGCTGACCACTTTCTACCAGTTTTTAACACAGGGGCTGCCTCCCTTACACATTTGTCGCGTGACTCTACTAAGGTCATTTCCAGTCTGACCTTGGCACACTTAAACTCCTCGGTTAAAGCAGAGACTGGCAGCTGCAATACTCCTTTACTATAAAGTCCCACTCTGCTGAGGCAGCGTGGAACTCCCAACCATTTCCTGATGTATGAACTTATCAACGCTTCCAGCTTATCCACAAAGAAACGTCGTACACGGTCAGTGGCCACAGCAACCTCGGCAGTAGACCAAACTGAAAGCACCAGAGTTTTAGTTTGCCAGGTAGAGCACAGCTGTTTATGCTCTTCAACCCTTCCACTGCTTGTCGTCTAACTTCTCCCACCCGAACTGTGTCCTTTAGATCCCCATCGTACCATCTCCCAAGACTCTTCACTGGCTTCTCAGAAACTGTTGGTATTGCTTCACCATTAATGAAGAATGTTTTATCTACTACCTTTCCTTTAACTATCGAGATGCTCCTTGATTTAGAGGGCTTAAATTGCATTCGTGCCCATTCAATATTATCTGTTAACTTCCCCAATAACCGATTAGTGCATGAAATGTTACTTGGACATCAAATCAGCATATTACAATGATATTTGAAGGATCATGTGACACTGAAGACTAAAGTAAAGGCCACTGAAAATTAATTACTGGAATAAATGACATTTTAAAATATATTTAAAATTTTCCAGTAAATTGTAACAATATTTTACAATATTATTGTTTTTACTGTATTTCTGACCAAGTAAATGCAGCCTGGGTGAGCATTAGTAATTTTCAACAAAAAAAAAAGTTTTTAAAATCACACCGACCCAAACTTTTGAATGACAGTGTAATTTTACTTAATATGAACTTCTTTGTAATTGATGCAGGCTATAACAGCAATATACAAGCATTCATGGTTTTGTACTGAATATCAGACTTGACTCTCACTCTTGTGAAAGTGCTTCATTGTGCCAACTTTCTTTCAGTATATTTATTTGAACACATGGCCTTTAAATCATGATTGTACCCAAGCAGACAAGGTCTTGATATTGCTGTTGTTCTCATTGGGGTGAGCTTTTCTGATGGGACAGCTTGAAAAGGACATGACAAGCAATGTAGTGTGTGTGTATAACTAGGGCAGAGTCGGCTTCAGTGGACACCCACTCATCTGACTATATTTGGAAAACTGCAGCAGTAGTTTTAGACTTATGAAAAGACAATAGTAGACAAGTTTCATGTGACAGACCCACATTTTTCACATTTCCGATTTTCTCTTCAAATCAAAGTTGGAGTCCTCAACTTGACACTGCAATTCAAGCGAGAAAAAGATTTTATGCATTTTGTAACTTGATGATGTTAACTAGCAGCTTTGGGCTCTAGCCGGCACTGGGATTATACTTCACTGCTGAAGAAAATCTGTGAACCATTTGCTTACATTCTCAACAGTGTTAGTTGCAAATGATGCTTTCTCATGTGCACCCCAGTCTGCCGTGATGATACATAAGTATTTATAAAGAGAAGTGCCAGAGGCATATACTGTAATTCACATTACTGCTCTCATTAGTAATGTCTACAGTGGTGTTAGCACATTATCTCTCTGGTGCTTTATTAAAAAAAATTTTGAAAAAGAGGAGAAAGAAAAAAATTTACCATTAAAGGGATAGTTCCTGTCATTAATTACTCACCCTAATGTTGTTCCAAACCCGTAAGACTTTCGTTCATCTTTAAGAAACCGCTCAATTCATATAGATTATTTTTACGATCTCTTTATGAACTTTTTGAAGCGTCAAAGTGGTAGTTGCGTAGCTGTAAATGAAGGGACAGAGATCGCTCAGATTTAATCAAAAAGATCTTAATTTGTGTTTTTAAAGATGAACGAAAGTCTTACGGGTTTGGAACGACATGAGAGAGTAATTAACGACAGAATTTTCATTTTTTGTGTGAACAATCCCTTTAAGATACTTCCGTAAAGATCATTTACCATGATCACTCAATCGCCATGTGAGAGGGCTATCTCTCAAAGCCACTTACTCAAAATAGTTGTCCTTGTCTGCGTCAACAGGGGATGGACAATGTCTTTATAGTTTTCGAGAGAGGGGGGCAAAGTCTTTCTTAAATGCACTTTTGTGACAGCTGCCACTTGAATCAAAATAATTGTATTTAAGTCCACAACACAATACTAGCAACAGAGCCTGTTGTGCAGTTCATCCACAGTGTGATTAGCCCCTATAAAAGATTAACCAGAGGTCTGTGGTGCTGCCCATGCAGGGTATCCAATGGTTAGTTCACAAGCCCCATTGGCAGTGGACTGTTAAATAATATAACAGGCAGTTTCTGCAGCTTCCTGGCCTAATTTCGGTCAAACCTAGCCTAGAGTCTTATTGAATAGATCTGTCACAAATACAAGCACTGAACCAAACGTAGCTAGTTGGATATGAACGAGTATCAATCACATCTCAACATCACAAGACACTGGAGTCACACAACACCAGAAAGGCTGTCTCACAGTGGAGCTCAAACTCAGAAGACGGACTGATGTTTGGTTGATCTTTGGTCACATATCCAGTGGTCTTTAATGTTCCGATCATAACACAGACATCTCAGACCCATCAAATATACATATTACTTATCAGGGCTGAACACTGTGTTTCGCTGTCTCAGAGAATACTCTTTGACAGTGATAGTGACTTCTGACTTTTGTGTTTTTTTTAGATCTGGAACGTGGCATGAATTTGTGATCGTTTATGGCATACATATATCAATTTCAATTTTAATATATCAATTTTATCAAATAAATATTGTATAATTTATCAGTTGCTTTCTATAATTATTGCACTTGAGCACACAGAATGTGCACAATTATTTTCTTAGAAATGTGAAATAAAAAGTCACGAAGCATTTCCTTGACTCTGAAACATGAAACTCTTAATGTGAACCACTACATCAGTGACAGTGGGTCGCTGATTTTAAATGTCTTTATTGAAAATGTTTTTCATCCACTACTTTTCACCATTGCATGATACAAAGTGAAAATAGTGAAATGTTGCTGCTGAACACAACCTACTGTCGTCTGTGTCAGTTCATAGAGAATCACCCCTAGGCCATCAGATGAAAGAAAGTAGATTTTTAATAACCCACAAGCTTTTGACAAGGTCATAACTGCACTGTATGAAAGGTATAAAAGAGAAAAACAGGATGTTATAATAAAGTAGGCAGTTGGTCAGGGTAAATGCTCTAATTTAATGTTTCTTGCACTTTTTTTTGAAGTAAGGGGTAAAGTACATGAGTAATGCTGTGTAACACCTAAGTAACATTATGTGAATTGTGTTTACTTTACTCAGTATATTGAAACTAAATATTTTAGGTAGGGCCAGGACTCGATTAAAAAAATTAATCTAATTAATTAGAGGCTTTGTAATTAATTAATCGAAATTAATCGCATTTTAATCGCATAAATATTTGACCTGAGAACTGTGAGAAGTAATTTTTTTCACATGGATTTTTAGTATACCATTGAATAATGACTGCATACATAAGCTTAAGCAACAAAATATTGTTTATTTTTGTTCAACCAAGTCCAGCAGACCAGTGCAATTTTTGCCATTAAGTGTAGCAATAGCATATTGCAACAAAATAGCATATTGCTACACTACACTAATAGCAATAGCGAATTCCTTGTTGCATAGCTTGCACACAACCATGCTCTTATCGACGCGTCCATCCGTTCGTTTTTTGTAACAACATTTCCCAGCCACCGGCCAACCAAAGCGATCTCGTCAGCTTCTTCGGGTGCTTCTCAATATCCCTCCTCGTCTCCTCGCTCTTCCGTCCTCCATCCTATGACCCGGAAGCGATATTTTTTTTCACAGGATGGTAGGGGAAGACTCATAAATATTCATTAGGGAACTCATCCCTGATTGGTCTGATGACCTAACCGCTAACCCCGCCCCTAAACCTACCCGTCACTGGGGGTCTGATGACCTACCCCTAACCCCGCCCCTAAACCTACCAGTCACTGGGGTTAAGACCAATCAGGGATGAGTTCCCTAATGAATATTCATGAGTCTTCCCCTACCATCCTGTGAAAAAAAATATTGCGACCCGGAAACCAATCGAGCTCAGCCATCTTGAAGGACATCTCAATTCTCTAATTGCACCGCGAGGAGGCGAGGATCGAGGAGTGAGGAGGCTTCCAGAGGAGCTATGAGCGAAGATACACAGGTGTACCCTTTGCGGAAGAGTTTTATCGACTAAACATGACGCACGTATCAATTCTCCTCCCCCTTCACATCTGTCACAATCATTTGAATTTATACTTTACTCTTGTAGTTTACATAAACCACACAACTCACATATTTCAACAAGGTATCTTGCTTTATTATTATTTATTATTAATTTCTTAAATAAACAAACTTTAACAACATAAGGGCAGATCCTTTGAGCACTGCTGATGACGCAGTGAAGTGACGTTCGAGTGATCAAGTATTCCAATGTATAAAAAAGCTTTCATTCAATTCCTCCGTCCTCATTTTTTTTTTCTTGCAGCCTTCCCTCGCGTCCTACAGGGGGTGGAGCTGAGACGCGAGGAAAGGAAACGAGGATGCACAAATAAGAAATGAGAAGCACCCTTCGTCATGAACGCTAGTTGGTGCGCCAGTATAATCGGTCCGCCGAAACTCATCCAGTGAGAAACGTTCCGCGGTGCAAAAATAAGTGCGATTAAAAATATTTTTTGTGTAATTAATTAACGCGTTCAAGTGTGTAATTAATTCATCTTAATTAACGCGTTAAAGTCCCGGCCCTAATTTTAGGTTATAAAATAGCCTATATAATATTTTTATCATGCAATGCTGAAAAGTAGTGGATGAAAAACATTTTCAATAAAGACATTTAAAATCAGCGACCCACTGTCACTGATGTAGTGGTTCACATTGGTTTCATGTTTCAGAGTCAAGGAAATGCTTCGTGACTTTTTATTTCACATTTCTAAGAAAATAATTGTGCACATTCTGTGTGCTCAAGCGCAATAATTATAGAAAGCAACTGATAAATGATACAATATTTATTTGATAAAATTGATATATTAAAATTGAAATTGATATATTGATATATTTATGCCATAAACGACCCTGCAAACCAGCTAATCAACCACTTTTTGTCTCATTTATAGGATAGTTCTGGGAGTAAAAAAAAAAATCATATTCTTACTCATATCTTGATTCATCTGTTTCATTATCAAATATTAGCTGGCTTACCTCAAAGTGTAAAGTATTTTCCCATCATTCCATATTCTAAGTAGCTGATTTGGTGTAGTAATCCAATGTGAATCTGCGCTCTTGGAATTTCTGAAGATCGTGTCCGGTAGCCAAATGAGTCCAACCATATTACTGTTCAAAGTCAATATTTTCATAGTGCTGTTATATCTGAGCCGGCTGTCCATCCATGTCTGTGCAAAAATTATGTCAATCTGGTACTCCTGTGGAAATAAAATAAAAAGGTCATGTATCAAGAAAGATGAATGACATGTTGACTTAATAATAGCCTATATATTGAAGCTCTTACAGTGATCACTTTTAAACCATAAATACATGTCACTATTCTTGTTGATTGAATATTGAAAATTGAACCCATTTTAATACAACCTGGCCTTAACGGTATTTTTTAGCACGCACTCTTAACATATTTCCACTGTGATTAATTCCTAAACAGCTCTGATGAGTAAACACAGAGCCATACAGTAGCAATCTGAATTCCTAGAACCAGCCCTTAAATTAATGCCAGAATTATTCAGTATTCAGTGATGGAGCACCGCTGATCCCAATGTGGTTTGGATGGAAGACAGAGTCAGCTTTGAGATACTTTAACAAGGA
The DNA here is from genome assembly GCF_029890125.1 of Rhinichthys klamathensis goyatoka. Classification (NCBI taxonomy): domain Eukaryota; kingdom Metazoa; phylum Chordata; class Actinopteri; order Cypriniformes; family Leuciscidae; genus Rhinichthys; species Rhinichthys klamathensis. The sequence goes on along the minus strand of NW_026606647.1, from coordinate 4,001,253 downwards.
TTATGAGGTTCTGGCACTGTACAAGCTGGCAGTAGGAGCCACAGGAATTGAATGTGGGGAAAGACACATAATCACACCTCATGGTCCACAAACTTTCAGGGATTTCTTAGGCTTTATAAACAATCCCAGCAGTTGTGTATATACCCTCAAAGGCTGCTGCATACTTGAGTACATGGTTAAATATTGCATCTGACCCATGCAACCTGTGAGGAAAAAATGCCAAATCACATTTGTTAAAACCACAGGATTATAGCCATCTGATACTTCATATATTTTCAGTAGTGTGTTTTGGGGGGCAAGAGGTCTTGATTTACTAAGCAGGAAATGTAAAAGATGGATATTTTTAACACAACTGAATGAGGCCAGAGTTTTTTAAAAGCTTAACAGCTGTTTCATAAATGCTCTTTGCCATTAGTCTGAATTAGCCTCCAAAAAGGGGTAATTTTGAAATCAGATCATACCATTAATACATTAATTATGGTACATTAAATCTTGTGCTTGAAAAAAAAGTTGTTGTTGTTGTTGTGCTTTTTACAGTCAGAATGAAAGCTGTAAAATAGATAATAGGGTTAACCAGAGACTAATAGGGGATGTGCATTTAATCAGTACTAATGAATGTTATTTATTTGTAATATATTTGTATATAACCCTATAACGCAGAATTTGCCAGGGCTTGAATGCAGAAGTTTGACAGGGTCTCTGAGGTGTAAGAGTCACTGCATCTGAAATGGTGCATAAATAGCTCAACATCAATTTCCATTTCAAACACTTGCCACGATTAGAACTATTCTGTGGAAGCAGTCCAATCAAAATATGTGCCTACGCGTCATTGTGTGTGTGAATGTGTATTTGAAAAAGACCTATCTTCTTTGGAGTGATTTGAGGTAGGAAGACTAATGGCCTCATTATCTATTCCAGCTTTGATGTCTGAATAGAGCCCTATAAACATCCAGCTAATTTACTCCAGCCGTTTCAACCGACCAGGCTTTAAGTGCACTGACCCCACTAAAGTCTACACAAATCTGATCAATGTGACCTGTGCTAACTCAGTAAATGCAAGATAACTGTAGGCATCTGTGCACTACATGACAGAGACTTCCTTAAAATGTCACCATAGTGAATACCAAACTCAATGTGATGACTTCATACTTGTTTGAATACATTCAAAAAGAGCTCTGAATGCTTCTTAATGTTTTCAAACTGGTGTCATCAGACCCACAGTTTGCCAAAAGGTAGTGTGAGGGGGATGCAGAGTGTTTCAGAGGGATAAAAAAAAAAAAAAAAAAGCAATAAAAAATAATCATTCACAATAACATCTTAATATTTGGATATTTAATATTTTTATCACATATTTTTCATCCTACGTTTAAAGGAAATAATAATGAGAATAATATTTTATTCTATTAACAAACATTTCTTATTTTTGTTTCTACGAGTTCATTTCTCTGTATACTTGCAATGTACATATACTTTGAAGAAGAGTTTGCATTTGTGCTGTATCTTTCTGGAGAGTTTTTCATCGTGTTTGTTGCCTTCAGCTTGCTCATTGGAGGCTGTAAGGCAATATTCTCAGTAAAGCTGCTTTGGAACAGCATTTAGTGGGAAAAGCGCTATGAAATAATTCTCTCTGTGTATATAATACAACATTGCTCTAATAGTTAGTAGAAAAAAAAGATACAATTCCAACTTAATTGTTTTGGCTTTAGGACTGTGACAGGGCAGCCAATTATTTTATTTTGCCAACAACATGTCTTTTAAGACACAGAAAAGTCACACAGAAAAGTGGGGTTTATTCATTAAAACATACATTACTGTATATTTTCCTATACAGTTGTACGGGAAAATATGAGTTTATATTCCGTTATATTTTAGGATGAAGGGAGATCAGAAGGAGATCATTATATTTAGGGGTCCTTGACATCAAAAGAGTTTCTAATCTCTGTCTTAGTGGCACCTCCTCTTTTATTATGACTCTAAACTGATTGTCCCCCTTCATAATTTATGGTGGTTGTCACCCTCCAACCCCACGTACCTGCGACGGGCTGACAGTCATTTGACCTTTTGCTATCTCTCCCCAAAGGTGGGTCTCTTCATTATAATACCAGTCTCATTTATCACAAGCCAGTGGGCATGAGAGCAGTCAGGCCATAATTGTGACCTTTTATTCCAGAAGCTAAAGGGAGTTCAGAGGTAGGCGGAAAAGAACATCACTTCAGGTCTAATCGCCATCCAAGTGAAAATGTGTTGAGCGTCCGAATAAACAGAACTAATCTGAGGTGATTCCATTACATCTGGACAAAAACAATGTAAAGACAACAGAGAAAGAGTCTGTTTGTTCAAAGAAGCCTAGAGTCAAGCTGTTGGCATTTTATAATCCACAAAGTAAAATTAACTTTGTTCTTTTCAACAGGAAGATTATGAATGATCCCATATAATAAAATGAGTGTAAACATTTTCTTGTTGTTTGAGAGTTCTAGACTGTCACAGTCTGTGTGCTGTGACAATCTGTTATATTAATTAGGTTTTTGGAGTGCTGCTTCAAAGCTGCGGGCAAGCATCAAACGCTGGGGGAAAAAAAAAAAAAGTTTTACAGTATTGAGTGTGCACTCTAAGCTGATGCTGATGCGGGGGAGATTCAAAGATTCTTTACTGCAGTGATAAACAAGGAATTACATCGCCACAACATTAGTAAACAGGACACACACAATAAAAGTGTGCAAAGATGTTGTGTGCCCGTGCAAAATTCCCACGGCCTATGAAATAAATGGTGGAATGTGGCAACAGGTCTGTTTGTGTCCCACTGGATGTCCTTATCGCAAGGCAAGCCCTCACATACCTTACTAGGTCTCACATTTACTCAGCAGGGTTGGCAGTTTGTGGATTGAAATAATTTTGTTATTAACAGTCTGCCATAGTTTGATTTCACCAGACTTGTTTTTGTCTGGATAATCCGTCGGGACTGCTGTGGGAAGGGTAATGTGTGGAGAGTGCATATAAAATCAAGGTTCCTGCTCTGTGGTTCACTGCAATGGAAAGACTTATTTAATGAATTAAAAAACAAAACAATTCATTTCCCCTTCCTTAGAGGTCCTGACAGACAAATTTATGTCAGTGGTTGTACATCATCACATTCATTAGCTGCTGATTCAAAGGATAATAACCATTGTGTACAATTGCATTTCAGGAAGAACGACTACTATTGCTATAGGTCTACTTTAGCCATGAGCTAAATGTCAATGCAAAATGTATGCACTTTCGAGCATTAATTCGCCCAGAAATGAAAATCCTGCTATTATTTAGTCACCCTGATGTCATTCCAACAATATATGCTGCTATTTTCATTTTCAGTGGAACAACAGTAGAAACCTTTTTAATGATTTATGCTATTTTTTGCCAAACAACGACAGTTCATAGTGACCACAGGGGTTCTTTTACAGACCTTTTATGTTGTTTTTCTCAAGAACTGTTCATTTAAAACATGAAAACACAACATGTGTGTGTGTGTGTGTGTGTGTGTGTGTGTGTGTGCTTGTTTATGTTTTATGAGGACAGCAATTTTTATAATTCATGTTATTTGGTAATTGTAAAAAGAGTACACAAGTCCAGATACAGGTAGATGGTGTGGATATAGAAAGGGTTAACGAAAACAAGTTTCTTGGGGTGATAATAGATGATAAAATATGTTGGAAACCTCACATAAAACATGTACAAAATAAACTTGCAAGAAGTATTTCAGTATTGAACAAAGCAAAACATATTTTGGACCACAAACCACTCCCCATTCTTTATTGTGCGTTGATATTACCATATTTAAATTATTGTGTGGAGGTTTGGGGTAATACTTATAAATGTAGACTATCATCAGTATCTATGTTGCAAAAAAGAGCCATAAGGATAATTCATTACAGCGGTTACAGAGAACATACAAATTCATTATTTTTAAAATCAAGGACATTCAAATTTACTGACCTGGTTCATGTTCAAACAGCAAAAATAATGTATAAGGTAAAAAACAACTTACTTCCTGGCAATATTCAAAAACTGTTATTGAATAGCGAAGGGAGGTATAATTTTAGGAGTGAGTGCAAATTTAAACATCCCTTTTTCCGTACGACATTAAAAAGTTTTTGTATTTATGTGGAGTGAAGTTGTGGAACAGACTAAGTTCAGTGCTCAAACAATGTCCAAGCATAACTCAGTTCAAAAAGCGGTACAAAAGTATAGTTTTGACAAGGTACGAGAATGAAGAAGGTCGTTGAATAGGTGATCTCAGTTAATTTATAAATTATCTTTTTTTTTGCATTGTCTAATAATTATGGTGGATACAAATATAGGTAAATATGTTTGTTATTTATGTATTCTCTGTGTGTATGGAGAAAAATAGATTAAGATGATCGGCCACCAGAGTATTATTGATAAGTAGTGAGAAGGGGTAGGATTAAATAAGCTCATGCTTCTTCCTACTCCTTTTTGGACATGTATAAGTTAATATTGTTTTCTTTCTTTTTTTCCTTTTTAACATTTTTTTTTTTTTTTTTTTTTTTTTGCTTTCTGTTTTGATGAGTATTTGTTGTTATTAATAGGTTTTTGTTTTTGTCATTAAGTTTTTTTTTTTTTGGTTTCCTATACATGTTCGAAATAAATAAATAAATAAAATAAAATATAATGACATGGGTATTACAATGCTATTACAATGTAAAAGTGGTTTATGAGGACCTTTCCTGAGTCCTCATAATTAAAATGGCTTAAAAAAAACATACTAAACAATGTTTTATTAAAAATGTAAAAATGCAGACAGTTTTCTGTGATGGGTAGGTTTAGGGGGATATAATATACAGTTTGTACAGTATAAAAACCATTACGCCTATATGGAATGTCCCCATAATGATAGGAATACCAGTGTGTGTGTGTGTGTGTGTGTGTGTGCGTGTGTGTGTGTGTGTGTGTTGAAACATTACTTAATCATGGAGATTTTTCTTACCATGTGACCATTAATTTACCATGTTTATTTAAGGTTGTCAGCTAAAAATCTGGCAAGGGGCAACAGATGAAAATTTGCCTGCTGGGCTAACTCTGGCTTACAGTGTCTGACTGTTGATTGATAAGCATTGCCTCTATTAAATAAATAAATAAAAAATCTCATCTTAGAACAAATAACACTATATAAGTTTGGAATGACATGAGGGTGAGAAAATAATGACAGAACATTCATTTTTTTGTGAACTCTTGTGGGCATCAGAATGGCTTAATGTCTGTGTAGTCCCATTAAGCCTAATCCTTTTTATAAGCAATTACCATAGTTTACATCAGTATTACTCATTATTTATTTGCAAAACCACCCTCAGCTCTCAAAGAACATATCATTTGATAGCGGTTTTCCAAAAATAACCTATTTTTACCCAGTAAAGTGTCGTAACCCCAAGGGACGTTTCTTGCACCTGTGTACTCGCCTCCATAAAGCTTCATTCAAAAAATATTCTTTGAAAGTATTTCAGAGTGGAAATATTGTCATGTGAAATTTCTAAAGGACTAGGAATATCACTCATTACAGTAAATTGTCTGGCCCAGGCTCTTGTGAGTAAGGAATCATTTTCTGCTCCGGCTCCTGTCCTGTCCACAGATGACCTGCATACAGATTAGTGATTTCCCTGAGCAGAGTGGCTCCCTCAGCTGTTGAGATCAGAATGAGTGAGTTAATTCCACCACGCCTGACAGGCACATCACGCCATTTGTGGTAATGACATCTCCCTGCTCCGCTGTCCCGCGCACACACACTTTCACCTTTGATTTGTGTGTGAGAGCCACACAGTATCAGATTCATCAGGGCCCTTCTCCTCCCATAGCTCTAATTAAATTCCTTGTGCCATTTATCATCTGAGAAAGAGAATATATAAATAAAGGCCTGTTGAATGAATGATAAAACAGGCCAAGGCAGAGTTATGCAAGCTCTGGAGCATTCACGTCCAGGGGGATGGTATGGAGCAGCATTAAATAAATATGGCATTTAGCCATGACACGACCACAGGGCATTGGCCCGCAGGAAATACACTGCAGGGAGTCTGGGTCTGAGGTGATCCAAAGTGTTAAAAAGAGTTTCTTTCTTTCTTGCCAAATTTCATTAGGATATTCAGAGAAATGCTAGTCTGTGTAACTATCCATCATGTGCCCAGTAATTAACATGTAAAAAACCTGCGAAGACAACCAAAAAGTGCAGTTACATTAACAAATGAGCATTAGGGCTGTCACTTTTGAGAAAAATCTAATTCGAACGGATATCAAATATCAAGCAATGTATTCGAATATATTCGAATATCTACGAGCGCCCCCCACCCCCACCAAAAAAACCCCCAAAAAAAACACTGTAACGGAGATCACACATTTATTAACAGTCTGACAGTCATAAACAGGACTCAGGCCTGTCTGAACTTTTTTTTTTTTACTTAATGTTTTAAACAGCAAGTTATCAACTTAATCTATATGAAGTGCCACTATGCATAGCCAATCACAAAATTAGGCTACATATGGGAAAAAACTGAAGCGGAACAGCACGGCACAAACAATAACGTGACAACTTAAACAGCAGCAGGAGTAAGGCCTATATAGCCTAGCCTAATTCATTTCTTAATATTGTTTGCTAGAAACACCAATTTATCAACTTGATCTGGATCAAGTGCGGCTCTCTTTTTATTGACGATGTCCCCCGCGGTGGAGAACACGCGCTCGGAGCGCGCACACGTGCCTGGCACACACAGGTATTTGCGCGTCTTTACATGAACCCTTATAATCGGATTGACGGCTCAATCGGACTAAAAAACCTTCATGTAAACACCTTAATCGATCCGATGGTTTACTCCTTTTGTAATCCGATCGAGAGAACATGTAAACACTTGATCGGATTGAAAACCGAAACTAAAAGGACTGCGCATGTGCAATGACGTATTACGCACGGAGCGAGCTGTTCTTCCTGTTGAATAAAGTGTCATATAAATGAGTGTTCCGTTATTAAAAAAATCTCATTTCACTCAGCGTCTGTGAAGTGGAGCAGAACAACATCCCACCAGTACTTGTTTCAGATTCTCATCCACAGACAACTGGTTTTGGGCGCGGGGTTTTACTCCGTGATCAATATAAGCAGCACGGCAAATCATGCTCATCGTCTCCAAATCATGACCAGAAACGGATAAATATTAAGTCTGCTGTTTAAAACAAATAAAGAACCAATAGAGGAGAATAGTTATGCGCGAACAGCGGCATATTCGTGCAGTGTGCGCATGTCAAAAAATCAATTCCGATTTGAATCTTGTGACATATAACCACATTACTTTATGTATCGTTCATGTAAACACCGTGTTCGGATTCATCAATCGGATTGTCCATTTCCAGACACTACTTTTTAGATGAGTTGGGGTAGAAATTATCCGCTCAGGCTGGCCGTTCTGTGCGTTATCTTCCATTTTCAAAACAGGGTGGCTATTGGCTATTATTCGCTTGATTTGGTCATGAGCTTACGCTACAATACGTTTAGAGTGCCCGCTACTGGATGAGATGGCAAACAATAAAATAAAAAACAAACGCGCTAAACATGGCACTTTAAAAACCGGTTAGTTTATTTATAGTTCGATTACGGATATTTCACGTCATGTTCGAATGCATATTCGAATATCGAATAAAAAGTGACAGCCCTAATGAGCATGTTGCTGCAAAGTCTAACAAGAACTAATGAAATTGTAAAGTAGAATCAAAGGGGTCAGGGGTCAAAGTTTTGAATCACTGTCTGGGCCCAAAAAGCATTTTTCCCCATTGGCAGCCATTTTAATGTAGACAAAAGTATCAGTATGAATCCAGTTGTGTATTTATCAATTTTATTTAGCTATAATGGACATAATTTAAGACTAGGGATGTATATTTGCTGTGTACTGTAGTGAAAAGTTTCACAAGCACTTTATCTTCCAAAAACCAATGTTATACATTCAATCTGCACGATGTAATGTTGAATGATGCTTGTTCACACATGGCAGAGATCAGTGTTTTGTATTGTTCTGAGACATTAAAGGGTTAGTTCACCAATTTTTTTTAATTCTGTCAGTAATTACTCATCCTCATGTTGTTCCAACCCCGTAAGACTTTCGTTCATCTTCGGAACACAAATTAAGATATTTTTGATGAAATCTGAGAGCTGGCTCACTCCTTCATAGGCTGCTAGTAATTGTATCTGCCGGCCCAGAAAAGTTAGTAAAGACATTGTTTAAAATAGTCCAAGTGACTACAGTGGCTCAACCTTAAGTTTACTATTTAATATCTTAAAGGCACACTGTGGAATTTTTGGCCACTAGGGTGCGCTCGCCCTGTAATTTTCACGTCTAGTGCCCCTAGAGGCCACAAGCGCCGCAGCATTGTCGCAAAAGTCAACAAACAGTCAACCTCCCGTGTCTTTATGTGTGTGCAGACGGCATTTGATTTGTATGTTGGAGAAAGTTAATCGATTCACTACTGACCAAAATAATAATATAAATATAAGATTAATAATATAAATCCTATAAAGAAAACAAATTGAATAAAAGTAGCATACGCAGAAAACAATGTCTGATCAGGTAAGTCGCATTGACAAGGGTTGCCCAATCCTGCTCCTGCCGATCGTCTGTCCTGCACACTTCATCTCCAACCCTAATCAAACACACCTGAAGCCAACAATTAACGTCTTCAGGATCTCTTTGCAATGGGTTGGAGATGAAATCGAGTAGTCGGGAAATCGTGTAACAAAACTGATATAACTCACTACATATTTCCGTTATTTGTAGTCTTCAGTTTGTTTTTCCTTTTACACAAATACAAACATATATGAGCTGAAAGGAAAAAAAAACATTTACATTGTATACGGCAGTATGTTGTGACTTATATCAGTTTTGTTACACGAATTCGCAGTAAATATTACATTATATATACACTTTTATGCCGATGTTTATTTTAAACTCTCCCTTTTTCTTTTTTTGGTCTCCTCTGACAAAATCTTTGCTTTCTTCGCTTTCTTCCGAGTAGCTGTTGATTCAGCCATGACGACAACATACAGACGCCGGCAATCAAACGCGAGTTGAGCTCTCACGTTAGAATTTGAGGAAGTTGGGGTGGTGGGGGAAGTGACGTATGCCGTAAAGCGGTCGAATTTTGTAGTTCTTTTTGTGCTCGGGTTCCTACCCGAAACCCGAAGTTACATAGTGCTAGTAAAAGCGACACAGACACCTTCAGGCTTCGGCAGACGTGTCATTCAACCTATTGTAAGTCGATGTACCATCTCAATGGGTTTTGGTAATATATTATAAAGGTTGAAAAGTTCCACAGTGTACCTTTAACTATATTTTATTCAACTATTCATTTTCTTCTGTGTGAGCCTCTGATGTGAGTTCACGAGCGCCACGACGCATGCGCAAGATCTTAGAAGATGACGCAGATTGGTCTCGATTTAGTGTTTAAAATGGTTCTAAAATGTGCCTTTCCTGGATGTCCGAATTGTGAGAAACCAACGAGAAAACATAAAAGTGCCTTACCAATGCCGCAAAATGAATGGCTTACATTTCACACTTTCCCATCAACTGATCGTGAGCGCCATCTTCTCAGTTCTCGCGCATGCGTCGTGGCGCTCTCGTGAACTCACGTCGTTATTTTTTTATTTTTTTGCGCACAAAAAGTATTCCTCGTCGCTTGATAAACTTAAGGTGGAGCCACTGTAGTCACTTGGACTATTTTAACAATGTCTTTACTAACTTTTCTGGCCCGGCAGATGCAATTACTATAGCAGCCTATATGAAGGAGTGAGACAGCTCTTAGATTTAATAAAAAATATCTGAATTCGTGTTCCGAAGATGAGCGAAAGTCTTACGGGGTTGGAACAACATGAGGGTGAGTAATTACTGACAGAATTTTCATTTTTGGGTGAACTAACCCTTTAAATGATGCAGATCTGGAGCTTTAAGAGAACAATCTTAATTCACAGCCAACTCTGTAAAGACCCAAAATGATTGGCATTCATCCACTGTAATGGCAAATTATGTTAAAAAGGAATACTCTTCTTGATACCAAAAAAGGAAAGAATAAAGAATACATTCTCAAAGCACAAACTCTGAAAGGAATTGTACTTTTGTGCTACGCTTTCCCATTTAATTAAATATACATTTTATCCACCTAATTACACAAAAGTTTCCCACTTGTCAGCACAGCTTCAATGAGTTCTTCCTTTATGTTAATAAAGATGCAGTTAAAACAAGATGTCTCCTTGTTTTTTAACAGTATATTATATGGTATTTTATATAATTGTAATTCTAAAAAGCAGACCATAGAACTATTACAAACATTTAGCTAATCTTAAAATTACAAAACTCAGTAATATAATGTTAATTAGAGAAATTTCCATTAAAAACCGCATAAAGATATTTGCATTCATTTATTCAGCAACTTGTGAACCTGAGAAATGAGTTAAGGAAATAACAATGTATTCTCAGGAGGCTTGAGTAAACTCTTTAGATTAGTCAGTGGAAAAGTTCTGTTTCCATCTGAGCTGGAGATCTGTGTTATGTCTCCTGAGGACACCATGGACTCCAAGGAACCGCATTCATATTACAGAGTCAACAAACTTGTAAAATGGTAACTTTAAACCACAGAGAAACCAATGTTAATATATAATGTAACATTTCCTCACAGTGTTGACAGCATCAGCAACATTGGTGCAAATTACAATGCGCAATGGTTTTTGCTTGCTAAGGTAATAAGTTGTGCTTATTAGTTTGACTAAGCATGGTTTTAAAATAATAATAACAGCTCAAAGGGGGTGCTAATAAAAAAAAGGTTACACTTTATTTTAAGGTGACAGTTACATTGTACTTTCTTAAATAAGTACTGATTAATATTAATTAACAACATGCACTTACTATAGAGATACGGTTGGGGTTTGGTTTAGGGTTAGTTACTTGTAATTATACATAATGTATTACTATAGTAAGTACATATAGTAACGTGTAACTACGTCACCTTAAAATAAAGTGTTGACAAAAAAAAGTGCATCAATAACTTCAATACCCAGCATCTATTGGACTTGTTTCATTTACCATTTTCCCTTAAATTATACATTTAAAAGGTCAGATTGTAAAGTGTGTGTGCACAGTTATTAAGTACGGTATCAATGTTGCTGAATATTTTTATTATTACTGTATATTTTCAATCCCGAATCAATTACTTTTATTGAAACTTTCCGACTTACAGTCCCATAGACATATAGATGTCTATGTATTTATTATGTCTAGGGACAGTTCCACCTTCTGGCCGGAACAGATAATGATGAGTGAACTAAATGAAGGAACGCGTTGGGTGTCCAGACGTGTTTTTACAAGTTGAACTTTTAACTTGACGCAGCGCGAGAAACTGAAACTGAAAAGCAGACGAGGCGCAACCTTTTTACAGTCTATGAGCACAACAGTTAAAGGTCCAGTGTGTGATTTTTAGCGACATCTAGCGGTTCGGTTGCGAGTTTGCACTAAGGGCTCAGCCCACCGCTCACCCCTCCCTTTCGAAGAAGCTACGGTGGCTAAAACGGGACAAACATCGTAGTCTGAGACAGCAGAGAATAGCCAGAGTAAACCAAGTTTCTGTACCACAGTCCATTATAAACCACATCATGGATAAAGTTTCAGGTGAGGATCAAGGGTCTTAATACATAATATAATAATAGTAATCAGCTGATTGTCTCACGAACTTAACCAGCACATTCTCCCCACATAGCAAACCCATAATACAGCGAGGGAGAAGAACCATATGAAACTATGCAACTATATATTTTTTCTAACAGGGTAGTAAAAGTTTAGCTGGCTAATATGAGCTGTTACTGTGGCTGAGCTGGTTAAAGCGTAAAGCCTTGTTTATACTGGACGCGTCCGCATGAGCCCAAAAGTGCGTGCGGCAAAAATGATGTGATTGTAACAGCGCGCGTGCCTCCGCATCCCCTAGACACACTTACTACACACACAATAGGCTTTTAACTCTGATTTTGGAAACTCGATCGACTTAAAATGCTTCCAAGATCAACGGGTTGGTGATTCCTGTAACTGTTTTACGGTCAATGACAAGAGTAGCCTACTAATCAGCTGTCTCACGAACTTAACCAGCACATTTATCCCCACATAGCAAAGCCATAACACAGCGAGGGAGAAGAATTAAGTTACATGAAACAATCCAACTACATATTTACACCACTGACAAGGGAAAAGTTACTACTCACGGTGTTTATGACTAGCTTCTTCTAGCTTCCTGCGGCTTCTCTTTCAATGTAGTGACGAAACGCGCTCTGTAACGCTGTTTGTTCGCGTTCGGCTACGGTAGAAACATGACGTCACAATATGGCGACCTTCATAGAAGGGGATTCCCGCGCCTATGTAGATATAAATGCCTCATTCTAAGGTAATAAAAACATTACGGTTTATTAAGTAAGTTCTTTATACACCACTGAACACATAGTTATGGATGTCATATTGCATTTCTGTTAATAAATACTCAAAAATGTTACACACTGCACCTTTAAAGACGTGGTTTAACGCGCTATAGCTTAGCATGTAAGATCGAAAACAACATTTTCTCTTTTTCATCACCACTACGCTAGGGCAACAAAGTGCAAGAATTTATATCAATTCTGACCGCTGTTGATGAGGAGCTTAATATGATCACTATTCGCTATTCCCAGTACCTGAGCGTGCAATTGACTCCTCCCCCATCAAAACCATTGTTTATAGGCACATTCAAACATTTATTAAACCTTATTTTATTTTTTAGGTTTATAATGACTTTTTTATTTGTAATGAAAGTGAGAGAGAGTAAAACACAGGAAAGCCATTAGGGGATCTTTAGGGGGCTGTCGGCCTAGCGCCACCACTGGAGTTGGATTGGTGTTAAAGTGTGCCTTTTTAATAACTGCCACAAACATTTATATCATGTGGAGTGAGTTCCTCATAGATGTTGTACTCTCAAAGAAAAACAGTCACTTTTCATCCTCTTGAGACAATGCTAATTAACACTTATCATCCCCTATGGCCTAATAATGGAGCTTGCTGTTTTTGTCTTCATTGAAAGCCTGCGAATTTACCTCCTGGTGAAAGTCTCTAGTTAAAGAAATTTCTGTGAACTGTTCTGCATTCGATTTTTATCCAATTAAAAGAAAGTAGGATGACCTTGTGAACATTTTGAATTTCAGAAACAAGCCTGTTCTTTTCTGTTCATGTTTTAAAAGGGATAGTTCACCCAACAAAGAAAATCCTGTCATCATTTGCTCACTCTCATATGAAACTTTTACAATGAGTTGGGGACTCGAGCTTTCAAGCTTCAAAAAGGATGGAAAAAATCACAATAAATGTATCACAAAAGCGGTACAAATGACTCATGTGGACTTGTAATAAGATTATATTATATATTATAATAAGAGTAATTTGTACCACTTTTATCAAGTTATAAGGTAGCTTTTGTGTGAGGAACATGCTGAATTTTAGAATATTTATCGAGTCAGTGAGACCTGTCTGATTTGTAAACTGGATTCATTGAAAAGATCACATTCAAGATCATGAAACACTGCTACTTTTCTCTTTTTACTTTTTTGGGGTCTTTTTGCACACAAAGTTATTGTATGACTTCAAAAGACTTTGAATAAAGCACATGAGTCGAAAAGTTAGTTTTTTTGGAGCTTGAAAGCCCTAGTCCTATATCAATCAATTCATTATATTGATTTGTGTCGAGGATACTCTTCAAAAATGACATGAGAATGAGTAAATAATGACAGGATTTTCCTTTTTAGGTGAACTAAAGCTTTACATAAGACTCGGAATAGACACAAAGTAGTTGTGAATAGCGCTCAAAGAAAAAGCCAGTTTCACTGTAGGAATTCCCTCTTGGAGAAAACTCCTTTCAGATTCATGTACTTTCCAGTGAAGCGAAAAAGTGCTTACAGTGCTTTTTACTCCAACTCATTTCTCACCCCTCCCTCTGTCCTCCATGTACACTCTTCTCATTCCACTCCCTTCCCGTCTCACCTCCCTGCAGTTTCTCCCCACTCTTGCACATTCACATTCTCCACATCGCATTCCCCTCTGTCCGTGCCCGTCTCAAGCACTCACCTTTACACCCACAGTAATCTTTGTTCTTCCCTCTCTCGCTTCACCCTCTCTTCTTTCCATCATTCATCATCTCTCTTCGCATTCAAACTCACCATCTAACTCAGGTGCTTATCTGGTACTTCAAAACTCAAACCCTCTATTTCACACCCTCTCGAAAGAGAAATAGAGACCGTGATGTTCTCCAGCAGGCAGCCTTCCCAAAGGTGTGAAAAGTGTCATTTTTCTCTGACCATCTTAGCCCACCCAGACCAAGTGACAGATAAGAGGGCCACTGACTTGTGGAGAAATGTTGGCAGTGCTCATGATTATTCCGCAGAATTCTGCGGGGTCAACCTCAGCCCCCAAAAGAGGGTTGCATATGCTTGCTGGCAGAGCTGGAGGCATGTGCTGTTGCCCTCATTACAGACACCCCAGGGTTATTTTATCGATGGGAACAACTACAGGGTTTTCCAGCCTTACTGAGACAGCTAAATAGGTTATGGCTCTAAGCTAGAGGCAAAGCCATGAACTCGATCTAAACATTCCATGCTGCTTTCTTCTTAATCTTTCAGATAGCTAAGATCACCCTGCAGTGTTCACATACACAAACTGTATCATACCTCTGTGCCATGCTCACTGTTAATATCACAACTTCCCTGAAGCCACATTTGCCCTAACATTACAATCCAGCTTTTTATGATGCATCCTGGGCTGATCTTTATAAATGACGGGATTTCTCACTGCGTTCTAAACTGCCAAGCCACCTGAAGCGCTTGAGCGGCGTTGAGTTGACTTACAGCAACACACATTGACCTAAAATCACCCGATTTGCAGCATATCAGTCGCAAATGAATAGTTTTTAAGATATATGCACCTACATTAATTGAAACATTATCTGTAATGTTAATGGTCTTTTCAGGCAGGATAAGCGAAATGTAGAAATCGTTAAGATGGGTGTGTCCACTTCACACTGCAGACACAGGTAACTGACATAACACAAAATAGATTTATTTATTTAAGTAATTATGCAGAAAATATTATTTATCTCGGATTATTAGCATAAAATGATTTGAATATACATTAAACATTGCAATACATACAATCCCGTATTACTAAATTTCACTATACAACATAAAAAACGTTTAGAATGCATCGTCTTGCTCGAAGCGACAAATAAAACAAAGATGCTCGATAATAGAATAAAAGACTTGGAAATAAAGCTTTATGTCTTTAATTCACATTTAATTATATTATAATTATACTTTTAATTATACATTTAACCAACATTTAAGTTGTTATCTTTAATTGCTTCGAAATACATGCTGTTAATGAAAACACCTAAACAGTATTATATAACACAACATAATTACATAACCACAGTGAATAACTGCAATGACAAATTAAGTTGCATGCGCATGCCTTACAAAGCAAAATCTGTATTCAGATTTCAAAAGAATCATTGAGGCATTTGTAATACAAATGTTGAGGTGTCTCGTTCGTCAGCTGATCTGATATTCACTACTGTAATGAAGATGAACGTAACTTTTAATAAGCAGGGGAAATTCCAGACTTTAAACAAATAACCATTTAAATGTTTAGGACTTAATACATTCCTACATTGTCTATATGAAGCTAGTCTATGCTTTCTATTCATCTGTGCATTATTAAAGCAAGGAATCCATTAAAAAGGTTTCCATTAAAGTGTTAGACAAGCAAAAAGGTCACCACTAACCTTAAGTGAGAGATTCGCACTTTAATTAAAAAGATCATATCATAAATGACATCTAAATACCACAAATGGAACATACAAAGATATACACACTCTGGAGGTGGTTTATCATTAACGGACCATTAAATCACAAGTGCGTGGTCAAACATATTAAACAACTCAATATATAAAGCTGTCATTATAATTTATGATGCAACCTTAAGCCTATGTAATTATGTTGGGGAAGCTGCTTTGAAACTATAAGCTACTCACAATTTCATGCAGTAAAATGACAGTCAAGAAACAAAATAGGTAACTACACTACAAGTTATGAACGCATAACACTGAAACTCTTCAAAGGGGGTGTTGAAGAGTCTTACATCTTTCTAAATATAATTTATAATTTAATCAGATCTGTATTTCCATGTCACAAAAACAAAAGTTTTTTTAATGAATTAACTCAATTAAGGTGACTGCTGAATGCACTTCAAAACATACAGTACATGTACGCTAAATTCAACAATAAACTTAAATACAGCCCAATTTACAGTATATAACAGAGATTGAAAAAAGTTATACGAATGAATGAACGATTTACTAGAATGAATCAGACTCTCAAGGCTACAGAGAGGACTGTTCAGGAGAGAGCATCTGAAAAGTGTCTCGGGTCACTGGCTGTGCAGTAGTGTGCTGGTTGACATTAAAAAGTGATGGAGCATTTTGTCATGCAACTTATTGGAAAATGTAGCTCATTACTGGAAAAAAGCTGCACCAAAATGTGCGTGTGGCGAGCAGGACGAGGCCGAGGGCCGTGGGAGGACGGCCGCGATTACTGATGAGCGACACCTGCGCAACGCACGGCCTCTCTCGATCTCCACTGTCGTCGCTCCTCCTTTTATGCTTCTGCTCCTCCATGAGAGATACGAGACCGGTGCGTCACGCAGGTGTCGCTCATCAGTAATCACGACACCGGCCTCGCTCCTTCCTCCCACGGCCCTCGGCCTCGTCCTGCTCGCCACAGTGCACTATGTAACTTGAGGCTCTCTAGTGGTAAACTAAATGCATTTTGCAGAAGAACATTGTTTTGGTGGTGCTTTGGCTCTGTGTGACTGTGTGGATGAATATGGTTATGCTACTGCTCATAAAACATTCACTACTGGGCTTAAGAAATATAACCAGTTTAGATGGAAAGGATCTCAAGCTGACTAGCTGAAGATGTTACTGTAGCTATACCCAATAATAGAGACGGTACTACCTTGTAATTGCACAGGAAGATGTTACCACCTGCTGGGCATTGCTGCCTGTCGCACCTCCTCCAGTGCCCATGGGTCAGCTGCAGGGTCATCAGCCAGAAACCACCGTTCACCGACGTTTCGCTCCTTTAATTCTGGAACGTCTCCAGGTGGCGGAGCAGTGACAGGGACGTCTCCCTGTCACCCCCTGCAGCTGATAGCTGTTCTCCCTGCTGCTGTTATCTGGGGTTAGATGTTCTTCCCCCAACACCTATCTTTCCTCCTCAGCCAGAGCCAAAAGCTACCTTTCTCTGCCTCCTCTGCCAGATCCTTTGTTGCCCTCCTTAGCCTCCCTCCGGCCACTCCTGCTTCCCTCAAGAGGCGTATGGTTGACACCCCAAGGAAACCTCGGCATCCGACCTCCACTGGGTGGATGGTCGTCTTCCAGCCAGCCTCCCGGCACTCGGCAGCAAGCTCCGAGTACTTGGCCTTCTTCCGTTCGAAGGCGGCCTCGATCCCCTCCTCCAGTGGTACAGTGAGCTCAATGAGGTGCGTCGATCTCGCCTTGGTTGACCACACCACTATGTCTGGCCGGAGAGATGTGGTGGTTATCTCCGTGGGGAACCGGAGCTGCTTATCTAGGTCAACCCTCATGTCCCACTCCTGGTTGGGGGAGAAGAGCCTTGCTGTTTCTCTTGATCTGGTGCTTCTCCTTACCCCTCCTTCCGACACAAAGATGGTGGGGTCCTCTGCTGATGGTGGTTGGTTGCCACCCTGTCGACACTCCTCAAGTACTTCGGCTAGCTTTCTCAGGACCTGATCGTGGCGCCATCTGTAGCGTCCCTGTGAGAGAGCGATCTTACAGCCTGCCAAGATGTGCTGGAGACTTGCGTTGGGAGCATTGCAGAGTACGCAGGATTCTTCATTTCCAAACCACTGGTGGAGGTTCCGAGGGCAGGGAAGCGTGTCGTAGGTTGAACGAATAAGGAAACTAAGTCTTGCCTGTGGGATCTTCCACACGTCTGACCAACTGATGTTCCGGTTCATGATTCCCTCCCAGGTTGTCCAGCTTCCTTGTCGACCCTGCGCCACGGCCTTGATTTTGTAGCGATCTTCCTCCATCCTCGTCACCTCTGCTACCACCATCTCCTTCCTTTGCTTGGGATTGGCCTTGGACCAAAAGCGTGGCGTCTCACCCCATCCTAGACCTGCTCTTCCTACCTGAACTCTGCCCATGATCTCCCGGTGTTGTAGCCGACCGACAGCTTGATCGACCTCGGTTTGGGCATTCCACTTGCGGCCAGTAGGAACCTTGGCATTTGCGTTCTTTACTGACTCGTCTGTGGACTCCCTCAGCTCGAGAACCAACCTGGTCTTTTCTTGCATGTAGCCCAACTGTATGGACTGCAGTGGCAGCTGCAGCATGTTTTTTCCAAATAGACCGGTTTCAGATAGGCACCGTGGCAACCCCAACCACTTTCGGATGAATGAGTTGGCTTTTCCATCCATCTTACTTGCAGTTGATGAGGGAATCTCACTCATTTTCAGGGGCCACATCACCCTCCTGTAGAGTGTAAACTGGTAGCACCAGACCTTAAACTTCCCAGGGAGTTGGCTTTGGTCGATCCTTGCCAGTCCGTCGGAGAGCTGCTTCATGACGGTTTTCCCCATCTGTTTGTCAGATAGGTCTGCAGTGTACTGCCTCCCCAGGCTTTTGATCGGTTGCTCTGATAGAAGTGGGATTTTTTCCCCTCCAATGACGAAGATGGTATTGTCATTTCTGACTCCTCTCCTGAGGGACAAGCTCCGAGACTTGGAGGGCTTGATCTTCATTCTTGCCCATGACATCAATTCGTCCATCCTCTTCAGCAGTCTTGATGTGCATGCTGCTGTCTGAAGGAGGCTGGTGACATCATCCATGTAACTCCTCAGTGGGGGAAGCCTCTTGCCAGTTGGCAGTTTGATCCCCCCAACCATTTGCCTTGCCCCGATGAGGATTATCTCAAAGGCTGCTACAAACAGTATTGGAGAAATAGTACACCCCATCGCAATTCCTACTTCGAGCCGCTGCCATCCGGTGGTGAAGTCCTGGAGGGAAAAACACATCTGCAAGTTGCTATAGTACTGAGCTACCAGGCTCTTGACGCAGGTGGGCATGTGGAAGAATTCCATGGCATAGTTGACCAGCTGATGCGGAACTGATCCGTACGCGTTGGCAAGGTCAAGCCAGATGACATGCAGGTCGGTCTTCTCCCGCTTGGCCTTCTGGATCTGGTCCCAGATCATAGTGGAGTGCTCTACACATCCTGGGAAACCTGGAACTCCTGCCTTCTGGCAGTTGGTGTCAACATAGCCATTCTCGAGCAGATAGTTAGTCATCCTCCTGGCTAGCACTGAGAAGAAGATCTTTCCTTCTACATTCAGTAGTGCAATGTTCCGGAATTGGCTGATGTCTTTGGAGTTCGTTTCCTTAGGTATGAAGACTGCTACCGCTCTTTGCCACTCAGATGGAATTATTTGCTTTTTCCAGGCAGTTCTCATCAGATACCATAGTAGCTCTAGTACCTTGGGGCAGTTCTTATAAAGCTTGTAGGGGACCCCATTGGGACCAGGTGCGGAAGAGGACCTTGACTTCTCCACGACTTGCCTGACTTCGCTGAGCTTGAGGGGCATGATGTTGAACTCAACTGTTGGCTTTGCCGGCTGGGGCACGTATCCTGGAGTTCCTAAAGGGACGCTCCTTTATGGATCACTGTACTGCTCTTTGACATACTGCTCCAGTTTCTCCTTGGTGGTTTCGAGCCTGCCACTCTTCTTTTCCTCCAATAGTTGTCTGGCATGCTTGAAGGGATCCTTGAAGAAGTTGGCTCGCTCTCTCTGCTTCCGCTGGTTGCGCTTGCGGATGCGTTCAGCTCTGCGAAGCCCGGCTAGCCTTTTCCGGACCTCCTCCCACAGGACTTTCAGACCCTCTCTCTCTGCGTGGGTTGCCTTCCTCCAGTTCTTGCGGAGTTGCCGACGCCTTTGCACAAGTTGGAGGATTTCCCTTTCCCTCCTTCCCTTCTCTCTCCTGGCGGTCCTCTGTTTGGGGACAATTTCGCCAAACTTGTCTTTGCAGGTCTGGTATATTATGTCTCCAATCAGGTTAAGCTTAGTCTCGCCCCCTCCTCGCAGTGATCCCTCTAGGGTCTTGATCAGGTCCAAGTCCAAATTGCGCCATGCCTCTGCTTCATTTGACTTCGGCCACTTCAGCTTACTCCTTCTGGCTGGTTCTTTGGTCTCTTCATTTGGCTCTGTTCTGTCTAACGTGTTGGGGACTGGGTCTTCATGCACACGTGGAGGCTCAGCCTCCACCAGGGGACCTTCCTCTGTGACTCTCATGCCTTCAGCAACGTTAGGTCCTTCGGCTCTGTGGTTTTTTCCCTGGCTTTTGGTCCTTCTTGTCTCACCTGCTAACGCAGTGCAAGGTTGCTGTTGGCCTTTCTGTCCACACTTCGCTTTCCCCTGATGAATCCGTAAGCCCCTAAACGTGGTCACTTTCTCCCATCCACATCCACATGAAAATAAATTCCAGCACAGCGCTACAACAACCCATAATAAAATGAACCTTCACAATAGATAATGCTTTAATATGAACTCTGTAAGAGAGCTACATATGGCAATTTATCTGTTCAATAAAATACCTTACGGCTTACGCTATCTCTGGATCGCTTTTACAACATTTCAAATTCTTCAGTTTTCACCATCTCCAAACAGCCAATGTTGATTCCCGTATTATTACGAGCTCGGTCACATTCTCTTTTTGAGAGACTCTCCTCTGTTCTGCGTTTAAAAAAAAAAAGTGATTCCCGGAGGTTCGAGATTTAGCGTGCTCCATGTTACCTTTCTTGCTCGATGTGGCAACTAACCTATGCCACTCCCACACCACAGGCGTCAAAGGAGTGGAAGCCACTTGTCTTTATTTACGGATATGATGAGACACGCACGGGCGAGGGACACATGTATGCAATTTCCCACGAAAACCATCCCGTTGGGTCTAAAATATAAAAAACTTTAAATAGTGAATTTACCATAGTGTATCAGGCAGAGGTGGACAAAATACACAACTCCATTACTTGAGTAAAAGTATAGATACTACAGTGTTACTCAAGTAAAAGTACTTTTTACTTAAGTAAAAGTACAGAAGTATTGCTTTTAAAAGTACTTAAAGGGTTAGTTCACCCAAAAATGAAAATTATGTCATTAATGGCTCCAAGTCTCCAAGACTCCAATCTCATTCATGTCGTTCCAAGCCCGTAAGACCTCCGTTCATCTTCGGAACACAGTTTAAGATATTTAGATTTAGTCTGAGAGTTTTCTGTCCCTCCATTGAAAATGTATGTACGGTATACTGTCCTTGTCCAGAAAGGAAATAAAGACATCATCAAAGCAGTCCATGTGACATCAGTGGGTTAGTTAGAATGTTTTGAAGCATCGAGAATACATTTTGGTCCAAAAATAACAAAAACTACGACTTTATTCAGCATTGTATTGTCTTCCGGTTCGTTGTCAAGCCGCGTTCAGTGACGCTGATGACGTAAGACGCTGCTGACGTGTTATCAGTGCGCCCAAGCTTCGTTTACAGTCTGAGGCAGACGCACGCTGTAAACAAAACAATCTTCGCAAACATGTCTAAGGATTTCGACACAGAGGAAGACTTGCATTTTTTTGCTCAGCCATATTTATTTGAACCCGAATACACGGACACACCAGATAACACGTCAGCAGCGTCTTACGTCACTGCGGACTCGTGAACGCGGCTTGACAACAGAACCGGAAGACAACACAATGCTGAATAAAGTCATAGTTTTTGTTATTTTTGGACCAAAATGTATTTTCGATGCTTCAAAAAATTCTAACTAACCCACTGGTGTCACATGGACTACTTTGATGATGTCTTTATTTCCTTTCTGGACAAGGACAGTATACTGTGTATACATTTTCAATGGAGGGACAGAAAACTTTCGGACTAAATCTAAAATCTAAAATATCTTAAACTGTGTTCCAAAGATGAACGGAGGTCTTACGGGCTTGGAACGACATGAGGGTGAGTCATTAATGACATAATTTTAATTTTTGGGTGAACTAACCCTTTAAGTATGAAAAGTTTTATGTCAACACATTGTTTTATTATTGTTGCATTGTTGTATGAATGCACACACTGTGTCATCATGCCATGGTGGTTTAAGCCAGTCAGTGATGCTCCATCCGACATGCTAGCACTACCTTGAACTCATTTCAATACTTGTTTAAAAGTTACAAAACTGTCTTTAAAATCAAAATCGTAATACATTGTGTACATTGTTTCATTGTGTGATACATTGTGTTTATTTGACAAGATTATGCTAAAACATATTTCTGAAAGGACTTCAGTTAACGTTAGCCCAACTACGTTTATGAAGGCTAACTAACGTCATTGTCGAACCATACCTATGTGTTAGCGGTGTATCCACAAGGCTATGGCAAATCCTAAAAAAATTATTTGACCGACCATCCTTCAGACTGAAACTTTAGCTATAAAAGCACAGACAATTTCCATATGAAGCTTTCACCAGAAATCAAAAGTTTACATAACTCAATATCCTTGCAGGTTGGACAGCGATTTTCTGACGGTTTTGATATAGTTTGTTTTGGGCAAACAAAGCAAACATTTAAAACGAAACAAATCTTTAATCTTTTTAGAAAACTGAAACATACTTTCTAAGTATGGTCATGCACTGTGCCGAGGAACCGTCAACAAAAGTGAAAAGTACAACATTTGTCTTTCAAATGTACTGAAGTTAAAGTCATAAGTTTCCAGAAAAAGAAGAAAAAAAAACCTCAAGTAAAGTACAGATACTCAAAAAGTGTACTTAAGTATAGTACTCAAGTAATGTACTTTGTTACTGTCCACCTGTGGAATCAGTGTAAGACACATTTTTGAGGAAGGAGTGATGATAAGAAGAATGATTGACTCGTTATTTAAATTTAATTAATTTTGAACAACAACAAAAAAACAAAAAAGTTGCATAGTGTACCTTTAAGATAGTAGTCACTTTTTAATTTACTTTTGCTCCCTGACACATTTATCTGGCCTATCTTTGTGAACACAAAAATAAATAAATAAATGTAATAAATCCGAATGTTGCTAGAAAATGGCCCGAATACCTTGTTAGCATCCATCTGTGCTGTAATTACTAAATTCCTGATGAGCTTCTATCATTTTTAGAATGCAGTGAACAAGCACAGGAATTTCATCCACGGAGGAATGTTCTGGTCCTGCATCTCACTTTCCCATCATTGTGTCCTATGCTCTTTGATAGTTTCCTGTAATAAACTGATTTACTGCAGCGGCAGATTACATACGAAAGGCAGTCATCCCCCTCCTCACTGCATTGTTCAGGAGGAAATTAAATAGGAGAATGGCAGAGACCACAAAAAAATTTAGTATGTTTAATCTGAAAAGAAATTGGGGGCGCACAAGGTTAACCAGGCAACAGCACATGCACAAATAGATTTGCTGTTGTAAAAATCAGAGAGCACAGATACCCATGACTATTGGGCCACATGCAGTCTTCAAAATATTCTAGAGACTTTATACCCACAGTATTTTACGATGCTTGCTCTTGTTGTTTGTCATGTTAACATCTAAGCTTAATATTCATGGGAATAACTGGGTAAAATCAGCTTAAAAAGTGATTAAACGTTTTAAAACGAGACAGACAAAGCAGATAAATAGTTTACATACAGAAAGATAAATATAATGTTTGAGATAAAATTCTGTTTACCTGTTGACACAACCAAACATCCCTTTGAGAGCTTTCAGAACAAATTGCTGTCTGGCAACATTAAAAGCAGTTCAATAAAGTCTATTTTAACAGCAGCAAGATGGAATTTCTTCATCCTTCAATAGAAAAATCTGGTATGATTTCATGTGTAAATGAGATTTTAAAAGCTACCAATTATTAGATAAGGTACAGTACAGCCAGATGGTCAATATTGAAAAATAACCCAGACAAAGTAAATATAATAATTAACTACTTTAATTACCTCATTCATTAAAGAGCAACTTATTAAATGAACATGAAATAATGATATTAGTTGAAATAATTTTAATATGTGAGAAAAAAATATATGGAACTACAATATATTCCTATGCAGGAAATTGGATTCCAGTGACAAATCAGACCACAAACCAACCAGAATTAAGTACTCCAGAGAGTAGAGTTTTAAATATATCACATAGCCATCATGTAAATGAAAGCTGAACTCATACCAGCCATAAAATCATAAATCAAAGCAGCGATTCAAAATAACAGGAAACACTTAATGGATAAAACAGGAAACATTTGATGGATGACTGTATGTGCTGCATGATTTGAAATTAACTAAAGTGGAAGGCCAATCAATTCTCTAAGGGTCACCAATTTGCAACTCATTTGGGCATAAATGGCTAGCAACTACAGTTAAGTTAATTTAAAAAAAAAAGTTCTGTGCATGAATACCGAGTTCAACTTCAAGCTACCTCATTATGCCAAACAAATGAGAAGGTATGGAGCTCAGCGCACTTAGTGACATCACTGCTTACATCGTTGTTGTGCTACTTCATCAGACTCGAGGAGAATATGCATCTCCATATCAAATGGCAGGTGCACAATTTCAGCTTTGATTTTCTGCCACATCCTACGTCATAGCGCGTTGTGTCCTACTGTAACCAAGCCTAATTTCAAACAGGAAAGCTGTGTCTTCATTGCATTGTCTGTACAACAGCAATGTTGGGGGTTTGAACAGATCCCGTTTAAGGCGAGATCAAAGGGAATAGTGTCTTAGCGTTCACACTCTGTTTGTAAGACAGAGAGTGTTGGGACTTACCAACAGCTCTGGGATGTTTTCCTTTTTGTATTTGATCATGTTTGCTATACCATTATGCTGTTGTTTGAGCACTGGTGCTTTTGCTAAATGTTTCTTTTTCTTTTATCATGTTGTTGTCGTTGTGTCACACTCCAGGCTACCTCTCAGACTTCCCCAACTTTAATGCTATAAACGAGGGAAAAAGTTTTCTGGGACAATCTTGCTGAATCAGCCAGATCCACCTAAACCTGCAGAGAGGACCCACTTGGGAACACTCCTCATGACCTTCTCAACCCGAAATGTACTGAAATAGCCAAATGTGAAAATTTGTTAATATATGCATCCTTTGCTGCTGTATGACAGTGGTGTGTTAATCCCACGCCTGAGATAAAGTGAGCTCTGCTGCCCTGAGAGAGATGCCTCTATTTCATATCTGGTATTTTCCGTGTACAGTTCTAGATTAATGGCCTACTTTCTTCAGCATACGTCAGTGATTTTTCACCAAACTCACCTTGTTTGTTTAGGCACTTTCAGAACACATTTTTAAAAGTTTTTGTGTGTGTGTGTGGTCGACAAACAGTACACTAGAAAAGTTTGGAAACACCCTATAGGTTTTATGGACAATATCAGCATAAAAAAATCATATTTTCATAAATGCGTTTGGAAAAGCCTAATTTTCTTCTTGATAACATGACAGACATGCCTTTTTGACAGGTGTGATGCTGATTAATAGATTACATGTTTCTTTTGTGATGAATATTGGATCAGCACACCATAATTCCTAGTTAATTCCTGGTTGCACTTTATTTTACAGTACGTGCATTTACATATATTTACAGCGTTCTTACCTAAGAAAGTACTATAAGGCAACTACATAGGTTAAGGTTAGATTTAAGGGTAGGTTCAGGGTTAGTACCTAGTTATTACACAGTTTCACAGTTATTAGTACATGTGGAACAGGACTGTAAAATAAGATGCTACATAACAGACACATTTAAACAGTTTATGTAGCTCTAGTATTTTTCTCTGTTTTTTAGTTTAAAATATTTTTTAATTAATAAAATTTGTTTTAATAGTTTGTTTTGTGTTCTAATCAATGCAAAGAAGATTTATGCCGACATTGTCCAAAACCTCATTCTGCCAAGGGTGTTTCCAAACATTTAGACAGCACTGAATGTGTGTGTGTTAGACCGGCCTAACAATCATAATCATTCACACACTTCAATCATCTAATCTTACCAGACAAAATTGATTCGATTATAAGTAAACTTTGTGTTAGAACCTTACTCTTCTGTGTCTTCGTCTGCCTGCCTGCACACCCCGTAACAACAACATATATATGTGACTTTTATGCTTAGATCACACATGAGAGGAGGAGAAACGTTTACACTCTAAACCAAAGATAATACCTAATTGGTCAGAAATCATCCAGGAGGCTGGAGAGACATTTGAGTTTAAAATCTCAGGACACGAACAAAGCATCAGACAGAGTCAGATCAAGATTTGGGAGATGAAAATGGGTTAAGAACTAACAGCTTCATTCAAGCCATCTAACTAATCTCGTCTAATTTTTCTTTTACTTAGTTTCTTTTCTTTTCCGTTGAGAGTCTCGAGTTAAGTTTTGCAGAAAAGTTTAGTCAACGACTCCACAGCCCTTTAAAGCCTCAAAACTTCAAGCTTCAGCCACGAGAAAGATTCCGCTTTCCATTAATCTGCCAACACACAGATGTATTTGGCTTCCCAAGAAAGACGTCAGACATGACAAGACCACCAGCGAATCAACGAACTGGGAAGCCCCTTTTTAAGCCAAAGACGCAGACTAAGGGAATCTCCAAAGACAAACGCAAGTAGCCTCCAGACTCTTAGCTGAATTGGTACATTGATATGAAATTTAATAACTCTGCCTAAGAAATGTTAGAAGGCTTAAATTAATGATTGATGGTTTGTTCAGGTCAGGTTTTACAAAGTGCATACATTGCTAGAAACTTGGGTTCCCTATCAACTACGCTGCGTAGTTACGCTGTGGGAACACCCCTGTGTGATTGTGTCGTGAAGCACGTGTATAATCAGTCCAATGGAAGAGCGAGACGTCATTGGAGGGTGACGTCATAGACCAGGAAGCTATAAAGCACCCCTGAAAACAGATCGGGAAAGCTTCTGTGCCTTCAGCAAGCGCTCTCTGTTTCAGTCCTTGTCTATTTATTGTTGTCTGTCAAGTTCACAATATATATATATATATATATATATATATCTTGGCGAGCAAGCAAGACTTTAAGCGTTGTGCTGTTCCCTGCCCTCGTTTCATCACGGGTGGGGACACACATCAGCTTTGTGTTGCTTGTTTGGGAGTGGAGCATGCCCAGTCAGTTCTCGAGGGAGCTGACTGTGAGCATTGCGAGAGAATGTCCGTGAGGAGGCTCCGCTCCCGCTGGGCGTTCTTCGAGGAGGACGGTTCGGTTCGCGCTCCCCGAGGTGCGGGTGACGGCGCACATCTTGGGGTTCTCAGATGGATCTAACAGCGGGGTTTGAGACGAGTCCTGCCCTATCTCAGCCCTTACCTGCTGGATCCAGTGCCTCTGCCCAGGGAGGAGAACCCTCCGGGGTTTCTCCTCCTCGGGTTGAGGCACCAATGCGGCAGCTATCCAGTTCCGAGGAATTGGCTGTTGCTAGTATTGTTACAGGTGTTAAGTGTTGTTAAAAAGAGTTTACTAGATGAACGATATTTTCCACACTGAGGTGTCTAGATCGTGGAATAAACCGGAATCATTCAGAGTTTTTAACCCGCAAAACATCCAACTACAGTAATGTTATGGGTGTTTCTGATTATGGTTATCTGACGGTGCCTCGGGCGGAAGAGATGCTTGCGAGCTATCTCTCCCCCGAGTCAGCGTCATCGTCATCATTAAAAGCCCTGACGCTACCCACCAAGCCTTTAAAATCTACTTCCATGCTGGTGGGTAAAGCATATTCGGCAGCAGGTCAGGCTGCGTCATGCCTGCACACTATGTCTATATTGCAGACATACCAGGCTGATCTGCTGAAGGACAGATGAACGTGAAGTCAGCGCGGACGCAATTCGAGAATTGTGTCGTGCAACAGACCTGTCTCTCCGGGCCACCAAGGAGACGGCCAAATCAGTGAGCCGGTCTATGGCAGCCCTGGTGGCCACGGAGCGTCATCTTTGGTTAAATCTGTCTGATATAAAAGATAAAGATAGGTCTGTTCTTCTGGAACCCCCGCTTTCGCCTTCAAGTCTGTTCGGCGACGCTATAAATTGTGTTGTTGATAGGTTTCAAGAAACAAAAAAGCAATCAGCAGCGTTCCAGAGGTTTCTTCCTCGACGTTTCGATGTCCCCGAGACTGCTGGGTGGAAAATAAATATTAAATCTGAGCAGTCTCGTCCGGCTACAAGCTCCTCACAGCACAGAGTGCAACAAAAACAGAGCATCGCTGTTCGGGGTCCTCCACAAACCGGGGAACTTGGGTGGCGGTCGCAGTCCAGGCCAACTAGGGGTAGGCAAGATCTGAGGACTGAAGACCAAGAAGGCTTGGACTAAGAAGAAGTCCTGACGCCAATGGTGTCAGGCTTCTGAGGGTGGTCCCCTCCAGGGAGGGATGGTTTCGAGAAATCGTTTCTCTTCGGCGCCCTCTGGAGAGCGATTCTCTGAGGAGAGTCGCAGCGCTGCCAGATCGGTGGTTCCCTGCCGGTTCGTCGCTTCAGGGCACAGAGATGTCAGCGTCCCCATTCGATCCTCCGAGGAGGGTAGTAGAACGGTCAGTTCGGTTGTTCCCTGCCGGTTCGCCGCTTCAGGGCACCGAAGTGACTGTTCAACCAAATCCAGAGGCCAGTCTCGAGAGACTGGTACCCTTAGTAGAATTTCTGGCAGTGTGGAAACTACTGCCAACTATTTCTCAGTGGGTCCTGCATATAATAGAAAAGGGTTACTGAATTCAGTTCGGTTTTCGTCCGCCCAGATTTCAAGGGGTCCTTCCCACAGTGGTGGACCCAGAGCAGGCTCTGGTTATGGAGCAGGAAGTACTGACGCTTCTGGGGCCAGCTCATAGAATCCGGTCTCTCGACTGAGGTCGTTGAGACCATCCTTCAATCCAGAGCACCCTCCACGAGATAACTTTATGCATTTAGATGGAAAATGTTCTCTACCTGGTGCAATAAATGAAGATATGTCTTTTCGATCACAAGTTCAGTATGGCGTACCACAAGGCTCAGTACTAGGACCGTTGCTGTTCACTCTGTACATGCTACCCTTAGGAGATATCATTAGGGAACATGGAATTAGTTTTCACTGTTATGCCGATGATACTCAGCTCTATATTTCTTCACGCCCAGATGAAACTTACCAATTCACAAAATTAACGGAATGCATAGCCGATATAAAAAATTGGATGACTAGTAATTTCCTACTACTAAATTCTGAAAAACAGAGATTCTAATTATTGGACAAAAAACTTCCACACGTAATAACCTAGAATACTGTCTAACACTTGATGGCTGCTCTGTTAAGTCTTCGTCGTCAGTTAGGAACCTGGGTGTGCTCTTTGATACCAATCTCTCATTTGAAAGTCACGTGTCTAGTATCTGTAAAACCGCATTTTTCCATCTTAATAAAGTGAATCAATCAAAACCAACTTTAGCCGAAAATAACATTATTCAAAATCGCTATAAAGCCAAAACAATCTCTGGGACCGTAATTTGTATGTTTATCTCTGTAAAGCTGCTTTGAAACAATCTCCATTGTTAAAAGCGCTATATAAATGAAGATGACTTGACTTGACTGGTGTGGAGAACGTAATTTTAATCCTGTTAACTGCCCGGTTGGTTCAGTTCTCGATTTCCTTCAAGCCTGTATCTCTGATGGATTATCTCCTTCCACCTTAAAGGTGTATGTAGCGGCTATATCTGCTTATCACACCCCTCTGGGGGCTACTTCTCTTGGGAGAGATCCTCTTATTTATCGTTTTCTCCGTGGCACATTGAGGCTGAGGCCTGCATTGCACTCTCGATTTGGCCATTGTACTTGAGGGTCTGGCCTTGGCTCCCTTCGAGCCTATTGAAGAGGTTTCAGAAAAGTTCCTTACACTAAAAACTTTGTTTCTACTTGCTATTTCTTCTATCAAGAGAATTGGAGATTTGCAAGCCCTTTTGGTTGCTCCTTCATGTCTGGAATTTGCACCTGGTATGGTGAAAGCATTTCTACACCCTAGACCAGGTTACATTCCTAAGGTCCCTACTAATTTTGCGGGCCCAATTGTGTTGCAGGCCTTTTTCCCTCCACCTTTTAATACCCCAGATCAGGAAGGACTCAATCTGATATGTCCCGTTCAGGCTTTGGATGCCTACGTTCACAGAGCTGCCCAGTGGCGAAGATCAGAGCAGTTATTTGTCTGCTTCGGTTCAACTAAGAAAGGTTGCCCTGCATCAAAACAGGTTATGAGCAAGTGGGTAGTTGAGGCTATCTCACTTGCTTATGAAGCGGTTGAACAGCCTTCACCTTTGGCTGCCCGGGCCCATTCTACGAGGAGTATGGCTGCCTCTACGGCCTTAATTTCGGGAGTTTCCCTTCATGACGTTTGTCATGCGTAAAATTCCATGACTTAGACCTCTCCACTCCTGGGGCTAGGTTGCTTGCTTAGTGTGCGCAAGGATTTCACACAGAACGGGCACTTGTCATTATGGCGTAGTGGGTATGGGGTTCCCACAGCGTAACTACGCAGCGGGAGTTCCCTTAATAGGGAACGTCTCAGGTTACGTATGTAACCTTAGTTCCCCGAGAGGGAACGAAACGCTGCGTTCGCCTGCCATACTTCCTGCATGCCCTGATCGACTTGCTTCAGGCTTATCAGAAGCTGTCGCAATCTGGTTTCAGGAGTGCTTTTTAGCTTCCTGGTCTATGACGTCACCCGCCCATGACGTCTCGCTCTTCCATTGGACTGATTATACACGTGCTTCACGACGCAATCACACAGGGGTGTTCCCACAGCGTACCTACGCAGCGTTTCGTTCCCTCTCAGGAAACTAAGGTTACATACGTAACCCGGGACAATTTCATTATTTCACTCCTCAAACTCATTCTTTCCTCACTTTCTTTCTCCCTTTGAGCTAAATCGACCTGTTTCCCTTACATAATAAAAAGTATAATAGTATCTCAGTAACAATAAAATAACACTGGATTGGATCAATGAAACCACAATAGGAGGTTGTCAGGAGGAACAGGTTCTGACCACATTCGACAAAGATAGGAATGCTAATGTGTTTTTGTTTTCCAGATTCAACTACATATACAATCATTTGTGAGTCAGCACTCAGCACTAATACTCATTATACATTAATCATCATGCCCCATCTTTATCTGTCAATAAAGAAATGTGGCACGTTCTTGGCTTTTTTAAATTCTGCTTTCGCAACTTAAGACAATTTTTATTTAACAGACACTGTGGTCAATTTAATTAAGACATATTAGTCCGTTGGTATGCACTACTTGCATTGTCTGCATTGGATTAATTGCTACTGCGTTATTATTTTCATTTGCAAGTCAATTTTGGAAAAAACCTGGAAACATGCAAGACTCCTTGCTACAGTAAAATTACACAACAACCTGAATTATTCATCTGGACTACACTCGTCACTTGTTTCTCTCCCCAAATCCTTATTCACGTGTCTCTCCAGGTCTGTTCTTGCAGGGGCTTAAAAACTGTATTTTGAAGAAGTGTATGGAAATGTATGGCTAACCTCAATTTTATGCAGGTCAGTGCAATTGGATCTATTTGATCACACTGGAGTAGCTGCATTGGAACACAAAGTGGAAATGCAATCCAGCAAAAGATTATGCAAAAATTATTTTGATATGAAATACACACTTTTTTTTGCTAAACATCCACCTGCAGTAGAGCTAATTGTGTATACAAGTAGTGCAATGTACAATGTCATTTGCATGACTAGGGGTGTCTCTGCATCAGTGTATGCGTGGGAGATAACGGGGGCTGGTGATAGATAATGGACAATTTGATTCGTAAGGGAAAATGTCTTGTGTGATAAGCAGGCCAATTTGTCACATGAAAAAGCGCAGAGAGACCACAAGAGTGATGAAAAGCACTCATAATGATCAATACATTTTCAAAACAGTACAGCATGTTCCTGGATCAACTTCTTTGTTGATCTTAGTTGATCCTGGAACAACATTCCAATTAAACAATTGGATTTGAGGGACAAGTTTACTAAACAATTTTTATGAAACGACTTGCTTGAAATTTTTTTAAATAAAATTAAAAAAATAAATGGCTGAATTGTGGTGACTGGTTAGTAGACGAGGTGCAGACGTTGGTAGCCGAGGAGCGGATCCAGCGAGAGCTGGATATTGCGACCGGAATGAAAACGTTTTTCAGCAAACGAGCCGTCTATAATCCCACCCACTTTGAAGCGGTACTAAACTGCAGTGGAAAAGCAAAGCGAACCGAGCCGAATTGTACCACGCAGTGGAAAAGCGAAGCGAGCCGAGCCAAACCATGCAGTGGAAAAGTGCCATTAGTGAAGACACATACAGTATCGCTTTGATGTGTCAATCAGTGCAAACAGCCAACCAATGGATGAGTAGGTGGAAATCAAACCGTCTGTTGGGCTAAAGCAGAAAACGAAGCGGCACAGCTAATTAATAAAAGCAATTATATACTGACCTTGGATTGCAATAATCATTGGATGGTTTACGGTGTAATGAAGTGAACTGAGTTATGATGAGTTTTGAAGGCTTTTTGAGTTGTACTAGGTGCATTCATATGCTCATGGAATGATAATGGTGTTTTGTTAAGTGCTCTTCATGTTTAGAGTCATCGTGCATGTGCAACTATCAGCCCACGTTTGTATTTCTATTACAGCAAAGACAGTGAAGAGAGAGAGAGAGAGAGAGAGAGAGAGAGAGAGAGAGAGAGAGAGAGAGAGAGAGAGAGAGAGAGAGAGAGAGAGAGAGAGAGAGAGAGAGAGAGAGAGAAAACCCTACAAAACCAATAATATTCAGTGTGCTCCCACAGATGAACTATAAAGCTGATTATTTTGCTTAATATTGGGCCATTTTTATATACATAAAACAATTAAAATCACTGTTACTCTGTTTAATGAGGGAAAACTTTCCTCAAATTAAGAAAATACTACAGGTTTATACGTAGTATTATCTTTTTTTTTAATAAAAAATAAATAAAAAAATTATTCTCTTTTAAATCTTTCCTTCCCTTTTAAATCTTCCCTTGTCTGGCTTTTGCTACTCTGAGCAATGCCTGAACTTTGTATTTTGAGCACGTCTTGCGTCGTTCTTCCCTCTTCACGATGACTCGCTTGCTTTAGTCCTCAGATGTAAGTCGCTTTAGATAAAAGCGTCTGCTAAATGACTAAATGTAAATGTAAATGTATATAATATCTGTGGCATGTGCTCATTTTCCACAGAAAACAAATTAACTGCATTGAAGAATTTACAATGGAAGCAATTTTTTACAAGCTATCATAAAATTGTCTATTTACCGATATGACAACTGACAATGTTTATGACAATTCCTTAAATTGTAATCATAATATTGACAACAAAACGTTAGCATGCTCTTTATATTTTCCATTTAAATGACATAATGCCTTCCTTCTATTCAGCTTCCTTCTAACATCAAAAGTGATTGAAATCGCAAGTAGGGATTCCTGCCATTATCTCTAGTTTGTAAACGGATGCTAAAATCATAACTCAATGAATTATGTAAAAATCACAATGGGTAGTTGCCAAATGCATATTAATATCATACATTGTTTGCCTTCATTAGTTCTTTTAAATGGTCCTGCAGTGTGACAAATGAATTCACAAAAGCGCAAATATCCCATGATGAATCTCAACAAATATGAGGTCATAAAAATACCCAGTAATAAAATTAAACTTTGATAAATGTGGTTTAAAGTTTTTGATGTAGTTTATCAAGTCACACCTTTCACAGTACTCCTAAAAGAATAGGCAAGAAGTACCCGGATGACTTACTTACGGCGAGATTCTAAAGTATGATGGACACTCTATCCCATGAGGCCACGGGAGAGGATTTATCAATGGTAGTGAAGCGATGTAACTGACACTGGTAGGTCACATGATAATGACAACATGGCGAACGTGGTACGTCCAGTTTACATTAATAAAAAAGAAAATTGTTCATATAGACAAAATCAGTAAATGAAAGAATGGGGTGGGGGGGGGGGGGGGGGCCGCAGGGTTATTTTTTGAAAAGGACAGTGATTTTAAAGTGTCTATATTTTCAATTAGTATTCATTTAAAAGTGACCGTAGTTGCCATCCTTGAGTGCACAAAATGTTCAATAGGGCATTTTTACTCTGACTCATCTGATTTGTTCTCTAGTTATTTAGCATCATACTCAGGTACAGTGTCATGATGTCATGTCTAATTCAACTCACATCAGTCAGCCATGTACAATGAGCTCTTATGACTTCAGGTGCACTCCACGGTCACATCACTCCAATGTGGAGAGAGACTTTCAGCTCTTGTTATTTGAATAATTGCATTAAAATCACTATTATGCTCTGACAGAAGGGAAAAGCAAGAATGAGACATGTTAGAAGCTGATATGCTCGGCTGATGCTTTCATAACTTGCCCTTAATGTGCTCCCTCAAGCTTCTTCTCAAATTAACTGATATCCATGGAAATGGAGAAAGAGCGGTGCGTCAGCATTTGTCACAATGGTGATGAAATCAGTGAGATGAATTTCAGCCCATCTGTCCATCAGAAAGATGATCTTTTTACAGGACAAACGAATACATTTTTTGTCTACCAACCCTAGTTTAAGCATTCTTCGTCAACATCACAAACCTATCACTATTGAATCTGTTCTGTATAAAACTGAGCCCTAAATAAATTACATGGCTGATGCAACAATATTGTACCTTTTCCTTGAGCTCAGATGAAATAGTTCTACCCCTCTCCATCCCAACCCCCACCCATCCGTCACGGCCCGAACAGCACAGAAGGCGTAGGTGTTGCTCTTGTGCCGCAAATGCTTGTGATCCGAACCCCTGGTTAGCAAACGTCAGGAGAGATCAAGCTTGCTCCTGGTTAACACACTGAGAGCGGCGTGTTCTCCTTTCTTCATCTTGTGGAAGGCCTTTCACATCCTCCTCTTCTCCTCCTCTTACTCTAGGCAATGAAAGAGGGAAGGAGTTTGGGAATGGTGTACCTCCCTCACACTGGCTTCTCAGGGGATGAACGATGCCTGCTGTGTGTTCCTTGTGTGTGGGAGGTTTGGGGAGCAACTTCTCCAGCATTAATTAGCTGATTATCATGGTTAAAAATGGGAAGGGGAATTAATTTTTGACAAGGCCTGTGTTTTTTCTTCTTCTACGGAGGGCATCTTTTATTTGCTTTGAATTATTGAGTTCACTTCAGTTCCATGTTGTTTTTTTTAACAGCATAATCTGGACAGCTGATTATTTTTGAGTAAATACATTCCCTCACTTGAGAGCATTTTTTATTATTATTGTGTGGTATTCTATGGAAAGTTTTTTTTATAAAGCATTGCATAATCCATCCTGAAAATGTTTATTTAGGTTTTAGACAGAGAGTTTTCTGATACACACGTTTTAAATGCTAATGCTATGGTCAATTAGCTATTAATGCATGTTTAATGAAGAGTTTGCTATTGGTAATGCATTCCTGATAAGTACTTAATTCAGCGTATCATGTTCGAAGTCATTACTGCATGCAAAGGAAAAAAAAAATCTATGACTTCTGTTTGCCCTCCAGGACCTGCTGAACGATCTCTCTGATACATATTTATGTGTGCAGCATATATTTAACTATATAAAGCCACAATATCAACTTTGATAATACAGTGTTTAATTGTTTTTAAAATGTGGTGTTTTTTCGGTGTTTGATGTTTCTGTACTTAGCCTTTACACTTTTGCTGTTTCATGAATTGTTTGTGTTTCATAAATTTTTTTTAAACTGTTTATTTTCAATTTCTTTTCTAACATTGCCCAGTATATAATTACAGCATACCTCATTATCGAAAGTCAAAATGTGTTCAATAATCTGTATCTTTTTTTATGGGCAATAACAGTGAAAATGTTCAATAGCATTTGTAGGCAACACAAAAACAGAACAAAAATAATTTTCTGTGTCTATATGTGTGAGCATGCAGCCGAGCACAACACAAGAGCGCCATAGGACTGGGAAAGAGTTTGAGAACATAAATAGCGGCACTTCTCTGCTAGATATCAGGCATAATGGAAAAGCAAATCACTTCTCAGCCTCACAGCCAGCAGTTGTGTCAAATGCAAAAGATGATTTCTATGTAACAGCTCTGTTCCCTTGTGTTGTTTTGAAGCATCCAGCATGCAAACAGTAAGGATTTCAGAGTTGACCCACTGGAGGTAGAAAAGGAGACACTGTCCCCTGGACTATGCCATACATTACTGCTCAGGTTAACTCCCAACTGGTCTGTCAGGACCTGAATGACCAGTTGGTCTGATACGTGTCTTAGATGTGGAAAGGTTCTGGATGAATGCACGGCATACCTTTTGGAATAGCCTAAGTGGTATGCTTTTCTGCTGTGTCTTTATCTGTGAAGTATAGCACATAGGAATTCAATATTTACTTCCTACTAACACATCAGTATTTGCAATTAATTACTTTGTTTTTGAAAATTGAAAATTTCCTGGTGAAATCCCCATTATTAATGAAATAGATTGTGGCTTTGATGTATCTAATACAATCTCCAATCGTCGAGTTTCAAGTTGACATGCAGCTGCAATTTTAAGTAACATTTAAGTTATGTTAGTCGCATTAGGGTAGATTTAGTTACATATGTATTTTCAGTGACTCAGTGTAGATTATATAGTTTCACCAGTAGGTGGATACAAGTGTCTTTATAAATAACTTACTCAATTAAACAAGTGCGTCTTAATGAGATTTGTGATTTGTGCAATCACAGAAGATTTGTTCAAAACACTGGTTCATTCAGGAGCGATTTGAATCATCCATTAAACATTTCATTAAAAAAAACAGTGCTTGTGTTTTCTTTCAGCCAGCGAAAGTTAGTTGCAAAAGAAAATACACACACACTGTAACACTTTAGTGTAGGGTCAAATTCTCACAATTAACTAGTTGCCTAGCATGCATATTACTAGGATATTGGTGGTTTATCAGTACTTAAAAAAAGCACATATTAATGCATTATTCTGCATGACCATATTCTACAATCCTACCTAATAACAACTAACTATTAATAAGCAGTAAATAGGAGTTTATTGAGGCTAAAGACAGTGAGAATTGGACCCTAATCTAAAGTGTGACCTATATATGCAACAGAACCAAACAAGAGATTCAAAGCTTGTTTAGATAGCACCTCACAATAAAAGTTATAAAGTATGCATTTAATCACGATTCAAATATACTGACCTCATGACATTCAGCTGGAAATACAACTTTCTAGCGATAATTATTATGATAGTTAAAGCAGATGGCAGTTGTTGTATTTACATGCAATCATCTATGTTTTGGGGGCAAAGGAAATTAAGATCCTTTTCTTTGTGAAAAAATGAGTAGGAGGTTGGTGTTCTCTCAGAAAAAAAATGTATCTTCTGTTTTAAGCAATTAAACATCTTGTGTGAAGAAGATGACAGCCTCAGTAACAGAAGCGTCATAATATTGAATGGGTTGAAAAGATATAGCAAATATTCTACAAATAAAAGAGCGCAGCTAACACACCAAGACGTACTGATGCTCAGTGTGCTTTTTATGTGTTATAACTGTGTTCTTTTAAGTTATTTGTTTCTGTGCATCACGTGAAACAGACAAAACACAAAAACAATCTTGGTAATCTGAGTTCCCATGCTGGCATTCCATTTAACCAGAAAATGAGTCACAGACTGAGATAATGTCTCTTCACAACAATTGATACATTTTTGGTTCAAAAGCCACTGGCAAATGATTCTGAACAAAAATACCTAAATATTTAAAAAGAAAAAAAAAAGAAAAAAGAAAAAGGAGAGCAGGCTTGGTGAGTTATGCATTTTAAATGTCTTATACTTTCAGAGTAGCATGAAAGTATTCGTTGTATTACTGTAAATTGTCCTTTCAGAGAGAGATTTCAATTTGACTGCAACAGGACACAGAACTTGATTCTTTATCATCCAGTCAGGACTGATTCTGAAAGGATCAGGAAATCTTACATATAAAGTATGTTTATCTTGTCTATAGAAAAAATATATAATTAAAGGTTTCGGACTGTCTTTAGAAAGCAGAATGAAATGTAAAATTTTGTGCATATGAATAAAAATAAAATATGCTAAACATACATTCAGAATCTGTCATGACTGGATGATAATGAATTATCTTTATAGAGTTCCAAGTATAAAGTCGCAATGAACTGAATTTGCTTAAGTACAATGAAAAAATATATTAAAACCATTGTTTTAGTTAGGAAACAACATAAAATAATTAATTTTGTACACACACAAAAAAACCCCATATCTCTCTATATTTTAGGAACTCGCAAGAGGATCATATTTAAGGGGTTCTAGGCATCAGAAAGCTTGAAAACCCCTGATCTATAGAAGTATATGTATTTATAGTTTCCTCAATGGACTCCCCAGTATGGGTAATCAGTGCAAACCTAAAAACTCAGTCATGGTATCTTTATTTAGGTTCTAATGCTTTCTGCTCAGTTTCTCTCTAAAGCTAAAGCAAAACCCTCCTTACCAAAGCACAGACTCGAAAACACTGTGAAACACTCCGACACAGACAACATCGCCCATGATCCTTTAAGTTCCGGCCTTGAGAGTGTTGGAAGTCTAATGTCTCCTTTAGCCTTTCAAGAAGCAGAGCAGGAATGAGACAAGCAAAGTGGTTTGTTGTCAGCCTTGCTTGTCTTTAATCATTTATCTACGCAACACAGTGCACTCTTGATCGCAGATGACCCTTTGACTTCAAGGTGACATTCTCTGGCAGAATGCCTCCCCGGTTTCTGTTCCAAATCTCTGTCAATGGTGTCCACTTCAATCTGCTCTGTCTCATTCTGAAGTAGTGAGTAAACCCATCCTCCATTAACTCAGTGCAGCGCTTCAGTCTTAGCCTCTAGTTCTTCTCCATCTCCTCCTTACACACAGAATCTAGTGATTATCACAGCACGACTGGAGCACTGTAGTGACAGTTTGGGGATGACTCAATTTAAAAGCAAAACAATTAGAAAAAAAATTACATAAAAAGGATGAGAAAAACCTTGAGTAGAAAAAAACACTGCTCCTGAACTACACCATATATGATGAATTTGTGAGCGCTACGGAGTGGAAGTGGATTATGCCTTGAGCAAGGACAGTTTTTCTAGTCGGAACATTGGTGTTTAATAATGAAAATTCCCCTAATGGAATTTTTCAAAAATATTGTTACAAAGACAATGATCAAAAATGAAAGGTATATATATATATATATATACTGTATATATGAAATGTAGAATTTCAAATGACTGTTTTCTATTATAACATACTTTAAAATGTAATGTATTCCTGTGTTGGCAAAGCTGAATTTCCAGCAGTCCTTCATACATCATTCTAATTTGGCGATTTGATTTTTTATCATTATTAATGCTGAAAAAAAAGTTATGCTGCCTTTTTTAAAAATATAAAAGTCTTAGCTGTCCATTTGAAGCATGGTTCAACACACACACATACACACACACGGCAGTCAAAGTGGACTCTGGTACTATAATGTCTATGGGCAAGAGAAACATTTAAGAAACCACTTCTTGCGTAAATTTTTTTTGTTATTATTCTCATTATTCTCTATTCACTCTGCTGATTATGGGGGTACCTGGAATGTTGATAATATGATGTTCTCTCTAAGGCTTTCATTAAGAGAATAACCACTCATAAAATAGAATTATATATTTGCGGGGCTGCTTAACTCATTAACAGTTTATGTGGCTCTATTAAATCCATTTGAATGTTTTTGTATGCGTGCTACGGCTGTTGATGTGATCAAAGTGACACTGATGAGGAACTGGCTGACTTTGTAGTTTTGAAAAACCTGAAATATCTATAATGCATTGACTAATTCCACTTAAGCTTGTAAATGTTTAAAGGATTTTTCCACACATCTGAACAACAAGATAAGTGTAAAACGCTGTTTTTGTGTGCTCAAATAGAAATATAACCTCAACACTGCTCCAAAGAGACATGCTTAACGTGACTTACCTAAGTAGGACATGTTCCTGAATCAACATTCTTATTGGTCCTGACCTGCAACAACATTACTATTGACCAATTCGATTTTAGAAGCAGGCAAAGGTTTCCTAACCAGACGTGATGAGATTAAGCAATGCGATAAAAGCTATCTTCTATGTAAATCAGATATTTTTTGCCCTAAACAGCTGCAACATGAGCAATACATTTGTTACAGTATTTATTCATCTTTGTTAAAGAGTTGGATTGTCAAATGTCTGCGTTTTGTTGGCAATCGGCATATAAGTGCATATAATCGGTAAGTGCATATAATGTTAATAACACAAACGAATAGTGAATCAAAAGTTATCCAGGGATAATGCGATGATGTATTGCACGTGACTCTTTAGATCTGCCCACGGCACGCCTCCAGGACCTCGGCTGTTTTCGTAAAGAATCGGTACAGCATATTGTTGTTTTATAAATCTGATAAAACTAAAGACTCTTCGGAGATATGAAGAATGCAATACTACTCTATAGGCACTCAAGATTAACATGCACTCTAAAAAATGCTGGGTTGTTTCAAACCAAATATGGACGAACCCAACCGTTAGGTTAAACATTTGTATCTAAAAATTTAACCCAACGGCTTTGTTTGTCCATATTTGTCTAACAACCCAGCATTTTCTAGAGTGTGTTTTGCCAGATGAGAAGTTTATCTATGTATCATCTTTTTACTCTTTTAATTCATTTTACAACTGTATCATATATCTCTTTTATTTCCTTGTATAATGGTTTATAACTGTTCATTTTCCTTGCTTTTATTTTGGTGATTATATTAATTCCTTTCTGTGTAAAGCACTTTGAATTGCCATAGTGTATGAAATGTGCTATATAAATAAACTTGCCTTGCCTTGCCTTATGTGCCCTTTGTTTCAGGTCTATTAAATAATATTAGTTACAACTTTTGATTTTTGACAACTTTTACAAATATTGAAATTACCATTAACTAAGATTAACAAATGCTTTGGTATTTTTTTAGTATTAATTATTATTTTTGTTTTAGTATTTTCCATTGTAAACTATAACGTTAACAAATGAAACCTTATTGTAAAGTGCTACAAGTATATCATAATGTTTTGCAAAATGTTTAAAAAACAATTTTGTACCCCACTGACTTTTCTTGTGTGGAAAAAAACAGTCA
The DNA here is from genome assembly GCF_029890125.1 of Rhinichthys klamathensis goyatoka. NCBI lineage: Eukaryota > Metazoa > Chordata > Actinopteri > Cypriniformes > Leuciscidae > Rhinichthys > Rhinichthys klamathensis. The sequence continues at coordinate 3,959,920 of NW_026606647.1, read as the reverse complement.
TACTCAACCCGTTCCAAGCGGGATTTGAACCGAAGAGGAGGTGCACTGAGAAGGATGCTAACATCAGTCGCTAGCGGGAGGAGTGAGGTTTACACGCACAGCTCTTACTGGCCTACGTCCGTTACATATGCTTCAAAATATATTATTTTGTGTGTTTGATCCACAAGAGAAAGTCAGTCATGCACATTTGGAATGATATTACAGGGTGAGTGAATGACGACAGCATTTTTATTTTTGGGTGTACTATCACTTTAAGAGTTAAATGGCAGTCGAAACTGAAACTGGTTCAATCACAAATGGAAGTAGACCTAACCTGCAGTAATGTCTGCAAACGTCCATAGACAGGAAAGCCCTGATTTTTAAATACCTCCCTGAAAGCAAGTAGGTGGCTGTACTAAAGAGATCCAACTGTACTGGAGGGTTTGTGTGGGTGAGACTGGCTTGCCAGCATATTACTATCGATGGGTACCACAGTGAAGGATTTCCTTAGCTACACATGGTTGCCTAGGACACAGACTGACCTAGACGTTTAAAAATAGCCACCCTTGGTGCCGCCACGTGAGCAGGCCTTTTCAAACCATGCCCTGTTAATGAGGCAAATCTCATTGTGATTTGCTTAGTCATAACACCTTCTTATACACACACGGTTTACCTGAAAAATGGCCAGAGAGGAAGTCAATGCAAAGGAAAAAGAGAGTGCAACGAGCTGTCAGAATTCAAGAACTTACTGCCTTTTAAATGACTTTTGGCTCAAGCTATTTTACAGCCATATCACTGACTAAATCTTTGTTACCAAAGAAGGTCATAAGAAACGCGGTGCATAGGAGGACAATCGATTCAATGCAAAGTTAACATTACCCATTTTGGTACAAGCTTAAGCAGAAAACTTATCACTGCATCTTCATTTTCTTTGTGACTGAGGTGTCATCCTATAAAGACATTCATAGGAGATGCAATTTGTGACATCAAGAGCATTTTAGTGGAGAGAGAACAGCTATTTTTATTTGCCTGAACCTGGGATCAAGAGAATTCAGAATCCAGACAATGTTATATTCAGGGCCCTTGTGATTTCCTAGCACGCATTACTGGCAATTCTCTTCAGATGTGCCAGAGACAGATTTCAGCCTCTTATCTAATGTCAAGAGAAAGCTTGTGGCTGAGCTCATACAGCTGGAAATGTGTATGTAGATAGGAAGAGTTTGTTCCATTGAAAAGACAAAAAGAAAGAAAGAAATGTCCCCGCCCCTCTGCTAGAGACTAGAGAGGATCTTTTGAAGGTGCTGGACGGCAAGTGATGGCCATGGAAAATGACTATTTATAGAGTAATAGAATATATGCCAGAATAACAAGGACTGAGATTATAAAGGAATAGATCATCACTTACAAATTTAAAAAATAAATAAATAAAAATAAAATTAAGAACCACAAAGACAAAGATTTCAAAGTAATAATTCAATAATTCATAACATAATTAAAAAAACAAATTTTAAAGGAAAAGTTCATCCAAAAAAAGAAATATAAATATAAATTAACAATCACAAAGAAATAATTTTAAAGGAATATTTCATTCAAGATGAATAATAATAATAATGCATGCATATATTAAAATAATAAAAAGGACCAAAAAGACAATAGATTAGTACAATCGCTCATATGAAAATAAATATAAATTTAAAATTAAGAACCACAAAGACAAAGATTTAAAGGAAAAGTTCATCCAAAAATTTTAATAAACCTATATACATAATGCATATATAAAAAAACAACAACTAGAGGAAAGAGGAACAGTTCATCCGAAAATTAAAACAAAAACACAAAAACTAAAACATCGCATTTACATATATGTCCCCAATATAAGAGAGCAAATACTGCCAACTCCCCACATTTCTTCCATTTGATAAATCAGCTTCAAGACAGCGATTGTACCACAGGAGATACGTGTCTCCTCTTGACAGACTACAACGACACCTGTCATTTGTCTGAGAGAGCATCTACCTGACTTTGTAAAGCGTATCGGCAGAGGAAGCTGAAGGATGATGCTTAGTTTGATGCCATCAATCATATCTCGGCTTTCACACGGGATCGTTGATTTTCATGCAGGGCTTGACATTAGCTCAACACATCAGCCAAACGAATGCGGCTCCATCTCGACATCAACTGCATCATGTTGTCAACGCTTTTAGCTGTGCGGCAAGTAACAGATCAAGATGATAAGTAGAATGATCTCACATTTTAATGCAGATCTTAAAGCTCCATTAATTACAATTATGCTATCAGTTGCGGTTTAGGGACATGAGGAACAGGGATGATTAATGCTAATTTATCGGCTCTATTCACTGTCTGGCTGCTAGCTGACTCATGTTCTATAGAGCCATTAAAATCAAATTATATGGCGCTTGAGACCCGTTTTCAGTAGTGAATACTATGAAGTTGGCGATTTCAGCTTCTCACAATAGATTGATGAGCAAAGCTGATTTCTCATGTGGACAAAAATCAAGCAGCACTCAATTCAGCTTTGATAATCATGGTCAGCTATTAGGAGTATTCATATGTCTGAAGCACTTTTACAGCATCATTATATCATACCGTAAGCAAACCACAGTATTATTTTCAGTACAAATCTATTTCAAGCCTCCCGTGCTGCCATTCAGATAATCATGCATTGCCTCTTAACAGAAGCCCTCTGAAAAATTTGATCGTCTCGCACCGGCCATTTCTTACCCTTCCAATAACAAGCCTGCACACCCTCGGGTAGTCATAGGCCAAGGCCAAGCTTGAATCGCTCGGTGAATGGAATGACCGCTGACTTCAAACTGACAAGCAGATGTTGGCTGATGGCTGCTTTTCTTATTCAATACCTCCCTAGTAATCCTGCACTCCAGCCTGAGGGAGAAACTTTTTCCCATCGGAAATCTGCTTGCTGGTTTTGGCACCACAAGAATGTGCACAGACCCATGTTCTATGTGGGATACGTTTCGCAAAACGCAACTACGTTGTTACTAACATAGTTCAATAGTTCTGTGTTTTCTGAAAGCATAGTTCAAAGAAATATTCACACACAACATCACACATTTGTGTGGTTGGAACTATGGGAACTCGGTCAAGTCATACTAACCAACTAAACTTGAACCTTTGCATGAACTCTATTATTGATGCCCTTTCCACAGACATAGTTTAACTCAGATTGATGCACAAAAACAGATTTGATCAATAACTGTAGCAGCACATTTAAACCAAACAATGAATTATTTCTCCTTTTTAAAGCAAACACATGAGGCTGCAGTGCAAAATGTGCCATTCATTCAGAGCCCTGGAGTGAATGACAAGTGACAGCCAAGTTTCATCATGAAATGAGCTCTTCCTGGCCTTATCAGCGCAACCAAACCGAGTGAAAATGTGATTCAGATGTATATGCACCACAGTGAGTGCATGCGTTATCAAAATATAGTCTCAGTATGTAAACACCACTGCCTGATATACAGATTTGACAGGTCTTGATATGTTTGAATTCAGAAGACAGAATCGCTGCCAGTTTTGTAATGGCAGTAGACCAACGAACTGATTTCAATTTCAATATCTCTCCCACAGGTTGGGTTCAACAGTATAGTGGTATAAAAAAGTATTGCTACAATACCAGGATTAAACATATTAAGGTAACCTGACAACAATCACAGTTCTGCAGTTCAGAAAGCGTGAAAGCAAATTTACTGACTGATTTATAATTAAAATTGAATGCCCTTTACAAAGTCTTGATTTTGTTTTTGTGGTCTAAAGTGTAGTTTTCATGCTTGAATGTTTAAAAAAACACCTTATTTTTCACATATTTTACATTATTGCAGCACCTCTCTTCCCAGTCTGTCAGTAACGCTCTGTTTAGTTCCTTCTCTAAAGCCCCGCCTTCCGAAAAAGCGCAACGTGCTCTGATTGGTTGGCTAGACCAGTGTTTTGTGATTGATCAGCCGCTTTGAGCGTGTTTCGGAAATCTCATGCCCCTTACCATAACCGTGAGGTTCAACACACTACTAATGCAACTAAAACAGTCCTTACCCCTTTTTTGCATATGCCTTGGACAGGAATTATTTAAAGTTTTTTTTGTTCAAAATTCCATCAATCTTTCTTCCCAAATGTGTTTTTGTCTTACCCTGATTCACTATGGTAAGCCCGTTATAAGTGCTTATATTTTAGACCGCGCGGTCATATCCGTAAAAAGAAAGAAGTTGCTCCAGCTTGGCATGGAAACGTTGATAACCTATGTTGTAAAAAGTGACGAGAGGATGGCGTTTTTATTAAACAGGTGACCTTCAGCTCAGGATGCTTCCTCAGTCCTTAGCGATTGTACACATTGTAAAGACAGTAATGGTGACGTCCATTTTACCATATCATTCCGAGCGCGAGTCCGATGATGAAACATTAGAAGCACTAGTTATTTAACCCGGAACTCCATTGCAAGGAGGACTTGAGCAGGACGTTTCTCAGTGGTATGCTACTCATTTTGAGATACATTATGAGATGTTGCAATTGTTATTCCTCACCATCAGCTTTAACAAGAGTATGTCCATCAACAAATTGATGTGTATATTTCTAATTTATTGTGGTGCACATGAGGGAACTGTATCAATACCAGCGCATACGTTAGCCCAGCACTGACCTGAATGACTGATGTAACAAACGTTTGTAAAAGAAATCTTGCTCCATCCTTTACTCAAAGTAGTAAGAACAACAGACAACCTGGCATTAATGGACAGTTTTAGGTAATAGTGGTCCACAGCTGATTAACAGAAGTATTTGAGTAAGACGGCGAGTTAGCCGGTTAGCTGGAAACGTACACAATATAAAACACAAAACTAAGTATTTTGAACACCTGGCAGAAAATAAATACATCAATAATTATTCATACTTACAGGTTGTGATTCTGAGGAGGTGGACAGGGTACTGACCCATCTTTCAAGAGCAAGCGTTTTTCGAATCCTGCGATTTGAGAAGCAGTCATCAGTAATATGTAGAACCATCCCACAATGGGATTCGAATTACAAAAGACTTGTTTAGGCGGTTCTGAGTCAATTCTTTCTTTTGGGAGACAATGAAGTGCACTTTCGACTTACATGCACATACAGCTTTATTACACACTGCATGAAAGGGAATATTCGAAAAACCATAATATGGGCACACTAAAGAGATACAGCAAATGCAGAGTTATCACATCTATTCAGCGGTCTACCAATACTGTTTGGTATCAAGCCAACCCTACTCACAGGTACCACAGCTTATTGATCACGTACCATCTCTAAAGTTAGATATCCAACAGGTGGGCATAAAAATCTAAGGCTACAATAATCAATCAAAATCAACATTCTTTTGGGGGGAAAAATGCAACGAGCCATTGTCTCTCGCCGGGAAATGACTGCAATCCGTAACAGTCGAGCAGGAAGGAAGTGCAAGCTAAGGAAGAGATCAATGCGCAGTTGAAAGAGCGAAGGTCTGGGGGCAATCAGGTGTGGCCAGGTTCACAGTCAGCCAGAAAAGGACTAAAGCTTGAGAACCGTGCTTAAACCTTTACACCTTTTCTGTAGGGAGTTGTGAGCTGGACAAGGATACCGAGCACAGAGAGACAGGACCTTTTCCTGTCTCTGCAGGGTATTAACTGTGTTTTGTGATGCTGATAATCTGCTGAACTAACTAATCCCCACATTCTTTCATATAATTGTTACTTATAATCCTTGGGATTTTAAATGGCACATGAAGAATTAGGTGCAGCTAAAAGCGACCTGCTGTGTTGGGGGAAATTGATCCTGTCTATCCTCAATTTTCTCCTAGGCCTTTATTTTATTAAGTCTAAATGTTGTGTGCTACTGGAGAGGTGGAGAAGAAGATGGGTGGAGCATAGAGAGAACCAGATCTGCACCCGTGCAAGCTCTTTCCACAGACACCTGTACATTCGCTTTCCTGTATTAAAAGTTTATTCAGTTTTTCATAATCAGAATAACAACAAGCACAAATGAAGACCTCTTTTAAGACAACAATCAATGGCATATTAAATGTGTAGCTACCACTATTATGGAGCAGCCCAGCAGGAATTCTGGTGCCACAAACAAGAGATAACGAGAGAGTTTGTCCCTGTTTGACAATGGTTTTGGCACATCCTGCATACCAATTATTAAGCTCTATTTCGCTAATCTACCATCACAGCGTGAACTTGAATAATAATGGCTTGATTTAATTGCAGGTATTATCAGTTATCCTGGCAGTTATCCTGTCCATTACAAGTAAAGCTGGTTTGGTAGTTAGCTGATAATAGTTTTGCATTTATTAATGTCTGTAAATGATGGATGCCATTAAAGATAATTACAAAGATAAGTAAAGCAGAGTACACAATTTATTTAAATAAGTTAGAAGTTAAAGAGAGTTCTACGCCATAATAAGTGTAATTAGTCACAGTTAAAATAATTCTTATATATTTACTAATACAAATATTAATAAATAATAAATGAATTGTCTTTAATAACAGTATTTATATTAGTGTCTGTAATGCTATTTAACAACTAATAATAATACATTATAGGTAATATAATTTATATTTCTATAATTTTCTGGATTGGATCATTTGCATAATATTCTGAGTTTGCATTTCACTATTTTTATACATATTGAGGAATACTGAATGCTTTTGTGCAAGTAGAATGAGTAAATTCATGATAACATACCCTTCATATTTACACACATCCCACACAACGCCTCTGCACTTACTCCCGATTTCTCTCAACGTGGGGAAAGGAGAGGTGTCAGTCAATATGGGAAACCAAAGTAACTTGTGTTACTAATTAGAAAATGTAACAGATATTTTGTTGTAATTTTTAAAGTACTGCATTACTTTACTAGTTACTTGAAAATAGTAACCTGATTACGTAACTCGCACTACTTGTAGTAATGTGTTACACTTCTCATGAACATATGTGACCCTGGACCACAAAAGCAGTCTTATATGTATATTTCTATGGTTTGTTAGGATAGGACAATATTTATAATCAAGAAACTTCACTGCCGTACCGTGAGAGCAGCAGGCGTAATGATATGACGCAGCGCCTGAAAATAGTTCCGTTGTGTTGACGGAAGGTGGCCTATTTTCAGGCGCTGCGTCATATCATTACGCCTGCTGCTCTCATGGTACGGCAGTGAAGTTTATTTATTATTACGCAGGAATGAGAGTATAGTTCCTAGCCATATCAGCCTAGAAAATCGCAACTTTACATTTTCCGTCGGTCTTAGTGCACGATGTAACTACAGAAGAGTCAAGTTTTAAATAGGAAAAATATCGAAACACTTTGGTCATTTTTTTTTGAGAAATGCTAATGGTCTTGTCCACTTCAATGATGTATGCTAAGCTATGCTAAAAGTGGTACCGCCAGAACCGGAGATCGGCTGAATGGATTCAAAAACGGTAAAAACTCAACAGTTTAACTCTGGGGGAGTTGTAAAATGAGCCTATTTCCAAAAAAAGTGGAGTATCCCTTTAAGAATGGTTTTGTGGTCCAGGGTCACATATTAACTAGGTGACAATGTTCAGCCAACAGACAAATGATTTGCTGAAGCATTTATGACTATTATTCCTTAGTGCTTACACATTTGTTACACCAACTTTCCGTGCAACCTGTTGGCAATGGCTCCAGCTTGGTCTTTAATCTGTTTTTTTTTTTTTTTTTTACGTGGCTGACTACAATTTTTTAATCACTTTTAAAATCATTTTATTCACTATTTTCCCCAAGAAATGTAAGAACTGTTGTGAAAGGGTACAATGGTTGCTATGTCCCTGTACGTCACAGCCGACCCATGCAACACGATGACGCACTAGAAGTGCATTTAGCGATTCAGTTCCACAGCACAACCAAAACCCTCCCACTGGAATCACTGCTGTGACTTCTGCGTAGGTGTTTAGTCATTTTCTAAAGTTTCCACACTATGTAATACGGCAGTGGCCCAACAAAGGAAAGCAAAAACAGCATGAACGGAGCATGATGGGAGAACGGATGCCTTAGTGAGGGGTGTTGTTGAGTCCTAAACATTATAAGATCTCATTAAGATCTCCACTACAAGTACTATACAACAAACAGGCAACAATATATACTGCCTCTAATATATACTTTGACAACATATTAGCATTCTCCTCTTTTTTGTTGTGTTAAATAAAAAACAGTTTAAATAAAAACCAGCTGCAGAAAACAAATGCATTTCGCTTTGTTGGTTGAGCTGGTCCTATCACAGATGTGCAAATAACCTGCCTGACAATGTAATTGTGTGTGCGGCATTTCAAGAAAATGAAATTAGTACCGACAATAATATTTGGAGATGGAAAGACACGGTGTCGCAGAGCACGAGATAATATATTACTGTAAGCATATTTAAACGTTTCTCGCACTCCCTTTGCATTCTGACAACTCATAAAACCCACGCAATAAACCAAAATGAAAAGATAGGAAGAGAGTTAGATATTTCATGTTAATTGACTTCCATTCATACAGCTGTGAACGCCAAATTCCTCTGAAAAATGAAACATTTTGTTACTTCTTTTGGCTGAATATGCAAATAAATCATGTAAATATGCATGACTGGGTTCGTTGCAGAGGTCACAGCCTCTGTTCCATTCAGATGCAAGTCTAAAGAGAATGTCAATGTTCCAAACTTATACTACATTTAGACCTTAAAAACTTTCAAAATTCTTGAATGTTCTTGTCTGCTGTGATTTCTAAGAAACATCTCCCTTAAGGCTCTTTTAACACACTGTTAGGTGGCATATCGATCGATAGCTGCCGTTTCTTCAGGTGCTTATTATCCAACCATTCTCTCTCGCTCTCTGAGCCCTGGACTATAATACTTGGAAGTGAATACACACTCAGATTTTCAAGGATGAATCTGATGTATTGGGAGCCAAAGACAGAATTGAACTCCAGAGGAATTTAAAGGGGTAATATAATGGTTGATTGTACTGAAATGTGTGTTGGCAGTGCCTGTACACAACCATCATAAAATGATAAAAATCCATCCAGTGTTTTTGTTTTAATCTCCTTATATGTTTTCCCCTGCCTCAAATTGAGCCGTTCGATTTTGTGACGTCACACGCTCGGAAGCCCCTCCCACGATTGTTGATTGACATCATCGTTTCAACACAGACCCGCCCTCGCTCGTGAGCGAGCTGTCATCATAGTCTGCGCGGACCGGCGCGGTCATTGTTGATATGCTGGAGCACTGTCTATGAGCAGAATGGCGTCTAAGCGATTGTGGTGTTCTGTTCTTGGGTGTAATAACGAACACAGCAGTCATTTTAATGTTCCTAAATCCGAACCGCTGAAGACGCAGTGGCTGAGTTTTGTTTTTGAAGGGAATAATTCCCCACGAGCAACGTCAATGCTTTCATGTTTGCGCGAATCATTTCTCACCAGACTGCTTTATAAACGAGGGTCAGTATGAGCTGGTTTTGCTAAGAAGCTGCTCATGAAAAAAGGATCGGTACCAGCTATTCGTGTTCCTGCTGAACCTCTAGAACAACTGAAGTGAGTGTAACGTTTTATTAAACTTTATATTAATATTTATATTAATCTTTGTAAATCGCTAGCTGCTCGCTTCACAATGAATGCGTCTAAGGTTTACACTTAGGGAACATTACGGCATGTTTTCTATGTATGATGTTCTCAATATAATTCATAATCCCACGTTTATACTGAACAACGCGTTATGGTTATTGTGTTATTGTGTTACAAACGGTGTACACAGAACAGAGAGGCGGAGTGAGCAAAGCTCATTATCATTTAAAGTCATATGCACTGAAACGGCGTGCTGAAAACAGAGCTGTTTTTGACCAGGTAAAATAAGTGTTTTCTTAAAATACTAATGAGAATGTTTAATTAAAGTATATTACAAACTTTTAATTTAGACCCTAAAGATTCATACTAGCTTGTACAAAAATGGCATTATATGACCCCTTTAACATCCATGTGAAGAGATCTGTCACAGTCGTCCAGATTTACATATGATATCCATCGAAGCGCACATAAATATGGAACAATCGGCTGCTTTATTTAATTTCTTATACCAGTAGATCCAGTCGATGAATTTGTATGATGAACTATTATATCAAGTGGCAACTACTGTGCAAAAAAAGATATTCTTTTCCTCTGCCGCTTCCTATGCCTCAGTTTAAGTCTTTATATTGTCTTTCAGTCTCAAACTTTTTCTTCCTCTGTCTTTCCCCTGAAGCTTTTCCGTGCCTCAGGGGAGATGAAGCTTAAGCATTGGACTCACATCTCAGAGGGATAGCTAGTGGCCCTGCTTTCAACTAAAACCTATACAGCCATGTGTCACCTATGGGACTGAACTGTAACTGCTGAAAGTGTGAAAGAGAGAATGTGAGAGTGACTGAGAAATAGAGAAAAGGAGACACTAAAGGAATAAAAGTTCACACCAAAATTAAAATTCTCTCATTATTCATGTTGTTTTATGGAAAATAGCTGCAGATTCTTCAAAAATTCTGTTTGTGTTTGACAGAAAAATAATATAATTAATCTAATGTAATGTAATATTGACAGGTTCAGAATGACTTGAGGGTTAGTAAACAATGAATAAATCAATGAGGCATTTATGGCACTATCATATGTACTACTGTACATCCAAATAATGACAGAATTACATTTTTTGGGGTGAACTATCCCTTTAAATTTATCAAAACGACCTTTATAATGACCAAAACAGAACATCTTTATGGACATGCATTCACTCACCATATTTATTGATGACACAGGTCCAATACTATTTACGAAGATATCAACATCAATGACTGTCGGTTTAACTGCAGAGAGAGAGAGAGACAGAGAGAGAGAGAAATAAAGTAAGATGACATGAGACTCATTGCCACAAAACAAAAATGTTTGTTTTTTTAACTAATATTAGGATTTGTTTTACTCTCCAGCTGTTTATGCATACTGTGTGAAAGTAACTTTTAACAAATGAACTGTCTGTGCACCAAGAGGTCATAAAATTTGTGATGACATCACACTGCATAATCTTCTTTCCCTGAATCCATTTGAAATCTCTTTTAAAGGATTTCCTCTTTGAGCAGTTTATCACAATAATCTACAGTTTTAAACATTAGCTTGATTGACATTAAGCGTGGCTGAAAAGCACTCGTCACTTCTAAGAGATGAAGTGGAAAGTTGGGGGGCAAAGGAAAGGAACTGTGAGAATTTCATTATGAGTGAAAGCTTAGGTCTGACAACCCTCCATTAGGAAAGCATTTTCTGGAGCCGAAGAGATGAAGGAGGGGTTCATTCTTCACAAAAACAACAAAATGACAAAAGACAGTGAGTCAAGTACATCATATCATTCCGACAGCAGCATATAGTGTCAGCCATGGTAATGTTTACAACTCTAAACTCTGTGAAACATCTAAATTTGTTGTCACGATTTTTAATTTTCACGGCCCGGAATTTTTTTTACTGAGAGCCACCACAATGTTTTGTAATCTAGATGTATATTTAATAAATAAATAAAATCATTTTTATTGAAATAATAATATAAATAGAAAATCATAAAACTATGCGGATTAAAATGCATTAGGCATCACAAGTAGATTTGGAAAGAAAAAGTAGGTTGCTTTAATTTGAAATAATATCAAATGTCCTAATCTTTAAAGAATATAACAACCGCAACGGAGAAGAGTATTTTTTCGTGTTGCCTTAGCCAACCTCTGACCACTTCTGTCAGTCCAACAGCGGTCGAATGGGCACAACCCCCTCAGGTGTGCTTACACTTAAATATGAGCATGACATTTTCAATCTTCCCTCTCATTTTCTAAATGCCTTGTTCACTGAGTGTGCATCAAAATAAAGATTCCCATCTGTGCAAGAATTAACAGTGTCAGTTACTTTGATATCGTACATGCTGTCTAGAAGTAATGCAGACAGTACCACATCAGGGCCCTAGTTTACGAAGAGGATACATTTAAATAGTGTGTGGACTTCAAGGTGTACCGTGGGTGATTTATGCAATTAATCACATTCCAGTTGAACACATCCTCTAAATGAGACTTCAATTCTACCAAATGTTAGCCATGCAGCTTACTAAATATCATTCATTCATTCATTCGTAGATTTGATATAATGTATCCTGCTGTTTTTATGTTGTCTCTTATGTTTACCAAAGTTGCATTTATTTGATCAAAAATACAGAAAATGAAACAGAAATATTACAATTTAAAATAAATATTTTCTATTTAAATATATTTTTAAATGTAATTTATTCTTGTGATAGCAAAACTGAATTTACACATACACAAGGCTTTTTTTGTTTAAATACTAAAAAAATCAATTGTCTAAAGTTGACATCATCGTAGGAATAGGCTTTATGCCGAGCGTCACGTGACCAAACCGGAAACCGGGTCTCATTGCATCCGCTTGTCAGAGAAAGTGTTTACGGCCGTAAGAACTAACTACGATATCTATGGAGTTTTAAGGTAATCAGCTAACCTACTAAGTTCACTTTGTTATTGGTGTTTTATGCTATTTAAATATCTAAACGTTAGTGTGAAGAAGAAGAATTAAAAAACTTTTAAATATTAATCTGCACATGCGAGGGACATTGGTTATGCTCATTTTTGCTTGCTCCTTTTAAGTTATCTTGAGTAAAACCGCAAAAAAATTCATGAAGCACATACAAAAGACCTGAATCGGAAGCGATGTGATCTGTTTTCCGGCTTGGTCACGTGACGCTCGGCATAAAGACTATTCTTTCTCTAGTTGGGATCATCTCTTAAAAAGTGTGCTTTATCTTCCAGCCGTTTAATATTAGCAGCTGTGCAGAAGTTAGTTAATTAGCTTCAGACTTGCTGGTGCCACAATGGCAGATCTTAGATTGTATATACTAAAGTGTTGACTTGGGCCTCTCGTGGAATTCCCCTTTTTGCACTGTTTTGGCATAGGTCTGATCACGTCATCCCTGCCTAATTTGCTGTAAGGTCCTACACCTTGAAAATCTTGCTTGAAACGTTCAACAATAGTCATCATTCACTTTCATTATGTATAAAAGCAGCGTAGGCATTCTTCTATAAATATCCTTAACAGATTAAAAAATATATATTCAGCTGAAATGCTCATTTAATCTGTTGTTTTCTTAATTTGACTAGATTTAAATCTAGACTAGATTTGAAACCAAGACATGTCCCTGGCTTAGTACAGTACATGCTGCACTGCTATACACATTAAGCATTTATTAGGCACAGGCAGTATTCATACCTGTTTTAAACTTTTATTGGATATGTTTGATTAATTATAAAGAACTACACATTGCTGTCAACTTTGAATGTGATATGGGAAATAACAGCTAAGTACCATGAATATTTCATTACTCACGTAAGTCACAGTTCATCATCCAATGTCCTATTTCACAGCTGGAAAATTACATTTACAGTTTGTAATTGCTTTCAATTTACAGCAATGATACAAATTAGACAGATATTGTTGCTGTGCAATGATAATGTGCAATAAAGTTAATGAGCTTAGTGTTTGGATCTGGACACAGAATGTTTGGATGCTTTTCCATTTAAGATTTATAGATCTCTCCCTGCATGCCCAAAGTCATTATGCCTGAGCCTCACCATCCACACGTCTTCACTCTTCCTCTCTCACACCTTACTTAAGTCGGGGAGGAAGCATGGTTATTCCATGTAAACTCTTGCTTGGTAATCGTCTGGCAGCTGTGGGGTGCTGTCAGGTGAGGGGGTCATGGGTCTGTCTCCGACAGAAGATGTACGCTCATTAGAGTTCGACTAAGGACAAGCACCTGCATCAAATGTCACACTAACTCATTAATTGCTCTACACACACCGATGTGCCCACCTAGCCAAAAGAAGATAAGACAAGGAAAAAAGGGGCAAACTAGGTACAAAATAAATGTAGAAATTACTATTTGGATGCATACTACTTGCAGAAAGACAGACTAGAAGGAAATCAGAGTAGAAAACAGATGCTTAATTTGTGCAGAAACAAGCCAGGGCTCCATTTCACAAAATAAAAGCATTGTGAGCCAAGTTGATCTTAGAGACCATTGGTGGTTCTACGATCTACTTAGGCTTACGATACTTTTGAGAAATGTAGCCCAGATCCAGTACAGTATTTTAGTGAATCCGCCACCCCATACACCTTTGAAATGTATGCTATGACCAGTATGTTTATTGAAAATAAGGAATATCAATAATATTCTAAATAGCTTGTCATATAGCTTTTAAAATTCACCTGTACTAAATCTACACTACAAACCACCATGATCAACAAAATGATTTGCAAAAGCCTCATAAGCAACTACAAACTCCCGAAGACCTCATAGGCGACCTCATTATTTACAAAAGAACATGAAAATATTTGGCAGATACTGGAAAAAGATTCTTATAACATAGGATAGAATGTTATAAGACATTCTTATAACCAAACTTGTTCTGAGCTAAAAATACATAAATAATATAGTATGGCAGTTGAGTCAATTCAAAATGAATAAATAAAAAAGGTATTTGAGCGAGTTACTCCTTTTTTTAGTTCTCATTTTTTTGAAAACCTCAAAATCGACATTTTTCACTTGTCTTGCCTGTAGCTCGAAATGATCCCGTGAGCATTCCTTATGCCAGCACGGGTCACATGTCTATAAAGCCTTAAGCTATTGAAATAAGTATAGGTGTATGATGATCCTGGAATGGTATAACAAGTTTTTGCATGAAAAATGGAGAAAAAAAAAAGAATGAAAGAAGATAGAGGAATATTAGCTTAACCTAAAGTCTGCTCTGAACCCTGTGACAGTCTTGTGCTCTACCTTTCATTAATCTATATTCCCGCAGGAGCACTTTGGGCCTCCCTGCATCTACTTTCATGCCTCCAAATTATCAAACCACGTCGTGAACAATTCATCGGTGGGATTTCACGCTCAGCTTCCGCCCAACATTTAAAGAGCAATCTTTTAAATTTATTAGCTCTCCCTTGCTACAACCAGCCATTCACGCTCGCGCGGTAAATTGCACAAACATCATTATGCAATCCAGTCCAACACAGGTCTTATGTCTTGGCAAATCAAATCAGTGCAGAGAGTTTTGTAGTCTAACAACACGATTTTTGTCACATGCAGACGAAGGGATTCATCATGCATTTATATCCCATCATGCCACTGAGGGATATCCTTTCTCTTCAACACCACTGTAATAAAGTGCATGTGCTTTGAAATGCGATTTGACAAATAGTCCTTTGAGACACTAATGGCTTGAGTCCTATTGTTATCTAGCTAACATGTATTGACAGTGGCATAGCAAAATGCACACACTTACAATTTTACAACCCTCTAATGTCATGGGTGCTAGGTTGCTAAGATGTAAATTCCACTGGGCACGTTGATAGGTTAGATGAGACAGAACTCATAATAGCTGAGAAATACACACGTTGCCTATCTCACAAGAGCGAAGGAAGTGATCAGCATATATCCTGCTTGTAAAGTGACCATGTTGTGGCCGGACATTGTGTTGTGTCTTACATTTTCTGTCAGCGCAGCCATCATCATAGAGGAGAAACAAATTAGCAGCAATCAACCCTGCATGGCCACATTTAGCCCCTGCACCATTATGTTCCCTCCCAGAGCTGTGTGTCCATCGATGAGAGCATTAACATGCAAGCTTTCTGCCCAGAATCACCATAGACACACTAATTAAATCACCCGCAACAGACCGAGAGCAGGAATATTAATGATGACATCCACCACCCCATAAACAGCCATTAAAACTCTCTAAACACAGAAACCATGACCCTGTTAATGATGCAACCATTTAGAGGTAAATACCATTTGATGAAAAGTCTAATGAGCTCACTCTATGTCCACTATCTACATGTACAGCTATGTGAACATAAAAGGAAGTTCACAAGAAACCAATATGATATGTAGCAACCAAGTAGGTCTATAATGCCTGGAGAAAGTTATCTGTTACCTTTCCAAAACTTTTTAAAGGGTCTTGCTTGGCTGGGCAGTCAAAAAAGAAAAAGAAAAAGGAAAAGTCAATTGTATACTTTACTGATAAAACATGGCTGACGTTACACAAATAGTTGAACCTTGCATATAGCGGATTCATCTCTTTAATAAGCTCAAAAGAATGAGAGCTCATTCAAATATTGACTAAAGTTATACATTTTTAATTTGATCAATCTATTTTCTGACAAAACTATTCAGTATGTAAATGTACTTACATTTATTAATAATATTTCCCACAGCTATTAAAGTAAATGGAAATCTTTTAGTTGAACTTGTTGCAATTCTTGAGATTTCCTAATCCACGATGAATACAATCATGCAGGATACAAATGATTTGAAATGATTGTGCACTTAAAATTTCAATCACGTTACCATCCAAATGGAATTTTAAGTGAACAGAAATGCCATGAAATGCCCTTTGTATTTTTTCTTTTTTTCTTGCGCAGTAGTACATTATGTAAGTATAACACTCCAGATGAACTCAGACAACAGCCTGCACTATACAGTTAAAGTATACCACATTCAAAGGAGCTCCTGAGGAATCTATGAAGTATAAACCACCTTCTGCATGGATCATGCCACACTCATACAAAAGTATAAACAAGAACCCAGTTGGAGCTTCTTGATATCTACCCTTGTGCATCTAAAGGGGATCTATTTTGTGGCATAGTATCATTTTTGAGTATTAGAGTATTAGTAGACTGCCTGTTTTATATCTGCTAACACTTCATTTTTTTGGTCCTACAACAGACATTCTACTGAATATACGTAACTTATAGTTTACTAACCTGGAGTGCGTTTCCCGAAAGCATCGTTATCCAACTATGATCGCAATTTCCATTGAACTCTATTGGTAACGACGGAACTTGCGAGTTGCGAACATAGTTGGCTTTGGGAAACGCACCCCTGGGTAGGGGTGCACCAGTCGTATGTAAGTTCTTTCTTAAATGGGAACGTAAGGTCCACACCTTAGTAACTACTAGCTAGTTTGTAACCAACTCTGTACTTTATTCGGTTGCACTATTTGTTCTAAAGGCAGAACGTATCTATTAGGTTTTAAGTTCTCTGTAAAATAATGCATAGTCACATAATATGACGTTTACCCTCAATATTCCAATAGCGGCCTTCAAATACGTGAGCAGAAGTTGTGTAAAAATTCTGTGAATTTCAGTTTATCCTTTATTCTAACTTCTTTTGCCTCGCATAACTAACGGTAAAAATAAGTTTCCATTAAATGTAAAAACACTTATTAGGTTAAATAACATTCAGAAACTGTTCTTGAAACGAAATTAATAAGGATCAATAAATAAATACTGATACAAAAAAACCCATATGAAATTACATTTATTTATTATGACTTTACTATTACTATTTAATATGATTTTATTGGACATGCACGGACCAATGCACGCGCTGTTTAGGACGGGTTTGTGTTGATGAGCTGCTAACAAAGTAATCTTTCACATAATGAAAAGTCTGTCTGCTATTTAACTCCTGATTGGAGGCTTCCGGTGCAACGCAAAAAATATCTAGTAACTATAGAGTCCATTTACGTCAAAACTAGACTAAGTTGTAACTTACTCACAGTTGGTGCAACCGGCCCCTGAACCCTAACACCTAGGCTAGCCATAACCTAACAGTCTACTACAGTCTACTAATACTCTAATGAGAGTTAAGCCAGGTGCACACTGTGCGATTTACCTACGGTTGTTGCTTGTCAGACTGTAGGAACACGATGCCAGACTGTACGACAGTCAACACGCGTTAAAAACGGATGCACGCAAGAAAACTTGTCTGGAGTTTTACATCATCAATCAATGACACGTACGTTACAGTGAGCTGCATTACACGCGGGATTGAATGGTGGCTACAAAGAAATCGCGTACATTTATTTTGGTCAAGGTGTTCTGTCGGAACACCATACCCACCATCAGAATGGGATACCTTCGGTTAATGCGCATGGACAGCAGTGAAATTTGTGGAATTGCGCATGCTTTAAATTTAAACCATCATTTCAGCATACCTAAGATTACAAGCGGTAAGTGTTGGTGTATTATATCGCATATTATATACACATTACCTAATTGCATGCCTTGTACAATCACAAGTTTTAGCAAGTGGAGTCGTAGTGTTAAAACGTTAAATTTGGTGTTAACTCGAGGTTCTAGAGTTTGGCGCCATCTGATCGAGATTAAACACATCGACTAATGTTTTGCGTTTAAATGATTGATGCTTATTTTTCTGCTAACTGTCTGTAACCATGGAAAACAAGTGAGAGGAAATTTCCAATTACCTATTTGTAATAAAATATTTTTAAACCAGTCTATATGAATGTTTTTATAATTTATTTTCTTTTAGTAAGATACAGGTTATGAAGGGGTATGCTGGTAAGTGTGCAAAGTGCAAACTAACAAAAAATGATACCCCAACACTTCATTTTCTATGAAGCAAGACCTATCGAAACAGGGGCTATCAAAACAGCATACCCCTGTAGAAACTGTATTTTTATTAAACCAGGGGCTATCAAAACAGCATACCCCTTTATAAACTGTATTTTTTTTTATTAAACCAGGGGCTTTGAAACAGCATACCCTTCACAAACACTGGTATGCTGTTTTGACAAAGTAGGCTAAATTGACAGACTCCGCTATAAAACTCAACTTCCGGTATACTATTCTGACAAAGTATGTTACATCAAAGCCCGTCTACGGAAAGCCTTGGCACTTCCTATTAGCCCCATTGTGTATCATCTTGGTTGCAGTTCCATTAGAATTCCACTGGAGGTGATCGCGGGCGAGTGCAGAATGAATGGGAGTCTATGGGGCTAGACGGCTAAATGTATCTCTTTCTCCTGCTTGTCGTTGAATCAACATAGATTTTATTGTTGATTCCACAAGTTCAATATAGATTATAGACCAAAAGTCGGATAAATGAGTACTTATGTCCTTTCGATTTCTTACAGGTTAGGCCGTTGTTGGCCGGAACACACTAGCATTCTGCTATTATGTGACGTCATCACATTTTTGAACGGATTTTTAGAACAGATAAGTGAACTTAAAAATGCAGTTTTCAGCTGAGTGTATTATCTCAGTCCCCCCTTTTGAATGCAACTTTCAGATTACTTGACAAAAAATTACATCCTGAGAAAAGTGGATTTCTGGGGGTGAAACCCCATAGACTCCCATTCATTCTGCACTCGCCTGCGAGCGCCCCCGCATGGACAGAGACATGTTACTGCAGCCAGTCCAGAACCCGGAAGTAGTGGGTATACCGCTGGTATGTGTAGCGGAGAGTAGGCGCCCTCATAAGATTTCATCATAGAATTTTGACAGGGGACCCTACGGTGGCCCAGTAGTGCACAACACAAATAGGGCTGGGCGGTATGAGGGTATATATCGTTACCGCGGTAGAAAATGTCAACCGTAACAGATTTTTTTATTACGTTTATACCGCGACATGCAAATAAGTGGGCGTGGTTAACACACACGCAGCGTGCGTGAGACTGAGACACTGAGATTTGTCAAAGAAACATGGAGAAAGCAGATCAAGAGGTTCCACAAAGGAATTACGCTTTCTAAAGGGTTGTGATATTTTCGGGGGGAAAGGCGCAGCAGTCACTAGAGCAGTGCAGCACCCAGGCTAGAGGAGTGCACGCTCGCAACAGGGGAAAACATGAAGCTTGATAATAGCAGATCATATCAATATCGTAACGAATATAAATGACCTTAAATAATGTATGGTTATCTGCATCTTTCCGTCTCAGTTACTTTTTAAATCACATTCAGCATGACACGCAAGCGGATGCCGTGGTATGAACATCCTGCTTGTTAAAGCGAACGTATAATCCTGTATCTGAGGCAAAAATGACTAAATATATAGCGCAAGTTCTATATTTCTAACTCCAAACAATTGGCCACTGAACCAGCTAATAAAATCTTCCTTTGATTCGATCCGTGATTACAACTTGACACTCAAATTAGCCGATCGCATTTTACTGATGCAAAAGCATCACTGATGCAAAAGCATTTACTTGTGCGCGTGCACAAGCACTGAGAGAGAGCACGTGTGTCAGTTGTTCACCGGGCTTACGCACAACCGGCACATCCGGGAACTTAACTGTCAATTTCCTCCCCGCCCCTTTTTGGGGGAAAACAAACTAGACTTCCCAAAGACTTCAATACAAAATAACGGCAAAAACCAACGTCCGTACACAGCCGACAGGAGTAAATAACTTAAGAAATCACTTATAAAACATGTCAAGTAATTATATGTCCACCCTGCCTGCCATAGAGCGTAAAAGATACATACACAAACTTAATTTGGTCAATTTAAAAACATGTTAGTTTATTCTCCCAGTGTCAAATTGGTGTATCAACCCCACCCAGTGAGGTTATATATATTATAATGTATATTATAAGACAAAATATATACATTTAAAGACGTTTACTTTCAAAAACGAAGTAAAATCATTCACTGGCTTACCATATGGTGACTCGATGAAGTACGATACGAGTAAATGTCAGGGTAAGACCGGAATAGACAGTAAAAGAAAGACACCTCTGGCCACTGGGTGGGGTTGTTACACCAATTTGACGCTGGGAGAATGAAGGGACATGTTTTTAAATTGACCAAATTAAGCTTGTGTATGTATCTTTTACGCTCTATGGCAGACAGGGTGGACATATAATTACTTGACATGTTTAATCTTAATGATTTCTTAAGTTATTCACGCCTTTCGGCTGTGTACGGACGTTGTTTTGTGACGCTATTTTGTATTGAAGTCTATGGGAAGTCTAGTTTATTTCCCCCAAAAGTGGGCGTGAATCTGTTCAGAGACATTCTATGACGTAAGCGCCGGTTGTGCGTATGGTCAAATAATGACGCAGTTACAAGGTGTGTATAACTTAAACTACTTAGTCAACACAAACAGTAGCTGCTGCTCGGTTCATACTGCTCCTTCTAGATAGGGATGCACGATATAGGATTTTGGCCGATATTCAATATGCCGATATTTTCAAACTAATTTTGCCCGATGCCGATACCGATATATTTGTATTTTTTTTTAAGTGCAAAAAAAGCTTATTAAAGCTTCTATTAAAGTTCTCAGTCAAGAGCAGTGAGTGATTTCCTCTGTGTTTTGTTGTTTTGTTAACATTAACGGGATAGTTCTCCCAAAAATTTAAATTGTCATCATTTACGCTCTCAAGTTTCTTTCTTCTGTTGAAAATAAAAGTTATTTGGAAGAATGTGGCTAACCAAACAGTTGCTGTACTTCAGTGACTTCCATAGTATATTTAAGCACAAGAAAGAAATTAATACAGGTTTGGAACAACATTAAAGTGAGTAAATAATGAGAGAATTTTTATTTCTGGGTGCAGTATCTCTTTAAGGACAACCGGCAGCATATTATTACTGTCTCTTTAAGAACTGCACGTGACGCGTCTAATATACACGCATTTGACAAGCAGATTTTCTCTGTTTGCTTTCACTTTAGACATAACCAACTTTGTTTATGTAAACCTTGTGTGTATTTGACAGTATCAGCGCAATAAGACTCGAAAGATTAGTCCAGTATGCAGGCGCTGTGACAGGCTTTTAGTTCCTGTGAGCGTCGCGTGTACGCGCTCAGAAAAGCGGATGTTAGAACAGCGCATCAGCACGTGAATGACATGTTTAATTAGCAAGACTTTGACGCACATGTAAATAATGAACTTTTGTGAATTTCAGTGTCCCGTGAGTGTAACTCTACCTCTGCGTTTACATATGATGTGATGTGATGTGATTGTACGTCGCGTTGTACAGTATGTTGAGATGAAGGCGCCAGAATTGAACTGATAGAATGCACGATACAATGACTTTTCTTCAAAAGCGTGGAGACATTTTAATCGTCCACGATCAAAAACCGCGTGAGACGCACAACCATAGTTGGGAATTTAAGTTGCTGGCGCTCATGCTTCGTTCGCGGTTGTCACGTGCGCATAGGAAACACACCACCCTATCGGCAAGGCTCATCGGCAGAAATATTCATATCGGCCGATGCCGATGATGGTCATTTTAAGCTTTTATCGGCCGATACCGATGTTGTCCCGATATCATCGTGCATCCCTACTTCTAGTCACTTCTGAACTTGAACTTCCAGCCCGTTCTCATCCCAAGGCGTCATCCAACTGACGCTTTTGACCATGCGTCAACATGCCGACACACATGGTACCGCTTAAGCATCAATATGAGACGCGCCTCCTAGTGGTCTTACCCTAACCCTACCCCAGACCTAAACCTACCCATAACGGAAGCGTCATCTAACTGACGCTAAAGGGTGCCATGTGCGTCGGATTTAGACGCATGGTCAAAAGCGTCAGTTAGATGACGCCCGAGGATGAGCGTCTCATATTGACGCTTAAAGGGTACCATGTGCGTCGGCATGTTGACGCATGGTCAAAAGTGTCAGTTAGATGACGCCTTGGGATGAGAATGTGTTAGAACTTCTCTCGATTAAAGCTCCAGGTTGCCAGATATCACAAAAAGAGCAAAACAAGCCCATTAAACGCAGTATAATGTCACGTTTGATCAATTAACTTTCTCTCTCTCGTCTTGTGTGCTGTGTGTGTGTTTAGTGTGGGCGTGGTCACTGATCACTTCTGATCAGCGGCGCCAGCTGGTTTCACTTTGTATGTGGCTTTATATGCTCAGTAACTGGTGTCTCATGTTGTCAGATCATTGTTCGTCTCCGGTGTGTTCCTGTTCCTCGTGCCCCTGTGTATGAGTGGATTCCTGTTCTTTGTGTCGTCGTCGCTGAGTGGTATTCCTGTTCCTCGTGCTGTCGTTCCCGGTGTGGATTGTGTATATCGTTACGTGTTCTCTGGATTGTCTTCACGGGACTTCCACAAGCAGTCACGGATACTCACCACGGGATCACCGAGCACCTTCACGGAGGATTATCACCAGCACCATCAGCTCACCTGGGTCCCTGCGCCACTGTTCCATCTGTGTTGTGCCGTCTCGACCCTCGTAGTGTCTGTTCTGACCTACCTGTCATTGTGATCTTTAATAAAGCGTTATTTGCAATTGCATCCAGTGTCGTTCTGAAATGTCACAGAATGATCTGACCTCAATGGATGCAGCAAGCGCATCAAACTGGGACAACTTCGCTGCCAACAGCATCGCGAGGATGGACCAACAAGAGGAGGGCATTGAGAACATGGGTCGAGCGGTTCAAGCACTTGTGGCGCAGGTGTCCGAGCTCACCCAGCAGCTACAACATCTTCGAGTTCCCACTGCGCCACCCACACCGCCCGTTCAGCCCACACCCCCACAGGATCTGAGTCTTCGCGAGCCTCGCTTACCCACACCCGAGGGATATGCAGGTGAGCCCGAGTATTGCAGAGCATTTCTGACCAGATGCTCTATGCACTTTTCGTTACAGCCGCGGACGTTCGCTCAGGAACAATCCAAGGTGGCGTTTGTACTAACCCTGCTGTCTGGAAAGGCTGCACTCTGGGGAACGGCGGTGTGGGAGAACCGAGATCCATGCTGCGCCTCGTTCCTGGCACTCTCGGAGGAGATGAAGAGAGTTTTCAATCGGGCTGTGGCGGGTAGGGAGGCGGCCAGACTACTTGCCGATCTACGCCAGGGAGACCGCTCGGTGTCGGAGTATTCCATCCAATTCCGCACCTTGGCCGCAGAGTGCCAATGGAACGAGGAGGCGCAGTGGGACCATTTCCTGCATGGGTTGGCTGACCGTGTCCAAAATGAGATTTACATGTTGGATTTACCCGCGAGACTTAATGGACTCATTGAGTTGGCTCTTCGGGTTGATGCTCGGCTGAGCAGGAGGAGTCGGGTCGTCCAGAATCGTCATTTCGTCAGCACGGAGAGGGCACGCGCCTTAAGCGAGGACACGGTCAGCGCCGTCACCGATCACGAGCCCATGCAGGTGGGCAGAGCTCGGCTTTCCCGGGAGGAGAGAGAAAGGCGGAGATCCCAAGGACTGTGTCTCTACTGCGGTAAATCGGGGCACTTCATCCATTCGTGCCCGGTAAAAGAGCAAGCCCGACAGTAACAGTGAGGCTACTATCGGGTGGGATCTCCGCCGAGAAGACCTCATCATCTACTCTCCTTCCGGTAAGGCTCAGGTGGGCTACTCACTTTCACGACACCAAGGCTTTACTGGACTCTGGGGCAGAAGGTAATTTTCTGGACATTAGACTCGCTAAGCAGCTTCTCATCCCCATTTCCCCACTCCATCACAAGATGCATCCTTGCGCGTTTTTGTCCCATCGTTTATCTCCTGCCGAACGCAATTATGACATAGGTAACAGAGAGTTGCTGGCAGTCAAGTTAGCGCTGGAGGAATGGTGCCACTGGTTAGAAGGGTCAGGGGTACCTTTTATTGTTTGGACTGATCACAAGAATCTAGAACACATTAGAACTGCTAAAAGACTCAACTCTAGGCAGGCTCGGTGGGCACTGTTTTTCGGACGTTTTGACTTTTCTCTCTCGTACCGCCCGGGCTCCAAAAACATCAAGCCCGACTCATTATCTCGTATTTTTGATCAGACCGAATGCCCGTCTACTCCCGAGCGTATTTTACCAGAGTCTATAGTAGTCTCCGCTCTCAGGTGGGAGATCGAATCGAGGGTCTTATCGGCCTTAGAAGGGGTAACGCCTCCGCCCGAGTGTCCACCGAACCGTTTATTTGTGCCAGAGGGGAATCGGTCCGAAGTTATTCAGTGGGGACATTCTTCCAGCATAGCGTGTCATCCAGGAGTTAACCGCACCAGTTTTTTGGTCAGACAACGATTCTGGTGGCCCATGATGGCTCGTGACATCCGCAATTTTGTTTTGGCTTGCTCGGTTTGCGCCACTGGTAAGACTTCCAATCGACCTCCAGATGGGTTACTCCAACCGTTGTCAGTCCCTTCGAGACCCTGGTCCCACATCGCTCTAGATTTTGTTACCGCCCTCCCGCCCTCCCAGGGTAAGACTGTCGTTTTGACGGTCGTGGACCGGTTCTCGAAGGCGGCTCATTTCATTCCCTTGCCCAAATTACCCTCAGCCAAGGAGACAGCGGTAACTGTCATAGATCACGTCTTTCGACTTCATGGCCTCCCGATAGACGTGGTCTCTGACAGGGGTCCCCAGTTTGTGTCCAAATTTTGGCAGGAGTTCTGTAGGTTACTGGGGGCGACTGTCAGTCTATCTTCAGGGTTTCATCCCCAGAGCAATGGACAAACCGAGAGAGCCAACCAAGACTTGGAGAGAGTGTTGCGATGTTTGGTTTCCAAGAATCCTTCCTCCTGGAGCCAACAACTCCCTATGGTGGAGTACGCCCACAATTCGTTACCAGTGTCATCTACGGGCCTCTCACCGTTTGAATGTAGTTTAGGTTACCAACCACCAGTTTTTGCTAGTATGGAATCCGAAGTCGCGGTCCCCTCCGCTCATGCGTTTGTCCAGAGGTGCCACCACACCTGGAATAGAGCCCGTGAGACTCTCCTCCAGGCGGGGAAGCGCACCAAGGCTAAGGCCGATCGCCACAGGTCAAGGCCTCCCGTATACGTCGTGGGTCAAAAGGTGTGGCTTTCTACGAAAAATATTCCTCTCCGATCCGTATCTAATAAACTTGCCCCCAAATTCATTGGCCCGTTCCCTGTCACCAAGATCATTAGTCCGGTGACAGTCCGCCTCAAACTTCCTCCGGCGTACAGGAGAATTCATCCCGCCTTCCATGTTTCCAAAATAAAGCCCGTGTTTTACGCATGTATTAATCCACCAGTCCCGGTTCCCCCACCGCCGCGTCTCGTAGACGGGGAACCAACGTATTCGGTAAATCGTATTCTGGACTCGAGAAGGAGGGGACGCGGATTTCAATACCTGGTGGATTGGGAGGGTTACGGTCCGGAGGAGAGAAGTTGGGTACCTGCTAGAGACATCCTGGATCACTCTCTGATCGATGATTTCAATCGACAGGTAAGGCGTCCTGGGGACGCCAGGAGGCGTCCCTAGGGAAGGGGGTACTGTCACGTTTGATCAATTAACTTTCTCTCTCTCGTCTTGTGTGCTGTGTGTGTGTTTAGTGTGGGCGTGGTCACTGATCACTTCTGATCAGCAGCGCCAGCTGGTTTCACTTTGTATGTGGCTTTATATGCTCAGTAACTGGTGTCTCATGTTGTCAGATCATTGTTCGTCTCCGGTGTGTTCCTGTTCCTCGTGCCCCTGTGTATGAGTGGATTCCTGTTCTTCGTGTCGTCGTCGCTGAGTGGTATTCCTGTTCCTCGTGCTGTCGTTCCCGGTGTGGATTGTGTATATCGTTACGTGTTCTCTGGATTGTCTTCACGGGACTTCCACAAGCAGTCACGGATACTCACCACGGGATCACCGAGCACCTTCACGGAGGATTATCACCAGCACCTGCACCATCAGCTCACCTGGGTCCCTGCGCCACTGTTCCATCTGTGTTGTGCCGTCTCGACCCTCGTAGTGTCTGTTCTGACCTACCTGTCATTGTGATCTTTAATAAAGCGTTATTTGCAATTGCATCCAGTGTCGTTCTGAAATGTCACATATAATAAGCAGACATGGCAAAAATGTACCGGGGAACACATTTAAACATAACTAGTATAACTAATATCCTACAAAATTAAAAGGAAGTAACTAATTTATTATGAATAGAATAGTTCAATATAAAATATTCAGATATTATAAACTGATTGATGAAGTAAAACAATAACATGAGATTGAAAAATTATTCAGCAACACTTTATTTAAAGTTTAATTGCACCGATAGGAGTTGTATTTAATATGAATCATTTGGGGGTAGTTCGTCTAAAAGTTGATGAGTGTGTTCTGTTTACTATATTTAGCTATCAAAATAGTTTACCAAATAAATAATTTACCAAATAAAAGAAAAATCAAACAAGGTGAAGTACTTTTCATTTCTAAAGTATTTGGGTTTATTTATTATACAAAGTCCTTTTTTGTAGATTTTTCGCGAATAACTACATATATACATAACTATATTGTGAAATATATCGTTACCGTGAAATAAATTAGTCATACCGTGAAGTGCAATTTTGGTCATACCGCCCACCCCTACGACATTTAAAAAGCAAACATAAGTTCACAACACAACGGAATTAAGCCACAACACAACGAAATGAATCCACAACACAACGGAAAATGAGCCACAACACAACGGAAAATCTACAACACAACGGAAATAAGCCACAACACAACGGAAATAAGCCACAACACAACGGAAATAAGCTACAACACAACGGAAAATCCACAACACAACGGAAATGAGCCACAACACAACCGAAATGCTCCTGACCACTAGAGGGCTCTCGGGCGCGATAAACTTAGTTTTCCTTGCCATTGTTCAATAGAGTCAGTCAGCAGTCTAAATATATCAATACCACGATTAGTTTTAAGTGTAACCATTGTATATCGATATAAAATATTATATATATTCAAAATAACCTACATGAATTATATCTGCGTATTTATACACGAGAATGCTTGGAGGCGCTACCACAGCGCATGATCCCTAAGGGAACGTCTGCCAATTCCACCGAGCGGTTAAAACGTATAATTTATTATAATATTATTTGATAAATACAAATAAAAACCATTTGGTGAATTGCAGAATTACAGGAAAGTAATGGCACAATTCCACCTGTAATAAGTCAGTCTGGCCACAATAGGAACCACACGCTTTGTAACATTTAAAAATATTTTTTTTGATTTACAGTAGGCCTAATGTTTTTTATATATATATATAAAAAATATTGTACTGTGCATACAGGGAGCTATTGGCACAATTTCACCTGTTGTAAGTCAGTCTGGTTAATAGGAACTACAACCGTTGAAACATGATGAAAGAAAAAAAAACTTTTACAGAAATCTCCTAAAAAATAATTGTTTACTGTAAATACATGAAGGGTATTGGTAATTTTAATTAATACAAATGATATGTTTTAACAACTTGGAGGAATTGACAGACGTTCCCTTAGGGATCATGCGCTGTGGTAGCGCGTCAAAGCGTTCTATAAATATAAAAAATATAAATATGCAGCTATAATGCACGTAGGTGATTTTGAATGATGGTTAGCTATACATACTGTTAAAACTAATCGTGGTGTTAATATATTTTTATAGACTGCTGACTCTATCGAACAATGGCAAGGAAAACGAATCGGTTACCTAACGTAACCTCGGTTCTCTCTAGATGAGGGAACGAGTATTGCGTAAGCTAGCTTACGCTACGGGAAAGATTCATCTTTTCTGAGAAATTGAAGCCAAAAATTATCCTATAATTTTGTATCTATTGTCAACGCAGTTCAGCTGCAGCAGAGCATGAGCAGGCTAGCTAGCAGCTCATTGGCTCGCTCACAGGGAACTGCTTAAGCCTATGAGGAGACACGAATGAACTCTCGGCCAATGAGAGACTGACCTGCTCTCATTGCGTCAGAGCCCGCCGAAACGGGCGTGGTCAGAGAGTATAAATTCGCCTCTCAGGCTGCAAATTCTGGTTTTCATAGAATGAAGCGAGAACGCTAGTAGCACAAGCACGGCCAGGAACGCAATACTCGTTCCCTCATCTAGAGAGAACCGAGGTTACGTTAGGTAACCGATTCGTTCTCTTACGAGAGGTTCTCTCGTATTGCGTAAGCTAGCTTACGCTACGGGAACACCTGGTCAACGCCGTGCGTGCTAAGCATCCACTATGAGTCCCAGGGGGGGACCCCGGGGAACCCTTATGAGTGGGAATAAAATATGTACATGAGACAAAGGCCAGCGGAGCGGGCCGGGGATTTGTGAAGTACATGAGCACATAAGAAGGGACAGAACGAGACCGGTCTGCGTGAATAACTCCCTATAGTGCAGCTCAACCAGAAGAGCTGTAACATACTAGACTGCTAGTAGTTTAGCCTGCAAGGCGGGAACTTCCAGATTATAAAATCTGATAAAGGTGGAGGGGGAAGCCCATCCCGCTGCCACATAAATATCATGAATGGAAATTCCGCTGGACCAAGCCCACGATGAGGCCATGCCTCTAGTGGAATGGGCCCTGATGCCCAGAGGGCATGGCAGGTCTTTTGACGCGTATGCGGCTGCCATGGCATCAACTATCCATCTGGACAGAGTCTGTTTCGAGGCGGCCAACCCTTTGGTGCGCCCACCGAACGAAACAAAAAGCTGCTCAGCTCGTCTGACCGGAGCAGTGCGAGTAAAGTATAATCTCAGGGCCCTGACCGGACACAGGAGATTAGAGTCAGATTCGCTATCGGATGCAGGCAGAGCCGATAGAGAAATAACTTGTGCCCTGAATGGGGTACCAATCGCTTTT
The DNA here is from genome assembly GCF_029890125.1 of Rhinichthys klamathensis goyatoka. Classification (NCBI taxonomy): domain Eukaryota; kingdom Metazoa; phylum Chordata; class Actinopteri; order Cypriniformes; family Leuciscidae; genus Rhinichthys; species Rhinichthys klamathensis. The sequence goes on along the minus strand of NW_026606647.1, from coordinate 3,930,531 downwards.
GGGACATAACCATGTCTAGGTTTGAGAACGACTAAGGAGTCATTGGGCCCAAACTCCAGACAGGAAGCGCTGCTGGACAGCGCGTGAAGGTCCCCCACACGCTTCACTGACGCGAGCGCAAGCACGGGAAGATAGTCTTGAGCGAAAGGTATTTGAGCTCCACGGTGTTTAACGGTTCGAATGGGGGGGCTTTCATAGCTTCGAGAACTATGGAAAGGTCCCAAATCGGCACCGACGGGGGGCGTGAGGGGTTCATCTTTCTAGCTCCCCTGAGGAAGCGGATGACTAAGCCATCTTTGCCCAGTGACTGGCCGCGCCGGGGTTCAGCGAACGCTGCGACGGCTGCCACATACACCTTGAGAGTGGAAGGGGACCTGCCCTTATCCAGCATCTCTTGGAGAAAAACTAGCAAGGAAGGAACCTCGCATGACCGTGGGTCCAAGTTTCTGTCGGTGCACCAATTAGAGAACACAGACCATTTAGACGCATAGAGCCTTCTAGTAGAAGCCGCTCTAGCCTGCATGATCGTGTTTAACACTCCTTCTGGCAAAGCAACGGGTAGTCGTTGATCACCCACGCATGAAGCGCCCAGCGCACTGGGTGGGGATGCCAGATCGTGCCGCGAGCTTGGGAGAGGAGATCTGTTCTGACTGGAATGGGCCACGGGGCTGTCTGTGACAGCTGAGTGAGCTCCGGAAACCAAGTCTGACCTTCCCAACGCGGGGCTATGAGGAGCACCGAGTGGCGTGTTTCCCTGATTCTCTGAAGCACCTGTGGTAGCAGAGACACCGGAGGGAATGCATAAAGCGGGCGGCTGGGCCAGGTCTGGGCTAGCGCGTCCTGGCGTTTTGAGAAAAATATTGGGCAGTGGGTGTTTTCTTCTGAGGCGAAGAGGTCCACCTCTGCTCTGCCGAATATTCGCCACAGCTTTTGGACTGTAAGAGTGTGCAGGGACCATTCGCCAGGGGGAATGGGGTTCCTGGACAGACTGTCTGGACCGTCGTTCAGATGGCCCGGCACGTGCGTCGCTCTGAGCGAGAGCAGGTGACACTGGGACCAAACTAGGATGCGTTCTGTCAGCCGGAAGAGAATTCTGGATCTGACACTGCCCTGACGGTTTAGATAGGAGACCACAGCCATATTGTCCGAACGGATCACCACATGGTGACCGTGAATGCGCGGCAGAAAGCGCGTGAGCGCGTTCTCGACCGCCAGCATCTCCAAACAGTTAATGTGGAGGAGAGTAGACTCTCCTGAGCTGACCAGGGGCCGAAGGCCGGTGAGCCCTCGCAGACCGCACCCCAACCCATGTTGGATGCGTCTGTCGAAATGACTTTTCGGCGAGAAAAGGTCCCCATGGAAACGCCCCGCTGAAACCATTCTGTCATGGTCCATGGCTGCAGAGCTGTGATACAGGTCTGCGTTACCTTTATCAGCTGGCGGCCCGTGGTCCACGCGCGGTGAGACACACGGCTCTTCAACCAGAACTGAAGCGGGCGCATGCGCAGTAACCCCAGCTGGAGCACTGCGGAGGCTGAGGCCATGTAACCCAGCGCCTTCTGAAAAGTTTTCAGAGGTGTGAGTCTGTTCATCTGAAAGGATGCGGCGAGACGCTGCACACGGCGCGCGCGCTGTGTAGACAGGCGAGCCGTCATCGAGACCGAGTCTAGCTCTATACCCAAGAAGGAGATAGTCTGACTGGGTTGAAGTGCGCTCTTTGTCCAGTTGACAGAGAGGCCCAGGTTTTTCAGATGGTCGAGGAGGACTGTACGATGAGACAGTAGCTCCCTCTGTGATTGTGCCAAAATCAGCCAGTCGTCCAAATAGTTCAGTATTCGCAGCCCCTGACTCCGCAGGGGGGCGAGCGCCGCATCCATGCACTTCGTAAATGTGCGGGGTGCTAGGGATAGGCCGAACGGGAGGACGGTGTATTGATAAACCTGGCCTTCGAAGGCGAAACGTAAGAATGGCCTGTGAAGGGGATTTATCTGAATCTGAAAGTAAGCATCTTTCAGATCTAGTGAAATGAACCAGTCCCCCTGGCGCACATGCGCGAGGAGTTTTCTGATAGTGAGCATTTTGAACGGTCTCTTCATGAGAACTTTGATCAGAAATCTGAGGTCTAAGATTGGTCTGAGGCCGCCGTCTTTCTTTGGAACCAGAAAATAACGGCCGTAAAACCCAGACTCGCTCATAGATAGAGGGACTCTCTCTATAGCCCTTTTGCACAATAGTTTCGCTATCTCTGAACGGAGCAGAGTCACTGCTTCTGGGTTCACAGTAGTCTCTAGCCGAGCTCGGAAACGTGGAGGGCGGCGGTGAAACTGTAAGCGATAGCCTAGCCTTATTGTGTTTAGCACCCAGCGGGAAATTCCCGGAATAGCTTCCCACGCTTTGAAGCGTAACGCTAAGGGGTGAATGGCTACATGGTCCCCGTTGCTGTACACAGCGGGCGCGCTCATCGCGTTTATAACAGCGGGACTTACACTCAGAGATGAGTTTAAGGGCCGTGTAACAGAGTGGGCAGAGGTGGGACGCGCAGATGAGCGCCATCTCGTGGAGGGCGGGCACAGATGTGCGGCGACCAGGTCCTCTACAGGGGGAATGGAAAGATAGCCCTTTTCTGCGGCTCCGTCCACAACGCGAAGCGGGGCGGAAGAGTCGGAGCGAGTTCTGGCAGAGAGCGGGGCATTCCAGGACTTTGTAAGTTCCGCGTGCAGTTCGGGCAAGAAGGGCGCGGCCCGTTTAGTGACGGGAGTCGAGCGCTGGCGGAAATAGCTGCCGTCCATGCGGTTGATGGTCTGCTCGGGGGGAGGAGACCAATCGAGCCCGAGGCGTTCGACGGCCTGTGAGAGGAGGCGCACTAATTCCTCCTCAATTCCAGCGCGGGTCCTAGAGGATTCTCGGGCCGAAGAGGCGTGAGAACCGGACCAATCCTCACTGTCTGAAGCGAGAAGCGAACATGTCTCCTTGATGTCCGCGGCGTCGTCGGAGGCGACAGAGCGGCCACTCGGCGGCAACTGTATGTCCGGAAGCGGCGGAGAAGGAGAGCGGGAGGCGACAGGCTCCGGCGGGATGAACGCTTCTGGCTGGGGTTCCGGCGGCCTTTGCGAGCGGCGTTTCTTCTTACGCGGCGAAGTCGAAGGCGGCGCGGAAGCAGCTTTTGTGGCCTGAAGTCGAGCCCGCAGGGTCGATAACGGCATCTCCTCGCAGAGATCGCAGCCGCCATCGGCGAGGGCGATCTCGGCGTGCTCCAATCTGAGGCAGAGAGTGCAGATGACGTGGCGGTCTCCAGTCTCGAGGGGAGCGCGGCAAGAACCGCAGGAGGAAAAACGAGACATCTTTACAAAGACGCTCGGCTCTTTTAGATACACACACACACAAAACAAGAAGCTTTTGATTAAAGGATATGAATCCGTCGGATGGCGCTAGCTTGCAGGACGGCTGAAGGTGGCGAAGACGGCCGGCTTCCTCAGTCTCCCAGATGCTCTCTAGAAGGTGCCTTTTCTACGACGGCGGCTTCTCTCAGGATCAGCAGATGCGTGTAGCCTCGCTGAAGAGATGAAAATCAGAATTTGCAGCCTGAGAGGCGAATTTATACTCTCTGACCACGCCCGTTTCGGCGGGCTCTGACGCAATGAGAGCAGGTCAGTCTCTCATTGGCCGAGAGTTCATTCGTGTCTCCTCATAGGCTTAAGCAGTTCCCTGTGAGCGAGCCAATGAGCTGCTAGCTAGCCTGCTCATGCTCTGCTGCAGCTGAACTGCGTTGACAATAGATACAAAATTATAGGATAATTTTTGGCTTCAATTTCTCAGAAAAGATGAATCTTTCCCGTAGCGTAAGCTAGCTTACGCAATACGAGAGAACCTCTCGTAAGAGAACTAACTTTATCGCGCCCGAGAGCCCTCTAGTGGTCGGGCGCATTTCCGTTGTGTTGCGGCTTTATTTCGTTGTGTTGTAGATTTTCCGTTGTGTTGTGGATTCATTTCGTTGTGTTGTGGCTTAATTCCGTTGTGTTGTGAACTTATGTTTGCTTTTTAAATGTCGTTTTGTTGTGCACTACTGGGCCACCGTAGGACCCCCCTCCAATAATATCGCGAGCGGGCGCCGTGAGCGCTGAGCGAACAGGCACGAGTAGTGAGTTGTCGTCGAAAAGATGGATAAAGCAAAAAAAGCGGCCGGGGGCTAAAATAGAAATAGCGCGTTCGTTTTGTTTTGTTTTGTTTTGCTTAATCGGCGGCGCTGGGTTAGTGCTGGTGTAATGCATTGGTCAAAAAAAAGTCAGCGTTAGCTTTTTTTCTGACACGCATGAAATGCGTAGATCAGCGGCCCACTGGTTGTTTTCTTGATTGACACTGGGCTGGCCCAATCACATCTTTAATGTGAAGTATAGAAAAATACTCTTTCTATTAGTATAGAAATTAGTACAAAACTTATGATGGGAGGGCACTCTCGCCTTGGGCACCAAATAACCTAGAGCCGGCCCTGGTCACACTGCAGGACTGTCAGTCAAATCTTGACACTGACACAGCCTGAACTTCATCTGAGGTAAAAATTTTATCGCAACGGTCACTGATCGGCTGTCGGTGAACGTGTCAAACTAAGGATCAAATACGTCAGATTTTAGCCTATAGGATCAGAGGAATCTTTTAAGATTTGCGAAATGTGTCTCAGATGGCCAAATCGTGGCTAAAATCGCACAGTGTGCACTCGGTTTTAGTTGACATGCAGTTGTAAAGTTATGTCTAATGTGGACCATCTATATAAAGTCTAACCATAATGGTAAATTAAAAAAAATGCATTTTACTATATCATATGATATGGCTTATGATAAAGCTCCCACTGTAATTAAACTGCAATTTGTATGAAATCTGTATGACAATTCCTCCCAAATGTCATAATCATAACATACACATACATACACTGAGTACATATTACAGTATGTCTAGCCAGAATTAAAAGGTCAACCAAAGCTCTTTTTTTGTTTCTTATTGAGAGCAAGACTGCATCTTTAGTCTGGAACTTCACCTGCTAACATCAGGCAACAGCATAATTAGCTCAGCGTCTGTGGTTAGACTGACAGAAAGTAACAATTTAGAGTGAAAACTAAAGGCATCTCAGCAGCTGCCTCCAAAGGGCCGGCGCTAGTGCTGTTACTTCATGTCTAGACTTTATCAAAGTCACACTAAGCAAGATCTAATAAAAGAACAAGACAGCTTTTCCATTCCATTTTGCACATTAAATTTTAATAGATATCCCCCAAATACTTTTCCTCCTTTAAAATACTGCTGTGTTGTGCTTTGCTTACGAATATGAACGGCTTGTATTTATTCTCTCTAAAGCCATGTGAACATCCATTCATCAGCAGTCAAAATGAAAAGTGGTGGGATTCTAGGAGGCTAACATTCGTCTTCACTTACGTCCAAAACCTAATGAAAGATTGCTCAGGCAAATCGAGAGTGTACCATCTCGGCTCCAAAAATGCAATGCCTCCTGAGACGCTGCAATTCAAATTCCATCCCAATCAGCTGCCTGCAAATATCCACCGCCTGTCGGAGCTTATATTAAGACCGCAGAAGCGCCGAGAGCCTGGTTGTGTTAGAAAGTGATACATTTTTAATGCTATTCACAGGGCTCTGTGTGGGAGGAGCTGAGGGAGGGTCAGACCGTCACAAGCATTGGGTAGTAGGAGATATGACTTGTAACTTACACAGCTGTGAAGTTTGGTGTAGTTGTTTAGTTCCTTTAGAGAAGTGTGTGTTGCCCTCGGGAAAATGTCTGTGCTCTTATTCATTAACCTCGAGTGAAATAACAGCAGGGGTGATTGAGCGCTCACCAATCAGCACTGTGGCTTGGGGCAAGGCGAATGTCCCTCTTGAAACATTTGCTGGAAAGTATTCTCATTCTTTTTTCAAGTCGTTGCAATAGCTGATTTTAAACAATTCTTTGGCTAGTGCCTAAACTGAGAGTGCCGTTTAGATGTGTGCTAAACTCTTTTTTTCCCTCAATGACAAAATAAACACACAGCGGTGAGAAAATAGCAGTTAAAAAAAGCATCTGATCATAGCGAAGTGAATGTGTATTCACCAGCTCTGCAATTCAGCTATAATATTCGGTAATATTCTGCAATATTATTGACTTGAATGCACTGACACTATTGGACGAGAACTGAACTGAGCTGGATTATGACATCACTGTTTTCTTCAGAGCTGGTTTATCCTTCATTAGATGAATTGAACTCATTGCAAAATTGATTAACTTTACACAGTTATAGAACCAAACTGAGTCAACACAACTAATTTCAACTGAATAATTACTGTTTACGATTGTCTTTTTAGAGCTGCTTTACAGCAGAATTGAATTCTGTTTGCATCACTGAATCATTATTTTTCTGTTTATCACTGTAAAGCTGCTTTGAAACAATCTGTATAGTATAAAGCACTATATAATTAAAAGGTGACGTCTCATGTTTTATATACCGCTTTATGGAATATATTGGTTTAAAGCAAGCAGCTTTACAGTATTAATCATGAAAAAATGGTGTCAGTGACTCTTTTAAATAGAATTACAACTAAAATATTAAATATAATTAAATAGAGTAGCCTACCTACTACAAAACTGGTACTGACCAATGGTAGATCGAAGGTGTTTCACCAGCCGCAGTAAACTTCTCTGAAAAGTTTGCTTTGGCACGCTTTTTCAAAACTCCTCAAACAATCTCCAAACAAACATAATTTTAGCATGATTTTAATCAAAATTACGTCACACCAGTTCATTGCTTGAAGTGTATTGAGGCCTTTAAAAATGCACATTAGCTAAATTTTGCAGCCAAAAAAGCTAAAATTGTCTTTTGTTGTCATTTTCAAACTAAGAAGCTTTCTGTCTGTGACCTGTCTGCCAAAACAACACCGCTCCCTGTTGCCGGGCTTCTACATTGCTTTTAAGGCTATAAAAAGACCTTTGGAATCATTGTAGACTAACATTTCCAATGAAATGCCTGTCAAAACTGCAAAATAACAGCAAATTGTTCTAAATTGCAAAGCTGAAATAAAAAGTACTGCATGCTCTTTAAAGTGCATTTCTTACCGGAAAGATCTTTCACATTATAGTGGTGTTTATGAGTCAACAACAGAGAATCATTGGCCAACACCTTTTATCTCCTCCTGTTTGGCGTGGGTGTATTCATAATGTTCTCACAGTATGCGATCCAAATTTCAGCACAGTTCTGCAACAAAGCAAAGCTGGTGTTTACTCTCCATTTACATATGAGCTTTGATTTCCAGTAAACCAATAGCACCTCGAGGCTTCTAATGGATTATAGTAGTATTTGTACCAAAATGCTGTCGAATATTACATCCCAATAATACCACAATCTGCTGTATTATTTATAACGTCACACCAGTTCTCAGTGTAGTGTGAAGTTGGCAATGAAAAACAAACATTGAATGTATTAATCGTCCAGATTTTCTTGCTTTGGGTGATTGTGAACTCTGTGAATGCATCATCAGCCAAACAGATGTCTTCGAGGCCAGCTTGCATTTGTGTTAAAAACACACACAAGTCCGATGACATAATCCACACATCACTCCATGCTGTTTTTACAGATTATAACTTAAATACTTCAATTTGTACAGCAACACAATATCTCTGCTGTCATATTGGCCAGACACTGAAAAATAGCCAAAAACTCACCGCGCATTAAAAACTGTCCATATGAGGTGCATAGACCTACAAAACTCCAAGGGAAATGGTCAATGGGACATAATGAAGAAAATGACAAAAAAAGCGAGATAAAACCATTTTAATGGTAAATGTTTCGTTCACATGTGACCTTTCTCAATGCCAAGTTGACATTTGGTGTGTACGACTTCGGCTGGATGTAACCAATCGGCGTGAGTTGCCGCTTGCAGTCGGAGAGGAGCTGAAAATGGAGACATGAAGTTGGACACTTTCTGCTTCCCGTAGTGACGCTTGTGTGGTGTTTGCCTATAAATGAATTAAATGCAATATTTGTCAAATACACAGACGTTTTCATTCAATACTTTATGTACTGCTTGATACAGCATCTGTTTGTACAAGAATAAAGTTCAGAAAAAAAAGAATAAAGTTCAACATAAGCCTATACGATTTAAATACCATTAAAGTTGGGTCCAAGAGCTTTTACTCTTTTTTGGAGCATTAGTGGAAATGTAGGTGTGTCAGAATAAACACGAAACAAACGTGATCGCTGTCATGTGGTGAATCCGGCCAATCATGGAACAGCTGTGTCGTCATCAGAGCTTGTGCAGCTGGTCTTGAGAAGCGGCGCCGGTTGAGTCATTAGGTGTGTTCGACTTCATGCAGACCGATCGGTGGCTGACTTGAAGCAGTGCCTGCCGGTTAGAAATTTTGTCCGACTTGATACAGCGCCGACGCCACATCACTGTGACGTATGCCATCAAAGTACCGCGAGAGCGTTTCGAGAGTAGCCGGAGGACTCAGCCAGCGCAGCGCACTTCTCTCTTTTTTCTTTTTTTCTTTATTGAAGATAATTAACAATACTGGCAAAGTAGCAAAAGTTAAAGAAATACGAGACTTCTTTAATTTTGTTAGTTAAAAGGAACTTCTGGGGTAGGGACCAGATTTTTTCCCAGTCTATGTTGAGGTCAAACTTATTCCAATAGAAGGATGCAGGAGAAATAGAGACTAGGTCCGCCTGAAACAAGGATCTAATTTTGGAGTTCGATGCTTTATAGGTAGAGAAACAGACTTTACCTAACGGAAGCTGAGTTGGATCCGGGGGTGACATTGATAATGGTGGAGAGATATCAATTGACCTGAATAACATACGAAGACCTGAGGGCACAGCATCAAAAACTATAGAAAAAACTCTTGGGCTTACTGGAATCTTATATTTGGCAAGAAATTCTGAATAACTGTAGGCTATAGTAGTCCATTCTTATTAAAGAGTTGACTGACTAATAAAATACCATTGTTGAACCAATTATCGTAAAAAAGCGACTTGTTCTTATAAACAATATTGAGATTGTTCCATATATAACACCTCTGTGGAGAGAAGTTATGCTTGTAAAGCAAAGCCCATGCTAAAAGATCCAGTTGGTGGAAATTGGAGAGTTTAACTGGGATTTTTTGTATTTTATAGTTACAGAGCAGAATAAATTTTAGGCCACCTAACTGTGAAAAGACATAATGAGAAATAAAATTCCAGATGGAAGTAGGGTGTTTGAGATATTGCTTGATCCAATTTATCTTGAATGTGTTGTTGAGAGAGCTAAAGTCTATGAAAAAAAGACATTGAAACAATTTAACAAAATAAACAAAATTCACCAACATGCTAGATCACAAAATATTGTTTCCTAACAGCCCATAGTAAAAAAAGGTTATAAAGAATTACACAATAAATACAAAAACAGAGTGACATATCGAAACAATTCATCAACATACTTGATCACAAAATTTGTTTCCATAACAGCCAGTAATAATACGCAAGTTATGACCATCAAATAATAAATCAATGTAAATGTAAATAAATAATATAAGTCAAAATGGAGAACAATTAGATGTTTATTGTAGATATTTAAAAAAAACTTGAATTGATATGCAAGTCTAAAATGAACTCACACTGGAGCCTTGACAGCATGTGACCTAACATGTGCTGATGTCTCCTTCACTTCCTTTTTGCCAAAAATGTTAAGCACATGGCAAATAGATTTTAATTTTATTGGCTGAAGGGGATGTCATATGCTATTACTATTTTTTGTAACATTATTATTAAATGTATTTTATTTTAAATGTATTGTTATTATTTTATGTATTTTAAATGCATAAATGTAATTTCTTTGCATCTATTATAAATGAAAATGTCCCATTGAGGGCTAACATGGACATCCAGCTGTAGATGAATAAAATGCAGATAAAGACATTTTGACTAATTAAACAAAGAGAACCATTGCGACAGTATATGGTTTATCTGTGTTCTTTAAGCCATCTCAGTTATTTTCATAAGGATAATGTATAATGCATTGTCAACTGACAAAGGCTTTATCACTGTATAGAATAGTATAAAATAATATAATTTCTGCATTATAGAAATAGTCCACAGAAGTTATTTTAAACTGGTTGTCATTAAGTCTAATTGTTCTATTGTATGTGATGGTGTGATTCTTCAAAATAAATAAATAAAAATAATCAAAGTAAAGATTAATTTGACTGATAGCATTATTTAATTTCAAGTTTTTAAGATTTCTATATATAATCGCAATATATCGTTATCGTGAGTTACCTTGGTCGCGATAATCTTTAACTGCTGTTAAAGTCATTTAATAAAAATCAAGTTAATTGTTACAGCCTAGAAAAAGGAAGAAAAAAAAATCCCTTCCGTTTTTACATTTCAAAACATATCCAGAGCAAGTATATTGTCCACCATCTGTCCACCCCTGCATGCCATGGCCACAGAGAGAATGCTGGTGCAAGAGAAGAAATTGCAGGGAAAGATAATCAACAGATCTTAATCAGATGATGTGGTCATCGCCAGAACCTCAGCGAAGCAGATGATGCCTCCGGAAAGGCTGGCGTGTGGGGGCATGTAAACATCCCTCGGGGGGAGGGGTTAGTGCAGCGGATCTGTAGCAGGGTAATGACCAGTCAAAGGAGGAGTTTATGTCACAGTGAAGTTGAACCATATCAGTGTCAAACACTCAGACGCACAGGAGACATCCGGGAAGATGGGGAGGGCATGATAAACAAGGCTGATATGACCAGTGGGCAAGTGATCTCTTTATCATCTCTTTCTCCCTCTCCTGTCAGGTCTCATCCCCCTTTCCTTTCGCATGCCTGTCTTCAGCTTTCATAACGGGTCTCATTTATGAAACATTCCCCCATATTTGTAAATTGGCCCTGAATAAATGGTATTAATAAAAGTGCTTCTTTCACTTTTACTAACACACATTTCTGTCAGACAGACACCCATTCCTTCTAGCCCATCAACCTCAGTTTGTAATCCTCAGCACATAATTCACACAATGTTTTCCCTGTAATTCAGCTATCCTTAATTGAAAAGGCCAGTTGTTCATCAACTCTGTACAATCACACATTAGGCCATGCATAATGCATAAACCTAAAAAATTACAGTACATTTCTAGAGTGTCATCAGTGCAGTTATATTAATATGCATATCTTTGCATTTATGATTACAAATTTTATAAATGAATGAGTATTTCTTCAATTATGGTCACTTGCATGTCCCAGGGGTTCAAGTTATTAAAAAAGTGCCTTAGCAAGAAAATAGCTGTTTTATTTTTTTTTAAAAAGTTTAAAATGTGATTTCCATCACATAATAAACATTAATAGTCTGAAGTGTCTTTTAAGGCCAGTAGTTGAAGACACATTCTAATATGCATATTGCTGTAGAATGTTCATAAAATGTTATACTAATGCTAAAAACTATTACTTGACTGCACTGATTGACAATCTTCTAAAGTGCCTGCATTTCAAATTTTCCATTCACATTGTTCGTCTATATTCGTGAATATTATCTAAACAAACAAGATTATACGGGTGCATAAAAATGTGCTCAAACTTTAAAACCATGTGAACATTAATTAAGCTCCAATGCAAACCAGTTTATGAGGGCCAGAACAACTTTGTCCAAGCTGTCTCTAATCCTCTCCTTCATCTTCCTACATCACATTTAACATTTTATTCTCATCCATGTGTCTTTTTATTTTATACAACAGTCAGACTTTTAGGAATTCTACATGAATGCTGGATTGGAGGGTTGTGTGTGTAAAGGAGAGAGAGAGAGAGAGACAGAGAGTGACAGGGACAGACAGGAGAGGAGTCCTGGAATTAGACCCTAGTCAATTAGTGTGACATACGCTGACAGAGACGGCACACAAAACAAAGCTTGTGGCCACAGGCAGAGTTTTGCCTTACTAGTGCAGATCAAATTAATAGTGTCCTTGTCAAGGCAAGTTATTGCATTATTTCCATTGAGAGAAATTAAGAGGCTTGGAAGAGAGCTTGTATGATTGCTGGCATTAAGGACAGTAAGATAAAGTAAAAAAAAAAAAAAAAAGAAGTTAATACTTCTTTTAAAAGGATAAATTAAATTAATCAAAAGTAAACAGTATGACAAAAATGCCTTATATATTGTTACAAAAAAATGTATCATGAAAAAGTGCATCTTCCCACAAATAATGTTTTAAACATTGAAAATAATAAGAAATGTTTCTTGAACCAAATCAGCATAGAATGATTTCTGAAGGATCACGTGACACTGAAGACTGGAGTAATGATGTTTATATTTCACAATATTACTGTTTGACTGTATTGATAAAATAAATGCAGCCTTTCACAATGCAGTCTTTCAAAAACATTTAAAAAAAACTTACCGACCCCAAAAAACATGCCTTTTTATCTATTTTATGCACAATTCTAGTTGTCAGAGAAAACTAGAAGACTTATCTGAAATATACAGAGAGGAATGCTCTTCTGATTGAAAAGAGCTGAAGAAATAAACTTACAGCATTTCACAGTAACTTATCTCCGCATCACCTGTGATAAGTACTCATGATCCTGTGGGGGAGGGTGATCTTTAAGGCTTACATCCTGGCAGAAAGGTGTTAAGCGTTCCTTCATGCTCACCTTTTCTACCTAATCAGGAGCGTCAGACTTCTTGCACACTTGCTGGATTATGAGGGATTTCAGCATCACTACACTAAATAAATGGGGTCTAGTCCAGGTGAATGAGCAGCAGAAGCGTGTCTGGCTGATACTTTTTCGCTTCAAGCCAAAAGGGTTTGGATTAATGAAGCTGAGCCTGACTCTCCTTAGCTCCTGCCCTCCTTCCGCAAGACGCGTATAGGCTCATTACAGGATGAAATGTCAAGGGGTTTTGAAATATTCAATGAGCAGGGGCAGATATCCAAGTCGAGACCTGGAAGATGTCACTGACGCTAAGCGGGAAAGAGACATGAGGCAGGTGGCATGACAAGGAGGTAACAGGCCTGTGGAAATGGCTGGGATGAGACTGTCGTTCTGCTGAGGGGCCAGAGGAAAACGGAGAAGCACTCTGACAGCTGGGCTCACTGACCTTTATTAGTAGGGATTAATAAAGACTAGCAGCTAATTCCAGAACAAACACAACTGGTAAGGATTTAACTAGGAGGGTCTTGAAAATAATTAGTTTTAATGAGGGGAATTTATTGACAAGTGGAGAATGTCCACAGACCATAGCATTAAAGTTATAGTGGACCCAAAAAAAAAAAAAATTGTCATCGGCTGCATCCACAAGCTTAAAAATGCTGCATTCGGAGGATGCATTCCAAGATAGGAACTAGGAAGGTATCAAGGCATGTCCGAATCCAATGTTAGCTTCACTTCCTGTCTCCTGAGATAGCATCATCTGATCTATTTTTTAGCGGCAGCATATGTATCCTTCGCTGCCTTTGATATCCCACAATCCTGTGCAATGCATTCTGTGACAGTTTGGCTAAAAAATAAAGATGGCGTGTAAATGTAATTTTTTTGACCAATGTCTTTGATGTCCTTTAGTGAGAAATTAGTCTTGTAGTAATTAAAAATTAGCTTAGTTATCAAAGCTCTCTCTATTTTGTCGTACTTCATTAAACTGTGCTGCCTCAGAAGTCTGTCCGAAATCAGTTTTGTGAAGTAACTTCATGGGCAAATGCTAATAGGGTAGGGATGTAACAAGTCAGCTGCTTAAGCTTTTGGATGGAGCCTTTATTTACTCACACTCATGTCGATCCAAACAGGAACTATAACTTTCTTCAGGGGAACACAAAATAATATATTTTGAAGAATGTTTCAACAGTTGTCCTTACACTGAAAGTCTGTGGGGTCCAAAACAACACTGACTTCCAATGTGTGGAGAAAAAAAAAAAAAAAAACATTGCACTGAAAAAAAACCTTACTTAATCTGAAATTTCTTGTAAAAATGTTCTCTAATTAAATTTAAGTTGAATTAGCTCAAATTAATTTAATATAGTCCAACTTAGACTATTTTATTAAGCATTAGTGTCACTATACCAGCAAATGCAGATGTTAGCATTGTAAATATGACTTAATTTGTATTATATGTAATAAACAAGCACGAGTTACACAATGTTCACCTCATTTAGCAATCCACAGTCTAAATAAGCTCCACTCTTCACCACAAAAAGAACTATAAGAACTCTAGTGTAACAAAAATTGTTCTAAATCTCCAAAATCTCTGAGTCTTTCCTTTTACTCAAAAACACATAAAATAACACTTGATTTTAAAATGTACTCTCCCAAAAAGGAAAAGCATGTTAGGATACCGAAATTTAAAGTTACGTCGACAAATATTATTCACGTAGTTCACGAAAGGATAAAGTAAACTTCCATTTTACAAATTTAAGTGTATTGAACTTGATTAATTTGTAAGTTACACTGATAAAATGCTCAGTTGTGTTGATTTAGCTCATTTTAAATTAAGCAAATATCATTTTGAGTGTTACATTTTTTAAGATATATTCTTTCTTGTTTTGCAGAATAAAGAAATGAATATACAGTAGGTTTGTAACAACACGAGGGTGAGTAAATGATGACCGAATTTTCATTTGTGGCTGAACTGTCCCTTTAACTGCACTCTAGGATACCCAGTTTAAGGTCTAAAATAAAGAACAACCCATACTATTGTGATGGAAAGCCTTGTTCTGTTTCTCCAAATATCTAAAGACTGTCAATAATTCAACTCCCTCAGCTATGTTCATTTTGAGCATGAAGTAAGCAAATAAGACCTTGATGAGAAGTTGAATTATTGAAAGGTTTCTTATGTGTCTGACTGTCTGTCCTTGCAGGCAGCTGCACACACTACGGATATTGTTCAGAAATGTCTAAAAGGAAGCTAAGATGCCCTCCAGTGAGATGAAAAATGTCAAAATCATTTCTTTGCATTTGTTCTGTTTTTGAATATTAAGGTAGCCTGCAACATCATTCATTTCTTCCTGGGAAAATAGCAATTTCATATACAAGCTCTCTTGGGTCAGTAAGGACATTCAACCTCAAATAACAATTTTGTGTGATTCTAAACCATTTTGATGATTCCAATTTGTCACAGTTATATCATACCGTATGCATTTAGTGTTTATCGTCACTAGACCCTAGAACAGGATGTGCAGAGAGATGAATGAGTTTCGGTGGAACACAGCTCATTAAATAAACATATACACAGAAGATACAGAATCAAAGAGATAGGGAACACAGTAAAAGACTGAACAAAGTTACTGGCAGCACATTAAGCCATGTCCTGCATATGCTAGTGAATAGAGCTGGGAATCAGAAGGGTCCTGGTGATACACTATGTGGGTTAAAATGTTTTTTAAAATGCTAGGTATTTCAGTGTAAAGCTGAAGTATTACAAATTTGTACTCAATGTGTTTCTGAACTGTCCTTAAAATATTAATATGAAAAAATTTAGGTTTGGGGTTGGTAAGATTTAGTAAAGCTTTTGGGACTGCATTTAACTGAGCAAAAATAAAACAGTTAGTCATTACTCCAGTCTTCAGTGTCACATCCTTCAAAAATCATTCTAATACTTCTGTCATGAAACTCTAGATGGCGCAGGACTATTGGTCCTTAAAGGGATAGTTCACTTTGAAATACATTTTTGGTATGTTTTAGCTTACCTCAAGGGCATCCAAGATGTAGGTGTCTTTGTTTCCGCAGTAGTTTCAATTTTGATATTTTTAGGTCAAACCGTTCTTGTCTGTCAGTCATATAATGCAGGTCTATGGGGTCCACCTCAAAGAGCATGCACAGAGAAGTCCAAATTAAACATGATTTAATGACTCGTAAATGTAAGTACACATTGATGGCCTAAGACACGAAACGAGCGGTTTGTGTGAGAAAACGAACAGTATTTATATCGTTTTTACCTCTTGTAACCACAGCCACGTCCAAGTGATCTGAGGGCGCGGGCGCTTCGGTCTGCGCAAGCGCCGGAAAGCGCCGGAAGTGATCTCTCGCGCGTGGACGTCACTCATTGTTCACACAGAGATTTCGGAAGTGTTACCTTTCACTGTGAAGATCTAAACCTATTTAGATATACAGGAAATCGCAATGGAAGACGAAATTTGATATATCAACAGACAACGTTGAATTTTTTTCGTACACGCTTGCGCAGACCGAAGCGCCCGCGCCCTCAGATCACTTGGACGTGGCTGTGGTTACAAGAGGTAAAAACGATATAAATACTGTTCGCTTTCTCACACAAACCGCTCGTTTCATGTCTTAGGCCATCAATGTGTACTTACATTTACGAGTCATTAAATCATGTTTAATTTGGACTTCTCTGTGCATGCTCTTTGAGGTGGTGACCATAGACCTGCATTATATGACTGACAGACAAAAACAGTTTGACCAAAAAATATCAAAATTGAAACTACTGCGGAAACAAAGACACCTACATCTTGGATGCCCTTGAGGTAAGCTAAAACATACCAAAAATGAATTTCAAAGTGAACTATCCCTTTAACTCAATCTGCTTGCAATCGCATCATTCTTTGTAGGGTACAGCTGATTGGTTCCTGCTGTATCAGTAGCCAATGAGCTCGCTACTCAACCTTCAAATACTCGGTCAGCATTTGCTGTAGCAGTTTGCAGCGTGCTTTCAGAAAGAAATTTCAGAATTTCAACGTCTAAGATAAGTGAACAGTCTTTCTTATGCTATATCACTATGCATTATTGCGTGGTCTGCCTTATAATTCCTTATAAGAGAGGTTTAAACTCATGTGACACGTTAACAGTCCTGTTTTAATGCTTAGAGTGAACTACTAAGGATATTAGTGTTTCCCGATTGCAATGCGAATATCATCAACAGCAACAACATGCTAGCAGATGTCTGAAGTAAAACCACAGTAGTGCCTGGCTTAATTGAGTTGAGATGAATCATGTGTTGGCTAACGACTAACGAGTTGATCATGCAATGTGAACTTTATCATTTAATATGCAAATGAAATCTATTCACCTTATTTACAATACGGAAGAACGCAAGTAGATGCATTTACAAATAGCCCACTAGCGTTAAGCCATGCACCCCAAAACAAGAGAAATTCTTAGTTTAGTGGAATGCATGCACTGCTATGTAGGCACATATGTAGCTAACAACACACTGGTAGATCACTAGGGACACCCCTCAAAAAAAACTAGCTCACATAGGGCTACACTGCGAGCTGCTTAACTCGCATTACATGTCGCAAACATGTCCCACAGATGCACAGAGTCGGTGGCAGAGTGACTTATGTGGATTAGTACCAGGACTGTGAGGAATGGGCTGCTGCTGCTGCTGATATACACAAGCCTTGACATCAATGAGCATTATGAAAGAGGAAAGAAAAAGTATGAGGGGAAAAAGAATGAGAAGAAAGCGAGGGATTGGTTTCTGCATTCAGAGAGGTGGTGCACCTGGGCTTGTGCCTGTGTGAATCCAATCTTTTTATGGTGCTACTTTAGCACACTCATTCTGGCACACAAACTCGCATGTTTTTAGTGGCTGATGATGAAACAAAAGTTGCTTTCAATGATGGCAAGAAGGGCCTAAAGGTGAAGACATGTGCTTTACACAAGTCAGCTTTATACACTCTCACTTTACATATACATGCACATAATTGTTCTTACACTGACACTCTTTTGCCTGAAGGCTTGTGTACAGTACCTCTCTCTCTCTTCTTCCCTCCCTCCCACATTCTGGCTCTTTGTTTCTAGATCATTACTTCTTTCTCACCTCACACTGTCTCTCCGCCACGATAAAAAAAATCACAACATAGTAATGACCAGCCCGCCTCCCCCCGCTTTCCCACACCACCTCCACCACGCCCCCAGCTCTCTCCATCTCTCTGCTGCATGGATGAATCTGGGCTAACACAAACTAGCACTTTATAATGAGTGTTCCTCCAGGGGGGCTGGTCATGGGGCTTATTCAAAGTGAAGCGATTCTTTTTCCCTCTATTTATGCAGCAGACAGAGCAGATTGTTCTAGCATGTCTGCCACTCACCATCCGCCATCCGCCCTATAAAGGAAAATATCATGGATGGGCCAGGAGGATTCGCTTCCTGAATTCCAATGCGCATGTGTCACATGCGTTTAATGTCCCTGATCCCTCTTACCCAGTCTTTCCTTTACCCTGGTAATGATGTCGCCCGGCTGAGTGAGGCTCAATGCACATGAAAGGCAAGCGAAGAGGGAGGCTGACCCACTTTGAAGGGTTTCCCCTACAGCTCAGCCCAAAAGAGAGCTGACACAATTGGGCCACTGTGACACTGCTACTGCTGCGACAATACCAAAAGTGCATACATACCTCGCGCAGATGCACGCCCCTGGAGATCCGTTTAGACATATCATTTAAAGGAGCAGTTCATCAAAAATGAAAAATCTGTCATGACAAATTGAAACGTTTTACAGTCCGTGATAATCAAAAATGCTATTAAAGTAGTCTATAAGACTTATGTTGTATGTTAAAAGTCTTCTAAAGCTATACAATGGCTTTGAGTAAGAAAATAAAATGTCTTCCCCTCCAGTCAATTGGATCCCTGATTCAGTCAAACAAACTCAATTAATGAATTAATCAGTCATATTTGTAAACAAATCGTTTAAGATCATCAGTGAATAACGACTTGCATACCCAGCATTGTTAGGTCTGTCCCTAAGACAGAGCTATTGTATTACAGTACTTCAGAAGATCTAAAATGTAGCGCACAAGTTGTATTGACCACTTTAATGGTGCTGTAATGGAGCTATGAAAAGATTCTTTATAAACTCAATAAAAATGTATATATATATATATATATATATATATATATATGTGTGTGTGTGTGATTGCTATATATTAGTAAATAATGACATAATTTTTATTTTTGGGTAAAGTGTTCCTATTATTTGTATCACATCATCTATTAAACACTCATATAGGTTTATGATGGACTCAATGAAATGCTATACTGCATGTCAAAAAAGCTAATTAGCCTGTTAGTAACACTGTTTAATATGCATCCATCTTTTCCAAAAACATGTCAGTGTGATTTAGTCTAATACTGTTGAATTCCTTGTTGAAAAAAGCATCTGCCCCTCACTCTAATTGCACGGCATATTAGCTTTAATGCACCAGTCGTTTTCATGCTTTTAGAACGCAGTACACTAAGAGCAGTAGCCATGTGACCCTTTTAAAAGACAACCTTGTAACTAGCTGATTGAGCTTAGCACAGATGGCACATTGAACATTGGCCAACAAAAGAAGCAAAACACAACGAATGAATGCTAAAGAGGGGAGAGTACCATCTGATGCTAACACCCAGAAGTCAGTAAATCACTGGTCCATTCACTGGCAAAATGGACCCTATTAAGAAAACAAAGACGATAAAAACAAGCTCGAAGCAACAGGTTCTTTGGACCCTACTTGCACATTTCCAGCTAATTCACATCCACAGATGGACTAGCATACGTTAACAAGCTCCATAAAACACTGCCACGTTTAACAGTGACGTTAATGCACTATTAATCACAGGCATTTGGGATAATGTACTGGACCCATAATCAACTAAAATCTTGTAGACGAGTTTGAGGACAACATCATGGAGAATCAGGAAATTGGCAGTGGCAAGTGTTTACAGAAGCTCCTCCTATCGTAACAGGCATAATAAGAATAGAATAGAAAAATAACCTGAGAGTCCTTTGTACAAGCACAGTAAAATGGATTATTATGACAATAACAACGTACAATACACCGGTTTTCAGTACAAGGGGATTTCAGACAATATGTAGATAAACAGTCTGTAATGTACCAGCAGAGCTCTGATTAGGGTCTTTGTTCTGTAATCTTTCATTGTTAGCATATTTCACAATACAATGTTGGTGCACGTTTGACAAATAAAACAAGGAATATGCAGCATCTGTAGATTTTTTTTACCACTTTATAGAGGACAAAGGGGAAAACAAACTGAATTTAAGTTCTATGAGTTTCTGCAATCATCTCCATGTTTTTTCCATAGAGAAAACACAATCAATATGTATCATATCTCATTGAGGCGGGTTTACTGAACAATCTAGGGATTTATGCGCAAATAAAGGACGATTCTACAAAGAAGATGATTTTCATGCTAATATGTTTCCAGAAAGAATCAGGAAAAGTTTAACTAGTGCTGATGTTATAAAGGTACCAGAAGTTCCTGAGGAGTTGTTTATTTTTAAGACTTCATACATTATCTATAATTGTGCTATTTGCAGTAATGCTAATTTGCAAACCCGCTGATTCAATAAACACGAAGCTGGACAGCATAACACGCTATCTTAATACTGAAACACTGGTAAACAATTACGGTCAAGAGGATTTTATTATTTGGACTCTAATCTTGTACTTCATAACTTGCATGTGAGAATCTGGTTCAAGAGCTCTTTTTTTCTAGCCACAAATATTTATAAAAAACAAAACAAGAAAATTACATTTCTGGCTCTCTCACTATCTCTCTCTGTGTGTTTGTGTTGAAACAGAAGGTCTCAACAGTTGTTGAAAGTGTATTAGAGCCTTTTTCATTGACCCACTCTGCACTTGAGTTGGCAGATCTGAGACGTGCCCACCATCTAAGCTTCTCAATTTCTATGGACTTCAACTGGAATCTTTCTACTTCCTTAACACTGTCTCATGTAGCTGTCTTCATACATAGTATCACAGCCATTCAGTGGCATCCTTGATTGTTATATAGCAGTACAGTTCTCTCCAGAAAGGCGAGCTACAAAAGGGAAAAACAAAAGCTATTTCACGGCAAGGTGGCTCTGAGGCAATATGCTTGATTTGTGTGGGTTGTTGTAGGTGTGGTGTGTGTGTGTGTGTGTGTGTAAGAGAGCACATAAACATAGTCTTCCTCTTAAAAATCAGATGGTAGTATAAGAAATATAATTTGGAGACTGTCATCCATCAAACATGGGAGGTTGTTATTCTCATTGAAGGGAAACAAAAAACATGTAGAAACGGTAAGGTTTTTGCAGGGATAGGCTTTCTAAAATGCTTCGAATCCAATAGGATGCAATATATCACAACGATGCCACAAAACCAATAACAGACCTGACAGATGTGTCAAGAGCGGTTGTGATGTTGTGTGGTGACATCTCAGATCGAGTACAGAATGTGCTGCTTGAATTGCAGATTGTGATTTCCTCTCATGGCACTCTATTTAGTTGCATTTACTAGAAAATAGCATCAATCTCAACCCTGAGATATGTTGTTAGTCTGAGTGAAATGACAATTTCATGTTATTCTGACGGAAAGCCTGAAATTTCCCGCCGGATCTATGAATCCTGCTCTCATGAAAACGAGCAAATATGTGAGATTACATGCAAAAGTGGATTGTAGAGCAGTACATGTGGCTATTAAGAGTGCTATATGGTTAAAAAAGGAAAAGGGTAGGAGAAAAACATGAAATGCCTGTATAAATAAGTAGTAAAATCACAGGAAAATATTCCACTGCTGCAGGAATTCAATTACTTAATGTAAAACAATAAACCAGAAGTCTAGCTTTTGCTCACTCTCAATGTCTCTCAAACAGTGAATACATTTGACATTTTTATTCTTACTAGTAAGGAAAATTGCGTTGCTTAGTGTAATTTGCGAGTGCGAGCAATTCTCTACTTTATACTCTTCAGTATAAAGCTAATGCACTTCATCAGTTTGCAAATGCATGAATTGTTGTGGTAAACACATCAGTTGGACTTTAAATGGAGCCTCAAGATGGGTAAGGCTGAATGCTGTAAAGCTGGACTGATTTCAGGACCATGGACAGCGCAACACAGCTACACGGACTTCTCAATGCTCACATCTACAAATCCACTCACCTCCGATATCCGGACGTAGTTTTTTGTCATACTCCTTTAGTAAGTTGTTTAGTATTTGCGTTGCGTCTGTCTCGTGGGTTTTGGGGGCCAACATTTGATTCACAGTAACGTCGTCATACTCATCATCCTCAGAAGCGGCTGTTTGAGAACTAAATAAATAAAAGAAAATGCATTTCACAGGTCACCATTAGGGTCATTCTCTGTGTTTCAATTCAATAATCCATTGTTTTGAAGACAACATTTGCAATTGGTTTTAACAAAGTACATCTGTCAGAATTTAACCGTTACAGCAATGTGGAATAACAGAAGCTCACTAGTCACCATTTTCAGATAAAACTTTCAATTTTTTTGAGAGTACAGAGGACTGGTTAGCAATCAGACAAAAAAAAATATATATAAAAAAAAAAATATGGAAGTAGAAACCGTTTCACAGTTGCACTAAATGACAGTTAAAGGCTGGGTTTCCCAAAGCACTCAGTAGAACTTTAGTCACACGCAGAGTAAGTAGTACTGATTCTATACGTCATGTTTCCCAAAATCATCATTATCCAAATAGCATGTAAAAACGTTCATAAATTAACTACAGCCTCTAATCACACATAAGTCCATTACATGCCACTTAAAATGGGTATTTCTCTTTTTTCAGCATTTTATCAGAGACCAGAGGGCTAATTAAATTATATTAATGTATTTTGATCATTGCAAATCACTGTACACTATCTGAAAAAAACACCCTCAGAGACCTACATTTATATGCCAGCTCTGAAGGCCTATACTTTGATAAGTTTAAGTAACTAATTGCAATAGAGAGGCAATATATTCTCCATTATGGTATATATTTCCCAAGGAAAATCAAGTTTAATTAAATAAAACATATTCATAGAGATAATCAACAAATAATTGGCTTAATTATTATTACTATAAAAAATCATAAATACATATGTTTTTAGGATAGCATTAGTAAACAAAAAGATAGAAAGAACATTTTTAAGATTTAGAAATAAAATTAAATATCAGTTCTAAATATAAGATATGACACTTAAACATTAAAATAATAGGAAAACTGATCAAAGAAAAACAATATCGTTTAACCTACAAATATATATATATATATATATATATATATATAAACAATGTTAACAAAGGACATTTGAGTGACTCTTTCTCCTACAAGGGCAGGTTCATGTCTGCTCCAGTAGCCTTTGGTAGTCAGTATAACAGAGACATAGTCACATAGACACAAGATGCACGATTTACATCTCGTGCAAATTATTCATCACAAGTTGAGCCAATTCCTACCAAAGCCATTATCATTTCTATAATTCATTTCAGAACTTTTTAACAACTTTCAGAACCTCGACAAAATAGCATGCAATTTTCACGCTATTTTCTGGATATGAATACAAACTTTTGGACACACGTAGGTCAGCACCTTTGGAACTGACAGCTCCGGTAACGACGAACGCATGCGTTATCTCTACCGTAAAATAACGTGGGCTACGACGGTAGCTAAAATTATTTTAAAAGCATCATTTTCTATGTTATCAGGAAACCCAAGCAAAGACCAATCTAGCAGATAACAACCACAGAGATGCTGTTTAAATACATGACATGACAGTAGTCTTACCAAGAAAAAAAAAGAAAAAAACCTATGCAAAGATTGAAATAAATAAAGTATTTTGAACTTCTTAAAAAGCACAAATCAAAAGACTTATTGTTAAACTTAGGTGCTCAGTGCGTGCATCACATCTTAATCGCCAGATTGGTGATATAATGTGACATCAGGCTAGACTGCAGCTGAAATCTGCTACGGATAAACAGAATTACCCTTATGAACAATTAATTCATGTCAAGTCAAAGAGGGTAGCAACGTCACTTACCATGCACGAAACACTGACAGAAGTAAGAAGTAGAGGAACAATTTGGTGGACATGTTTTAGGTGAGATTGACTCCGTGCAGTGTGCCACATTCAACACGGAGACTCTTCTAAGAAGAAAAAAAAATAGTGACAGAGCTGCAGCCCTTTTCTTCCAGCTTCAATTAAAACAGTGGCGAGTAGTCTATAGGTTATAGTCCAACGGGAACGGTAAGACCTCCTCGGCTTAGTGTCCGGTGCTTAAAGTTCACTTGCATTGGCAATTAGCGAGATCAAATAATAGGAGAGCCCCTCCTGCTCCTTGAAGTTGCGCTGCCTTAGATTGCACCACCAGATACACATACTGACGTTCACACAGAGGCAGAGCGCAAACTTACAAAGTGGACACATTCAAACCTCTAACGCATCCGTTAGTTTCTCCAAATTACGTCATAAAAAACAACGTCTGCTTTCCCAGACGCTTCAGCGGAACTTGACATCATCTTCGGGTACATCTGATATTTTCAGCGTCAGAATGCTTCGAGGAGAGACATTCAGAAGCGGCTGTTTACAGTATCAGCTAGGTAAATGATTACCGCGCGGACTATGTGTTCCAAATGAAAATTGGCGCATAATTGCTGCAATTACTTTGCATGTGCATTGATCGCAGTGCGATTAACCAGATAATAGAGCAAGATTGAGGGTGTAGAAAATGTCATCATCCAATTTAGAGTCGAATTAATTATTACCGCGTCGCGTATTATTCATTGCATCGCACATGCTGATGTTTCTGGCATAAATATAAATTCAAATTGCAGTTTTCTGTACTCTGCCATATTATTGCAAGTGAAATGCCATTCGTCATT
Organism: Rhinichthys klamathensis goyatoka; assembly: GCF_029890125.1. Taxonomy (NCBI): domain Eukaryota; kingdom Metazoa; phylum Chordata; class Actinopteri; order Cypriniformes; family Leuciscidae; genus Rhinichthys; species Rhinichthys klamathensis. The sequence goes on along the minus strand of NW_026606647.1, from coordinate 3,905,943 downwards.
CTTTCTTTTACTATCTGACTCGGATATACATAACTACTGCTGCTAATTTAACCTTTAAAGCTGGAGAAATGTCTATCCATACTTTGTCCTCGCATTGTTATGTCTGTATGAGCAGGTGCACATATGCAGTATAATATTTGAGAGACAGCGCCGACATTTATCACCACAGGCAGCTCCCAGTCGCCCACGCACTTTGGGAAAAAACAAGCCCTTTCTCTCTGGCTTTGCTCTGCGTGTTGTGATATTTTTCCTGACTTCTCTCTAGAAAGTTCAGTAAATGTGCTACGCTTAAAAAATTTCGACTTTTGATTATTTAGAAGAAGTCTTTTGTGACATTTAATCAAAAACAAATAAATAAATAAATAAATAACGAGTTCCATTAAAGCTGAAGTGTTTTTGCTCCACTTGCGTCGAACAACAATTTTAAAAAATGGCGATTGTTTCAAACAGGTTTCCTCGCGCACTCTCCCTCCGTCTGCCATTGGTCAGCAAACAGATCGTCCCGGTCCAAACACACGCCATTGGTCGAGTCTATGACGTGCTTGTCGGGATCGAAAGTTTGGTAGCACCACAAAGCAATTTAGTAGAAACATCAGCATAAAATGCCTTACTTATAGGCTTTATGCACAGCTTCACTACTTCCTGAACTTCAGCCAGCCCTTTGTTTCCTGTCTGTCATTATTGGACAAACTGATTAATCCAGGTGTGCCTGATTATTGTTACTGAGGCCAGGCACACCTGAATTAATCAGTTTGTCCAATAATGACAGACAGGAAACAAAGGGCTGGCTGAAGTTCAGGAAGTAGTGAAGCTGTGCATAAAGCCAATTGTCTCTAAATATTGGATTAAGTATTTAACATATAAGAAATTACACACTTCAGCTTTAATAATAATCAAACTACACGTCGAGCTAAATCGCTGTTTCCAAGTTCTTGTGACGGTGTCGTGTCTCCCTTTTTGGGTTAGTGAGAGCATGAACTCGGCCAGTTCAAATGCATGATAGACTATCCTCTTGTGGCTGATTACAGTAATGCAGATTGGAAGTGCAGCACAGTTAAACCACATAGGCTAGTACTAAACCAAACTTAGTGGGAGAACAAGAAAGGAATGCAGCTAACCCACAAGGAAACTCACTAGAATTGAAAACTTAATTATTGATGTACAATCAAAGTAGTGCCAAACCTTCTAGTGAAAACAAACGTGCCGTTTTTAGACCACTTTGAATTTAAGGAAACAAATGCACAACAAAAGCCCGTAAAAGCAAAATGATTAAAATCAATAAAAAAAAAAAACATTGATAGTGAAATGGATGGAAACAAATACATTATGACAATAATGATGCAAATATTACAGTGTACAACTGTTTTGAAGACTATGCCTTTAAATCATTGCCAGTTGTGACATCTCTATGCTTCAATTGTGGATGGTCAATATGTTATCTGTCACTTTCAAATGTATTCCATGTTAACAATCATGCCACTACCACTTTAAATGCTTTTCAGCTGTCATCTCTGCACAATAGATTAAATCAAAATAGTGACATAACCAAACCCTTTTTAATAAGAAAATGCATTTTCAGCTTTAGGATATGCAATCTATGGTTTTTTTTTTCTTAATAATAAAATGACAGCAACTGGGTAGCTATCCACGATACAAACATAAATCTGTAATGACACATCTTAGTGACAGCTTCTAAACTCTACACTAGCGGAATTCCGGTCCGGCACCAGGAATAGGAATCCAAGCTCTCACTCCGCCACTCTGGGGATTAAAGGTTTAACGTCCATTGGCATGCTGTGCATTATTGTGTGAGGGATGAATTCAGTATATTGGAGTGGCTTACACTTGCCTTACATGTAATAAAATGAAGTAAAGTCTTTCTGTGAGCCCCCAACAAGACTGTGACATATCAAATGAACGTCAGTGTGACTCTGAAACAAAGTAACAGCATAGTTTAACATTCATAAAGCTTACTTAAGAATGGTGACAAACATGTAAATGCGTAGAATACACAAATTTAATTTGTATATTCATTGTACTATGTACAGGACATCACACACTGAGCACAGCTGTCAGTGTCCAGCAATATGCTAGTAGCACTCACAATGCAGTCACTTGGTTGCACTGGTCCTAGTTTAATTTGGTACTATGTATAGGAGCACTGGTTGGAAAAAGCAACTTAAGTGAAGCTAAATCCTTCTCAAACAGATGTGGGCCAGATGTTGCCGACACACAGGACCAGAGGAAGGATTCCGCATCCTCCCTGCTCCTGGACCTCTGGTCTTGATGTGTGCATACTTGTTTTCTTGTGTTTGAGTGTGTGTGTGTGTGTGTGTAATCCATATATTATGGGGACCAAATGTCTCCACAAGTATAGTAATACCAGTAAATGTTTACCTTGTGGGGACATTTGTAAGGTCCTCATGAGGAAACAAGCTTATAAATCATACACAATGATGTTTTTTTGAAAATCTAATAATGCAGAAAGTTTTCTGTGATGGGTAGGGGTAGTGTAGGGGGATAGAATATACAGTTAAACAGTATATGTATAAAAACAATTACGCTTATGGAATGTCCCCATAATGATAGGAATACCAGTGTGTGTGTGTGTGTGTGTGTGTGTGTGTGTGTGTGTGTGTGTGTGTGTGTGTGTGTGTGTGTGTGTGTGTGTGTGTGTGTTTTGTATAATCCCAGGAGTAATCCCAGGAAGAATCCTTCTTCCAGTTACAGTGGCTTCTGCAGCAACTGTTCCATTAGGAAAACATCATGCTAAGCTTCGTGTGCACAGTCTTATTGCCATGATCCTGTGAATAGCAGCCATGAACCCAATAAACATAAAACCCCTACAATATCATGGCACATGGTCCAGCACAAACGAGCAGCATACTATCTTTGATGTAAATAAAGTCCTTGTTGATCTTCGTTCCTTTAACTGAGCTCATCAATCTGGGAACATTTCCTTGTAAGGTCACAAACATTCTAGGACAGTTTAATTCTAAAGATTGCATAAGAAATGTCTTTGAACAGAAGTAATCACAGAACTTGGTCAAGAAACATATCAGGCAGAATTTATTGCTTCAGACATGTATGCTTTGAGGAACAGCTGTACATTTCTGGAAACATCCATTGTTGTAAAAGGGCACACTACCGACTCACTTGAACACTTTTCATGATTCATTCTCCTATAGGCCTGAGTGGCATACAGAAGAGAGGAGCTTAATGGCTCTTGTAGTTGGCCTCTTAATGAGCTACACATCATCCATTAGGTCACTTAGTTCGTTGTGCCGTTTCACTTCCATGTAACAAGTTCAGAATAGAATGATTACAGGATAAAAACCAAATCTTCCCAAGTCACATTTTCGCAGTAACAAGGTCATTGTTCTCTCCTCCATGTAATTCCCCAAGTAAGTAGCCATGCGTTTCAGTTGAAGGCCAGAAATGGCATTATGGTGTGACATTTCCATTTTAACATGCTTGACAACAGCAGGTTCCACCTTTCTACTGTATGTTTGACCTTCTTTCTGTCTTCACATATTGAGAATCTGAAAAAAAAGTATTCATTATTCTATGTAAATGTTTCTTTCATTTTGTTTTCAGAACTTTTTACGTGATCATTTCACATTAGTCTTGGTAATGCAAAAAAGGTGTCAACATTTAAGGCTTTTGCTGACTCGTTCTAACCTCAAAACCCACTGACCAATTTACAACAAAGAGAAAAGTGAGAAAATGGCTGCCACCTAAACAGCATGAAAAGCCAAGTTAAAACCATTAACTGTAAAAGAAATGGCATATTCTGTCAAAGCCTACAGTATTTCACAACACAATCTGTGTTTTCACCATCAGCAACCTAGCTCCCAATCATGTCGCTTTGGCTGCACATTAGAGTAGCGTAGCATAACCATTTTCAGCTCTTCCTCACTAATGTTAAGCCGCATCTACATTAAAAGCAAAGCATACACAAGCTATGTACAAATTATTTGAAAGTCTTAGCTGCAACCCGACCTTGTTCACCTTGCAGAATATCTTGGTCTTAAGTGTGAAAAGCTGCCTAAGGTGCACAATTCTATTGAGCTACTTCAAAAAAGCTTAGAAAAAATGACAAATGAAAGTGAAATCAGTAATTGCGGGACATTCCCAGGTACTCGTATGAAGTAATCCCTCTGAAGGCAACATTTTTAGCATGGCTAAAACATAGCATAGCATCTGCCTGCCTTACACCACTGATGCTAAAGCTATTAAACATTAAGTAGAGAAGCCTCAAGTCCATTAATACAAAGCAAGGGTTTCATTATAAGCAATTACCCATTACGACATAGTAGAAAACGTTTTTTTGCATAGCATTTGGCCTTGCTGTACTTCTTTTCATAAATCATTTTTTAGTCTGTGATAAATGTTGATGCCAAATGCATTAATTTTTTGTTCAGGTCCTTTGGAAAATTTTCATGAATGAAATGGTACCTTGTATGGCACTCATTTCATTGTAAGATGAATGCAATAGGGAAATATAAAACAAGTCAAGGCAAATATGGCAATTATATTCCCATGCAATTTATGATATCAGGAAAGAAATGCAAGAAGAGCACTCCTCTTATAGGTTAGCGAAGTGAGAGGTGCAGTAAATGAGTGCTCGTCATCATTTTCAGCGAGGATAGCATGTTGCTGAATACTGAAGTGGAGAAGAAAAAGAGGCTGTGAAGGGAATGTTGCGGTGGCGTTGGGTATTTTGTGTGGGTTAAACGGCACCTTTAATCACCGGTTCCCTGTTGAGGTATGTGGCCCAGTAGACCAAGTTAAAAGTCCCAAAGAGGACCGGGAACACTATCCGGGACATCTTGTCAATTTTGCTGACGCTGTTGTAGGTCTTTTTGGGGTCCATTGCGGGCTTGGTCTCAGCGCTCTTCAACTGAACAGTGGTGCTGTTGGAGATGGTGGAGATAGCCGCATCCTTTGTGATGTTGGGGGTGAAGTTAACTCCAGATGAGCAGGCATTGTTCGGCTTTTTGGAGAGCGCCAGTGGGTCTTTTTTCTGTGGTTGAGAAAGGTGAGAAGATATTTTTAGAGTCAAGAGATTTTAAACAAGATTGTCAGTGTAAGAATGAAGCTGCTAACTATCTGTTTGGAGAAAGCCCAGATAATTAACCAGTCTGAAGGTCGTACACTTCTAATTAAAGGTGAAATACAGCCAGGGTTAACAGAGATCTGACTCAGAACATTAAACAATGGCCTCTGCAAGGCCAGCAGAAGAAATTAATTAATAAAGCAACAGTATAATAATGGAGCAGTCGAGACTGTGGTTCAGACAGTAGATTATTATTATTTCCTTTATTTATCCAGGAGAATCACATTGAGATATCACTATCTCTTCTTCCAGAGAGACCTGGTCAAGACGGCAGCACATTAAGTTTCACACAGAATCACAGTATAACAATTCCACATTTAACATGTTTCTGAACAAAGCAGATAAAATCGAATCAAGAAAGACAATTACAAGTCTCCTTCAAAGCAGTATGCAAGAGACGTTTAAAAGTGGTCAGAGTTGGAAGTGCATCTAACTTAAGTACATTTTGCAACTCATTCCAAGCCCAAGGAGCATAAAAAGAAAAAGCACCTTTACCAGATTCTGAAAATACCCTTGGGACTTTTAGCCGAATATAAGAGCCAGACCTGGTGTGGTAACTATTTGTATAATAAATTAAAAGACTTGATATATAAGAAGGTAATTTACCTAAAAGAGCTTTTACAATAAATAAATACATGTAGCTTTCTCCTTTGATGCAAAGATGACCAAGCTAAAGTATCATACAAAATACAATGATGCGTCCGTGACTCTGCACCAGCAACAAAGCGTAAAGCAGCATGATACACAGTGTCTAATTTCCTAAGTAGTGAAGTAGCTGCGTGCATGTATAAAAGATCACCGTAATCAATATACATGATTACTATAGATTGAATTTGATTTACTCAAGAGTATGTGCAAGTGACTTTGAGGCAGTTTTAAAGTAAAATGCCAGTTAGTTTATCACAGTAATCTTCTGTTCTCAATCAGTGAGACATTGGGCAAATATTCAGTTCAGTTCAGTTTCAGTTTATTGTCCCCTAAGGGAAACTAGTCTTGCAGCCAGGTAAACATACAGATGACACACAGGTAAACACCACATACACATACCAATAAACAACACAAACTTCTAATTAAAAACACTGTTACACTATTACTCATCTAGGTCATAGAATTTTGCAAATTTAGCAACCGAATTGCACTTGGTATAAAAGAGTTCTTAGTCCTATTGGACTTAAAACAAGGGACTCTAAATCTCCGACCTGAGGGAAGGACCTCAAAAGAACAATGAAGGGGATGATTTACACACAGTCCAATATGGCATCTGCTTCCTTTAACCTACAGAAGTTATCATGCTTTCAAGCATTTTTCTCCACAATTACTAGGCTAAATTACTTTAGATTGAAGAGAGGACGTGGTTACAGCTCTAAAAATCCTGCTGTACTGCATATATCCAGAACTTCCAGTACTTTCAGGTGGGAAGAGGTAATTTGTCACCATGCCAGTGGACAAAAGCATTGAGTTGCTTATAGAAAGCCCATTTACTTTACTATCTTGGCTTAAAGGAATAGAGCTTTAAAGTAGTAATGGGCGATATAAACGATATGCAATATAAACGATACAAAATTGGTCTACGATATGGATTTTAATTATATTGCACTATCGCGATAATGCATGTTGACGCAATCTACCCGCAAAATTTAGAGCCACGAGCTGCAAACGGCTGCAACGCATCATCGTATTCGACATCTTGAGTAAACATGGCTGAAAGCGAAACGGAGGAGCTGGTAAAAAAAACCGGTGCAACATCCATTGGTTCGAGTAGGGGGAGGCTGCAGACCTGGAGCCGGCAGATATACGCCCCTGGCAGTTTTACGCCCCGGCAGTTTTAGGACCCTGTTGTTCCTGATGCGTCCAGTAGAGGGATATACTGCGAAATAACATCATTAAATCGACGCTTAATAACCCGTCCATAGACTTGACAATTTTGTGTTTTTTGTTAATTTAAATATAAACGTTATAGTGTAGATCTGCACGGATTAAATTATCTGTTTAACAAAAAAACAAGGGGGGTAAACGGACATCAAAAGAGATTGAATTAGGGTACACAAATCAATGCAATATTACATTTTGTCAATATAAAAACATGTAAGGTTCTTTACAACAGACTCAATGATATTATTTGTTTTATAAACCTTTGAGTTTAAAGGTTCTGACATTTTCTTAAAGGAAGAAAAAAATGAACTTTATATCAGAGGAGAATATTCTAGAATCAGGATTACTTTGAATGGTTCTGTCTTTATGAAGATGAAACTTGCCCAGAAGACAAAGTAATAATACCGTATAATCAAATTTAACATCGTTAGAATTAAAATCTGACAAAAATAGATTCTGTCGTTTGTATGTTAAATAATCTGCTAAAGTTATTGTTTTTTAGCAATGATGCAACATTTATTATTTATAAACGATTAGCTCGATAGAGCTAGGGTAGGTAGATATCAATTCATTTATATATCAATGGATGGGTCTATAATGTATTTTGACAAGTTTCTGTTCTATCTGGCTTAAACTTAGCTAACCACGTGTAGGTTTAGCTTCCCCTATCTTCTCTACTCAATTTAAAATTAATTTGAATTTGAATTTTCTTTTGTTGCCTGTCTTCAGCTTGGCCTCTTCTGGTAAGACTCTGTTTACTCCTTGCATTAAAACATACTCCACATGGTTTATAGAGCAATATTACAGTAGATAATGGAAATATGTGAATTTTTTTTAGTCTATGGTGTGAACACACAAAAAAGACTCTGTCTTTACCAAGTTCTCTTTAACTTGGATCTCATAAAGGTGTGTTTGCTTAAGGAAATACACACACACACACACACACACACACACACACACACACACACACACACACACACACACACACACACACACACACACACACACACACACACACACACACACACACACACACACACACACACACACACACACAGGGACAAGGTCAAATTCACCATGGATGTCCTTTTTAACTTTTTTAATGTTTCATTTTTTAATGTTTCATCAGTGAGCAGGAGCAGTTAAAGAAAAAAAAAAACAGTTAAAGAAGAGTGGCAAACCATAGGGGAGTCATCATAATTCATAAATGGTGTTAATAAATATTTTTTTGTGAACAACAATATTGTCTATATCTTCTAAATGGCCCATGGAATTTTAGAAAAGGGATAAATTGTGTTTGTCTTCATAAAAATGCTGTGTAGGACACTGTTTTGTAGCTGTATGATGACCAATAGAATAGTACAGCAGATATTTCATCGAGGATCCATATTACACGGTACTGCATGTCTAATGGGCTAAATATAGTTAATATCTAAATGTGACTTTATATAAATTCACAAAAACATATTTCACTCAGTCTCCTGTGTATAAAAACCTACGGTGAATTGGCCTATAACTGCAGTAGGTCATAGCATCACCTGTCATAACACATAGTTGATCCAACTATGTGTATTTTTAATTTTTCAATTCACAAAAACAAATAGTCTTCTGCAAGGGCGTAGATTTGGTTTGAACATTGGGGGGGTTGAAGTTTGGGTATGCCTCCTGATATTGTGATCATGGTATAAATAATGGGGGGGTTGTAATGCATAGATTTAAATATTGGGGGGGGGGGGGGGGGGGGGGGGGGGTGTTATATCCCCCCCATCCCCCCCACAAATTACGCCCCTGGTCTTCTGTAGGTTGAGTGAAGAGAGTGTAGCCCAACTGAATATCTACAGAAAATTTAATCCGTGGAGATTTACACTGTAACGTTTATATTTAAATTAACAAAAAACACAAAATTGTCAAGTCTATGGACGGGTTATTAATGTGTAAGCGTCGATTTAATGATGTTATTTCGCAGTATATCCCTCTACTGGACGCATCAGGAACAACAGGGTCCTAAAACTGCCGGGGCGTAAAACTGCCAGGGGCGTATATCTGCCGGCTCCAGGTCTGCAGCCTCCCCATATAGATTGGTTCGGATTTAAGCCGTCCGACGAGCAGCAGCAAACTATACTCTGTATGGGCAACAGTTCTGGCTAACGCCTGTTTCACACATATTCCGTTTGCAGTGCATATGTAGGCTATATATTTTTTCCGTACCCATGTTAACAGGCCTGCACGCGGATGCGGTGCGGCAATGCGTTCCAGGAGCGGTGTGTATACAGCAGTGCAGTGATCGTTTCCACACAGTCTATTTCTGCTGTGCTGCACGTGCTGAATTAAAGTGACAGCGCATGGTTCATGGTCAAAATGAACACGGATTGATATGAAAATATAGTAATCTTTTTACTAATATAGTAAAAAAAAAAATTATACTATTTTTCAATCATTTTCTTTTTAACTTTAAGCTCGGGGTAATTAAAGCAAGGAAACTACACAGTAACATTACCTCAACAACGCGACATAATGGATGCACTTGTCTCTTCGTGAAACAAGTTCTTTGTGATTGCAATATTTCTTGTAAAAAAGATTTAAATGCAAAAGAAAAGGTATGAGAGAGCTGTTTATGTCAATTATGTATGTTTTAATTTAAAATGTTTGCGATGTTAACATAAATGTATAAATGTTTTGCCACTTGCTTGAGCAACTTAATATATAAATCTATATAGAAGTAATAATACGTTTTTAAGTGTTATAAATTTAAACGTGAATAGCCTAAGTCTTGTGAAAGAGTGCGTATTACTAGCCTACTGTCTGTGTACAAATAGAATCACAATGCTGAAACTCTTTTATATTATTTTATAAAAGACACTAATAATATAAATAGTGATTTGAAATAAAAAATAGAGGATTAATGTTGTTTGTCGTACAGCCGTAGATCAGTTGCCCACTGCAAACGCACCATATGTGAAAGCACAATAGCGCGTGCTGCTCCTGTGCCGCACACCACCGCACTGCACTGCACACGGAGTATGTGTGAAACAGGCGTGCACAACAGGAAATAAACCCAATACTTTAAGCTTTTTCTTTGTTAAAGTCTCTGCAGCTAGTGTACTTGAATTTTATTCATCTGCAACATTATGTTCTATAATTACAGTTTTGCATAATAAATGTTTTTAAAACAAATACATTTAGCAGTTTGGCTTTCCTTATGGTCTGTCTAACCTGTTCTGAAATGGTTCTATAATAATTTATATATCGTGATATATATCGTTATCGCAAGAGGCTGCAATGTATATCGCAATATGGATTTTAGGCCATATCGCCCATCCCTACTTTAAAGCTTAAAAGATATGCAAAAGCACCATTAAAATTGTCCAATCAAGCCAAATGTGATGTATTACAAGTCTTCTGAAGCAATACGAAAGCTAAAGAACAGACCAAAATGTGTGTCAAGTAGCGATGCCTGATTTGAAAAAAAGTATTTTCAATTAACCATGTAATCTAGTTTACAATACATGAACTGGATCAAATTGGAAATATCCATTCCCGAGTGTAACTTACAGATTTTATGATCTGGTCACAGCAGTTAACAGCTCACTGGAAAGAAAGATTTTCAGTGAATAAATTCATTGAATAATTTTGTTGAATAACAACAAAATTGCTATAAAGAATTCAGAACACACATATACACTACATACACACACTACCGTTCATTAAAGGTAGAGTAATCAATTTAAAAAAAAAACGTTGTTGAACACTGTTGATGTTTGAAATCAACCCAAACAAATTTCCACCCTCTCTTCATTGCTCCGCCTCTAAAATTCACGAACACTTTACAGCCCGCACATAACCGCCTTGCTCCGAGCTGGTCTCGAACCCCGATCGCCGGCATGCAAGACTGGCGCGCTAACAAGGACATTAAACACCGGCTTCTCTATTCTGGTGTCACTCACTAGCTGGCCTCTGTTACACACGCAATGCAAGAGTGGATGTCTATTGCAGTAAGACTGGGGGGTAAGTTTTGGGGGGTTAGTGCGCCCCTTCCACGCTTAACCATGCGTTTACCGTGAGGCAAATTTACTGGTCGCACATGTGTGACTGGATGTAAAATTCAGTCGCACACTCTCAAATTTTGGTCGCAAAATGCGCCCATTTGGTCGCAGTCTGGAGCCCTGAAAGGGAATGGGAGATGAGACTCTGATTGGTTTATTGCACGTTAAAGACACCCATTCCTCATTACGAGAATAGGGACAACCTTTTTAGACCATGCACGCCGACCATTTTTGCCGTTGATAAAATAGCAAAAGTGGATTCGGACATGCCCTAAGTTCACTTGCACCATGCGCCTTAGACCATGCGCTTAGATCGTTAAAATAGGGCCCATTGTGTGCACCACTAGCCTGACCCGCACCCATTCAACTGCAAGGTAGTCTGTAACTGTTTTAACATCAAGACCGGAGCCTTTAATGAGAATGCCCCAACTCTGCGAGAGATAGCTAGCCATCTAGTCTCTTCGACAGAGGGCATCTTCGTGTATCCTTCCTCGCATAACCCTTCCACATTCACATAATTTAAAAGTGTAAAAGGAAAAATTTGAGCTAAATACAGTTTCTTCCAGGATCTCCCACCTCAGTGTGACGATCTGGAGAGTCATGGCCCACCAGGAATCGCTCATTTAGTCTACCGCAAGCAACTTCCTGACTCTCTTGGCCCTCTCCTACTATATCCAGCTACTCAGAGCTAGATGGCGCCAGCAACATGTTCTTTGCTAGATCGGAATATTGTCAACGAATGGGCTTCCTGATCAAGCAGATCACTCAAGCTGGCAATCGAGGATTAAGAAAGCAAAACACTTTTCTGAAATTCTTCGGCCACCTCGACCTGCAATCCCCACAATGTAAGTCTCCATGCCACCTTGGCAACAGCGAGACCCAAACCACAATGTGTAGACAAATACATCAAAAAGTATTTATAAAGCAAAATAAAAACAATGGTAGTTGACCGCTGTGCTGTACAATACCAAACTAAAATAAACATAAAAAGGAAATATAAACAATAAGACCGCAATTCAATGAGAAAAAAGGAGTACATCAAAACACCAATTAATGATGAGGCCTCATTACTCTAGAAACAATTATATGCCTGGGAGAAAAGAAAGGTTTTTAACTTAGATATAAATTCAGATTCTGATTAAACTAATCTGAGGGAAACCGGAAGACTATTCCACAGTTTTGGCCCAACAACAAAAAAAGCACGGCCGCTTCTCAACTTTAATCTAGATCAATTTCGGGACCATCAATAATCTTTGTTCAGAAGACCTCAGAGATCTAACCAGTGTTGGGCAGTAGCGTTGCTACAACTAGTGACGTTACTAGTTTAACTACATTTACTACATTTCTCAGTAGCGTGGTGGTAGCATAGAGGTAGAATCAAATAGCTTTTCAGTAGCCAAGCTCTTTTGTTGATCAAGTAGTGCTGTATCGTCCACACAAGCTATATTTTCCCAAGCATTTCTAAAGCTCAAGCTCAAATCGGAAATACAACTGCTAAGCATCACTGATCCTGGATCAGTAAGTGACGGAGACTTCTTCTTCTTCGTGTTTTACGACAATTGGCAACCATAGGGCACTATGATAAATTTCATTCCAGCAATGCCGAAAACACGGATGGAATCGTGGAATCCAGGCATTAAAATGGAATTTACTGTATAACTGCGAATTTCACAGAATTTGTTAGATCGTTGATGAAAAGTAGGTCAGTAAACTTAAAGGTGCTCTAAGCGATGTCACGTGTTTTTTAGGCCAAAACATTTTTTGTCACATACAGCAAACATCTCCTCACTATCCGCTGGCTGCCTGTCCCCTGAACACACTGTAAAGAAACGCGATCTCTGCAGACACCCCAGGCTCCACAAACAGCAACAAAAGCAAACTGCGGCGACCCGCTCCCCGAAACATAACAAACTGTTCCAGCCAATGACCGACAAGAAGGGTTTGGGGGTGAGGTTTGGGGGGTTAGTGTGCGGATGAGGAGGAGGGAGGGTCTAGCTAGCCTCCGTTTTGTTTGACAATAGTTCGAACGTCAACAAGAAGTGACGTCACCCAGGATCGCTTAGAGAACCTTTAAAAAAAATCGTGATATAGACTAGTGTCTGTGAATATTAAACCGCATAAAGACTATTTAAATAGGAATCATGCATGTTATGCGTTTCTCTGTGAATGAATGGCGCAGAAGCGCAGTTTCATTTACCACACACACACACACACACACACACACACACACACACACACTGAGGCACGCATGACGCTCGCGATGTTTTCAGCCTATATGAGGACATGAATGCATGAACTTCATCTACACAGCCGCTCTAAGAGAATCAGTTCAGCAGCATTTTACCGCTTCAACCATAGGGCCAAAAAATCATATTTCATAGTGTAACAAAGGGCACTCCACATCAGACTATTGTCCTTCCCTCACAAACTAAATTTTCCATATCTCACTGCCCGGACCTCTTCATCCATTATCACATTCACCTGTGTCTCATTATCTTGTTTAGCTCACCCCATATAAGCCTTGTTTTCTCATTCACTATCTGCGAAGTCTTGTTTAGTGTTAAGGCTCGTACACACCGGGACGAATATCGGCGCGCGTTAATTCGCCAGCGTTTTTCAACGCGTTTTTTAACACGTTTTTTGTGTTCACACCCAAGCGATTTTTGCTGACGATGAGCCGAGTGAACATGCCAATTCATTCCCTGATATTAGATGGCGCCTAATGTAAAACAGAAATAGTCCTATGTTGTAGTCGCTGTCCCGTTTGTCATATAGTTCTTTATGTTCCGACACCAATGAGACCAGCAGCTCTACATTCATCTTGCCTTGCATCTTCCTCGTCTTATTTCTCCTCGGCAGTGTAGACGCTACTTGGCGTATATCTTCTTCGCCGTTACGTATGTGTGCTCGGCAAGACCGTTTTGTGTTTGAGCGTCCCCAAAATGTGTTTTACTGTAACTTCAGAAGCTCCAGACACGTGAGCAAAAGCGCCAATCTCATTGGTCGGATAGTTTTTGACGCGGCGCGTCAAACCCAAAAATAACGAACCCAAGGCGTTTTTTAAAAAGTGACGCTTTTACCCGTGGCGTTTTTCGTGTCAGTGTGCACACTCACATTGGCGCCCTTTGTTTAGTCACGAGGCGTTAAACGTCGGCGAATATCGCGCGCGAAATTCGTCCCGGTGTGAACAGGCCTTTACACTGCAATTCCGAGCATTCTCCCTGGTTTCTCCCTTGTTGTGTTTGTTATTGTTTAGACTGATTGCCCGGTGTTTATGACCTTTGCCTGTTTTTGACTACGATTCTGGATTACTCAAATAAACTGCATTTGGATCCTCAACCTTTGTGTCTCAGAGCAGTTTGTGACACAGTGCCCTAAACATGTAATTTATTTTAAAATTGTAATAAATTATTGTTAAATTGTATAAGTTTCATGATTTCAATTAGACATGCTTTTTGATTACTAAAATGTAATTTAACCATTAAAATGGGAGCCCACAAAAATGTTAACGAAAAAAAAAACAGAATACAGAAAAAAATTTACAGAAAAAAATTGATTTGAAAAAAAATTAAATGGAATGTGGGAAAAAATAAAACGGATTTCATAGTGCCCTACAACCAGCTTTTTGGTGCATTACCACCACCTTCAGCTCCGGGCGGTGACATCATGTACCAATCCTTGGGCTGACACGTGAGAAACTTGGAAAGATGGAAAGATGCACAAACTCTCGACATCTGGTTTTATTGAAGTTATTATAGTTATATGGTTTTATATAGTTATGGTTTAATTTTTTTTGTTTGTTGCCAAATTGGTTTGGAACAGTTGTTGAATAAACAATTAAACTGTCAGTCAAACAGATAGGCAGGCATAATGTGTCAGTTGTATTGATCAATGAGACAGCATTGACTTGGAATGAAGTTGGTTCAATATAAAAATTTAATTAAAGAAAATAGCTTAGATGTAGTAAACTACTTTTGCCATATTGCTGTAGCTTAGCTTGCTACATTTCCCAAGGTGGTAGCTTCAGTGTAGTGAAGCTTCATTTCATGTAGAGTAACTGCTAGCTTAGCTTACTACATTTTCCAAGTAGCTTGCCCAACACTGGATCTAACAGATGTATTTGGATTTATATAATTTTATAATACAGAGATATTTTGGAGCTGATCCGGTCAGAGCTTTAAAAACAAAAGTACAAGTCAAATTTTAAAATCAATTCTGTAACAGACCGGCAGCCAATGCAAAGAGCACAATACAGGGGTGATATGATCAAACTTCAGGGTGCAAGTCAAGAGTCTGGCAGCTGCATTTTACACCATCTGAAGTCGATTTATATTAGATTGACTTATTCCAATATAAAGAGAATTACAATAAATCAAGCCGAGATGACACAAATGCATGGATCACTCTCTAAAACTCTGGAAAGGATAAAAAGCTCTAGTCTTAGCTTTAGATAGCAATCTTAATTAAAAAAAAAACTAGATTTAACTACAGAATCTATCTCTTTATCAAATTTGAGTGCAGAATCGAAAATGACTTTTCATGAGATTTTTCATAGAAGGTTTTACATAGGAGATCAAGTCTCCCAAATCATAATCTTTTACATTTAATCATTTAGCAGACGCTTTTATCCAAAGCGACTTACAACCGAGGAGAACAATAGAAGTAATCAGACCAGCAAGAGGGCAACAGTATACAAGTGCTGTAACAAGTCTCAGTTAGTCTAGTAGTTAAAAGATCGCAAGGTTGTTGTTTTTTTTTATCAGAAAAACAAATAGAATAGGCAAGTGCTAGTGTTAATTGGTCAGGTGCTGGCGAAAAAGGTGTCTTTAGACATTTTTTGAAAATGGCTAAAGACTCAGATGCCTGAAGTGCTTGAGGGTGCTTGAAGGCTCAAAAACCATGACCTCTGTTTTGTTCTCATTGAGATGCAAACATTTTTAAGAAAACCAAGAAAAAACTTAATGTCAGACAGACAAGCAACTGAGGATCTTAAGCCTGTTTTATCATTATGCTTCAAGGGTAGATAAATGTGGGTGTCATCAGCAGAGAAATGAATTGACAACCCATGCTTGGTAAAAATTAACCCCAAAGGAAGCATTTATAGTGAGAACAAAACAGGAGCCAAAATGGAGCCTTGAGGAAGTCCAAAATTCAAGGCACATCTAGATGAAGAAAAACCATTGAGACAAGCAGAGAAAGATCTATCATGAAGATAGGATTTAAACCAGTCCAGAGCTCAACATTTAATACCCACATACAGTTCAGGGCGTGAGATAAGGATTTTGTGGTCAAATCTAAGAGTAGAAGCATCACTGAGTCCCCTGAGTCTACAGATAACAAAATATCATTTAGAACTTTTAAAAGTGTAGACTCGGTACTATGATGTTTCCTGAACCCAGATTAAATATTTTCAAAAATATTATTTGACTCTAAAACAAACTCTGCAATTGTACTAAAACAACCATCTCTAACTTAAGGCTTTTGAAATAAAACATACATTTGAAATAGGTCTACGGCTTGATAAGAATTTCGGGTCTAGATTGTCCCTCATCCCTTGACAAGAGGGCCAAGCATGAGCGAAGTTTGTCACAGTAAACGCATCCAGCCCCCTCGTGTGCTGAACATGCATGCTCCGCTCCCAAGCAAACAACGCAAAGATCATGGGTGTCCTCAGGTGTCATAAAACGAGGACACAGCACTTTCTAAAGCATTTGCTGCGTGTGGTTACATGAGGGTGTAAAATGTAAAAGGACACTGAAGACTATGTAATGGCTGATTCAAATTCAGCTTTGCCATCACAGAAAATAAATTACATTTTAAAATGTATTAACACAGAAAATAAAAAGTTATTTTAAATTGTAATAATTTTTCACAAAATTACTGTTTTTACTGTATTTTTGATCAAATCTATATAAATATAAACTATAATGCCAATAATAAACAGTCTTTTGTCTACATCACTTACTGCTCTAGCCTAAAGAAGGACCCCACAGCAGTGGTTTTGGGCTTTTAGAAAGACTCCTCAGCAGGAGAGGAGGAATAAGCTGGTGTTTGATAAAAAAAAACTGAGGGTGACATTTAAGAAAGCTGTGCTGGAGGTCCAAATCTGACCTTCAGAGGTCTAACTGTAGAGCCTTTACTAACACACTCACCACAGTGACATGTGCACTGACCGCTCTTTGAATTCTGTTTGTTCAGTGTGAATGAAAAATTACCACCTGGGTGAAAATGGATCTTGCATAAGGGGAAACCTGGCATTTACATGTACATCAAACAAGCAGCTCTCAAAAATTTCAATGAAGTGGCTGGTCTGAAGGGCATTCTGGATAAAGGCTAAAAATTCATCCTGTGGAATTTCAAAATGTGACATTCATCATCAGGAGCTAACACAAATGCAGCACATCTAATAAAGCCGCTGATATGAGTTAGTGTCACTCTCTGAAATGTTGTCACTGAGCACTCTCTAGCTGTTTGTGTGTCTCGAAACAATTAGAAAAAGCACATTATATAACCGTTTTGAGGGATGCAATGTATTGCAACCTTCACGTCAAACAGAATTGAACTGACATGTTATGCAATTGCACTCAAAAAATACACTTTCTGAGAGTTGAACATCACATATGCACAAACACTCAAACACATATTAACATACTTTAGGCTGCTGGGCCTCCAATGCCTTCTTTCCATCCCATGCCCAGCTGCGTTTGGTAAAGTAGTTTACTGTGGCAAACTCAATAAGCGCTGAAAACACAAAGGCATAGCAAACGGCGATGAACCAATCCATGGCGGTGGCATACGCCACTTTGGGAAGAGAGTTGCGTGCGCTGATGCTGAGGGTGGTCATGGTCAACACTGTGGTCACACCTGTCGAGGATCAAACACAGATGTTAAAAATATTATAAGATAAGAGTTCTCTAAAGCAAAATAAATACTGGTAAAAAAAAAAAAAAAGTTTGGAACAATTGTGTTTTTTTAAGTTTTTCAAAGAAGTGTCTTATGCCATTACTCTGGTCTTCATTGTTACATGATCCTTTCAGAAATCATTCTAACATGCTGATTTGGTGCTTAAAAAAACATTTCTTATTAAAATCATTGTTGAAAACAGTTTTTGCTGCTTAATATTTTTGAGGAAACCCTGATATAATACCATTGAGATAAGATTTTTTTGTTTAAATATATAAATAAATAAATAATATTGAATAAATAAATAAATAAATTTATTTATTCAGCAAGAACGCATTAAATTTATAGACATTTATGTTAAAAAAGATTTCTTGATTGAGCACCAAATCAGCATATTAGAGTTATTCCTGAAGAATCCTGTGAAGTAATGGCTGCTGAAAATTCAGCTTTGCCATCACAGAAATAAGCAAAAAGAATTGATTGTAATAATATTTCACAGTATTACTGTATTTACTGTATTTTTGAATAAATGCTGTTTTGATGAGCATGAGACTTCTTTCAAAAACATAAAAAATTGTAATTATGCCAAACTTTTGTGCCAAACCAGTGTAAATAAAAAATATAATAGAATATAATCTAAATCCTTAAAGTTTGCATCTTTGTCAAATAAATAACATGCTTAATTTAAAAAGGTATTCTTTAAAATATATTGGTGTAAAACTATAAAAAAATGTTTTTTAAATGTATAAGTGTTAAACTCTAACTTATTCATGCAAGGCAATGCAATCCTTCTAAAATAAAATTATTTGTGTGCTGAAAAATATAACAGTAATCCATCAAAATCTTTTCATTCATTTTGTGAATGCCACTACCAGTGACAGGGAAATTTGGTCTTTCATCCAACATAATTCTTTTCATTTTTAAAATACTTTGCATGAATAAAATATTGGTTTATGAATCATAAACTCCTCTTAACAACAAAACAAACCAAACCAGTGGGGAATACTGACATTAAGATAATTTCATTCCCAGAAATGCAGTTTATAAAAAAAAGTACAATAGGTAGCAATGAAAGGTCAAACACAGCATCAATGCAGTTCAAATATAACCTTTTTTAATATCAAACATGCCCTTAGAGTGACAGTATCATTAATAATTCTTTATGCAAAGCACCTGAGAATAGTTCTGGAGAATTGCTGAAGGAGCAGAGGTGTCTGTCCCTGTCAGAGGGAGATCTGCAGATCGCCCCAGGCAGCGGACACAGAGACTTTTAGACATAAATAGCTATGGTACTACAGTCTCTTAGGCATCGGCTCTGGGATTTCTCAGCCTCGGGCTATGCAAATAAAATACTGTCACATGTGCGATATCAGTGAGCGGGTCTTTAAACCTCTGTTCATGGATATTTGTATAAGTGTGTGAGAAAGTGTTATGTTTTGATGTATCCTTTGTTGGCCAGTCATAGAGATGTTGTTTGCGTGGGCACATATTCCTTGTGGACTGTCTGCTCGCTTATTATTGCTGATTATTGCCAAGATACAATTCAAGGCCTCAGAATTAAATGGAAATGGCGGTGTGAATTCAGAAACAGTCATCTGAGTGGATTAGTTCTTCATTCCCTCTGATTGAATCAGTCAATTCTGATTTCCATTTTGATGAGAATTATCGATGTAAGCAAAACATTAACTGATGGCCAAAAGGAGCAACAGCTAAGAATCCATATATGCTAGAAGAGTGAAAAGGGAACATAGTTATAAAAGATGCTCTGCATACAGTCAGGCCTTGGGGAGTACATATCTGATGCTATGAAGTACACTAATGAGTTTTTAAAGGTGCAATCAGTGTGTGTTTTTATGTAAGAGATCTATAAATCACTAGAAAAATCTATTAGCTTTAGCATTCATTTTTAAGAAATCACATAAGCTACTATAAGGCTATATTTGGATTCACTTATTAGATGGAGGCCCGGTCCGTGAAGAATAAAACCTTTCTTTAAAAAAAAAATTAAAAAAATCTGAAATATTAACAAACAAACAAAATCAGTCTTAGAGATCTATAATAACTGGAGAAAGCTATTAGCATTAACGTTAGCATTTTCTCAACTTTTCAAGCAAATCACCTAAGCTATAAACATTATACGGTTAATTTGGGATTTCTCAATAAAGAAAGATGCTTTTTGCATCAAGAATTAGATGGTGAATTTACACCATCAACCAGCAGGGCTAACAGCAGGTTAATGTTAACTAAAACTTAAACTATATATATATATATATATATTAAAAACAGATTATAAATTGTAAACATTAATTTAAAATGATAAATTATAAAAAATTATAAACTGAAAATTATAACCTAAATTAAATAAGTTGAAGTACTAAAATGTCAACAACAAAAAAGAAAAAGAAAAACAAATTAAAACTATGTAGAAATATATATATATTAAATTACAAAATCTCAATGTGATCTCAACGTGGCAGCTTCCATGAGGGGCGAACCGATTGATGTAGATTAAAAAAGAAATCTGTATAAAATCTGAATTGCCACAAAAAAAATGTAGAAGGAAGCACTAACCGAAGACAGTCCTGGCAGGGACAGATTCACGGTTGAGCCAGAATGAGACTTGGGACAGAATGACAGTCATGAAGCAGGGCATGTAAGTCTGAATCACAAAGTAACCGATCTTCCTCTTCAGGTAGAAATGGGCCATCATGACTGTGTATTGACCTGCAGGGGGAACAATGAAACAGAAGAAGAATGAAATGAGAGAAAGGATGAGAATCGAAAACAGTAATGGAAAAATAAGTAAGAGAAGAAACAAAGGGACTAAGAGAGGGAGGGATAGAGTGTGATTAAACTCTTGGGGGGATAAGTGCAAACCAGCTGAGAGGTTTAAAAAGAAAATGAGAAAAAGAGAGAGAGCGAGAGAGAGAGAAAGAGAGAGAGAGAGAGAGAGAGAGAGAGAGAGAGAGAGAGAGAGAGAGAGAGAGAGAGAGAGAGAGAGAGAGAGAGAGAGAGAGAGAGGTGGTGATACACAAGCCAATGGAATATAGAGACATAATAATAATATGAGACAAATCAAAACAATTGGGAAGTGATGCGATTATGGAATTTTACTGTCAGTATTCTTTTAGGGAAGCACTTTGACATCCTGGTTGTTGGTCTCATTAGCACCAAATAGTGGACAGTTTCTGTGATGTCTGACCACAAAGATGATTTGACTGTGTTTAAGTCAAACTTACTATAATAAATCACTTTAAATGAATAAAAACTACATAAATCACTAGTATGGAATGGATAGAATCATCTAAATAAAAGTGACATTTATGGTGTGCTTAAGAGCTGTCAAACTGTGCTTTGGAACATGGTGAGTTAAATCATTAACTAGAATAGAAAAGAGAATACAGAGTGAAAAAACTATATATCCTGTTAACCAAGCGAAGATTGAATTTGAAGCTTTTTAAAAAAAAAAAAAAAAAAATCCTTTTGAGCCACACAGTCTGATAAACTATAGAAAATCCACTGATGACTGCTGCTTTCTCCTGGCAAAATCGGATTTTTGTGTCCCACTAATCCCTTGTCACAATCTGCATCCTGTAGGCTTCTCTCTCTCTCTCTCTCTCTCTCTCTCTCTCTCTCTCTCTCTCTCTCTCTCTCTCTCTCTCGCTCTCTCTCTCTCTCACACACACACACACACACACGCACTGTCTGTCACATGTCTGTCTCTCGCTCTTTCAATAGTTACATCCATTCTGCCAGGCCAGGCCATCCGCGTTTAGGATATAGCACGCATAAAGAGAGTGAGGGAACAAAAGAAGAGTGAAGACAACACAGCGAAAACGCTAAATCTAGTCGGAATCAGAGGGGATAGATCAAGTGGATCAGATGAAGAGCACGACAAGCTGTTGAGCCTTGGAAGTCAAGGAAAAGTTTGAACATCGTGAAGGCCCTGGGGGCAAAGATGTCCTCATCACGAGGGGCTCGTCGCATCCCCTTCGGCTCGCTCACCCCTTTGTTTCAATGACAGGGAAGAAAGCACAACTGGCAGCGCCCCATTTCAGATATTGCGCCTTGGATGTGCCCTGCTGGGTGGGAATCTTCTGAGAGCTGCAAACATGCGACTGTGGTGGATTTTACTGCTAAGTTTTTGGAGTGTTTATGGAGAACTCCCATTCATAGCAGAGAACAACGCTGCCATGCTGGTCAACTGGTGAGTGGTCTGCTTTTCTACGCTTCAAAAAACATAGCATTGAAAGTCGACAGGAACAGATGAGCATCTGAAGGGGTCAGCTTCTAAATCAATTTGAAACAGTTGGGAAGGACAGGTGCTATTTTCTGGATGGAAGTTCTTATTAATAAAAGGTGACAGGTTATCTGGATGTCTTTACAGTGCGGGCCATGTGATTGAATGTTGACATTTCCACCAGAAATAATTTCACCCCTGTATGGCAGACTCTAGAAAGTCTTTTTTTTTCTCCCTCCTTTGCTCTTTCTTTCTTCTCTACCCGGTTTTCTAAGTTGAGCTAATGACCCTGCGCTCATGATATGAAGTACTGGTGGATCTATTTCTGACTTTGTAAAGAGGTTTGCACCTCAGATTAGCAGCAGTAATGACCAGGGGGGAGGGGGGATCTCCCAGAAAGGAAGGCCATGGCCTGGAAGCTTGTTTCTAAAAAAGCTTTTGGCAACCTGATGACAGCTGGTGTACTTTGATGTGTAAATCAATCACAGTGAGAAAGAGAGATGGTTCAGCAGGGTTCAAAACATGACATGGTCAGCGCAGTTGATAGTGTTTTCCTAGCTCACGATCAAAGTACGATAATGTCTTATTGAATATGACTGGACGCCAGCTCAGCACGGTTATCCGTATATGTACATCCATAAAGGCGGAACAAGGGGAAGCCCCCGACTCCCTCCCCCATGCTTAATGATTACAAAGCTAGAGGCAGCAATGATATGAGTGTATTACAAGTCCTCTTTACATAACCGAATTAAGCAGATGCCGCCTATCCCCCCTTCTTCTCTTGCTGGCTTGAGCCAATGGCGGCGGACCGACGTCACATGGTAAAAGCACAACTGATGGGTAGGCATGAGGATTAACCCTCCAGACCCAATGGCTCAGGATAAGTGTTGTTTTTTCCCCTCCCTCTCTATCTTCATCTCTTCCTGTGCTCATGCTGGTCCTAGAGACAGCTGGCCATGAGTGGGAGGTGTACTGAAATCCTCATCATCATTTGTCATCCAGCTTGATTTGAAAAAGCTATAATCACTATAGCTATCACTTTATTTAAGAGAGACAACGTCACACGATGTAGAAGAATAAAACTGAAAGGGTGTGATGCAACACATTATGTTCCGGAAAATAATCCATGAGATGCAACAGGTTAGAAGATCAGATGAACTATGAAAAAAAAATGACTTACTGGCAAGTAAATAAAATGTCAGTGGACAGCTCTATAAGGGACTGCAATGTGGACTTTATTAAGAACTGCAATGTAATTAATGGAAATCAAACTGTAAGCTAAACTGTTAATTTAATCTAACTGTCACACACACATACATATATATATATATATATATATTAGTGCTGTCAAACGATTAAAATATTTAATCGCGATTAATCACATTAATGTCATAGTTAACTCGCGATTAATCACAATTAATCGCACATTTTTATCTATTCTAAGTGTATCTTGATTTATTTTTGTCCCATTATTTTTCCTCATTTTAATGCTCTTATCAACATGGAAAAGTGGGTCGGCTTGCTTTGTGCAAATGTTTTTTATTAAAAACAACATTCCCATATACTGTGTTCAATTTCACACTAACATTCTCACTTGGAGCAAATAATCTCTCACACAATGTAACACTGTCCATCAATAAAAGGGTGAAAGAAATACTGATGAGGTCCTAATATTGACGAGGGGGCGGAGAATTCGCATCAGCTGTGTGTGTGTGCTTGGCCATCAAGTGGTATTTCAGACTGGACGTGCTGCGATGACGATAGCTCAGTTCACAACGACAAAACACACAGATCACTTTGGTCTTGTCAATGGAACCATTTGGCAACTTTTTAAAAGTAAACTTTCCATTCAGAATCTTATTGGCATCCATTTCGGCGTCTCGCACACATTTGGCCAAGTGTGTGCGGCGTGCCTGTTGTTTTGTTTCCGGTCTAGCTAGATCCGCTTGCAACTTTGGTCCTCGGCGCATGCCTGTTGCAAAAGCATGTGAAAAAAAAAACTACAAAGTTTGCTAGGCCAAAAAGGCCGTTAATTGCGCGATAAAAAAATGTACGCCGTTAAAATGGGTTTGCATTAACGCCGTTAATAACTAACAGCCCTAATATATATATATAATTTATTAAAAATTAAATAAAATAATTGTGTATAAAACTATAAACATAAAAATAAACACAAATATAACAAAAGTAACTATTTATTTTTTTCATTAAAACAAATTCTTTAAAAAAAATTTCGTGGCCAATAAGAATTATTTATGAGCATTATATTTTCTCAATTAAGGGAGATACTACAAAACGTTTTGGACCCCGGCCCTAACTGCCAAGTTGATTCACAGATCTTTTACCAATTGACTAACTGACACTCATTACAATGAATGGGTCAAAGTGGTTTACCTCTACTTGTGCTGATATCTTCCGTACCAGCCGTGTGGCCAATCAAATGGTATTGGTTGAGACGTGACCCTTCCTCTGCCACTACCACAGATTTGCCAGGGCCTTTAGTCCACTTATACACAACTTCTGAGATAGGGTAGGCATCTGTAAAAAGACACAGTAGTTTACACTTTATACCAGCCACAAAGTTAGATTATACAGTGATAATGGCTTATTAAGCAGACACAGCAAGTGGCTAGAAGTTTAGTTAAATTAAATGTAATCTGTTTAGTACCATGTTTAAATAAGGTTACATAAATGTTAGTCACTCTTGATTGTACAGTCATTGTCAGTTGCAGGCAAGTTTCATTTCTCAGATTAAGGAGGTACAGTGACTACACCTGTCAATCATGGGAAAATATCTGCTTTATATATCAACAGGGAGCATGTTTGCTGACTCTGCCAAGTGTAGAGCTGGGAGTAATAAATTGAATCATCTGCACCTGGGTTGAATAATAGGATCAGACCATCAGGTTAAAAAAAGAGACACCTACACCTCAGTTGAAGACAACAGGATGGAACACTTCAAATGACTTGAAGAGATAGCAAGTGGCTGCGTTTACACTTGGCATTAACATGCGACCTGTATCCGGATGTTGTCCACATACACATTGAAAAGACAAGTGTAAACGCGCTTCTGATCGGAATGTTATCCGATCAGCGTGTCCAGGTTCGGAGGTAGTCGAGGACGCATTGTGATCGGATCTCAGTGTAATGTAAGCGCAATCCAGCCATCGTGTCTGCATTCACAGGTGGACGTCACACAAAACCCCGCCCACTGTCATTATTCCCCCTCCTCTCTCCGGAACTGAGAGCTGTGTGGTTTTGCGATACCGTCGAGTGCGAAGTACATCGCAAATATACTGAAATGTTTACCTTCGCACCCGAAAGGTGCAGAACCATTCATTTTTTATGTAAAGAAAGCGCATTTTTCCCACCACAGCTGGCAACGTTTTCGGACCCATACGTTTCTCTGAATCGTTTCCATTACGGCATCTATCCACATTATTATTACTTGCAGCCTCTTCATCCTCCTCATTTTGCGAGATTTGTAAAATGTCCCCGGACTGAAAACTGTTTTTAAAAAGAAAATCCACAACTTCAGGTCGACTTTGCACCGGAGCCATCCTTTTTTTTTTTTTTGCGGGAATGCGAGATCTGATCTGTTATCCAGATACAGAAGTCACTTGATGTGGACAGGTGTAAATGCACCGTGTCCTGATTGGCTTATGATCCGATCTGCTTGATCGGATCACGGTGATGTTAATGTCAAGTGTAAACGCAGCCTTAGTTGAATATTTTTTAAAAGTGTGTCATATTGTTTGTCCTTTACAAAAAAGCTAGGACCACTAAATTCAAAAACAGGCTCTCTCTCTCTCTCTTTAAAGTGTATACATATATGTATATATGTATATATATATATATATATATATATATATATATACAGTATACACACTTTAAAATAATAGTATTTTAGTAGTAGTATGTTGGAATAGTAGTATTACATGTTAAAAACAGATTCAACAAAATATGAAAACATTTTCAGTAGATGATTGTTTCACATAAAATAGCTGCAGCTTTACAGTGACTTTTCATATCACTCCATTTTTTTCACTTTCGCCCCCTCCCTCCATCTTGACATTCAATCTTGAAGCAAAACATTAATCCTGCCACTCAAGCCGGATGTCTCCATCACAATTAAGATTGACTTTGACCATCTAGACTGAGAGATTATTCTGCCAACCATCCACACACACACACACACACACACACACACACACACACACACACACACACACACACACACACACACACACACACACACACACAGTACGTACCCTTAGATACCCCCAACAAATTCCTGAAAACTAATCCGAAGTACAAAAATTGACTACTATATCGATATTGCTACCAATCTTCAGACTAAATCATGACTAACACATACTCAACCAGATGCTCCTCTGAATCAGAAAACCTACTTTTAGGAAGCACTCAAACACAGTTGAATGTTTTTTTAACCCCCCAAAAAGTCCCATATTTAATTGGGTGGTTGCAGAAAAAAAGATTTTAGAATTTTGAAATAATGTAATAACGTAATGTTATATGTAAGGCATTTTAGGCAAGTAGCTTCTGGGCCATCCTCATAGACACTTCTCAGAATGGACAGTCCACTTGAGGACAAGTCCACACATGACCTATTAAGACTCTGTAGGGAACCTGCCCTATGAGATTTTAAAGTTAATACGGAGTACTTGGACAGAGAGCATATTTAGGTAGCTGGTGCAAAATACTGGCAAGTCATGATGTTCTATTCTAAAGAACAGCAAATTGTAAAAAAACTGTACATTGTTAACACACTTTTGGGACAGATGTATGTTTAATGTTTACTGTAAAAAGTTATAAAGTATAAACCCCTCTCAGGGGTGTTTATTCATGAAACATGAGCATAATTCTATAATATTTATACATTTTTGCATTCAAATCAATGGGTAGATTTACGTACAAATGTTTACACAAAAATTCACTGTTTTTTTTTATAAAAACGTTATCAATCTATCTAAATTTCTCTGTGCTAAACTACCTTCCTCTGGTATTTTTTGTATGTTGCTATAATGCTACTTCCTCTACAAGCTTTTTCAATATTTTCATATTTACTTCAATACGTATGTTATCATGCTTGTGTTCTGCGTTATCTCCCTTTCCCTTCATTACTGCTGTCATCATTATTGTGCATTTGGTATAAACCTTTACCAACTATGTGTGAAATTTCACTTTATGAGAAACTGGAGACTTTTATGTATATCAAAAAGATCAGTTCTCTTAGGAAAGGTATTTGAAGCTCGGTGCAAGTTCAGGTGGTGAGATGAAGCAAATGAGTGTGAAGACAGTATTGGTACTAATTATGGGTGGTGATTGTAAGTGGATCTAATTGGATTGAATTTAGTGCACATCAGCTGATCCTAATAAGCTCTGGACCAGTTCGAGTTCAAATGGAAAACTATAAACTTTGCCTATGGATTGAATTAAGAAGGAGATTGAAGTTGTAAAAATATATATAATAACGCCCTATTCGAGGGTATAGTGGTGATTTCGGATTGGCTCTAAGCATGCGTACGCACACATTTGTGCATGAAATCTGCATAGGAATGATTTCACGAGCAAACCAAAAACGGTCATACTGAAATTTATTCTAAATTTAAACAAAAATGTAGAAACCACACGTAAGCAAAAAGCACTTTCTCTGTGCGGCCTTAAAGGTGCCCTAGAATGTTTTTTTTGTTTTTTTTTATAATGTTTCCTGGGTTACCCTTATAATGTTAGTATGTTTTTTAGATAAAAAATAATCATAATTTAGAAATAAATGGCATTTTTCCTAGCCTGCTTTTAGCCTCTGATTTGAACACTCTGTTTGAAGGGGCGTGTCTGCTGTGGGATTCAGTGTAACCGCGGCCACTGCTGTGATTGGCTGACATGCTTGCATATGAAATAGCTACGCATTACATGTGAAACTCTCTCCCGAATACTTTTACTACTGCTATTATACGTTTTTACTATAACAGCTATCGAGATTAACGAATCGTGAGATGTTTTTTAAGTATTTAGATCTATTCCCATCACATAAAATGTTGCCGTGATGAGCATTGAGCAGATGACAGTGTGTTGATCGCGAGAATGAAGATCTTATCATTGCAAAGCAGTTTCTGCACTCTCTCTGCTTTCACCAATGCAAACACGATGATGTAAATACAGTAAGAGCTTCGTTGTGCAGTAACGTGCGTCATTGATTTCATAACGAGTTTGGCAAGTGTCCAGATAAACTCGCGTGGAAAGATTGTTCTTTGATCGCTTTCTGTATATAATTTGTTCACAATTTAAATACGATTATTTTCATCCTACTAAAAGAAACGATGTGAAGCTGATATTTTAGTCACTGGCTTGACTTACTGATGCATAAACAGTATTGAACGATTTTGAGAGAAAGATTACCTGTCTGAACTTGAACAATTACACATCAGAAAGTGTTGCTTGGTAGCTCGATCCGAGGCCAGCTCTGTATTGGCCCAAGTTGAGGAAACAGTCGGTGAAATGTTTGGAAATTTCCAGAGAAAATAAAATTAACCCATTGTTTCTTCAGAGGCTCAGATGAAGGAACTAAAAAATACTTTTGTGTTCATGTGTACATCCACACTGAGCAACTGCCATGCTTCGGCTGCGCAGTTCCGCCTGGCATTGAGGGCTGGCATTATGCAAATATTTGGAGGCGTACATATTAATGATCCCGACTATTGCGTCACAGTCGGTATTGTGTGGAGAACCGACCGTTTTTCAGGGGTGTTTTTCATATACGTGAATTAAATGAGAACGCGAAAACAGTCCAGTTTGAGATTCACTCTATGTCATGTCCATGCACTGAACTCTTGTTATTTGACTATACCAAGGTAAATTCAATTTTGAATTATAGGTCACCTTTAAGAAATTATTTTATTTTAACATGACTATAATTATATTATATTATAAAATTAATAAATAATACAATTTAATTTATCCTTAAATATATTTCATCATATACAGTGAAAGAGTAAGAAAAGCTGCCATAGCTTCAGCTGCAAGGTTTCTCTGAATAACGCAGATTTACCCGTGTGTACAGCTGGTAATGAGAGGTCTGTAATCTCGGTTTGTATAAAAGTTGTGTATTGTGTTTGAACTGGTTTTGAGAATGACACACTTGGCATTGCTCGGGGATCTAGCGAGAGCGAGTCTGCAGAGAGCGATGAAAGGCTATAAATGTTGTGTGGAAAACCCTTATCTGGAGATGGTTAGGGTGTGTTTTATGCAAATTACTAACCTTGTGCACACGGCCGCTCATTTAAAACACACCAAATTCACTAGCATTAGAACGAGATTAAAAATAAATTCATGCGTGTACTAACGTGTTGTGAATTAGGCAGAGATTTTTCGTGAGAAGTGCGTAAAAATCTGAAATAATCCACGTGATTATTAGTGAATGACACCCAGTGTTTGATAAAGCAAAGGAAGTGACAAGGTCTAGCAAACGGAGGACAAAATATTTCTCATAGGTCAAGGGTTGAGTCTTGAGCAAAAACAAATGTAGCTCTTCATTAAGACAGGGTCACCACAGCCCCCAGAGTGAATAGCCTGCAGAATCACCTTCTTACTCACACATGACTGAAATGCTTTCCAGTTAAAAGAAATTGTTTAGTGAGATTGGCTTGACAGAATACATGTGTGCGTATAAAGGTTTAGCTATACTTGAGAAGCCAAAATCTTTGGGAAAATGTTTTGTCCTCACAAATACAGTGAAACATGTCAAAATCCCACAGAGACCCTTGATGAGATGTCTCCATTAATATAGTGAAACCAGCTTAGGTGTGTGGGGTTTTATCTGTATTTGTGGTCAAGGATGTTACGTTTTTTACAACTTATTTTAATCTAAATTCTAAATTATCATTGTAATTGTAATATATTAAATGTCAGGGTTTTCATTTTGTTTGTGTGCGTCTCGTTTACAATCTACTCTTGCTTTTAATGTAAGTTTCAAGGCCTTTCAGCATTTAAAATCAATATTCAAAATTAAATAATGATGATAATCTTTTGCTGTTAATGTGATAAAGTACATTCATTACTGAGTACATTGAGGAAAGACAAAGATTCAGCAAGGATATTTTCCACTAGCCTGAAACAGTGGCCTTAAATTAACATTGATAATTCTATAGAACGACTTTTTACCCCCGGTAGCATGAGTAATATATACTTGTATGCATTAATAATAAAATAAAACTTTCCTACAAACACAGCAACTTTCAACCTGTCCCTAAAGTCTGTCTTTCTTTACACTATGATTATGAGGCTTGGCTGCCCTAAGGTGATTTAAATAGGCCTAGATCTCAACAAGTTATTTTGTAGTCCAAGTCCAGCCTCATACAGTACATCCTCTATTGCTGACCTATGTCTTAGCTTATTTCTCTTCCAAAACTCTCTGGGAAGAGATATATTGGATTAATCTGAACAAAACTATGACCCACCATTGGGGACCTTTACAAGGTTGAATTATCCCTCAGTAATCTTTGGTCTACAGTATATAATCTTTTGAGGTGAATCTGGCATGGATGGCACGAGAGCCTGAAGGCTGTATTGCAGTACTGAAAGCACTTAATATATATTTTATTGCTACTAACGTCATCAAATAAACCTTAATGGACATGGCAGAAAGTAAATGTAAAAAAAAAAGAGATACAGAATGAAGAATATGGAGGGAAAGACAGAGAGAAAAATATCTGAAACTATTGAGTTTGTTGTCAATGACTCTATGACTGTATGGCCGTTCATCTAGAAATCCTACATTGTTGTACTTGTGTTTTCACTCCAAAATCTAAATAATAGACATTTTAATTCAAACCAATATTAATCTCTATTTATTAATTTGTAAGTGGGTTAATCTACAGTCAGACGGTCATGTACAGAGTTCAGAGCTCCAAGACACTCCCCAGTCTCTTTCATCTCACCTAATAAAATCATTTCATGAAACCACTATTTCATGTCCAGCCATGCAATAAGTGGGATAATGTACAGTCAGCCAATCTTTACAGCAAAATAAACCCTCTCAGGGTGATACAAGACTCCTCAGCTTCACATCAGGGGCTATTTTGTGAGAATGACCCTCTGACTGTAGCCTGGTCCCACCAGACTCTAGTACATTTCATTTGTACATAGAGTCTGGCATCGCTCCATTGACAAGCGTTAACTTCCTTGAAGGCGGGTACTCTGTTGAAGTCTAAAACTATTGGATCTGCCCAGAGTCACTCTGGATCTGCCATAACCAATCGCTAACATTTGGTTGTGACGTATGACGACTCAAACTAGCGCACGACATCAACGTCATCATTCTCAGCCACTCCCTCTGTTCGCTGATTGGCCCGGTAAAAAATTGACGGGAGAAAACCAAAGAATACAGCACAATCCCAGACGTAGTACTGAAGGAAAATAAAAATTGAGCGGAAGTACGTAGGAGGGCGGAGCCAGGCTACTCTGACTATACATTAATCCTGAATTCATGCCTTTGTACAGGATTCACTCAAGGTGCTTACATGTAAAGGATAATATCCATAGCCAGAGATGTACATTGTGTCTGTGGAGATTAACTACAATAATGATTGCTGCGTCTCTTTGAAGAGCAGAATATTCCTCAACAAAAGGCTCCACATTAACTGTTGTCGTTCATATGGGCAGCGTTGCTTTTCTCAGGCATTTTGGTTGAGATGACAGTTAAAATCAGGCGTCTGTCACTGTTATCCAACCAGCCAAACAAAAGCTGCTAAGTGCAGACAGAATTTATATAACCCTTTACATAACACAGCACAATACTTCAAGTAAACACATTTGTTGTGTGATTTACAAGTTAAATCACTAATTCTCTTCCGCCTGTATATCGAGTAACTCTCGCAGGGAAAATGGTGTTAAACTCTAAGAATGCAAGTCCTAATGAAGGCTAAATTTTCAATAACCACCTTACAATGAATAATTAATACCATTTGAGATAGCTCACAGGGTGTTTTATATATAAGTAGAATGTAAAATTAACAAATGCTGAGAAATGACTGATTAAACAAAAATGACTAAATAATAAAAGCTAATGATTTCTATAGAGAATAGTTCATGTTTATTAACACCGTACTATTCATTTATGGTAGTCGTGCTCAACCTTCATTTAAATATTTATGGTGAGTAAGGTAGTTTTTGTTTCTATGATGAAAGAAATAATATATTATAAAAATCATTAAGAGGGAAAAAATTGAAAACAAGTAAATGCTGTTGGACATACTATTGTCCATAAGTAAGATCTGAAATGTCAGAACAAAACAAGAATTGGTCAGAAAAAAAAAATGAACAGACAATAAGACATTTTTTTAACTACCAAGCCTTGTTAGAAAAATATTTTCACTATACTAGTCAGCCCATGAAAAGGAGAGGGTATTTTTCTTTCTATTCTTTTTTGTTTTGGTCCACAAAAGTTTTTTAGACAGTGGAGTACCTCAAAGGGATAGTTCACCCAAAAATGAAAATTCTGTCCAAACCTGTATGAATACCTTTCTTCTGCTGAACACAAAAGAAGATATTTTGAAGAATATGGGTAACCAAACAGTTGATGGGCACCATTGCATTGACTTCCATAGTATGGAAAATACTATAGAAAGTCAAAGGGGGTCCATCCACTGTTTGGTTACAGACATTCTTCAAAATATTTTCTTTTGTGTTCAGCAGAAAATACAGGTTTGGAACAACTGGGTGAGTAAATGATGACAGAATTTTCAGTTTTGTGTGAACTATCCCTTAAAATTGATGGAGTGTGGCTGGTTCAACATTCGTTTCAAGGGTTGTCTGTATACATCAAGGTCAAACCATGCAGGCTGGTGAGATTACATTTTATACCTTACTGTACTTCTAACCATGTTGATGTTCTAAATTAACAATCCATCCAATCGCATTGGGAAGCCTATGAGATGTCCAAATGCACGGCATCAGACTCATTTTAGGTCACGGGCCAGATTAGATTAAACGTCACCTTATGCTGGCCGATTTTTTATTTGATAAACCTTGATGTACCCATGCAGAGCGTAAATACATGGTCTTATGCAACTATTGAATTTCAAGAGCAACTTTCACAAGATTAAATCCACATACAAATTGTATCAATGGAAATATTAATTACCAGCTATAACAGCTTTTTAGCATGATCTAATTTAAATGTTTAAACATTCAAATCATCCCGCGGGCCAGATTGACTTCTTCTGTATTCTTATCTGTGTTTAACACCACTGCCAAAAAGCTTATGAGAGGTCTTCAAAACCTAAAGAACTTTAGATCATGAGGGATTTTACTGTGCAGCTACGACAGTACAATTAATCAAATATTCAGATATGCACAATCGCCCCTCCTAAGCACTGTCTGTCATGGTTTCTGCAGTATCCTAACCCAAAAGCTCACCGTGTACAGCCCTATCCTGTTATGCCCTAAACATCAAAGAAAGCTGAGCTCATCTCAGGTCATTCCTGGCTTCTTAGCACCAAAAAGCCTTTCTTTTATATGTGTGCAATGTGTACGTAAGAGCAGGAGGGATGGCAGGACACCTTCCTACTAATCCAGTCCTCAAGTTACCCTCCTCTCTGCAAGAACCAGGTGATAATCTTAATCCTGCTCTTGGACAGGATGCCACGTGATAATGAGACTAAACTGGACATACCTTAAACACCAGTCTGTCAAGCTGCCTAAAATGGGCCAAGTTAGTACACAATTTGTATTACTCAATATTTCAATATGCTAAAATGTATTAAGAAAATATGCAGAGAGAAAAACTAATGCAAAGAGGTGTTCGGTACCTAATATACTAGAAAGCGTAATTTCTCCTGTAGAGGGAATTTCATATGAAATATACAAAATGTTGCTCCTGTTACCATCTCCGTTCTACGTTGTGCGAAGACAACCAATGAAAACTATAAACCGTATTCCATGATTTTATACTTGCATCTTTTTCATCTAAATAAGAATATAAGATGCTATTCACATCAATCAAATAACAAATGGATGTAATCGTGAATACACACTTCAGAATCAGAGGGATTATGTTATGATTTCTTGGAATCTGCTATTTTAAAATCTTTTTGTAATGGCAATGAAACCTGTACAGTTCTTTTTTCCCGAATTTAACATAAAACATTATGGACTTACAGCTGCCAAATTTGAGTGGGCAGGCATGAGCATCCATAGGGAAATCCTCCAACTGCATGGGACACTCCGCTGATATGGTCAATCTGAAGAGAGAAAAATTAAGATATGATTAAATCTAGATCAGCACCTCTGAGGATATGTTTTAGAGATCAGTTGTTAATATAAACATGTCTTATGTAAGCTATCATAACCATAGTGACAATCATCACTGCAACATTTAAGATTCATTAATTTTTCTTATTGAAAATCATCTTAAAGTAGCTATAGGATTGAATAACGAGTGTATATTAATAGGAAGACTGAGCTTGCATGTTGAGTGCTCTTAGATGTATTTATAGAACAAGGGTGCCATCATGTGCCAGAAGTAGAAAGGCTGCCAAATCGGTGAAGTAAATCACTGCTAATTCTGGCTTAGCTCATAACCACACACACACACACACACACACACACACACACACCGACCTCACAAACATATACGGTACATAGAAATGCTATTTTCTATTAAATTATTCTCCGTTTTCATTTAGGATTTAAAAGACCTATTTTGAGCTGAAACGCCACCTATTGAAATATTACAGGACTACAAGGAAAAAAACTGAAATTTCACTACATTCAGTTCTATCACAAATTAGTGAGGACTGTTTCAGTTTCAGTTTTTTTAGAGAGAGAAAAGGAATTTGTACAATGTGATTTTCACTTGTGAACTTAAAAGCAACAATTTTTAATGTTTACTGATTATAGCTGCTTTGGAATTACATTTATTGTGAAAAGTGCTATACAAATAAAATTGACTTTCTGACTAAAATTGTTTCTGTTCAGGTATACACCGAACATTAATCTAATAGCAGGTAAAAAAGAAAATTCTGTAAACTTAACCAGGGTTTGTGCAGGTTTTATGATGGTAAATGTAAGACTTTTTAAAGACCTTTTTAAAACCAAGTAAAGAAAATTTAAGGAATAAATTGTAGGGAACACAATATACATCAATATATATATATATATATATATATATATATATATATATATATATATATATATATATATATATTATGTACATGTTTGTGCAGAAACACAATGAGTTCTATTAGCAATACAACTTCCAACAGTTATCCATTACATCCTAATTCATCTTACAAAAAAAGCTTGAATTGCTGTGCTCCCAACCAATAGAATAAGGAGTAACTTTTACAGTACCTTCTGATCACAGCAAAAAAGTTATATTCTTCATCATGTAAAAGGAAGTTTATGATTAAAACAAGAACAAATATCTTCCAATTTTGCAAAAATTGCCATGACTTAATTTAACATTTGCATCTCAAGTAGATGTATCTTGATCTAAAGATGTTTAGATATCTGTATTGGAAAACTATAATAACAAAAATACTGAGGAAGATATTCCTTTTTTTTCAATGCATGCAACATTTAATGCCATGACTTTGTGAATTTACGACTTTCAACATTTGATTTAAGCCCTTTTTAAGACCCGCAGAAATCCTGCTTAACTTTTCCAGATACACAATATAAATAAAATCAAAATAAATAAGACTTTCTATATGAAAACAGATAGTTGCCTTTATATTTATTTTTTTATTTATTTAACCTTTGTTTAACCAGGTAAAATCAGTTGAGAACAAGTTCTCATTTACAACTGCGACCTGGCCAAGACAAAGCGAAACAGTGCGACGATAACAACAACACAGAGAAACACATAGAAATAAATAAACATACAATCAATAAACCAATCCATGTACAAAAGCAGAATATATTATAAACAAGTGCAATGATCAATAAACAGCTTTGACAGCTGATGCTTAAAATTGGTAAGGGAAATAGGAACCTCTAGTTTCAAGGATTTTTGCAATTCATTCCAGTCATAAGCAGCAGAGAACTGGAAGGAATGGCGACCAAAAGAAGTATAAGCTTTGGGGACAGCCAGTAAAATATACCTGCTAGAGCGCATACTACGTGTGGATGTCGCTATGGTTACCAGGGAGCTGAGATAGGGCGGAGATATGCCTAATAAGGACTTATAGATGACTTGGAGCCAATGAATTTGGCGGCGAGTATATAGTGAGGGCCAGCCAATAAGAGAATAAAGATTACAGTGATGAGCAGTGTATGGAGCTTTAGTAACAAAACGGATAGCACTATGATAAATTACATCCAGTTTACTAAGTAGAGTTTTGGAGGCAGTTTTGTAAATAACATCGCCAAAATCAAAGATTGGTAGGATGGTAAGTTTTACAAGGGCATATTTGGCAGCATAGGTGAAGGATGCTTTGTGACGAAAAAGAAAGCCGATTCTAGATTTAATTTTAGATTGGAGATAGTTAATGTGAGTCTGAAAATTAAGTTTACAGTCTAACCACACTCCTAGATATTTGTAAGAGTCCACATATTCTAAATCAACCCCTTCAAGGGTAGTGATGGTAGTTTGGTTAGCAGCTATGGGCAATGTTCGATTAAAAAGCATGCATTTAGTCTTACTAGGATTTAAAAGCAGATGGAGATCACGAAAAGCGTATTGTATGGCGTTGAAACTAGTTTGAAGATTAATTAACACACAATCCAAAGAGGGGCCGGATGTATATAAAATGGTGTCGTCTGCATACAAATGTATCAGCGAATCACCAGCAGCACTAGCAATATCATTAATGTATATAGAAAATAGGGTCGGCCCAAGAATTGATCCCTGGGGCACCCCCATAGAGACTGCAAGAGGACTGGACAGCAGACCCTCCGATTTTACACACTGAACTCTATCTAAGAAATAGTTGGAGAACCAAGCAAGGCAGTCACTTGAAAAACCAAGGCTGTTGAGTCTGCCAATAAGAATACGATGGTTGACAGAGTCAAACGCCTTGGCAAGATCTATGAAGATGGCAGCACAGTAATGTCTCCTATCAATAGAGGTTATGATATCGTTAAGAACCTTAAGCGTAGCTGAAGTGCATCCATGACCAACTCGAAAACCAGATTGCATAGCAGAGAAAATACGATGGGATTCAAAATATTCAGTGATCTGTTTATTAACTTGGAATTCGAAGATTTTAGCAAGACATGGCAGGATAGATATAGGTCTATAACAATTTGGATCTAGAGTGTCTCCCCCTTTGAAGAGGGGGATGATCGCAGCAGCTTTCCAGTCTCTAGGGATCTCACACGATACAAAAGAAAGGTTGAATAGGCTGGTAATCGGAGTTGCAATAATTTTAGCTGATAGTTTTAAAAAGAAAGGGTCCAGATTGTCAAGACCAGCAGATTTGTAAGGATCCAGATTTAACAGCTCTTTCAAAACATCAGCTGTCCGGATTTGTGTAAAGGAAAAATTAGGAAGGCTTGAACAAGTTGCTGCGGGAGGTACAAAGCTCTCCGAAATAGGAGTAGCCAAATGAAAAGCATGACCAGCCACAGCAAAATGCGTATTAAAATTTTGGATTATCATGAATTTATCTGTGGTAACAGTATTTCCAAGCTTTAATGCAGTGGGCAACTGGGAGGAGATACTCTTATTCTCCATAAGCTTTATAGTGTCCCAGAACTTTTTGGAATTTGTACCACAGGATGAAAGTTTCTGTTTAAAAAAACTAGCCTTTGCTTTTCTAACAGATTGTGTATATTTGTTCCTTGTTTCCCTAAAAAGTTGCATATCGCGGGGACTTTTTGATGCTAATGCAGTGCGCCACAAGATATTTTTATGTTGGTTAAGAGCAGCTAAATCTGGGGTGAACCAAGGGCTAAATCTATTCTTAACTCTCAGTTTTTTAAAAGGAGCATGCTTATTTAATATGGTGAGAAAAGTACTTTTAAAGAAAAACCAGGCATCATCTACTGACGGAATAAGGTCAATATCCTTCCAGGACACCCGAGACAATTCGAATAAAAAAGCCTGTTCACAGAAATATTTTAAGGAACGTTTGACAATAAAAAGGGGTGATCGATTGACCGCAAACCCATTTCGAACACAAGCAATTAAGCAATGATCGCTCAGATCCTGGTCGAAAACAGATGAGGAATAATTGTGGGGCAAGTTAGTCAGAATTATATCAATGATAGTACCCGCATTTACGGATTTAGGGTTGTACCTGGTAGGTTCATTAATGATTTGTGTAAGATTGAGAGCATCTATCCTAGATTGAAAAGCAGCCGGTGCATTAAGCATATCCCAGTTTAAATCCCCTAACAACACAAACTCTGAAGAAAGATGAGGGGCAATCAATTCACATATAGCATCCAGAGCATGGCTGGGAGCTGAGGGAGGTCTGTAACAGGCAGCGATAGTGAGCGACTTATTTCTTGAAAGATGGATTTTTAAGAGTAGAAGCTCAAACTGTTTGGGCACAGACCTGGACAGTATGACAGAACTCTGTAAATTATCTCTGCAATAGATTACAACTCCGCCTCCCTTGGTAGCTCTATCTTGGCGAAAAATGTTGTAGTTAGAAATAGAAATTTCGGAATTTTTAATGGCTTTCCTGAGCCACGATTCAGACACTGCTAGGACATCAGGGTTAGTTGAATGTACTAAAGCAGTTAATAAATCAAACTTAGGAAGAAGGCTTCTGATGTTGACATGCAAGAAACCAAGGTTTTTCCGGTTACAAAAGTCAACAAATGAAAGCGCCTGGGAAATAGGTGAAATACTGGGGACTATAGGACCTGGGTTTAACTCTACATCACCAGAGGAACAAAGAAGAAGTAAAATAAGTGTCCGACTAAGCACTTTCAGAACTGGTCTTCTAGTACACTGGGTAAAAAGAATAATAGGAACAGATTTCCGAACGTGGTAGGGTAAATTGAAGGCATAATATATCGCCAAGGGTTTATTAAAATTTGAGTTCAATGGAGGAAGACCCAGGCGTTGAGTAATAAAGAGAGAAATTGCATCTCTAAAAACACCAGTTAAACCCGGCAAAGTTTCTGCATGTGTGGGGGGTGAAACAAAGGAGCTATCAGAGACTTGTTTAGAAGGACTAGAGGCTCTACAATAAAATAAAACAATAATAACTAACCTAAACAACAACATACAAAGCATATTTAGATAAGAAAAGGGGCAAAACAGATAAGCAAAATAAACAAAATAAAATACCAAATAAAATACCAAATTATACCATATAAATAAACAGACCTGCAAGCATTAATAGTGAAGCCGAGTTATCAGCATCTGAATAGCAGCAACGATGCAACAATATATCAGGGCGTTCCTCACAAAGGGATCATTGGTATCAAAACGTTAGAAAACCCCTGATGAGAACACTGCAGTGGTTCTGCAGTGGCTAAATCCACTGTCCTGTAGCCCCCTCTAGTGGTCCATTTATGAAACAGTTTTTTTTAACGTTATAACCATATGATTTCCTGAAAAGATCTGAGGCTAACATTAAATGTGATAGAGATGGATTTTGCAACTGGAAAACATTCATTCATCCCATCAGAGAAAGTGACCCTGAATCCGATTGCTGGATGTTATAAAGTATATAAGCGATCTAACATGACATAAGAAACATGAAATGGAAGTAGCATCATATATGTATTTTTGCTCTGTCAAACAGCCAAAAGGTTTCAGGAATTTCCTGTTACAAAGAAGTGTATAACAAAGAAATCTTCATGCATCCAACAAACTCGTCCATGATATTTACAATGTCTGGTTGCATAAAGTCTATTGTCCAAAGACAGAAAGAAAGTAATCGCAAGGCCATTTAGCAAGCCAATTATATGAGATCAAGGCTGATCATTACCATAATGGTTACAGGATGGCTGGCTTATTATGCCACCCTGTGGCCATTAAGCCCTCCCTTAACGTCCCGGCTGGAGCTAATTCAATGCTTTGGTGTAAGCAATGCAATAAGATGTCAGCACTGACCCTCAGCTGACAGCGTAATGAAGGGCTTGATATTGCCACGGAACTGGAAATGCTAAAAACCTCCATCATCAGCAACCGAGGATGGGACCAGGGTTGAAGGGCCCATGGTTGCATCTCTGACTGGAAGTCCTGCGAGAATGTAATTAATGGGCCGGGACACGTGAGGCACTGCTCCTTCACTTAATCAGTGCAGGGCCTTCATCTCTGACAGCTCCATGATGAATTGCTGTATTGGAAAAATCAAGGACTGTCCTCTAAACTCAACCTCCATTCGACCAGCTCGCACAACTTTATCAAAACCAGCCATATGGGAGGCGAGGAGTTCGCCATGTACTTACTGAACACAGTTAGTGCTGAGGTCAGCATTGCTGGATGTGGAGACGAAATGATGTGGCACTGGGGCCTTGACAAATGGTGAGCGCTCAGAGCTTAATCCTGACAGTGAGCTTTATCTGGTCTGTGATAGCCCATTAAAGCTCATAAATTATATATCATTTCACAAGAACGTTCTATCCACCTTTTCCCTACACCCCATGACGCTTTGCACAAATCATGCAAGTAACTTCTGTTAAACTGTAAACAATCAGTGAAAGGTTCGCTCTATGAACAGAACACAATAAGCTTTTTTTAAGTACAATGAAGTGATATTATCCCACTCACCCTTTAGGAAATTTAAAAGTGTAAAAACATCATCAAATTACTACCACAGACCATGAATAAACCCAAAACCTTGATTATTTCCGCAGCAATATTACGGACGTGTTATATATCACAGTAGTAATATACGTCTGTATTATGTAATATACGTTGCCTTAATCAAAAAGGTTCATTAACTTTAGCATTGAGTGTTAATATCTCAAAGTGATTTCTGTCATTTTGACAAATAACAAATACTGTATTTACCCGCTTTAGAAACATTCCGGTAAACACTACTAATAGGGTTAGGAAGTGAAAAGGGGAAACAATTGCATTTTAAAGCATCCGTGTGAAAACCTGGAAAGAAACGTGAGGATTTTGGGAGAAAAACGAGAGATAGTATAGCATAGTGCATACTAGTGAATTCTTCATAGGATATATCATAAATTAAATCGAGAGAGCGCACCACAAAAATGTTGTTTTTTTTCATGTTACAAGGGAATACAAAGAAAAAAGGAAATAATCAGGAGGCTCGTCAGGAAAAAGGTGTATTGAAAAAGTCTGTAACTCTAAATAATGCCGGCTGATTCTGTGTTAACACAAAATTACCACAAAACACAAAATTACTGTTAACCTCAGGTGTATATAAATAATGCACAACTTAAAATACTTAAAATTAAAGAGATAATATTGTAGAACTTTTGACTTTTTAATATTAGAAGTAAGTAGCTTTCGGGTTGCATATACAGTGCGTGTATGTGTCATTGCAATATATAGAAAAGGGGATGCACCAATACCAGTATCGGTATGGGCCCAAAACTGCACTCGTGTACTCGTACTCATTAAAATGCTCCGATACCAACAACAGATACCACGCAGCGTGTACAGCGACAAAAACCCCCCGACAACAGAGCAAACAGAGAGCACAATGGAGATATCAGAGAAGGATGTCTATGAAGTAAATGTATCTTATTAACAGAATATTAAACAAATAAAACACCCAGAAAGCTGCCTCTCAGAAAGCCTATTAAATCAAGTTCTCTTTCATGTCGTCTTGAGCGGACAAATTCAGACAAAATTATGTAAAAAATGCCCATATAGGCAAGTATCCTTGTGAAACATTTGGTTATGTCTTAAGTGAACATAAACAGTTGAAAAGAAAACGTGTGTAACAATATGTTGGATATGTGCAGTTCATAAAGTGACAGCAGTCTAATAAACCTACAGTTGTCTTTGTCCTCAATTTTATTCTAACAACAAAAGACAGAGAAGATCACTCACTGCTCTTGACTGGTTGAGCCCTGCTGGAGCAGCTCAAAATATTCACTGTGCTATTAAATTAAACATAAGGGCCAGATTTACTAACCATTGCAAAACCTCTTTTTGTCGTTAAAAAACTGTCAGGATTTACTAAAGACACGCAGTGAAAAATTAGCGCTGACAAGGCATGGACAGAGTTATTTTTGCAGCTGACCTTATTGCATATGCATTTGCCCTTTCAGATCCAAAATGTATGGGAGGAGAGTATTTAAATGAATCACGCAAGGTGATTTACTAAGGTTTGCGCTCGTCAATTTACTGGTGTTTGCGCCATTATTTACTGCCCCAAAAAAGCACGTCTTAAACCAGCGCTAACTGGTAGTTTGTGTTGGTCATTATGGGATTGATCCGGCTGCGTCTGTGTTCTTTAATTTGCGCGTCGTCAGTAGATCACGCGCAAAACTTTCCATTCCCATCGGCGCTTTTTTGGAATTGCGCTCTTACGCTAAATTGACCTGTATAGTAAATCTGGCCATAATATGAACAGTGAAAGTAACAGTAGCTCCTACAATACATTTTAACAGGCATAATTAGGCATTAATAATTTGATTAATATTCTTTTGGTTTGTCTGCCCAATATTTTTAAAAATTAAAAATGCAATGAAAATACAGGTATCGGTATCTGGGTATCAGCAAGTACTAAAAATAAAAGTATCGGTATCGGACTCCTTCTGGAAAAAGTGGTATCGGTGCATCCCAAATTATGCAACATATCAAATCACTACAGGACTTTGTATTAATTAGCACATTCACAGTCAAGAGTTGATTAAAAAACATGAAGAATCAGATATACACTCACCGGCCACTTTATTAGGTACCCCATGCTAGTAACGGGTTGGACCCCCTTTTGCCTTCAGAACTGCCTCAATTCTTCGTGGCATAGATTCAACAAGGTGCTGGAAGCATTCCTCAGGGACTTTGGTCCATATTGACATGATGGCATCACACAGTTGCCGCAGATTTGTCGGCTGCACATCCATGATGCGAATCTCCCGTTCCACCACATCCCAAAGATGCTCTATTGGGTTGAGATCTGGTGACTGTGGAGGCCATTTTAGTACAGTGAACTCATTGTCATGTTTAAGAAACCAATTTGAAATGATTAGAGCTTTGTGACATGGTGGAAGTAGCCATCAGAGGATGGGTACATGGTGGCCATAAAGGGATGGACATGGTCAGAAACAATGCTCAGGTAGGCCGTGGCATTTAAACAATGCCCAATTGGCACTAAGGGGCCTAAAGTGTG
The DNA here is from genome assembly GCF_029890125.1 of Rhinichthys klamathensis goyatoka. Taxonomy (NCBI): domain Eukaryota; kingdom Metazoa; phylum Chordata; class Actinopteri; order Cypriniformes; family Leuciscidae; genus Rhinichthys; species Rhinichthys klamathensis. The sequence goes on along the minus strand of NW_026606647.1, from coordinate 3,862,527 downwards.
CCAGGAAAACATCCCCCACACCATTACACCACCACCACCAGCCTGCACAGTGGTAACAAGGCATGATGGTTCCATGTTCTCATTCTGTTTACGCCAAATTCTGACTCTAACATCTGAATGTCTCAACAGAAATCGAGACTCATCAGACCAGGCAACATTTTTCCAGTCTTCAACTGTTCAATTTTGGTGAGCTCTTGCAAATTGTAGCCTCTTTTTCCTATTTGTAGTGGAGATGAGTGGTACCCGGTGGAGTCTTCTGCTGTTGTAGCCCATCCGCCTCAAGGTTGTGCGTGTTGTGGCTTCACAAATGCTTTGCTGCATACCTCGGTTGTAACGAGTGGTTATTTCAGTCACTGTTGCCCTTCTATCAGCTCGAACCAGTCTGGCCATTCTCCTCTGACCTCTGGCATCAACAAGGCATTTCCGCCCACAGAACTGCCGCTCACTGGATGTTTTTTCTTTTTCGGACCATTCTCTGTAAACCCTAGAGATGGTTGTGCGTGAAAATCCCAGTAGATTAGCAGTTTCTGAAATACTCAGACCAGCCCTTCTGGCACCAACAATCATGCCACGTTCAAAGTCACTCAAATCAACTTTCTTCCCCATACTGATGCTCGGTTTGAACTGCAGGAGATTGTCTTGACCATGTCTACATGCCTAAATGCACTGAGTTGCCACCATGTGATTGGCTGCTTAGAAATTAAGTGTTAACGAGCAGTTGAACAGGTGTACCTAATAAAGTGGCCGGTGAGTGTATATGTGTCATTATCAAGTGGTATAACAGCTATTTAAATACACAAGAATATAAACAGATTTTAATGGGGGTCAAAGGTAAAATTTTAACTATTGCTTATTGAAAAACTCATATTGGTTTACCATTAATCTGAATATTGAAGCGGATGTGTCCCCCTCAATGTCTATGTTGGTTATGACACTGTTGTTTTTATTTATAAAACCCTGTTATTTTATTAACACATTTTTTTTGTACATTTAATTCATTTATATATATATATTTGCAATTTTTACAATGCATGTTTGCCTACTGCACCATTTTTCTCAACATCAACCTCAAGCTAAAAAAGTTATTTTAAAAACATGGCAGATCCTTCAGAAGATTTGACAGTATCTAGAACATCTCCATTTTGTTCGGTCTCGTAACCTCCTTTTTAACTCTAATAAAAGCCTGTAGACTGCGTTCCACTTTTAGAATGTGGGTGGTGAAACTGTTTTGCCCTGCTTTTTCATGGCAGCTAAGGTGCTCCTTTCCATCTCAGCAAGAAAAGAAAAAACCTTACTGCTGATCACTTTTCCGGAAACAATGTGCGCATTAGTGAGTGGTAAAAAGCCCTTTTAATGGTTTTCACTGTTAGGAAATGCAACACTGGGCAGAGTTTATTGTAGGCAAGCTACAATAGCTCCACCATTGATTTCTAAATGACATGCTCCAAGTCATTTCCTCTCAGAGTCATTAATGTTTGATTGATGATCTTGTTCAATCTACAGTCTAAAAAAACAGCTCTATCTAAAAGATGATGATACACAGGGCAACTTTTTGAGCAATGTTGCTGGGCAATCTTGCCGAGTGATTGTTGCTTGGGCACTTTCCCATTGAAAATGGGCAATAAATGTATAAATGGATAATTTATATCGGTCTTGGGCACTGTGTCTCATCTGGTTGCCCGTTGAGGGAAACATTGCCCAGCAACATTGCCCAAAAAGTTGCCCTGTGTATCATCACCTTAAGGCTTTATCAATTGAACAATTTTGTAATATGTGTTTGGTCTCACAATATACAACGCAATAATTAAAAAAAAAAAAAAACAGCAAAGCTTTGCAAATGAGCAAGGAATGTGTTTTGTGTAAATGAAATGATCCATGTTCTTTGCCTTTTCCATTTATTTTATATTGCTTTTAGACCCACTCTATGAAATCTAAATGTTACCTCTATGGAAAACTCACCAAATTCCCCATTGCATTTGAATTTGAGTTAATAAAAGCTAATAACTCATTATATAATGGATCATAACTGTAACCTCAGAGAATAAAAATAACTAATACATAACCACCATAATCCAAACACTATTACGATTGTGCGCCTCAAAATTCAGCACTTAAACAAGCAGGTTCTACTATAGAGAGGATTTAGTATTGATGCCATTTCGAGAACAACAATAGCGGCTTTTATACAACAGCACTAACACAGCAGTGCACGGCACTTGGCAGTAGATTGTTGCTGATGATAGCTGGGAGAGCAGAAACTGTGTGTGTGTGTGTGTGTGTGTGTTCTCTCCCTCTGCCCTGGTATTGCGAGTAATGGAGCAGACAGTCTGTGAAGAACAACTCAACAACAGGGGCATAAAACATAGAGCCAACTTTCTCTTTTTCCTTTGTTTCAATCTCTTATTTTGTCTCACCCCCTTTTACTTTCTTTTCTCTTGTACACAGTTAGGTTGGAACACCCTTGGGTGACTGGTCTAGGGTACAAAGAGAAAAAAAAAACTAGATACAGTGTGTGTGTGTGGAGTTTCAACAATTTTTTTTATCTGCCTCTATGTTATTGCAGTGTCCCCAAATAGAGCATTTGGGGCATCAGTACAAAAACCAAAGTCAAAATATTTTTTAAGATTGCGAATCTAACTGGCTAACATATATGAGGTTTAGTGGTTTAGTCAAAAGTGCAAGAATGATTAGTCAGTGTGATTAGTCTTGGTAGCATCAGTAATAATAGATGTCAAACAATCAGGATTTTTTTTCAAGATTTTGCAGTGTACTGCATTCCATCATTTTCCAGTAAAAGTGAATAATTTTCAGCCTTGTTTGGGTAAATAAAGCTTAAAGTTCTATTTAAAAAATAATTTGTTTAAAGTAACATAATATGTTTAATAATAAATATTGAATAATGCATAGAAAAAGTAATTATTTAAATTATAAATATACATTATAACAAATAATTTGTACTTTTTTGTGTTAAGGCCTGTGAAAATGTTGGCAGGGCATAAATAAACCAACAATGTTACTGTTGAACCCTGCAGGGACCTGAAAGACCCACACATGGCCTCAGGCCCCAAATCAAAAGAGCCCACCTCAAAGCTTCTAGAACCCGAGAGAGGATACTTCTGATCCCTTTTCAATGTAAGGCTATGTAAATTCTTTGTCTGTTGGGAAAATCACTGTGGTCGTTAAAGAAATAATAGCACACCTCTCCTCAATAAGCAGGATGATTTGAAGTATCGTTCAAGTCTATAGCATAAACAGAGCAGGAAGAATTTTGTCAGTGAAATATAAAGAGAACAAATAAGTATGAGGAATCTAAAGCATGGGGAACCACTAATGAAAACAACAAAGATAAACTCATGTGTCCTCTTGTGAGAAGACAACATCAAAAAAGAAAAAGAAAAGTATAGAGAAAAAGCTTTAGCAGGGGCAAGCTGAACATTCCCACTGAGATTGTACGATGTGGAACAGAGATGCTGAGTTCAGCAGGAGCCGAGTTCATATGTGCTTAACACATCTGTCACATGGCAGAGGGTTCAGCAGTGCAAAACAGAGGTGAGGAGGCCATAAATGAGATGAGGATCAAATGTATGGCTGTACTACCCATACTCCAATCCATTCATGCAGACAGCATTTCATACTGTGAAATGACAAGGCATTGTAGCTTAAACTGGTACCTCATGGTGTACAGCAATGTCCCATCATCCTTCAGTCTCAGAAGCTTGTTGGGCGTTGTCATGTTGTGAGCAATGGATTTTTTGCCATTAAGGAAAAAGGTGTCAGGTGTCCAGATGTTGCTGGCCAGCAGGTTATTCAGAGGTAGCATCTCCATTGGCCCTTTGAAACACAAACGCTCATCTTTCCAGCTTTGACGGAAAAACACATCAATGGTGTATTCCTGTTCAAAGGAAAATGTTCATTTAGTGTGCACCAGAAGGCAGGGTCGTCGTGAGGAACCCCAGGCCCTGTGATGAGGAGGAGGGGCACACTAAGGCCTCCCCATAAACTTTTTCTCCAGGGCCCATGAATTACAGCGATGACCTTGCCTGAAGGCAAAATCAAATGTGTCACATGACTGAATATTAAAATGAACAATAGTTGCATTCAACAAATCATACTGTGACCTACCTAAGATATTGCATGCAGAATTTCAGGAAATGTTGCAGAGGTGAAGTAATGTTACAGAGTGAGGCAGGTTTTAATGAAGGGTGTCTTGATGAAGAGTGATCTCAGTTGGGAATTTCCAGCTGTAGAGGTGAATGAATGGTGTTTCTTCATGAAGAAAGGATATGGTTTAAATACTCACCATCTCAGTATCTGAAACTGGCCCAAAGCTGGTGACAAAGATGTTGGTCTTAATTTCGGTCACTTTCTCTGTAAAGCCACAAACAAATAGTGATTTATTCAATTACGTTTAATTTTGGATGTTATATATTTGTACTATAATGGAAGTTCTACATATTTTATACTATACATACTTTCTATATATTCATTTACTAATATATATATATATATATACACACAGAGAGAGAGAGCGAATGTATACAAAATTTGCAGAATTTTCAATCAAGTATAAATATATAAGTAAATAGTGTATACTAGGCCAAAATAAATAAATAGAATATAAAATATATGCAGAATTTCCATTAAAGTACGCTTTGATTCGCTATTTGTATTGGTACAGTATTTCTTTTAGTTGCATTCATTTTAAATGAAAAGCAATTAATTCCAGGCTCCTGACTGCACTTCCCTTCTCAAAGTACAAAATCATGTCCAAATTGACATCATGTTGCTGATGCGCAGTTCTCACATGGAAACAGGTGCAGCCAGTGTTTATTCTCTTTCTCTGCCACAACGGCATGATTTTGACCTCTGAGAACAATAAACCTCCACCTTTTGAAAAGAACGATAGCTTCCTCAAGGTCAGCAGCCACATTAATATCCCTTCTCTCTCGCCCACCCTCTCTCTCTCTGTCTCTTGCAAGAACACTGTAATTGCGAGTGCCGGGAAATAGTGGCTGTTTGATTTTCACAGAGAACCAGGCAATTTCCGTGATCACTTCTACTCTGTGCAAACATCTCCTGTATGAAAACAGATTTTTTTCTTTTTTTGTGTACTTTTCCTCCCAGTTAGTGGATTGAATAGAAGCAGCATCTCTCTCTCTCTTTTTTTCTTTTCTTTTGAAAGTCCTTTATGCTGGTCACGATGGAATGTGCAGGCGTTCTTTCTGTTTAACCATCTGCCTTTATCTGAAGACATCTTTTCAATATAACTACCAGAGGTCAATGCCAGACATAAATTGCCCTAATATACAAAAAAAAGAAAGAAAGAAAAAAACGCCTCTCGCTAAATCACAATCTTGCTACAGATGATGTTTTTGAAGTATCTAGGCATGGTATCTAGGCAGAGTTTACCTCCAAGCCCTGGTCGCAGTCTGTTATCGTAGCCATCCAGCAATCCATCCAGGATTCGTGTAAATACTGTGATGTTATCATTGAGCTCTGACTCTTTAGGAGTCCCTGTAGTAGACTGGGAGAGGCTGATGCACAACACCATACAGATAATTAATAGCTACGAGTATTAGTTCCTATCCATTAGGTGACCACAATGATTATAAAATTGTCTGGAAAATGTGCATTCTTAAGATATCAATAGAATCAATAGACATATATGCATTTTACATTAATTGACTCTTGCAATTAACTAGAAAATAATATGAAGTCAACGAGAAATAGAAAGTTACATTAAACGTAATCTACCTCAGATGGCAGGTGAAAGTCATGAACAAAACACCGACCCACAGACTTCTCATTTTGGCGCTGCAGTGTGGTCCATATCCCATACCTGCAAAGAGTCCAGCATATGGAGTCATTCATACCAGCATGATAATCTTATCATTCTCCATGAAACTCCATGACTTATGCTCACTTTAATTGAAAATAAATTGAGAAGAAGTTAGAAATAGAGGTGTATACGAAATCCCTAAAACAGGATGATCAGTCAACTTAAAAACAATATAATTTACCAAGTGTTAAACAAACAGTTTTGGTCAGCTAAGTTATACAGTTAAAATTAGGACACCTTTTCATTATTACTTTAATAATAATCATAATAAAAATTGGTAATTATAATTAAATGCCTTAATTTATTTTTTTAAATATATTATTTTTATTATTTTATTTTTTAAATCAAATTTTAAGAATCTTTTCTATGTCAAACAAATGTGTTGTACATTTCCCTTGAATGCCAGTTTGCAACATTTCTTCAACATGACCGTTTGAAAAAGCAGTAACAGGAGCGCTGAGTTTGCAGCAGCTGTAATGCTTAGTTTTAACAGCCTCTGGCGAATAAACTTGTCGAACATTTACAGTGAATCCTACAAAGCAGAGTTGAGCAGAGATCGTGTACAGTAAAAGCCTCGCATCTTACCTTAAATACCTGAATGGTGCAGTGGATCCACGTTGAAAAAAAAAAACAAATGCAATGAATTCCTTTTGAAGCAGTGAGCAAAATCCCGCAACGTTCAGCTTACAGCAGTAGTAGATGCGTTGTTCTTCAGATATATCCAGTCTTAACCATACAGGCTCATTGTTCTGTCCTCTTTTACGATTCAGTGACTGAACAGCCGCTGCAGAACATCCCTTCCTTTCCACCGCATCCCAAAGACCCCTTCATCACTCCTAAATCCAATTGAAAGACAGTAACCAGGCAGCCCTTAAAATAGTCTTTGTTTTCTCTCTTCCCCTATTCTCCCTCTAGTCAACAAATTCCCTTTAACAGACCATTACTTTCCCCCCTTCTTTCCTCTGTGGTAGCCTAGCTCGACATCTCAACGCTTATCTGCGCAACCGTTCAAGCGTTACAGAGTTTAACAGGATTCTCCGCTTACCGGGTCGGCGGTTTGAACGTCCGTTGCTCTCCTTACTCTAGCCCAACTGCCACTCTAGAGGCATTTGTTCGTATTTGGGACCAAAGTAATAGGACGTCACCTCCGCTCGCGCGGCATAATTACCCCCCGAGGGAAATTTAAGCGGCCGTTGGGTTTTGAAACTTATCTTGTTTGAGCTTATTCAGAGAAAAGCGCGATTACCCCCGTCCCCTGCGCGCGGTACAAACGCGGACGCCAGAAAATGAGTGGATTTCCCAACAATTCTGCTTACTATGCATTTTACGCGCGAGCGTTTAGCTCTAGGCAGCTCCCCATGCGCCAGGCTGTTTAATGAAGACTGGCTGCCTCTACATGCGGATCATTATATCTCCACTGAGGATAATCATGGTTTAAAAGTATCAGTTTGCCCAATTATAACGAGTTGTAAATTATAGAATAGTCCTTTGTATAAATAGTTTAAAATATATACGAAGTATAGGTATATAAATATATCAAGGTATCAGTCAAAGATACAATATTGATTTGATAGGACTAGATATAAAAATGGTTTGAGAGCAAGTATTGTTTTATATGAAACAGAATGGAGTAGTAATGAGGACAGCCATCAGAGGGAACTCTAATCCCATTTTTTTTCTCTGATGCCGACTATCACTGCAGTGCCTCAGTCGATAAATGAAATCCTTAAAAGGCTCTACCTGCTCCAATTTCATGTTGTGCATAGGTGAAGAACTTAATGAACTAGGTTATTTTATAATGACACATTTTATGCTGATTTGGGGTGACATGACAACTGGGAAATGTCTCCAATGTCATACACTACACATACACAACAAAATCATTGCTATTACACCACTATTCTAGTGATCATGCAAAATACTACAAATGTATTGAGATTATAACTTCAAAAATAAAACAAGCATGTGTATTAAAGTCTCCCAGTAAAAATGCACACACATGGGTATGCAGGTACATTGATTTACAGCAAGAGAATCAAATTAAATTAAACATCTGCTTTGGGTTGGCTTTAATGGTCACGCTGCTATAAAAAAAAAACATGCATCCCTTATAGGGCGAGATTATTTCTAGGTTCATGGAGATAGTAAAGACAGTTTGTCGTCTGCATAATGTGATATTTGGTAATGTGATTTGGGGATTGATTTATTTTTGAAGCACTTTTGTCTGACTGTTGATTGACTCCATTGATGTGCACTCCAGAGATTTTCACACAGCTGTTACTTCTACAGTCCACCTGTGTCCAGCGAGCATCAGCATGTGTATGTGTGCATGTTAAACGGAGCTTGAATAACTAAGATCACCAGAAAGACAAAAGAGCAGCCTATGTTTGAACCCAAGACAATACAGTATGTTATGAGTTAAAAGTGATATATTTGGTAATGGTTTTTGGGATTCTTATCTTTTATACACAATCAGAACCATCACAATTACTTAGAGAGTGTGTTGATTTCAAAAATAGAAACATGGCATTGAATGATGGGAATAACATCACCTCCCTTTCTGTTTTGCAGGAATGCTGTGGATGGGAATAAAAAGCTGTTTGCAATCTATGACACAAGGTAAGTGACTTATTTGTATGGTTAAAAAAAAAGTGAATTAAACATGACATTTTAAAGTAGAAAGACTGAAATAGTATTTTCTTGTAAGACTTACTCCAATAATCTTTGTTTTATTTACAACATTGAAAAATATTTTTTCTTCCTATTATCTACGGCATGTTGTTAACGCCTCAGGATCGGAGTTTCGCAGTATCGCAGTGGTCTGAATTTTTCAATGGGTATTACGAGTGATTTTGCAGAGTTCTGTCTCAATCTAAAACAAATCAGACCGACAATGTCAGCCACGTACATACATTATTCATTCAGCACAGTGCAATATTCACTCCATACAGAGAAACAATTTATCTGTGTCCATTTATGTGTGTCCTGGGCGGGGGGGGGGGGGGGGGCTTTTTCATTTACGAATTGACACGAATGGAAGGAAAAACCCTTTCAGTGGAAACCAGTTATTCCTAGTGATACTACCTCACCCATATACAGTAGATCAGAAAATTGCTTTGTTAGTTCAGTGGGCGAAATAAAGCAAAGTGCCTTGTGAACTTGTGGACGCGGTCTTTTACCTCACATTTAGAGAGGTCAGGGGACACTGGTCATTTTAAAGGCAGGGATCGTGAAAGGTTTCAGTCCTCCCACAGCCTGTTTGACTAGTGTTACTTTAAAGGCAATCTACAGCATTAACAGCATTTGGCTTGGTGTGTGACCGTGACTTGGTGCCATTTGCTCAGCCCACACACTGAGGAGCCTTTGCATTTGCAGATGATGTGTGAGTGGAGTGCTTTGTTTGGATGATGGGATGTGGGTGTGTGTGGGTAAGTGCTGTTCAGAGCTACCCTCGCTTTCTATCTCTCTCCTTATTGTAGCTGCTCTTTATAAATGTTTATGCTGCAAGAAGCATAGAAATCATTCCAGCTACACATGTAAAACTACAAAAAGAAATCATCTTAGAATTGAATATTGAACACATTATACTCTATTAATGCCAACGTGATAGTAAAAGGGGCAAGGGCACCTACTGAGCACAAGTCTAAAACTTTAAGTTTTAGTTCTGTACAAAGAAGTGTTTTCAGAAACAAATTTCAGACCTAAAGAATTTACACCCAGCCAATTCATGAGTTTGGAATTGGCCACACACAAAGTTGAAATAGAATGACAGGATAGGGAATTTATTGAACTGCAATCAATGGTTATCATTATCATTTATAAAATATGATGAAATAAACAAAATACAAATTTCAATCTATAACATTCAAGAACTTAATAATCTTTGCTTTCCTAGTTAAAAATTACTGTTATACTAATTTCTTAGAATGTCAATTCTAATGTAATTCTATTTTTCTTACATTCAAATTATAAATTCAAGGAATGGCTACCCAGGACCAGCTGTCCTAAAACAGATTAATCTTTGTTAACAATTCAAAAATGAAGAGTGATGTATCAATAATATAGTCCTCCTAACACTATTTCAGACGGGTGATCAAATACTAAATGTTGCCAAGCAAAAAAAAAAGTTGTACTTGAGAGCTCAAGAAGAATGGGCATCTCGGTGGAGACTCAGTCCTCGGCTCTGAAGCTTCTGAAACAGTACCAGGAAGCACAGCCACATCCCTCTGCATCCGGCATCTGCTTCTAAAAGCATTAGCCCGGCATCAGTCTGCACACTACAGTCTTAATGTAGCTTGGGGATTTTAAGAAGGCCACTAACTTCGACCATTGGCCATATCAAATCCAGCAACAGCTCCCTTAAACAACCTTTCAGTCAGAACAATCCAGACCAGTTTTTTTTAAGACAGGTCAAATTAACAGGATTAGTTTAATGAGTTTTTAAAGCTTGGAAGAAGCCATTACACTTCGGCTTAATCTCCAGCAGACTGTCAAGTCTCACTGAAAATCTGATTATGTATAATAAAATTGTCTAGAGGCTCAATGGAGGAGCCTTAATATCCATTGATGGGGAGTGGTAGTGAGAACAAGTAATATATCAGATTGATTTTATCACAGAAGGTATCAATACAGAAGCATTTTTCTCCTTCCACTCTGTGCCATGATGTTCTGTTTATCACTATTAGTGTGTATGCTTGCATGCAGAGGTTGGCTACAGTACAGAAGGTGTTCTTATAAATGTAATGTTCTAATAAAGTTATAACGCACTGCCATTTGACACCACCATACCTTGATGTGCAGCTGAAATGATCTTCTCAGAAAGAGAAAGATTAGCCAACTAGTGTCCATAACACTCAAATGGAAGGAATGAGCTGAGTCGCCACTTAAAGGTGCAGTAACCCATTGTTGAAAAACGCTGTTGAAAGTGGATCGGACCACATTGGACATTTGCATTATTATTATTATTATTATTATTATAAGCTTGGAATGTGTAAACCTTCTCCACTGCCCGTTCCAAGCATCCCAAAGCTCCCAAAGTGTGTCAGAAAAGTGAGATGACTTTCTCCTAATATATGTTTTTTCGTTTACGCCATAGTCGTTGCTTGTGTTGCATATGTACGTTTACGTGAATCTGGGGGCAGACTGGAGGCATCAAGATAGGGGTGTGTTTGTTTTGGTGATTTTAAATATCAACAGGGTTTACCAGAAATCGCTTACTGCACCTTTAACAGTTATGACAGTATCATTTTAAAAGTTTTTATTTATTTTTATTTTAGCATAGGCATTTTAAACAAAAATGCAATTTTTTAATAATATATGTATGTCTATATCTATAAGAAAGAGATATAAGAATATATATATAAGAATAATGCCAGTTCTTGCAAATAATGCCCGATACCGAAAACTGAAAGTCCAGTCCAGCAAACTGTTTATGGTAAGCTAGGCCAACTCGAATTTTACGGATTTCCCGATTTTTGCACATTCTCGTAGTAATCGAAATGGTGTGATTACCTATTGTAATTTTGTTGAAAAATACTTATGAAATGAAATGTCTATATAATATATACTTTACTTATATGTAAAACGAATCAATTGTTTTATGGCCCTCCTCAACCATTCTTTGGTTTTGACTTCCTGTGTCTTCCAGTAAGAAACCCCCCAAACCTGATTACATTTCCTGCACTTGAACAGCAAAGGACGAATTTACAACGCAAGAAGTTGTGATTTGGTTTGGATTTGTTGTAACCAAGTTGCTTTCCACTCACAAAGATTTGTGATGTAGGCTACACCCACCAGCAGGAACGGCAAGAATACACGAGCTAAAATACTCACCGTTGTATTGTTCTCCATAAACGAAGAGTTGGGGGAACCCTTTCCAGTCGTTCTCTTCAACGTTTACTCGCGTGTATACACTTTTTCTACTAGTTAACGAGCCCAACGAAACAACACACCGGTGTTTTGTTGCGATATACAGTTACGTTTTTGTTTGAATTGACATGAAAGAGTTATACTCCGCACTAAACACCAGCAAAACCGATTTCACGCCGAAGCTTGTGGAATGTCACGTGACCACTTTACTTAGAGAAGTCCTCGTGCTCGCATGTCAATTTCATCACACTCCGGTAGACTCGGTCATCATTTTCGAAATCAGTACCCGAAATTTCCCGAGTGAACATCTGATAACAAGCGTACTTTGTTGGCTATATGTGGGAAAATAAGTATTCCTTGCTTTGCTTTGCTGAAACAAAAAAAGAGGCGTAAGACTGAGACTTCAACAGAGGGTGTAGATTCGGGACAGCACAGCTACGAGCGTCAAAACCGAAGGATGGAGATCTGGCTGTGCCCCAAACACAGACTCCCCTGCTGCAAGCTCCGGTAGTGTCTTGGGCAAAATGCATTGTATTCACCGAGCACCTAACCAAATAACGCAGTCTCCGCAAGAGAGCGAAAACGCGGATCGCAGCGATTTGTTTACGCGTGTTTGACAGTAATTGGAGTTTAGCAAAGACCCACTGATGGAATAACGTAACGTGTTACCCTACGCAAGGAAATCATACAACGTCAGTTTTGTCGCTCGATTCCTTGTCTGAAAGAGTATAAGGAATGTTTGGAATACAGAAACGAAGGCTGTTTGGTGTTCTTTCATTACCGGTAATTGTGGCAGTGATGTGCTGTGCTCAAAGGTAAGAAGAGCTGGTGGAGACCATGGCGCGAGAGCATAGACCTCCTGGGCTCTAATATGATGGAATAACCTTCTTTATTGTTTCTTTACAGCGCCAATGAACCAGGAAACATGTCTTTTGTCAAAGAGACAGTAGACAAGCTTTTGAAAGGGTATGACATTCGTCTTCGACCAGACTTTGGAGGTATGATGTCGCTCACTTCATTATTTCTTACTTTTAATGTCACATAAGTATTTAAAGATTGTTTTAAAGATTGATATAAAATAAATAAATGGTTTTGGTGAACTTGAGGATTAAGTTTTTCTTCTCATTTAAGGTGCACCAGTGGCAGTAGGCATGAGCATCGATGTGGCGAGCATAGACATGGTGTCGGAGGTCAACATGGTATGTCTGTTTCTATCTTTAATTATTTATCGAACCATTGATAAGTAGCATAAGCAGACTTTTGGACATGTCCTGTGAATTTGTCAAAGAGTTTTCTGTGGTGCTGGCCATGGTGCTGAATCCACATAGCTTAGTGTCTTCTGCCTGTGAGTGCTAGAGCTTTGCTCAATCTGTTTTAGTGCCAAGGTCTAGTAAGGGAAGTGTTTTTAATTTTAAAATCCTGCCAGGACTTCATTGTCGAGAATGTGGTGTTTTTTCATCATGTTAATGCTTTCTCAGTGCAGATCAGCACCAGCAAATCACTTCCAATGTCCGATGATAGCTTTTATTGTGATTTGAATAAAAAAACTAAAACAAAATTGAAAAATATCCCACGTTTTAGGACTAGAAACTGTAGTGGTGCTTTTTGAGTCAATAAAAGTTTGCATTCTGAAATGAAGTGTTTATGATTCATGAATGCATGGGTAACAGTTAAAAAGTTTTATTTGGAGCATTAGTGGATAAAATATGAAGCATATGTTTGTGTTACATACATTCTATTTTTGGCTTTGTTTTGACTGTAGAACTCATACAGACTTGGTATATAGACTTAATTATATAAAATGTCGAGTCAAAGTTTCTCAGTGGTACATGTCCACATCAGAGTATGAGACAGGGTTGTCTCTATGGAGACCATGTCCATTTCACAGTCATGAATATGCAGATAGGTTAGCCCTCTCACCTGGGCACTGAAAGGAGGATGCTGTTAGCTTAGAGTCCCACAAGGGGATGGACACATACACCAAGGACACAGCTTGACTGTGACACAAAAAGTGATCATCAGTCACCTGGACCTGTGTTTATTCTTTTGTAAAGTTGATAGACACTGACAAGATTAAATTGTCCAGCATCTGTCCTCATCTACTGTTCGTAGCATGATATGTCAGACAATTGTCCCAGTGTGGATCAAAACTGATTTGACATATTTGCAATTCAATTTCTTCAATATTGTGTTCTTTGTGAAATTCGTTATGTCTGATCTCAACTTTGACTTTTTGATTTGATTTGGTGTCACATCAGAGAATATGTAGAGATTTGATATGTCACTTTACCTTTAAGACTGTCACTGATCTTCCCTTTAAAGGTGAGAGTTTGAACAAGGAGCACTAATCTTAGATTAACCCCAAAACACATCTGTTGGAGCTCAGAGCAGTGAAAGTCACACAACCCATGCAATCACAAAAAAAAGTTATTCATTTTGAATATTTGTTCCTGAAATTTTGCAGGTTTTCCCGGTTAATGAGCTTTTAGCCTTTTAGTTACTTTTGATTTAGTTCTATCTGTAAGAAAACACTCCAAACTTGGTATTGCATCATTTTTCGCTTGTCGTCATGTCAGATGTGCGCTGCTCTGATTGGAGCTGTCTGTAATGCTATGCTACTCAGCCCACATCTTTCCTTTCCTTTGCACTTCTGCCACTCACTGTAGAAATGCATTGATCAGTGCATTTTTGCAATATTAAGATCATTAATAATTAAACACGGCCACACTTAGTCTTATCAGGTACAGTCTGTGAATTATTCACTATAGACACACATTTAGCTTTAGTTCTCCCGTGGAGTAAAACTGACCCTGTCAGAATGAAATATTAACTCAATTTGTAGCCGAAATCAACAGTGCTGCAGACATTAGCCCGGTTGATGAGGTTAGCCATGTGACTGAACTTAGAGCGCTTTGCACGGGAAGTCTAATGGTAAGGTAATCAAGCAGACGCTAACAGGATTTTCCAGCCTAAGAATGGTGTTTGCTCTTTACAGATTAGTTATTTCTGTATAATGGATTAGCTTTCTTTAGAGGTACAAATTAGGATTACTTGGCCCATATTGTTAATAGCAGTGATCCAGGCAGGGTGAGGACAAGGATGTGTGTGTATGTGTGTGGCGGGGGTTGGCTCAGCTCAGCAAAGCTCAACGCAGCCCAGCACAGTGGGGATATCAGGGAAACCTCTGTGCACAGTAGGGATTACAGAAGTCAGTGTGATTATTATTCTGTGAGACAGTTAAGCATCCAGGGAATGACAGGAATAGAGAGCAATATGAAACATTTCCCGTACAGGCATATCCGCACACACTCCGCCTGTGTATTCATGACTGCTTATGCAGACCGTATGAAATAGTTAATCTCTCTTGAGATTATCTTTGAAGTGATATGATTGAGAGTGTGTTTGCTGGTGTGAGAAAGAAAAAAAAGTGTCTTAGTATTCATTCATATATGCATCAAAGTTGAATGACTACTTACTCAAACTGCTGTTTGCAAGAAGGAAAATGGATTATAGATACATACTGGCGAAATCATTGCGTCACACATAGAAAATTTTACTGTCCGTGGTGCTGAAATGTGTGATTTGAGAAGGATTTTGCATATGTTGAGATACTGACATACGATGGGAACACATACATGATTTTCAAAATCGTTGGATCGCTGTTCTTCTCGCACTACATGACAGTCTGGGGTTCCATTTAGTTGCTGTTGTGTGCACACTACATGACAGATCGGCGACAGGGGGGGTCATACATTAAAAAACATTTCAATAGGAAGAATCCCCGACAAACTCTGTCTGGTCTACAACCTATGTCAATTTGCCTGTGTGCTGATTTACAACAGGAAAAAAAAAAGAAGAGCTTGCAGAAGCCATGCTTGCTGATGTTCTGTTGCAGGTCTATGACTGCTCCGCCTGCATTTTCTTATTCTCTCTTTGGCTGTTGGTCTTCACAGATGTAATTCCAGTCAAAACACATTTCACACTGCAGGACAGTCAGTGACAGGTCCAGATATTTAGCATGCTGTGATTGGTGCGTGCTAAATATCTCACGGGCATCGGCGACAAATCGGCGCTTCACTCAGATCACGTCTTTGATAATAAATACACACTACGCAATTGTTACTCACGTGAACGAGCATCGATTTGCCTCAGATTTTCTACGCCATTTATCTACGCTTTCCACAAAACTGTTGGCGAGTGAAAATCGTGCCGTATCTACCCAGCATTAAAGAGGACCTATTATCCTTTTTTTACATTTTCAACTTTCTTTAGAATGTTGCTGTTTGAGCATGAAAAAGTTCTGCAAAGTTACAAAGCAAAGTCCACTTCAAAGGAGGTTATTCTCTACATCAGCACTGTTTCTAAACTCCCTGAAACATCTTGATTGTAGTGTTACATTTTCTTCCAGGAATGTACACGGCACAATTTTCCTCATTTAAATAATTCCTTCCCAAAGCGTACACAAAATAAAGGGGGTGAGGCCTGGTTGAGTTGCATCAGTAGTGTGTTGTCACCATATCCAAGAGATGCTGTTTTTTTCCCACCCCGGATCTATCGCAGTTGTGGTAAGAGACATGACATTTTCAAAACGCACTCGAAGCGATTGACCAATCACAGCACACTGATTCAGCCGATCAATCAGACCACCATGACAGAGCGTTACAGACCAGGAAGAGAGATGCTACAGTCATGTAAAATATGTGAAAAATAAGGTGTTTTTTGAACATTGAAGCATTAAAACCAACTCTAATAGACCCCCCCAAAAAACGGCATAATTGGTCCTCTTTAACAATTTGTTACAACTACAATCATTAACTTTACCTAACATAGCTCACAAAATTAGACACATCAGGACGGAAATACGCCATATTGTTTAGATTTACTAATTGTGATTTACTACTTTTTAAAATATATATTGTTGACAGTGCATTACTTTATTTCCCAGTTGTTGTTGTAATTTCACTATGTACTAAGCTATGTTCTGTTATTCTGACATTTATAGTCAAGCACACACATACATATTTAATAGGACCTTACTCTGTCAATATGTCACATGAAACAGCTTTCATTTTGTGTTTGTTTAATTTCAATAACAGGCCCCTGGTGTGTTCAATACAGATTCTTCTGTAAGTGTCCTGGTGTGTTCAATTCACTTGTAAGTGTGGCTGACAACACCAAAGGCTTTAGGAATTTCAATTTAGAATTTCCTTGACCCCAGTCTGCCTTTAAAGGGTATTGTTCTTCAACATCCCAGCTTGAATAGCCCCTTTTGTATCAAGGCAGAGCTTTTTCAGATGTTTAAAGGTGTCTGAAAGTGGAAAAGTTGCTCGTTGACTTATGCTGATTTGATGGGTTGTTTTTGTGTAGTATATAATTGTAAAATATTTTTTAGTTAGGGCTGGATACACCTCAGAAGTTGTCTATGATATTATAAGTAGTGATGCAATGAACATACAGTACAGTACATGACAGTAAAGACATTTATTATTTGTGACACTGGATCGCAAAACCAGTCACAAGTAGCACGGGTATATTTGTGGCAATAGTCAACAATATATTGTATGGGTCAAACTTATCGATTTTTCTTTTATGCCAAAAATCATTACGATATTAAGTAAAGATCATGTTCCATGAAGATATTTAGTAAATTTCCTACTGTAAATATATAAAACATTATTTTTGTGAGTGAATGCAGCACAATCGCGAACATAAATGGACAACTTTAAAGGCGATTTTCTCAATGTTTAGATTTTTTTACACCCTCAGAATCCAGATTTTCAAATAGTTGTATCTCGGCCAAATATTGTCCTATCCTAACAAACCATACATTCTCAATTTCAAAAACAGGTGACTGGTTTTGTGGTCACGTTTTACAAAAAAATCATATCTCAAATAAATGCTGTTTCATTTTCTTTCTTTCATTCAAAGGATTCTGAACAAATGTATCAAGGTTTCACAAAACAATTCAGCAGCACAACATTGATAATAATTAGAAATGTTGCTTAAGCGCCAAATCAGCATACTGGAATATGATTTCTGAAGGATCATGTGACACTGCTGAAAATTTGGCTTTGCCATCACAGGAATAAATTACATTTTAACATACAAAATAAAATTTATCAAATAAATGCGGCCTTGGTGAGCATAAGATACTTCTTTCAAAGACATTAAAATGCTGACTCCAAAATGGTAGTGTATATAAGTATATACACTAAAACTACATGGCAGAAGATAAACCACTATTGGTCAACCATGAGCTGTTTCCAGAACAGTGTGTGTAGCCTACAAGTAAGGGCTAACAGGGCCACACTAACCAAATCTTGACCCCCGCCCTCAGTGGAGTCAGGAGTCATGTCTATTTCACCAAAGTAAATGTTCCTCAACTGTTGACATTTAGACTGTTAAACGGCAGGTGTAACTGTATGTGATGTGTGTGATAGATTGTTGGAGGTAATATAGTGACAAAATTGAACAACTGCCTCATCCAGCCATGTTTAGTCCAACCTGTTAACTCTTGCCATTAGTCAATGAGTCACAGGAAAACATGTCTTGATTGACAGACATATCCACGGCTTTTCTTACGCCCCTGTTGACTGTGACAAGGCCTGATTGTGTGGCATAGTGTATAAATAGCCAGCTGCCATGGCAATGAGGCTCGCACTTGCAGAGTGTCAGGTGGGCAGGAGGTGTGTGCGCATATGTGTGTGTTGAACGTTTAATTGTGGTACCTCATTAGCTAGACTGACATGCCAGAGACAGACATGAAACACATCAAGATTTTAGTTAGTACGTGTGTTAATGAAACCAAGAAGAACGAAGTCAATGGAGTGGATGTGTTTCGAATGTCTTGCCGTCACATTGTATGACAAAAGTAACAGTCCCAGAGGTTCAGTAGTGACATGGGTAGACATTACAGAAGAATTTGTGGTTTCCCCACAGCATTGAAACGCATAGACTGAGACAGCGCAGCTACACTGAGATGCACTCCAGATTTTTACCCAAGAGGCTTTTTTTTTTCTACTTTCCCATGGTTTCCTCTGAATATATCTTCATTGTTTTTTTTTTGCTCAAGCTCTAAAAGAATCACTCTTTACTGTGACAGGTTGTATTATAATCATATCATACCCTGAAGTTTGTTCTTGAAAGTTACACCAATGTTTCTTGGTTAGTGCAATTAAAGCTCTGAGACATTTCTGTTAATTCAACTGTGTTGGGTTATGGTTCAACAATACACAACTTTGTTCATGAAAGTTAAAGTGATGTTCAGATTGAGGATTTGTCGTTTGAGCTGTAAAGTTGTCTAAATCATTATTTTAGTGTTGGGACTACTGTTTAAAGCCTGGTTCACAGGGCAGGATAATTAGGCCGATTTTAGCCCCGACAATCTTAAGGATGCTCCGATTATCGTAAAATAATCTGATCAGATATTCCTGCCGTGTGTGGTGTGTTAAGACTGCTCTCGTCTGCTCGGAAGGACGTAGAGACCACTCAGATCTCAAATCAGGGATTTCCAACATGTTGAAATTTTTTGGCCCGATTTCTCCTCGTGTGTGGTGTCCCCCGGGGACAAACGAGCACGTAGCCTGTGGACTATGGCGTGTAGCCAATCAGAAAGCGAGGTGACGAGGCGCAGAGGAAGCACCTGGAAACAAAATCAAAACAGCCGGCGGTATGGCGCACCAGAAAGTCCGGTGGACGTCTGGGATTCTTTGACCATCGCCTTTTCTTTTGATTACGTTTTTATAACACAAATCGGTTTGTGTGTGATGTGTTGATTTTGCCGTGTGGCAGCGCACCACACAGTGTACGACCAAAACTGTTAGACCCGTGATTTTTTATCGCCGTGTGTGGGGTCTCTCAGGTTTGGAAAATCGGCCGACAATTTTAAAAAATCGTCCCGTGTGAACAAGGCTTTAGGTAGATAAACTCTGGATATGTGGGTGACTTTAAGCATATAGTAGTTGTCACGTCCCTTGACACAGTTGTAAAAGTTGAATGATTGCTCAGACAAAGTTGGTAAGTGATTCAGTCACAATAGTCACATTTTAACATGTATATGTCATGTAATAATAATAATAATAATTCATTACATTTATATAGCGCATTTCTAGGCACTCAAAGCGCTTTACAAAGAAGGGGGAATCTCCTCAACCACCACCAATGTGCAGCATCCACCTGGATGATGCGACGGCAGCCATATTGCGCCAGAACGCCCTCCACACACCAGCTTATTGGTGGAGAGGAGACAGGGTGATGAAGCCAATTAGTATATATATATATGGGGATGATTAGGAGGCCATGGTGGACAGAGGCCATTGGGCAAATTTGGCCAGGACACCGGGGTTACACCCCTACTATTTCGAAAGACATCCTGGGATTTGTATGACCACAGAGAGTCAGGACCTCGGTTTAACGTCTCATCCGAAGGACGGTGCTCTTTGACAGTATAGTGTCCTCGTCACTATACTGGGGTGTTAGGACCCACACAGACCACAGTGTGAGCGCCCCCTGCTGCCCTCACTAACACCTCTTCCAGCAGCAACCTAGTTTTCCCAGTAGGTCTCCCATCCAGGTACTAACCAGGCTCAACCCTAATTAGCTTCAGTGGGCAACCAGTCTTGGGCAACAGGATGATATGGCTGCAAAGTCTGGTTTAATTTAATACAGTATTTTCAAGTTTATTCTGGTGCATTACCTTGTCCCATAGACCTTCAATGGAAATGCATTCCATTGAAAACACAACACAATCTTTATTTGTTTTGGACAATTATTTTATAGCTTAACTTGTACTGAACCTGGATTGTTCTTCCTTTTACCTTTATGTTTCTACAGCTATTTTGGACAAAATCTGTAAAACATTCTGTAACTCAAATGTATTACATAAAATGCAGACACAGCTTCAGCTTGAAATGTGATCCATGCGCTGTCTATTAAGGTCTACATTTCAGTGTTGTGCTCTTGATGTCAGTGTATGCAGCTGTATTCTGTCTTCAGACCGGAAGTGGCAGGGCTGTTAAAGACTAAAAGCTCTTATGCTCTCCTGTCAGTGGGGTAAAGTCAGTGCCTTGAGTAAAAAAAAGATTTGCTTTATGTACATTACATTTTACTGTACCAGTTTCTCTCTCTCTCTCTCTCTCTCTCTCTCTCTCTCTCTCTCTCTCTCTCTCTCTCTCTCTCTCTCTCTCTCTCTCTCTCTCTCTCTCTCTCTCTCTCTCTCTGTCTTCACTTCTAAAATCAGGGTAGTGGTAACGTCATTACACACGCAAAGACATATTTTCACTCACAGAGTTGAGTCGCAGTGCAAGAATTATGGCATGAAATATCCCATTCAAAGCTGTCTGTCAGCAAGATTGCTTGGGGAAGGCAAAAAAAGTGTTGCAAATATTACACTCTTCCATAAAAATGAATTAAATACAATTTGCATCTAACGGACCGTGCTGCTTACACAGCCTCTCGAGGAGGGCCCAGCACAGGCGGCATTAAATTACCCTGTCAAAATGTGCTGTTAGCAAGCAGAATATTTCTCAGAAATCAAAAGCATTCAGACATAATCAATATACTGCTGCTGTTTTGTGTTCAATCAGGGGGTGAATCTCACAAAACCTGTGAAGAGTATGTCCCAGTCACATTTCTCATAGAAATAAAATGATATATTGTTATATATATATATATTTGTGTGTGTGTGTGTGTGTGTGTATACAGTATATATATATATATATATATATATATATACAGTGAATATATATATATATATATATATATATATATATATATATACAGTGTATATATACAGTGAATATATATATATATACAGTGTATATATTATATATATATATATATATATAATTTTTGGATGATTTTTTTCCCCTACAAAAAAATCTGATTCTCATTCATATATTTTTAATATTACCTTTGATATTTGCTGATTTAAATAGAAAAACAAATGTATTTATGGTTACAGAAGTACTGAGTAATATTAATTAACTACATGTACTTACTATAGGGTTCAGTTTAGGGTTAGTTGCATGTAAATATGCATAGTTTATAGTTATTACTAGAGTAACTATATAACATGTAACAATGACACTGTAAAATAAAGTGCTACTGTATTTTTTATTATTATTATTTTAAAGAAA
The DNA here is from genome assembly GCF_029890125.1 of Rhinichthys klamathensis goyatoka. Lineage (NCBI taxonomy): Eukaryota > Metazoa > Chordata > Actinopteri > Cypriniformes > Leuciscidae > Rhinichthys > Rhinichthys klamathensis. The sequence continues at coordinate 3,840,684 of NW_026606647.1, read as the reverse complement.
TTTAAAGAACCCCACCAGGACAAATGACCAAAAAAAAATAGAAGCAGAAACAATTTATCTGTACTCATTACAGTAATGAGAATCTGGGGGGAAATGTGTTTAATGTTCATGAAAATAATGTCCAAATGCAAAACATCTTCATTTCAAGACTTTATTTATTATGGAACTTATTTTTACTTAGGGTTAAATGTGACCTAGACATGCTTTCGTGAGATTCATCTGGGAAAGACCCCTCAAATTGCTTATGGATGCATTTAAAAGAATATCATAAATCTCTCTCTTTCTCCTTATACTTTGAGGGGTAATCTTTGCCTTTCTTGACAACATCTGAAGTCAGGGAACATTTCATAAGTGCTACTGACGCACAGGACTGACATTCTCATCTGTGCACAAACACGAATGAAACATATTCAGTGTGATAGTGCTGCATGGATACACAGCAGATGATCGCTCTGGCACAATGTGTGTGGCAAGTATAAGTGGTTGCCCTGGAAACCAATATCATCTTTAGTATGGATTTGAAGATGTTTGTGGTACTTACCCAGGTGAAGAGGGAGGTGGGGGTGGCTTTATGAAATTACTTCTTTTTTTTTTAAGCTTATTGCCTGAAAATGTAATTATATCTACAAAAAGCTCTATCATACCTGCTGGTCTCTGGTCAAGCTTTGTGTAGAAAACTGTCAGATGAATAAGTTGATCTGTGTGGCATATTTAAAAATAAAAAGATTTCAGAAGCACTACGATGATCCATTATGATGAGTGCTGGTGGTTTCCTTTAATTTAATGCAGCTGTAACCTGATGGCTGAGTTTGGTCAAAGAGCTTTCAAGGTGAAAGTGAGTGAAGGAAAGGCACAGAAAGTGAAGAATGCACCGGAAAGCCTCAGAAACGCACAAGGTATCGGCCCAGAGCTCAGCAAGCCTGTGTGGGCGTTCTGCAGAGAGGGAGCGTCGTCAAGGAGACTGGAATTATTAATATATTTAGTCTTTTGTTTGCTCTCGCCCCCTTTATTTTTAGCCTGATAGTCAGCTTTGTGGCCTGTAATTGTTCAATCAGGCGTAATATCAGTGTATAGAAGTGTTAACTCTGAACTTCACTAAGTGCCTATTATCTCCACCTTTAGGATAAATAGGTGTGCTCCGGGAACCATTTCCTTCCAGTGACTGGTATGTGTCATATGACCTGAAGGGAAATGGAGCATGTTGCGGTCTAAGTGCCCTCTAAAAACAGTTTGCGTGGACCGCAAGGTGACATCCAGGGGTTCTCCGCTTCAATTATAGATGGAGTTAAGAGGACATTCCACTGTTTAAATCACTCCAAAATGTCCTGTTGGATACTTTGGGGCTCCTGCTGAAAGTCTCATTGACACACAGAATGCACTGCAAAGCTCCTGGGCTTATCCCTGCCGAGCACTAGCAGGCAATGGAGAGGGCAAGCAGCAAGATCACGCTGTGACATCAGCCTTTTTGAACACCATGTTAACTACAGCCTGTTGAGTTGCAGAGCTCTGGGGATGAGTGCCTCTCTCCTCTCTCGGGAATTCATCCGCTGTTACCAGGAAGTTTTCTCATTCCTGTGCGGTTTACACACGGTTGTCTTTCTTCAATGCTGTTGTTTGCATGGGAGGAAGCACGTTGATGTCAGGAGGAAAATCAATATCATATGAAAGAAAACTGGCTCTACGACTGACCTGAACCTTGGGCTGCCAGATGTCATTTCTGAGCAGAGGATGCAACAGTCCAACGCTTCTGTTAAGCCATTAGGAATTTTCACCCAAAAATAAAAATGATGACACCATTTACTCACCCTCATGTCGTTCCAAACCCGTTAGACTTTCGTTCATCTTTGGAACACAAATGAAGATCTTTTTAATGAAATCTTAGCAATTCCTGTCCCTCCTTTGACATCTACGCAACTGACACTTTATAAAGTTCATAAAGAGATCGTAAAAATAATCCATATGAATTCAGGGGTTTAGTCCAAAATTTCTGAAGAGACACGATTGATTTATACGCTGAATAGATTGAGTTTAGGCTTTTATTAAGGCACATATAAACATTCATCAGAACACACACAAGATCTAGTAAACGGAAGCTCAAGCAGGTTCGCTTGATGTTCGAGAAACAATGAGGTTCATTCTCGTGTGTTACAGAGAAGCTTTCAGCTTTCACAAGAGGTTTGTTCTCCCGCGTCAAGCAGGTTCGGTTGAGCTTTTGTTTTTGTTAGCTGATCAGTGTTTATATGTGAATAAAAAACCTAAATTCAATCTGTTCGTCACATAACGTGATGGTGTCTCGTCAGAAAATTTGGACTAAACCGCTCAATTCATGTGGATTAGTTTTACGATCTCTTTATGAACATTTTGAAGCGTCAAAGTAGTAGTTGTGTAGCTGTAAATGGAGGGACAGAACAAGTCTCAGATTTCATCAAAAAGATAAAAATTCAAATTCTGTCATCATTTACTCACCGTCATTTAACTTTTCAATCCTTGTTCTTTGGAACACAAAAGAAGATATTATGAAAAATTTCTCAGTGGTGTCCATAAAGTGAAATGTTGCTTAGACCCTTTGACTTTAAAAATGTTGTCTTTGTGTTCCACAGAAGAAAGTCGTACGAGTTTGGCATGAGGTTAAGTAAATGGGGACCGAATTTTCCTTTTTGGGGTGAACTAATCCTTTAAGAAAAAACAAATAATAATAAGATGACAAAACGCATAATGTATATACGTATTTAACTCCACATTGGAATATGTAACTACTGATTTAGGCCTCATGGTAAGTGTAAACTGTAAGCACTAAAAAGAAACAACTCATTATAGTCATTCATGAATCAGACTACATTGGCTGCACTGTATGCTTTTGATTCCCTAACAAGAACCAGTTCATAAGAGTCATTCATTCTGTAATCAAATGTCAAAAATGACCAGCACAGCATAAACAATGTCTTGAGTGTACCTGTAAAGTCATTAATTTTGTTAAGTACCAATCTGAAATGAGCATTAAGCTAGGATAGGAGAAAGTGATTTAATATAGAGAAAAAAACTTCATCTTTAAATCCGACAATTGTTTGCTTATTTATACACGTAACAATCTTTTAATCTAGCAAGTTAAATACCCACACTACGGTTCAGTGAAGTTTTCACGCTGACACTGCACAGAGGAATCTCTCTTATTGCTGTTATTCTGGTATTCCCAGCAGACGTGGTGGTGGTAGGTTGACGTAAATGCTCTCTGACTGGCATGCTGAAAGCTTGTCTTTGTGTGAGAGCACACACTCCTCACCCAGCTGATGACACTATCACCTCAGCCTCCCAGAGGGTCTCATTTATTGACAGGATTTTTCTTTCCTTTTCTATGATTGATCCTACTCTTCTTCACAAACGTCCATGTTTTCAAATACAATGTAGGGTGTAAATATGGCGAAGAGTGTAGTTTCTATGTCATAAGTCACTCCAGGTTGTATATATTGTTAATAATAATAATAATAATTAATAATAATATTATATTATAAATATATATAATTATAGTTTTGTAAATATTAAGTGTAAATAATAATATTATATTTATACTTAAGTTAACTTATTAGTATTATTATTTATAATAAATGTAATCATTTTATAATAAAATAAAAATACATTATCCCCTAAATCTAATCTTAAATCTATGTCTCAGTTCTTTTGTGAGTGCCCATGTGTTTGATAGCAGCCCCTACATTAATAGATTGTCAGTTTCAGATTTGAAATAATGTCTCTCTGTTTGTTTCTCTTGCGTTTCATCTGTTATTTGTATCTGTGGGACAGGGGAAGTAGTGTATATGTCAAAATGTGGTGTCACTTTATCATGAGGGAATCCCTCTCAGTGGAGAACAACAACAATGATTTACTGTGGAGTCATACCCTGAGATCTTAAGATGCCTTTATTTTTAGCTGTTTTCTTCTTGCAGCTTGAATCTACCACTATAAAATTTTGCCTTGTAATGAATGATTGATGCCTTATGTTTTGTGTGACCACTGCTGCACAGTTCCCCAGATATCAAACGTATCAAATCGCTCAGCTAGCACGACTGCATCTGTTTATTCCATTATTAAACACACATGAAAACGACACTGGTTTTTACAGTTTTCAGTGCACTTCTGGCCTGTCTGGATCATGTTTGACTAATGGACTGTGTGTGATACATCATGTATAATCATTCATAACTAAACATTATTGTTTGTGTAATTTGTGATGGGAGTGTCTCTGTGCAGATGATATTGTATGGAAAATAGTTAGGAAAACATTACCAGACACAAATGGCCCTACACACAGGTATTTGAGAGATGAGTATCCTCTGCATCATCTCCAGAGAACCATTGTATACATTTGTATACTGTTGGGAAAACTGTGCAGAAAATAGAGCAAGTGAAGCTACCAGCTACTTTATAGAAGGTGTCATTTATTTGATCAAAAATACAGTAAAGCTGAATTTTCAGCATCATTACTCCAGTCTTCAGTGTCACATGATCCTTCATAAATCATTCTAATATTTGGAGCTCAAGATTTTTTTTTTATTTTTTTTTTATCAATGTTGGTTACGATCTTTTAAAGTCTAGGAGATGTTACGCAACATTTGTTTTATTAGTACTGCTGATGGAGGAATACGGTGGAGAGAAAACCATGACAGACTCAACTTGAAGAGAAACAAACTGGATTTTATTGTCACAAAGCCGAAGCCACTAGTTCCAGTTTGGATGAAAAATGAGTGTGCTATTTACAATGTTTACAAATTTTACAATAATCAAATAATAAGAAAGAGAACCAAAAAGTGGCGCCAAAGAAAAGAACAGAATATAACAAAACAAGCCTTAACTAAACCTAAACCTAACCAAAGAAAAAGGTGAAAAGAAAACCGAATCTTCAGTGCATTCGGCACCTAAATAAGCTAACTATTAACAAAACATACACAGAGGGGCGCTCACTCCTAACCTAGTGTATCTAACAAATAAACACTACGGGCATTATGTATACCGCGGCATACTGACCTGTCGTTCTCTTTCCCAGAGAGAGAGTCGAATTACAGGACCCCACAGCGTCACACTGGGATACACATTGAAACTATGATCTCTACAACTAAAACATACTGAATATAAAGGTACATATAAACAAAGCATACAGCACCCAACTCATTCCACTACAAAGAGCCAGTCATCACTATATGAATCTCCAGTCACAGGTTTAGTAACCTCACAACGCTACACAAGCTCGTGGCCGCTTCCGAGAGATCGAATGAATGAAAACGCCATCCTTTTGAACCCAGCTGGTCAACTCTGATTGGCTCCCGGGCGTCGCCCCAACGATGAGTGACGTCCCGCTAGGCCAATCACAGCAGCCTGCCAGCCAAGAGTGAGCTAGAAACAGAAACAGATAATGAGCATATACTATCAACACGTGCGAAGTATACCAGCGTGCACAGACTAGTGAAAACAAAACAAACCCCCACGTGGAACGTAACACTTCCCCCCCTAAGAATCAACTATATGGATTAACTCAACAAATAGTTGATCAAATGCATTCGCTCAAATGCCACCCTAGGCAGCTCTAGACAGTGCGTCGGCTATTATATTCTCGACACCTTTTTTATGCTTAATTACCAAGTTGTAACCCTGTACAATCAGAGACCAGCGCATCAAACGCTGATTCTGATTATACATACGTGATAAAAAAAACTAAAGGGTTATGGTCAGTAAATACGGTGACCGGAATGCTACTCGATCCGACATACACATCGAAATATTGAAGTGACATTAAAAGTGCTAATGCCTCCTTCTCGATCGTTGAATAATTCAACTGGTGTTTGTTGAACTTACGTGAGAAATAACAGACCGGATGATCAATTCCATCCTCACCCGTCTGAATCAATACAGATCCAGCACCAACAGAACTCGCATCTACATCAAGTTTAAAAGCAGTGTCGTAATTTGGTGCGGCTAAAACAGGTGTGTTACACAAAAGATCCTTGATCGTACTAAAAGCATGTTGACAATCATCAGACCATAGAAACGCACGGGATGGACTAAGAAGCGCAGTTAATGGATGTGCAATCGTCGAAAAGTTTTTACAGAAGCCACGATAATAGCCAGCCATCCCTAAAAATCGACGGAGCTCTCGTCGAGTGGTTGGAACAGGAAATTCAGCTATAGCCGTAACTTTCGCTTCTAACGGGCGCACCTCCCCTTGACCGACTTCCTTCCCGAGATACGTAATAGTGGCCTGCCCAAACTCACATTTGGCTAAATTTAAAGTCAACGGAGCTTTCTCCAAACGCTCGAAAACTGTTCGCAATGACGAAATGTGTTCTATCCAATCGGTCGAGTAAACTACTAAATCATCTAAGTAGGCATTACACTTAGGCACTCCAGACAACACGATGTTAATAAGCCGCTGAAAGGTAGCCGGAGCGTTACGCATACCGAAAGCCATTACCGAGTACTGAAGAAAACTATCAGGGGTAACAAATGCAGAAATGTCAGAAGCACGACTCGTAAGAGGCACTTGCCAGTAGCCTTTTAACAAGTCTAACTTACTGACATAACGGGCTGAACCGAGGTTGTCAACACAATCTTCCATGCGCGGTAAAGGAAAACAGTCGGGCACCGTCACCGCATTTATCTTTCAGTAATCAGTACAAAATCGCGCTGTGCCATCGCTCTTCGGCACTAATAAGCATGGAGAACTCCAGGGACTACAGCTGAACCGAGCAAGTCCATGCTCTACTAGATACTCAACCTCATTTCGCATCACATCTCTTTTCGCTGCATTTACGCGGTATGCATGCTGTTTAATCGGGGCAGCATCACCCACATTAATGTCGTGCTCCAAAACTGTAGTGCGAGAAGGTACATCATTAAACAAAGCAGGAAAATCATCAATCAACTGCATAATATCACATCCTTGTTGTTCAGATAAATGAGATACATGAGATGTAAAATCAGATAATACCTCAGAATTCTTAAGTCGAGCACATTGTTGATGTGTGTGACGAAGAACGACTCCATCATCCTCCGGATCAGTGATCTCGACAGCAGCACAAGTGAACACAGGAGATGACACAGGAGATAACACAGGAGCAATGATTTCTTCTGCAAGCGACACATTCTGAACAGCTTCCCTACTGTAAAAAGTCTTTAACATATTCACGTGACACACTCGAGTCTTCCTTTTCCTATCTGGAGTTCCAATTACATAATCTGTAGTACTAAGTTTTCTTACCACCTCGTATGGTCCAGAAAACCGCGCTGATAAAGCAGACCCTACCATAGGCAGCAACACCAACACTTGATCGCCCTTATTAAAGGTACGCTGTACAGATTTACGATCATAGAGACTCTTCATCTTACCCTGAGCCACTTCAAGTGACTCTCTTGCCACGGAACAAGCTTGATGCAAGCGCTCACGGAACTTACTCACGTAATCCAGCACGTTCATTTTCGGGCTAGACTCAACAGATAATAGATTCTCTTTGAGCATTTTCAAAGGTCCTCTGACAGTGTGTCCGAATACTAGTTCAGCAGGACTGAATCCAAGGCTTTCTTGAACTGCTTCTCTGATCGCGAATAAAAGCAATGGTACCCCCTCATCCCACTCTTTCCCTGTTTCCATACAGTACTTTCTAAGCATTGACTTTAACGTTTGATGGAAACGTTCGAGTGCCCCCTGACTCTCCGCGTGATATGCACTTGCTACCCTATGGGAAATATTTAAACTCGACAACACTTGAGAAAAGATTTTTGAAAGAAAATTGGTACCTTGATCTGTCTGCACAATTTTTGGTAAACCAAACGTAGAAAAAAACTTAACAAGTGCTCTAGTTACGACAGGTGCCGTGATCTTTCTCAATGGGATTGCCTCAGGAAATCTAGTGGCAGTACACATTACGGTCAATAAAAACTGATTACCGGTCTTAGATCTAGGCAAAGGGCCGACACAATCGACGATAACGTGCTCAAGCGGTTCTCCCAACACTGGAATAGGAACAAGTGGAGCACACGGAATGACTTGATTCGGTTTGCCAGCGATCTGACAAGTGCGGCAAGTGCGACAAAATTGTGTGACATCAGTTTTTAATCTAGGCCAAAAGAAATGTCTCAAAATTCGGTGATAAGTTTTTTTAATTCCTAGATGTCCCGACAGGTCGTGATCATGAGCTAAAGATAGAACTTGCTGTCGGTAACATGAGGGAATCACGATCTGATACACACTACTCCATTCAGCATATCCAATCTCCGAACACCATTTACGCATCAATAAATCGTCCTCAACGAAATATGCAGCTTTTCTCTCTTGAGCTTTCTCTGTGGAAACAGCAGCAGCAAAGCACCTCTGGAGACTTTTATCCTGTTTTTGAGCAACAATAAGTCTCTCGCGCGTCACGCGCAGCTTTACACTCATAGTATCTGGAACATGCGCATTCTCAACAGCTTTAACGTCATCAGATACAACATCATTGATAAAAATAGGTGCGATAAAAGATGTAGCCAAATTATCAGCATCCGCTTTACGAGCTTGAGCCCGCGTCACTACACAAGTTGAAAATGTTTCTCGATATGACTGGGATAACTCATCAGGCTGTTCGAGCGCCACTGGTTTGTCGAAGACTTCCAGCAAAGGCATAATTTTTCCACCGGCTAAATCATTGCCCAAAATAATTTGTACCCCAATCACCGGTAAACGTTCACGAACAGCTAATTTCACAAAACCCGTACATAGTTCTGATTCTAAGTGAATCTGATGCAATGGAACTTGAACGAGACCCATCTCTATGCCCTGTACTAGAACATGACTGCCACAAAAAGTTTGCTCCGAGAACGGCAGTACATCAGCACTAATAAAGGACTGCATGGCCCCAGTATCACAGAGCATCTGAACTCTTACTCGTTCCTCAGAATTTCCCGCAACGGAAATTAACCCTTCCAACAGAAAAGGTACGTAACTGGAATCAGGCTTGTCGTTACACTCAGTTTTTTTAGAATCAATCCGTTTCACAAAACCAGCACTCTTAGGTACAGAACTTGACTGTTTTCGTTTCAGTACAAAACAATCGGCAATTAAATGGCCAGGTTTGTGACAATAAAAACATTCTCGATCTTCCTTTGATTTTGGAGTACCTGATTTTGGTCGAGATGGACTACTCGAGCTCACTTGAACAGCAGCTTTCTCAAAACGCGCAGCAGCAAACACATTTTTATGCGTCAATGAAAACTCATCTGCCAGAACGGAGGCTTGAGACAAAGACGTCACTTTTTGTTCATTCAAGTAAACGACAACACGTTCAGGAATACAATTCTTAAATTCTTCCAAAAGAATTAACTCCCGCACGTCTTTTAAATCATTCACTTTACTAGATGTACACCACTTGTCAAACAAAATGCCTTTCTCCCTTGCAAATTCAACAAAAGTCTGACTAGAATTTTTCTTATGACCCCTAAAACGCTGTCTATAAGCTTCAGGCACCAGCTCATATGCACGCAAAATCGCAGCTTTCACTACTTCATAATTCACGCTATCCGCTAAGGACAACGTAGCACAAACATCTTGAGCTTTACCGGTCAGCTTACACTGCAACAGCAAAGGCCAAACCTCTTTAGGCCAATGGAGTGTGGAAGCAATCCTCTCAAACACACTAAAATATGAGTCAACTTCTGTTTCTCGAAACTGCGGCACAAGGGAAATATGCTTACTGACCTCAAAGGTGGTTCTCACCGGCCCAGCCCCTGCCGAAGCATCAGCGGGCGGTAAAGGTTGCACAACTGGAACAGGTGTCACTTTGGCTGCATTCAATTCAAGTTCACGCAGCTTAATCTGCGTCTCCGCCTCGATTTCAAGTCTGCGGACTTCCAGTCGAAAATCCAAATCCGCTCGACGGACTTCTGCCCGTTCGCGTGTCTCCATCTGGAGTCGCGCTATACGAACCTTCAGTCGCGCATCACCTCCTATAGACTCAGCTGAGTCCGGCGAAAAAGGTTCGAAGGGCGGCAAAACAGCTTTGGCTTCAGAACCCTCTACCTCAGCCGTCTCGCTCTGCTCCTCCTCCTCAGGGCGACTATCAGCACCAGGAAAAACTTCCCCACCACCTGCAGGCAACACTAAAACACCAAGTTCAACCAACCTTTGGGATACAGCAAACTTAATCTCTTTTTTAAGCCGCTGCTTCGAAACAGTAACCTGAAAATGAGCAGCGATCCGCAGTAAATCATCTTTCCTACATTTATTTAACTGCTCAACCGTAGGTGCACTCAAAAAGGTGTCTAAATCAAAATCAGCCATTACTCTTATCAGAATCACTAACCATACAATCAACCAGCCCATCCACTAATCACTGCCTCGCGAAGGAATTACTCTACAAGGAAAGTACTGAACATGGTCACTCCACCACTCACATCAGCAGTAGATAATAACTCGGGAAACAATAAAAATATAAAGTTATCCCGGACGAGCCCCCATTAAATGTTACGATCTTTTAAAGTCTAGGAGATGTTACGCAACATTTGTTTTATTAGTACTGCTGATGGAGGAATACGGTGGAGAGAAAACCATGACAGACTCAACTTGAAGAGAAACAAACTGGATTTTATTGTCACAAAGCCGAAGCCACTAGTTCCAGTTTGGATGAAAAATGAGTGTGCTATTTACAATGTTTACAAATTTTACAATAATCAAATAATAAGAAAGAGAACCAAAAAGTGGCGCCAAAGAAAAGAACAGAATATAACAAAACAAGCCTTAACTAAACCTAAACCTAACCAAAGAAAAAGGTGAAAAGAAAACCGAATCTTCAGTGCATTCGGCACCTAAATAAGCTAACTATTAACAAAACATACACAGAGTGGCGCTCACTCCTAACCTAGTGTATCTAACAAATAAACACTACGGGCATTATGTATACCGCGGCATACTGACCTGTCGTTCTCTTTCCCAGAGAGAGAGTCGAATTACAGGACCCCACAGCGTCACACTGGGATACACATTGAAACTATGATCTCTACAACTAAAACATACTGAATATAAAGGTACATATAAACAAAGCATACAGCACCCAACTCATTCCACTACAAAGAGCCAGTCATCACTATATGAATCTCCAGTCACAGGTTTAGTAACCTCACAACGCTACACGAGCTCATGGCCGCTTCCGAGAGATCGAATGAATGAAAACGCCATCCTTTTGAACCCAGCTGGTCAACTCTGATTGGCTCCCGGGCGTCGCCCCAACGATGAGTGACGTCCCGCTAGGCCAATCACAGCAGCCTGCCAGCCAAGAGTGAGCTAGAAACAGAAACAGATAATGAGCATATACTATCAACACGTGCGAAGTATACCAGCGTGCACAGACTAGTGAAAACAAAACAAACCCCCACGTGGAACGTAACAATGTTGAAACACGTTTTTGAAATTTTGGAAACTTTTACTGATTAATATTTTTGTGGTAACCGTGATACTTTTCCCCCCACGATTCTTTGATGAATATAAAGTTCAAAAGAGCAGCAATATTTTGTAACCATGTTAGTGTATTTGCTGTCAACTTAATGCATCCTTGCTGGATAAGAGTATGAATATCTTTGGGGGGAAAAATCTTATTGACCCCCACATTTTTGAATGGTGTATATATATATAAACTTATATTGTTTGTTGCTACTTACGTTTATTACTTTTCAACCCAAAATGAAAATTCTGTCTTCATTGCTGTCCAAGCCTATATGACTCTTTCTTCTGCAAACCACACAATTTTGATTCATATTTTTGAACATTGACTCTCATAGCATGGACAAAAGAAAACAAAAACCAAATCTTTCTTTTAAGTTTCAAAAGAAAAAAGAAAGTCATACGGGTTCAAATGATATGGAGGTGCGTAAATGATGACGGAATTTTCATTTTCATTTCTATCCCTTTAAATCTTCAATACTGTGTTGCTACTACTACCCAACACATTGACTGGGGCAAGAACTTCGAAGCATTTACTAATTAGCATTAGTATTACTTTTGGTAATGTAGGGTATAATTTATTGTGAGAAAGATTTGTATCCATCAGTGTCATTAAGGGGATTCATTAAAGCAAAAGCCTTACAGAAAGGCATGAAGGAAGAAAGGAGGAGAATAAGATGCAGGAAGAAGGATAGGGCCGGAAAGAATGGAAGACGGAGAGAGAAAGGGAATCACAGAGATTAGTAATCATAAAGAAGGTGTCCCTGTCATGTCGTCCCCCCTCATCTCGTTAGCTAATGAACTCCGCTTACACGCTCTCTTGCACAGCCTCTGCTCAGCTGGCACAGTCTGAAGGCAGCCCCAGGGACCATAGCCCGTTCTAACATATGTTTCTAAGTGAATTACTTCTTATTACATCAACAGGTTGTGCACATTGCGGTGGACAGCATGTCAGGTCTTCATTTTACCCATGAGTACCTAATAGCAGACACTCAAAGTACACACATCCGCGCTTCCTACTGGATTTCAGAGGTTCAAATTTGACCCAGGGGACAAATAAGATCCATAAATTTTGTGATTTCAGCCCTTTTTAAAATTCATTGAGTTTCAGAGGCGGCCCAAATAAGGCCTATCATGCCAGTGCTTTAGTTTGATTGAATTTCTATACTGTGAATCGCTGAGGTCATATAGTATAGCTCTACGAGCTGATGTTGAGTGGACTATTGAGACTATATGGTAATGTAAATCCGTAGCCCGTGCAGCACACACCAGACTGCCTCGCAGAGACGGCCACGCAGCATCTTCGTGGCTGACAGACTTGAAAGATGGAAGCCGAAGGCAGCTTGTTTTCAATCCTACTTTGACGCTCCTATAAATATTACTCAGACAACAGAAAATCTATTTGCTGAAGGCCACATCCTTTAGATTTCTGTTTCTGACCTTGACACTTTTGACCCTTCAGGAAAAACAGAGTGTGTGAGCTCTGTTCCAAAATCTAGGGTGAAATCCGAACGGCGTTTTTGCGTCCTACGAGAAGGGGACACGACATGAAGGGTCACTCAAAAGTGAGCAGCTGAATGCTTTCTCAAGCATTTTCTTTTTCTTTTCACAAGACTGTTAGCTAAGGGTTCGATGTTCACTTTGAAGAAGTAATTTTGTCATTTATGATCACATGGTCCTAAATACATCACGTGTTGACGTGTATCATCACAATTTATTGTGAAAATGTAGGTACGTGTTTTTGTTTTTTTTGTTACCTAGTGCCACATGAAGAGAGTTCACTAATAGAAATAAATTGAAGACACAAAGAGGCAATATTTGACATAATATGTTGTTTTATATATTTTGAGCAACTATCTTCTTAGCATATTGCATTAGGTTTGTTAACACAATTGTTAATAGTTTTGTATTTGTTCTATTCTTTCTATACAAATTGCAATGTAAATATTATGGCTAATTTGGCTAAATGTTGTGGATGCGTTTTTATAATCATTTTGTTTAATAAAATGAACTGCTAATGGTTTCTCTTTGACTTTTCTACAGGACTACACATTGACCATGTATTTCCAGCAGTATTGGAGGGACAAGCGGCTAGCATATTCTGGAATCCCTCTCAATCTTACTCTAGACAACCGGGTAGCTGACCAACTCTGGGTTCCTGACACGTATTTCCTAAATGACAAGAAGTCTTTCGTCCACGGTGTCACGGTGAAGAACCGCATGATCCGCTTGCACCCAGATGGCACAGTTCTTTATGGATTAAGGTGAGAACTAACTGATCACATAACCAGGGCCTCAAACAGGATGTCATGTCATCTCTTGGAATATCTGAAGGCCAGGTTTTTCCTAATATCATTCAGTCATCATTAGAACACATTAGAACAAACTGATTGTTCAGTCAATAATTCAAGAAGGTCCAGGCTTTAAAGCTCTTGATTCTATGTTGTACTTCAAAATTCACCACAATAAATGCAATAAAACGTGATCAATCATGAATAGTTTAAAAAGCTTTCTAATTCATGTTGGTGCAATATGATGTTTTCTCCTCTTTTCGTCAGACTTTTTTAATTTATGTGGCTGTGTTTAGATCATGTTTGACTTTCTCCATAGCGTTTTCAAGTGGTAAATTCTCAATAGAATTATAATGGGTTGCACACTTTATAATCAGCTGTAATGTATATACACACAATATATGGTGATTCTCATGCCACTCATGCAAAATGATATAATTGGGCTTCAGTCATGTTGTGCAGATAATTGGTGCATTTAAGTTGTACGGGAACTTGGCGCTTAAAAAAGCTCAGAATGTGAGATGTATATAATGAATTAGTAGCCTGATTCTATGTTTCCATTAACCATAAATATTGGGAGGGTTTTACTTGCTAGTTTTGATTATTGGGGTAACCTTTCACATTGAGACTGCATGTGAAAATGAGCAAAATTGTTATTTTAGTATTGTTTGTCTTGGCTGTAAATTTCCATTTTGTTTTTAATTGTCAGGATTTGATCACTAGATATCAATAACCATCTTAAATAATAATAAAATGCTTAAAAAGTACTTTTTTATTTTTGGTAAAAATACAATTAATTTAACTATATTTTAATATATCAATTAACTTTTTTTTTTATCCAAAATGGCCATTCAAAATGTTTTTCACATACTACTTTTCACATAATTTGTTTGTATTTGACGTTTTATCTAATGAGGGAAGGGTATGACAGTATGTAGCTTCAGCGAACAAACAGATCATGAGAGCGTGCCCTTTTTTGGCCAGTGTACTCGTCAACTAAATTGCCTAAGTGCTAATGTGTGCCTTTATCTTGTTAAAACCCTTCAGTGTTATCAGAGTCTGATGAGCTGCATTGCTCTTTCCCCTGCGGAAGAGCAGGGGTATGCCTTCATCCTCTGTACCAGCTGGAGTGCACTATGAGCCAGTTACCGTAGCCTAATTTAGCTTTTCGTTTTGTTCCAAATGAGATCCTGTGGACTAATGCAGCCATATGCTAATGAATGGTTCTTGCTTATAAAGTTTATTGAACCATTTCCGTCCTTTTGTGATTTATCTCCTTGCGCTCAAATGTAACATCAGCAATCCATTGAACATCATTTTACAGTTCATCTAGGGAGTTCCCTGGCTATATAATGCACATTTTCTAGTTTGACGAAGCAATAGTGTGGATGGAGGGCTTTTATTTGTTTGCCTGAGTTGGGCGTCATTAAAGAAAGAAGAGCTTGCATATTTATGGTAAGGCATTTGAGTGTGCTCTCATTAAAACGACTCTGAAGATGGAATGAAGACACCGAGTTTCCTCTTTAATTTACCTCCTCTAGGAAGGAAGGACCTCTGAAACATAGTAACAACCCAATCTAAAGCAATGTTATATGCTCATATGTCAAAATACTTCAAAAAAAAAAAAAGTGGAATGACTGGTTTATTATGTTGTTGGAATATTTTACTGGAGGGATAAAAACGAGTAAACAATTTAATTTAATGTGTGAGAGAGTTATTTTAACTCTCAAACAATCTGTCCTGATTTTGTGAGCTAAAAAGTTCTGTTGTCCATTAACAATAGTGTAGCGATGCATAAAACACAGTTACAAAACTTTGGCACAGTTTTGCAGACAAAAAAGGTCTACTGTCTCTTGTCAATAGTGTAGCGATGAATAAACCAAACCAAGCTTTCTGTTGGTCAGTGCTTGAAGAGAAATCTGCCTGGGGAAATCTTACGCCCTCACCAAAATGCCCAGTCGCATGAATTCCTGTTGAAATGACTGAATGACTGATGATTTCGCCCTACAAAAATGTTATAAAAGAAATGAAACCTCCCTGCCATAGAGGACCTTAGTGAGACCCTGCATTTATCCAGATAAGATTAGAAGGATTGAACATGATCTTCCTCTTATGATATGCTTATTTCAATTGTTACCAGGAAGTTAAATCGATACCTGGACTGTATTGTTACCTGGACGAGAAACCAAACCTCACTTAAAATGTTCATGGATATTGATTCACAAAGAACATTTATCATCACATTTTAGTCTAAGCTCACACTTGTAGCAAAGTGACATGATGAATGGGGATATTTTATTAGATGAAATATGGGCTTTCCTTGAGCTTTCTTGGCAACTTGAAGTACCACTAATCAGTAGCCACTTTAATGGGACCAAAAAACGCATTTTCACATATTCAAGTCTGCACTATTTGTTCATGTCCACTAATGCATATGCATGCTCTGTTCTATATTTGGTTCAAAAGCCTTTTGAAGGGCAGGAGGAGCCATATTTTAATTTGTTCCATCTTGCTCGTCCTGTTTACAAAGATATACACAAAAGTTTTGCAGTGTTGTTGAGCAAGTGTGGTACCCACTATACTGTAGAAGAGCTGTGAGCACCTGAATGTATAGAATTGTGGCTTCGATTTTCCTGTAACGTGTGTGTGTTGTGAGCACCTGAATGTATAGAATTGTGGCTTCGATTTTCCTGTAACGTGTGTGTGTGTGTGTGTGTGTGTGTGTGTGTCTTTCTAGAATCACCACCACTGCCGCTTGCATGATGGATCTGAGAAGGTATCCATTAGATGAACAGAACTGCACTCTGGAGATAGAGAGTTGTAAGTGTTCTCTCTTTTCACTCATTTACACACACCCTGCTGCAAAGACCAGCATACATTACCATGCTGTTCCTAGCTGGTTTATACTAGTCAGTGCTAGTTTGGTGCTTTTCTCACTGGCGAGCAAGCATAGTCATTAATACAAATAAAATAGAATTTACAGTATTACCGAATATAATGTCGTATTTTTCTACTGTAGTGCCTAAAATTATAATAATAAATGTTTACCCTTTTACAATTTAACTTCTTTTCCAGTTTTGAAGAGAAAATATTGTCTGACCATATCCTTTATACCATATACTCTACCGTTTAAAAGTTTGGGGTCAGTAAGAATTTTGTATGTTTATTAAAGAAGTCTCTTCTGCTCATCAAGGCATTTATTTGATCAGAAATACAGTAAAACAGTACTATTGTGAAATATTATAACAAGTTAAAATAATAGTTTTCTTTTTGTAATATATTTTAACATGTAATTTATTCCTGTGATGGCAAAGCTAAGCATCATTACTCCAGTCTTCAATGTCACATGATCCTTCAAAAATCATTCTAATATGATGATTTGCTGCTCAAGAAACCTTTCTGTTAACTGAAAACACAAAAAAAGGGATATATTTTATTGTTTTATCCTTATTACTTATTTTTATGACACCTATAATTGTCAGTCAACTTCTTTTGACAGAAGCATTGTGTTTTGTTTATGCTCTTTAATCTGCATTAAATCTGCATTCTCTGGACCATCACTTTTATTTCCATCACTTCTTTAACATCTAATTATTCAGTTTAGTAACCAAACTTTAAGTGTATGCAGTGCTTCATGCACGCTAATAAAACCACCTAGCTCATTATGGTTTACAAACACAGCAACGCTGGTATGAAATGGAACGGTCTGTGTCACAGTGGGAAGTCTGACCCCTAACAGCTCCCTACACAGAACAGATGCTCATATTCATGATTATGCTAACAATGCACTTGTGCTGCCTTTTTTTTTCAGCATATGTTACACATACCAATTATGGAAAAGAAACGCTTTTTCCAGGGACTGCATCCTTATAATTGTAAATGAGGGAAATGTAGTTTTTTAAAAAGAACAAGCATTGTTTATTCAACATAATTTGGACAGAGATTCTGTGATTATTGAGATAAAGGAAAGGGACCAACATTCAGTTAAAGATCGATGTATAAAAATATAACAACATAATGTAATATATTAAGCTCAGTAAATCTCTCACTAAAACATGATATGTGATCTGATATTTACTTTGGTCCAGTAATTTATATTTTACTCCTTGACAAATTTGATTTATGTTTTTCCTGTAGATGGATACACAACAGATGACATCGAGTTTTACTGGAAGGGAGGAGACAACGCAGTTACTGGTGTGGCACGTATCGAGCTCCCACAGTTCTCCATCGTGGACTACAAACTTGTGTCTAGAAATGTTGTCTTTTCCACAGGTAAAGTAGAAAAACAGGTTGAAATTATACGCAGTAAGACTAAAACCCCTTTGTATAAAAGCATTTCTATTAAAAAACAAAACAAAAAAACAATTTGCACCAGATTTCCCTTTTAGTCTTGCTGTCTAGCTTTTTTCATCGTCTTTGAAGTTGACTATTATTTGTCCGCTTGCATGACCCTATGTTTACATCCTTGAGGTCATGAGTCATGACCCCTTAAGATGCAGATGGATTTTTGTTGTAAACTTCACCTTTATATTAATACAATAAGTTGATTCTCTTGTGCTTAAAATATTACAAAAAATGTCTAGAACATAACCTGAATACAAAAAGTTAACTCATCTACTCCTGTGCATCCCGGCAGGCATTTTATTGTGCTGCAAAATGTGGCTATGAGTGTAGCACTTATTTTTTATTATTTGTGCAAGGCAGGTTTCAGCATACTTGTTTGCATCAGGATAGTCAGTAAAGGGGTACCTGAATCATTTGTTATAGTTCTTGCTACATAGTCAATAACAATATAATTGATTAAATACTGAAATAGTGAAATGTGTTGTTTTACGAGTGTAATTCATGTAATTACGCAAGTGAGGAACTGTAAAGTTTAGATCTGAGATATGGGAGATTTCTAAATCTAAGGAAGTTTTCTACCAAAAGTCTGAAGTCTATCTGTATAAAGCATGCCATTAGTCTAGAATAACAGTGTTCGGGAAAAAAATTTTAACTCTGATCAAGATTTTTTTGTTTTTTAAATTTACAGCACAGAACAATGATGAACACTACATATCATTTTTTTCTTTTTCTTCTTCTTTTTTGGTAAAGTTTTCTCTGGTTTTCCTGTTTTCTGCCCGCACCCTCATGAGATTGATATTCCCATGTACCACTTATTTGAAAAGCTGCCTAATTGGGGCCTGTGCATCAAATATATTTCTTCCTCATGATAGAACAGACCAGTAATAATGAAGGAGCAATTACCACTCTATTTCCTCAAGCTTCTAAAGAAAAGAGCAGAGATGGAAGGGGGGAGAAAGTGAGAGATGGAGTCAGAGAGGGAAAAACAGCCACTTTATACAAACCATCACATATTCATGAGATAGAAGACCCATTGCATAAATTATTCTCTTCTAAAACTGAGGCATTCATAGAGGCAGCGTTGTAATGATTATTCCCCACCCTGAATTAATGATACATAGAAAGAGACTGGCTATCTTCTGCACATAGTGCAAAGGATTATGGGAATCATGAAGTTGCGATTGAAGAGGATGTGACTATATTGCTGATGCCATGATGAGCTTTTTCTAGGAGGGAAAAAAACACGTTGGGTCAAAATTGTGTATAGTAGAGGCTAACTGACCCAGGCTAACCAGCCAAACCTTGACCTTAAAGGGATAATTCTGTCATCAATTACTCACTCTCATGTCATTACAAACCCATAAGACTTTCGTGCATCTACAACACACAAATGAAGATATTTTTTATGAAATCTGAGAGATCTCTGTCCCTGAATATAGTCTTTTCATCCAAAACCCTTGACCGAGGCTTGACATTAACTTTTTTCCTCACCAGCCACTGTGGCTAATGGATTTCCAAAGTTACTAGCCAATCAGCATTTTAACTGGCCACAATTTTGACATCGATACCATGGGGGGGAAATTATGTGAAATTATGTGCAATACGCACAATCCCACGCCGAAATTCAAGCCCTGTAACGCCAACAATATTCATTGAGAGCAAATGAAATGAGTGAGTGAGGGGAGGCGGGTTTGTGTGTCAACTTGCTGTCAGAGAGATGAGAGATCGAGAAAAGCGCAACTGGTATCTGTGCATCTATGTGCATCTATTCTGCGGAAAATGAGTATTGGAAGCGTTTATAGATATTTCAGTGTCAATATGTATAGAAAAAATGCTATTTTGACAACACTATAAATTGCTCTTAGTTTATTATTTCAGATGTTTTTTTTAAAAGATTACACTTAAAAAATGTATATACTGTATATAAAATTCAACCTGCCTAAGTGGCTAGTAGGAGTGACTGTTACACGCCACTGCTGAAATCCACCCGCATTAGGCGCGTTGGCGGGTGTTAATGTCAAGCCCTGCCCTTTACGGATCAAAACGTTCATAAAGAGATTGTAAAATAAATCCATATGAATTGAGAGGTTTAATTAAAGTCTTCTGAAGAGCACGATCACTTTATATGAACAGATTTAATTTAGGCTTTTATAAACATTGATCAGCAAATGTACATAGAGCACTCAAGTATGGTAAACGTAAGCTCAACCGTACTTACTTGACGCACAAGAACAAACTTTCTTGGTTCTTGTTGAAGCTCAAAAATGCTGGCGTGACACAAAAGTTAACCTCATTGGTTCTCACACGTAAAACAAGCATGCTTGAGCATATAATCGTGTATACGTTCATGTGTATGTGGATAAAAGCCTAAATTAAATCTGTTCGTTTATTTAAAGCGATCGTGTCTTTTTAAAAGACTTGGATTAAAATCCTCGATTCATATGGATTTATTTTACGATACATTTTTGGAGTTCCCTTTCGAGGGAACTCTACACTGCGTCGAGAATCGACACTTTGGCGATGCTCCCTAAGCATGCGCCTCTGAAGTATGAATGAAACTAATCCAATCCTGATTGGTGTTGCGTCGTGACGTAACATGTGACGGCATACCCGGAAGTATAAAAGTGACGCTGTCACAACACACACTAGCTTTCGCTCTTCAGCAAGCGCTCTGTGTTGAAACTGTCTGTCTTATTTGGTGTTGTTTGTCAAACAGTTGATTCGGATATGGCCAGCGAACAATTTAAAAGATGTGTGCACCCTTACCTTCGTTTTATTACGGGTGGGGACACACATGCTTTGTGTGTGAATTGTTTGGGAGCGCAGCATGCACGAGCAGCTCTTGAGGGAGCTGCTTGTGCAGACTGTGATGCACTTCCCATTAGAGTGCTGCGCTCCCGGCTGGCGTGCTTTGATGAGCACGGTCAGGCTCGCGTTCCCCACGGTCGCGGCGATTGAGATCGTGGGGTTCGCAGCGGGATCTTGCAGATGAGAATGAGACTGCTGAGGCACTTTCCCATTCCTCGTCTGAGGATCCCGTAGCCCCTGAGAGTGGTGCAGGAGCCCGCATCGCGGCTTCTCCTGCCCACGATCAGGTCCCAATGCTTGAGCTCTCTGCTTCCGAGGAAGTAGATGTGCTCAGTATTGATGCGGATGACCGTGATTTGGGCGCGCCAGTTCACGGCCAAGGTTATGAGGAGCTGGTAGAGGTTGTGACTCGTGCTGTGGCCAGACTTAACATCAGCTGGCCACATGATGAGCAGGGAATGCAAGTGAAAAGTAAGCTTGATGAGCGTTTCCTGCAGCATTGGTAACAACCTCAGCGCCGGGGTTTGCCGTTTTTCCCCGATCTCCGCAAAGAGATCTCGAGATCGTGGGATAAACCGCACTCGTCCCGTGTCTCCAATCCCAGTATGGTGGATTACAGTAATGTTATGGGGGCACGGGACATGGGTTATGGGAAGATGCCTAAAGTGGAGGAGGCTCTAGCGAGTTATCTTTCCCCTGAGTCGGCATCTTCCCTAAAAACCCCGGCGCTGCCTAGTAAGCTCTGCAGAGATACATCTGCATTAATAGGCAGGGCTTACATGGCGGCAGGTCGGGCTGGTTCATGTCTGCACTCTATGGCTATCTTGCAGGCATACCAGGCCGACCTCCTGAAAGATTTAGACGAGGGGGAGGGGCCAACTCCTGAAGATATTTCAGAGTTTAGGAAAGCCACAGATCTGTCTCTCCGGGCCACAAAAGAGACGGCCCACGCCATTGGCCGCTCTATGGCAGCTATGGTGGCCACGGAGAGACATCTGTGGCTGAATCTATCTGGTATTAAGGAGAAAGATAGATCCTTTCTGCTGGATGCGCCGCTTTCGCCTTCTGGCCTGTTCGGCGACGCCGTTACTTCGGTCGTCGACAGGTAAAGAAACAATCTGCGGCATTCCAGCAGTACCTCCCCCGTAAGGCAAAGGCTAAATCGAGTAGGGTGGGGCCAAGAGATCCGCCCCAGCCGTCATCCAGCTCCTCACACCGGGCGACCTGAGGGACGTCATTCAGGCTAGGAGGGCTTCGGGGAAGAGGTCCTAACCGAAGTGTTAGGACCTCTGAGGGTTGTCCCCTCCGCTGCAGAGCAACCGAGGTTGGTCTCGCAGCGGAGCCCTCTAGGAAACGATGTATGTTGCCCGCCGTCAACGACGCTTCGGGCCAAATCTCTTTCCAGCAAAAATATTCTAACAAAGAAAAAGCATCAATTATGGTCACAAGAACCGTATCGACTACAGCCTGCCGGTATTCCGCTTCAGGGAGTCGAGAAAGATGCTCGAAAAACACCAGAGGCCAGTCTCGAGAGGCTGGTACCCATAGTAGATTTTGTAGAGGCATGGTATCATCTTCCCAACATATCTGCATGGGTCCTGCATATAATAGAATCAGGGTACAGACTGCAGTTCGCGCACTGCCCCCCCCCCCCCCCCCCCCAAGTTCTCTGGGGTGGTGCAGACTACAGTGGTTCCAGAGCAGGCTCAGGTGGTGGAACAAGAAGTACAGACTCTGCTGCTAAAGGAAGCCATAGAACGTGTTCATCCTTTAGACAGGGAGTCCGGGTTTTACAGCCGGTACTTTATAGTTCCAAAGAAGGATGGAGGGTTAAGGCCAATTCTAGATCTCAGGGTTTTGAACCGGTCTCTGAGGAGGTTCAGGTTCAAAATGTTAACCATTCCTGCAATCGTTAGTCAGATCAGATCCGAGGACTGGTTTGTCACGATAGATCTAAAGGACGCCTATTTTCACATCTCCATCCTTCCATGTCACAGGAGATACCTGAGGTTCGCTTTCGGGGGCGAAGCTTACCAATATCGGGTTCTTCCGTTCGGCCTAGCACTCTCTCCCCACACATTCACCAAATGTATGGATGTAGCTCTTGCTCCACTGGGACTTCAAGGCATTCGTATATATTGAATTATCTCGACGACTGGCTCATTCTGGCTCAGTCTCGAGAAATAGCAGTTCGGCATCGAGATGTTGTCCTTGGCCACATTCAGAAATTGGGGTTGAGACTCAATACAAAGAAGAGTGTGCTAGAACCATCCCAGTGCACGATGTTTTTGGGAGTCGTGTGGAACTCGATTACGATGCAGGCACGAATGTCTTCCGCACGTATCGAGTCAATTCTGGCGATGGTATCCAGGTTAAAGCTAGGCCAGGCCATCACTGTAAAGCAATTTCAAAGAATGCTGGGCCTCATGGCAGCGGCATCCAACATCATTCCTTTGGGCCTTCTACACATGAGGCCCCTTCAGTGGTGGTTAAAAACCAAGGGGTTTTCTCCCAAGGGGAATCCGTTTCGTATGATCAGAGTAACGCGCAGATGCCTTCGTTCTCTACAAATATGGAAGAAACCTTGGTTCCTATCCCAAGGGCCAGTGTTGGGAGTGTCATGTCACCGGAAAACCGTTTCGACAGACGCCTCCCTCACTGGCTGGGGCGCGGTCATGGACGGCCGCTTTGCCAGGGGTCTGTGGCAGGACCATCATCATTCTTGGCATATAAACTGCCTAGAGATAATGGCTGTGTTCAGGGCTTTGAGGAGCTTCCTCCCAGACATCAAAGGTTACCATGTCTTAGTACGATCAGACAATACGTCAGTGGTAGCCTATCTGAACCGACAAGGGGGACTCAGATCGCGCCCTCTGTGCAGACTGGCGCATCAGATTATTCTTTGGTCCCAGGGGAAAATACTGTCTATCAGAGCAATGTATATTCCGGGGGTTCAGAATCAGGGAGCAGACATCCTGTCGAGGCAGGGGCTGAGGCCCGGGGAATGGAGACTTCACCCAGAGGTGGTGAAGTTAATTTGGGAGAGGTTTGGACCGATGGAAGTGGATCTATTTGCGTCTCGAGTGACGTCCCACTGTCCACTTTGGTTCTCCCTCTCACATTCAGCCCCACTGGGGTTGGATGCCATGGTACAGGCCTGGCCGAGGCTTCGCCTGTACGCATTTCCCCCGATCGCTCTGCTTCCGGGAGTCCTGGAGAGGGTCCGTCAAGAGGGCATCAGTCTACTTCTGGTTGCCCCAATGTGGCCGACCCGAGTATGTTTTTCAGACATAATATCACTCCTGATAGCTCCGCCATGGCAGATTCCTCTGAGGAGGGATCTGTTGTCTCAGGCGGAGGGCACAATCTTCCACCCTCACCCAGAGCTGTGGAAGCTGTGGGTCTGGCCTCTGAGGGGGTTCAGTACCTAAATGCTGGTCTATCAGCCGGGGTGGTTGAAACCATACTTAGCTCTAGGGCTCCGTCTACTAGGAGATTATATGGCCTCAAGTGGAATGTGTTTGTCACTTGGTGTAGAGAACATGAGTTAGATCCAGTCAACTGCCCGGTGGCTTCAGTTCTGGAATTTCTTCAAGATCGTTTCTCTGCGGGTCTCTCCCCTTCCACGCTTAAGGTATACGTGGCTGCCATTGCGGCTTTCCACTCACCTTTAAGTGATGGGCCTCTGGGGAGGCTCCAGTTGGTCATTCGTTTTCTCCGTGGTACTCAGAGGATGAGACCGGCAACCAGGTCCAGGGTTCCTGCCTGGGACCTGGCAATAGTTCTTGAAGGGTTATCCCTGGCCCCCTCCGAACCTTTGCAGTCGGCTTCGCCTAAGGACTTAACGCTAAAAGTGGTATTTCTCTTGGCTATTACCTCACTTAAGAGGGTGGGAGATCTCCAAGCCCTGGCAGTGACACCAGCTTGCTTGGAGTTTGCCCCTGGCAGAGTGAAGGCCTTTTTGCACCCGAGTCCGGGCTACGTGCCTAAAGTTCCATCTAATACGGCTCGATCTACAGTCCTTCAGGCATTTCATCCTCCACCTCATGTGTCGGCAGAAGAAGAGAAGCTTCATTTGCTCTGCCCCGTCAGAGCTTTGAGCGTGTACCTTGAGAGGTCCTCTTCTTGAAGAAGGTCGGACCAATTATTAGTATGTTTTGGGTCACCTAAGAAGGGGCTCCCGGCATCCAAGCAAACTATTAGTAATTGGATTGTTCAGGCTATTACTGAGGCTTACAAGGTGCGCGACTTGCCTTCACCTTTAGCCGTGAGGGCTCACTCAACTAGAGGCATGGCTTCTTCTAGGGCCCTTCTTTCGAGAGTACCTCTACAGGAGATCTGTGAGGCAGCCGGTTGGGCTACTCCACATACTTTTATTAGGTTCTACAGTCTCCACCTTCCTAGTACGCCTGGCGCACACGTGCTCAGTCCTTGTTGAGTGCCTAAACAGTTTCACTCCGGGACAGGCCTATTCGGTGCGTGGCCTAGTGGGCACTCGTTCCCCAAAGTGTAGATTCTCGACGCAGTGTAGAGTTCCCTCGAAAGGGAACGTCTCGGGTTATGACTATAACCCTTGTTCCCTGAGAAGGGAACGAGACACTGCGTTCTGCCACGCCCCTTGAGGCCTTGGAGCGTCTCGCTTCATCGCGAGGCTAGTGTGTGTTGTGACAGCGTCACTTTTATACTTCCGGGTATGCCGTCACATGTTACGTCACGACACAACACCAATCAGGATTGGATTAGTTTCATTCATACTTCAGAGGCGCATGCTTAGGGAGCGTCCCCAAAGTGTCGATTCTCGACGCAGTGTCTCGTTCCCTTCTCAGGGAACAAGGGTTATAATCATAACCCGAGACGTTTTAGGTGAATAAAAATCTCTCATATTTCATTAAAAATATCTTTATTTGTGTTCCGAAGATGAACAGAAGTCTTACGGGTTTGGAACAACATGAGAGTGAGTAATTTTTAAAGTGAACTAACACTTTAACATATCCATCTTAACACAGTAACATTAACATTAACCAACAGTGTGAGTTTAGGGGCTGGACTATCTGTTTCTCTGACCAATATAAGATGAGAGGGATGTTATATAGATGTTGATGTTTGTACATATCTCATGTACAAACAAAACCTTTCCACACAGATCACACAAGTAATTAGTCTGAAGTGTGTAGGTAGTTCATCACGTAGGTTACTTATTTTTATAGACTGTAATGTGAGCACAGGTTGCATAATGTGCATCTGTAGGTTGTGTTATATGTGTGTAGGATGTGCGATTTATTCATAGGTTGTATGCATGTTTGGGTGTGTATGTGTATCTAGGCTTAATGCTTGGTTATTTGCATTTTTTTCATCTCCCTAAATAGCTACGCAGAGATGCATAGTTCAGATCACTCTTGCTTAATTTTGCATCATGTCAGTATTATAAGGCAACATTTCACCATGACATGCTTTAAGAATTAAAGCACAGCTCACACAGAAGTTACTTTTAAACCAAGGAGCAGTCTGTGAGGTTTCCATTGCAAACTGCGTGGGGAAAGTTCTCAATAGTGTGGGTTTCTATTGAAATTACTGGATTTTGTCCACGAAAATTCACTAAACAACTGTAAATGTGACCGCACCTGAAGTAAATATCTTGACAAGCAAATTTTCCTGGCCTGTCTTGGGGCTTGGGCCGAAAATGCCATTGAATATTACAAAAAAACTCCTGAAATTCTAAATATGAGGGCAAAGTTGCCTTTGTATGAAGGTTTTATTTTCTATTTGTTGATTTTAATTTTATCTGTAAGCGTAAAAGATAGTTTGTGTTTATATATTGATATGACATTTTTTTGATTATTTGAAGTATGAATCGAATTGAATATGAACATGTTTGACAGATGATATAAGTAGTTAGAATAAATATGCCCTTATAAAAACAAAATCAATTCCGTGGGGTGAATATTGCCTCTTAAATAAAATCTGTGTTGACATATTTCTATTTTAAGCGGGAAGTTTGGACAGGATATTATTCTGGAGTAGGGCGCAGTACATTCTCTATTGAGAGAGCATTTGATTGGACAAAATTCTGTGTAGTTAATAATGTTTTTTTTTTTTTTTACGTTTTTTTATTGTAGAAGGCTTCAGAAGTTCTGAACCAGAACTAACAGACTTGGACTACAGGCCATAATAGTCCAGTTTTGATTTCATAAGGGGCTTTAACATTTAAAATTTACTCACTATTTCATTCTCTTTTTTGTCTCCTTTCACACTGTGGTGTTTGTGCTCAAGGCTAAGCTGCAACAAATCACGCTTTTTGTTTTTTGTCCACGCTTGCTTGTTGCCATAGCAACAAAAGCTACCCGTGCTGCCAATGCTACTGATGTAAAATGTAAAGAATTGCTCCAAAGCTCTTTGAAATAAATATCCATCTTCTCTCACTCTTGTGTCTCCCTATTTACTTTTTTCCTCAGTCTTTGCTTCTCTTTCTTTTTCGTTCTCTTAAACTATCTTTCTCATTTCTTTTGCAGGTGCCTATCCTCGACTATCTTTGAGCTTCAAGCTAAAAAGAAACATCGGCTACTTCATCCTGCAGACCTACATGCCCTCAATCCTGATCACCATCCTGTCCTGGGTCTCCTTCTGGATCAACTATGATGCCTCAGCAGCCAGAGTGGCATTAGGTATGCTATTTATTCATTAGCATGTCCTGTATGCATCTGACAGGATGTATGTCCTCTGTCGTTTCCACTCTGGAAGTGCATGCTTTATTTAACAGCACATTGTTGGATGTTCCAATAACTAGAACACCAACATTCAGTATTCTCTTTGAATTGTAACTTTTTCTATACACACTCCAGGTCTCCTCAGAGTCCTCACCCTCCCTTTGGTTTACTTTTACTTGGATCTTGCCTCCAGACAAACACTGGCACACACATATACACCAGCTCAGACACATACACAGACAGATATTGTAGGGGTGCATGCATCATTTAACAAGGAACAGGGTAGACCCAGGTAGCCACAAACCCATTGCTTCGACACACTACAGTGACTGCTCACAGAGAGAGACAGTTCTCAGTGTGTGTCTTCGCTCTGATGTTGTTATTCCAGAATGAGGAGTGACACAGTTTGCCCGAAAAGCTACAGAATCTCTCCAGCTGCAGTGATTCGCAGGACACAAAAGCTGTGTTTCAAAACCCAGCATAAACAGTCGTTTAAGGCATCTCATAAGCATTCTCCCATTCCGAAATCTTGTCCAAATGTTAAGGAATCTTTTTGCAAAAACCTGAATTTACTGTTTACATTTATGTAGTATAAAATATTTGTGCCATGTATTTTTTATACTTGATAGAGTAGCAATTGTGTGTCAAGTCTTCTGTGCGCTTCATGTAAGGAGTGCTTTATGTGTGACTACTATATTTTTTATATATTTTTTTTTATATTTATTCAAGCTACTTTTTGAGTTGCAAAATAATATTGTAATAATTTTTCAGTAGTTTTGAAAAGTAATAATATCCATTTTTATATATAGAATTATATACAAGTTTGGGGTCATTACGTTTTTTATTATTTATTTAGAAATTAAAGTTCAGCAAGAATGGATTAAATTGATCAAAAGCGGCAGTAAAGACTTTTACATTGTCATAAAAATTGCTGATGCTATTCATCAAAGAATCCTGAAAAAAATGTATCACGTTTCCACAAAAATATTGAGCAGCACGACTGTTTTCAACATTAATATTAATATTTTAAAATA
Organism: Rhinichthys klamathensis goyatoka; assembly: GCF_029890125.1. Lineage (NCBI taxonomy): Eukaryota > Metazoa > Chordata > Actinopteri > Cypriniformes > Leuciscidae > Rhinichthys > Rhinichthys klamathensis. Next base: position 3,812,045 of record NW_026606647.1, on the reverse strand, counting down.
TTCCTTGATTACCAAAACAGCATATTAGATTGATTTCAGAAGGATCATGTGGAACTGAAGACTGGATTAATGCAAAATTCAGCATTTCCATCACAGGAATACATTTCATTTTAAAATGTATGAATATAGAAACTAATTTAAATTGTAATAATATTTTTAAAAATCGTACCAATCCCTACTTTTGAACGGTATATATAGTATAATTTAATAATAGCATATGTATCGCTGTAATTTGCCACACTATTAAAATAGCTTTTATGTAGTTGACTACTTTTTATTATTTGCTTGTAGTATTGCTTACTACCTTTTACCAGAAGTTATAGCTGAACTACTTTAAGCAGCTTGTTCCATTTCAGTCAGGATGCTGCCCAGAAGACAGCAGGGCAGCTCACTTGGTTGTGAAACAAAGCTACTGTGAGCGCCTTTTAAACCAAATTTCAGTCTCACTGCCTCCAGCTTACTCACTGCCTTTGTGGACACCAGACTAGGGGCGAATGAGCTCAGATTTATAAAAGCTTCTACTGTAGAGTCTTTTATGGATGTACCAAATTATCATCTGTGCATTTTTAAATCACAGAGATAGATCACAGAGTGCAGTACAATATCTTTGTAATTACATGTTTAATGTGCGTGAGAGTGTGTTTGTTCATGCACCCAGGTGCAGCTCTTTGAGATGGATGTGATATGTTGGATATGGGCCTTCTTTAGGGAAATTGTCCTCATTAACCATGTTAAGCGGAGAAATGAGAACACTTTACACTGGGAGGGAAGAGTCTCCTGGGTCCCCCACACATATACCACCCATCTCACCTGCCTCTACGCATCATTATAAGCCCCCCCCCCCCATCCCGTCTATCTATTTTGTATCTCTCTCTCTCTCTCTTTTTTTCTTCTTTTCTTTGTCTTTTTCTGCTGTCCTCCCACAGCCAGGCAGCCAAATGAAAACAAAGGGATCAATGTAGCTAGAAAACAATTACATTTAACTTCCATTTCAATCCCAAGGCATGCTGCAGGCTGCAGCACAGATGAATCTCTGGCTTAAATGCCTCTGTCTCGCCACTTCCCACTGCCTCGCTGACTCCATCCATTCTCTGCATCCACATCCGGCCGGCCCCGGCCTTATATCTCGCACTGCATTACTGCAGCACACTTAAGGACCTCCTTTCATTTCAGAAAGGAAGTTATCAAATGATGCAAGAAGCAAACATATTGAATGAAGTGGATGATATTTCAATGATGTCTTCCGATTGTTTTGCTGACGTGAACAGGCGTGTAGATCTTTTCTGGGGAGATTATTGTAAGATCTCAAGATGGGTTAATGACTAAAGCACATTGTGAGTTACATTTATAATACTTTTGCATTGAGTCTGGCTCCATTCTGGCATGTAACAGCTGCTTATTATGATTAATTCAATTCCCATTTGATAAAATCATGTCCCATCCTTCCTTTTCCTTGTTAAAAAAGGACATGCAATGGAGATTTTACCAAGATGGCTACTGAGTTTACTGGCTTGCCTTAAAGGAATAGTTGAAAGTTCTGTCATCAGCCTATAAGCCTATGTGACCTTTTTATGCACGGAACACAAAATGAGAATTTTCAATGCAGTTACAAAGAATGGATCATTTACAATGAATATAATTAAAAAGAACCCAAATGTGCCATAAAAATATCCAACACATTCTCATCCTTTGGCGTCATATAGGTGACGCCATATGACATTTCGTCGAAATCTTACGCACATGGCATCCTTTAGCGTCAATATAACACGCACTGTTATGGGTAGGTTTTGGTCTGGGGTAGGGTACGGTTATGACGCCTTGGGATCTTCGTCTCATATTGACGCTAAAGGATGCCATATGCGTCGGATTTAGACGAGCGTCACCTGTATGACGCCTTGGGTTCTGCGTCTCATATTGACGCTAAAGGATGCCATGTGCGTAAGATTTCGACGAAATCCCCAAAGCGTCACATGTATGACGCCTTGGGATGAGAACGGGCTGAAATATCATACCAGATCATATCATATCAGATCTATTCTGAAATCGTACTATAGATTTATGTGGTGAAGTCAGGTTCTTAAACAAACCACTCAGAAAGGTATTTGCACTTTATCAACAGATTGACTGAACAGATTGGGCTAATTTATGTGTTGCTACTTCTCATGAAAACACCTGTGAACGCCAGGGCTGGTGTCAAGATTTAACATAAACATAATATAGAAGTCATTTTAGCCACTTTTATAATGATATTTTTGGGATATTCACCATCTTCACTTTCATTATATTGAAAAGAGTGGCCATGATGTTCTTCAAAAATTCACCTTTTGTACAACAGAAGCCATAATGTACTGGTTTGGCACATAAAAAGATAAAGTTTTCATTTTTGGGTGAACTATTTCTTTAAAGGAACTTTGACTAAACGCATTTGGCCAAAGTGCTTGAACGAACTCTGATATAGATCTTGAGTGTTTGCCGATGTTGTGCGTTTCACTTTCAAAAGTCTAACTCAAAAGAACGACATCCCACACTATTCACTGCAGACAGGTCTGTGTGAAGGTATGTTTGTTCTGGTTAGGTAACTCCTCTGCGCTGAACTCTCTGTACTGAGCTGAGTTTGATCCTCCCTTGCTGTGACCTGGTCATGCACAAATCAATGCAATGTGCTCCGTGTGCAGCCCTCTCTTCTTCGCACCAGAATGCTGCTTTTGAGTTTATGTAAGCTAGGACAGGCATCCATCTGCCCACACATGTCCTCTCTCACTCTGGGGACTCAGGCCTTTACAGTGAATACACAGTAGGAGTGAAGTGCCAACCATTTTCTTTGATCTCTATGGTTGTTAAATTGTATTCTACATTCTAATATTCAACCCTAGTAATAAAGCTTGTGAATAAAAGGTCTGAAAGACTAGACATGCTAATTTTAGTTGAACTTGTCCAGTTCTATGACAGCTCACATTTTCCCAGGCAAATTGTTGATGCTCTGTACACTTAATTCTGTAAGCTTATGAATTTATGACAGACCGGTCATTTAATACAGAGCAGCTATTCCCAACCAATCAGTACCAATTCTTCAGCAGTAGGTAATGTACAATTATTTTATTCAAATAAAATAATAAATAATAATAAATAAATAAAAATTGTATTATACTTTATTTGTTTGATTGTTCATTTATTCTTTTATGGGTCAGTAAAATTTGTTTTAATTCAGCAACGATGCATTAAATTGACATCAAAGATATGTACAATAAAACAAAATTACCACAAATAAAGATTGATTCATCAAAGAATCCTCAAAATATGACACTAAAGACCGAAAATTCTGCTTCATCGTAATAGGAATGAATTCCATTTTAAAATATATTAAAATAGAAAAACGTTATTTTAAATTGTAATATGTCACAATATTACTGTTTTTACGGTTTAAAAAAATGTAGCGTTTGAGCATAAGAGACTTCTTTAAAAAAAATATATATATATATAAATATGAAAGTCTTTTGTGTAGTTACATTAACACATTCAACTAATTTATAAACCAATATAGCAAAACAAGCTGTGTATAAAATGTTTAGATGAATAGATGTACAGTATGTAGCCTATATAAAGACATCAGACAAATTTAGTGCAAACTCGACTAATGATGCTATAGGCCTATTGATATCCACTGCAATGAAAAATGTACCAATTCCTTTTTTTCTTCTTTTGGTCGATGAGGGACTACTTGAGACTTACTGATGGGGCTGTGGGGATACATAAAACGAAATAGGTTGGGGAACACTGCTAGAATATGCATAATGTCTGTCAAAATCCATGAAAAGAATGTTCACCTCGTAATCCTGAACAGAAATCACTTTATTCATTGGAAAACCTGTTCACTGCAGCATTAGGGTGAACACTAAATTATTAAAGCCATTTAAATAGTCAAGAGACAGGAGAAAATAAGAAAAGCATGTCGATTCTTTTAAAATACACTGTCTGAGATGTTCTGGGCAGTCAAAGTCACGGTCGCAAAGTGCCTGGATTGTAATTCCCAGAATTGTGCTAAATGTAACTTTAAATGTTAATGTGATGCTGCTCAGGGTAGAAACTAGGACGTGGCTGCTTTGCAGTCAGTCGACAAGACCCTTTTCTCGTTAACGAGGTAAAGGCATTCCTTAGGGATTGTGAATGTGACGGAGACTAGGCCCCCTGTAAAGCACACTGCCCTGCACTAATTACACTTTAATTAGAGGAAAAACCCAAAGTAACAGTGTATAACTTTTGTGCTCGAGATCTAAGCTAAGATCTGGCTTGTCATAGTCTGGATGGACTCTCATCACTTTCTCTGTGGAGAGATCTTCAAGTAGTTTTGCTATGTGATTTGGGACAGAAGTTGGCAGTTTGTTTGAGAAATTAGCTCATCTAGGATGAAGTCTTGCTGTGTTTGTTGTGGAAGAGGTTGGTTCTTTGCAGGGCAACAGAAATATTGACAGTTCCATTTCTTGCTCCAGTCAGGCATATTCACACTTTAGTCCCACCACGGCTACAGCAGAGTCAGCAACACACATACTGATTTGAGTGGCAACGTTAACCGGGAGCCGATGTTCGTAAAGCAGATTTATGTCTATTTGCAGAAAGGTAAAACTACAAAATGCAGAGCAGAGGCTGAAAAAAAATCCCCACAAGTTTTAAAGGGATAGTTCATCTAAAAATGTTTTAATTCTGTCACTCTCATTGTTCCAAACCTGAGTTACTTACTTTTTCAGATCACAAAAAAATATATTTTGATTAATTTTGGGGTCCAAACAGCTCCGAAACTTATTTGATTGTTTGGAAAAAAAGACGGGGTTTTTTTCTCCTTTTATCCTCAAATATGTCTTTGACGTTGTTTGCACACTGACAGTGATTTTTTTTTTTTTTCTACATCAAGGCTATTCATAAGGAAAAATCTCCTTGAAAGCAGCGATAAGTTACATCAAGATACAGTATGTCGCAACTAGGCTCACTTTCAGACGGCACGTCCTCAGACCGCCCACAGTCTGTTCGCTGACCATCTGACTGATACATATTGCTCAAAAAACTGGAAAGCACTTTCTCAATCTGGCAAGTTCCAATCTGATTGGCTGACTTCACACAAATTGTGGGGGTGCAAGCTTACAGGGATTATCAGTCTGCCTGGAAAGTCATGTTTACATGTTAAATTTACTGTTGAATGTAATTTTTTAGTATTATTTTTCTTTATTCATTTTCATAATAATTTCATAATGTATTTTATGAGTCAGAGTATGTTGTACATGAGTGCTGAGCAGAGAGCTGGGAGAGTTATATATTTTGCATATAGGTTTGTGTGCAATGCAATGTTCACTGAGCAGAGATGTTCCACTAATGATGATACTTCAGTTGGCATGTTCTTTACAAGAAAAGAAGTGTTTCAGCTGATGCAAATGTACCACTAATGTATACACAGAGGGAAAGTGGATTGTACCATGTGTAAGCATGAGGTATATGTTCCATTTTTAAACATAAGCAACATGTTTTTCTACCTTACAAGGAAGTTGTACGTCCCAGAGTGGGGTATATAAGCTCAATTCTTACTGTACCAACTCAGAGAAACATAAAGGCATGAGGGGGTGAGGGAGGAGAAACGCAGAGAAACCATTTACAGCTGCACGATGGGCTGAGGGAAAAGAGAAATGGGGAACAGAGAAATCTGGAATGAAGACCTCCTCACCTGTAGCCTTATTCTTCTATGCCTGTTTCTCTCTGTCTGATACATGTACATTAAATAATGCATAATAGAGATAATAGATAAATAAATAATAGAGATCTCTTGGCAAAGTAACTGGTGTAGCTTCCGTGATTCAACAATAAAGTTAAATTGTGTACTATGGAAGCTTGTTTAAATAAATAAAACATTTTAAAAGATAATTGCGACTTTATATCTCGTAATTATGAGAAATAAAGTCAGAATTGCAAGATATAAACTCACAATTGCGTGTAATAAATCTCGAGTTAATAACTCGCAATTCTGACTTTATAACACCCAATTGCCTATACACATTTTTTGCTGTTTTTAGTGTCTCCACAAACATTTTATAACTACATCCTTTTTCATGCCAGTTTATTATTGTGGTATAGTCTATTTCAGACAAAAACAACAACAAAAAACTCTTATCCACGACCATCATTTCCCAAAATTCACTACACATGGATGCCATCACTTGAGAGAACTCTGAATAATGGCAGATTGCTGGTGTTTGGAAGAAGTTTGCAAAAATAATGGAGATATTTTATAGAGTAGGAGTTTGAACAGTATATTTGAGTTATCTTCTACGTGTGTGTGCTTGTTTGTACATATTTGAGTGGGTGTTTGAGCAGTTGGAGTATCGCTCCTCTTTGAACTGGCAGTGATACTGACTCAGGATTGACTCACAGAATAAACAGAATAGAGTATCACAGCATAGAATCAATAAAATGCATAGAAAATAGAAAAAAAATGCTATTGACTTTTCTATTTATATAATATAGTCTATAATAGAAGACATTCTTTTAAATATGAATAGCATGTGAGAAAGGGAGGAAGACACTAAAGGGAAGAAAAAACAACAACAGTGCTGGGCTATTCTCTTCAGCTGTGGCCAAGTTGATCAGTCATGCTGTTTTATACCTTGTATGTTATTCTCGATTTCCCAGTTCTGGCCTCTGTACAAATGAATCCAATCTAATCAGCTAATTAGGTCAGAACTCACATTATGTATAATATACAAAAGGGTGCAATGTTGTGGCTTTGTAGTGGCAATTAAAGGTTCAGAGACTGTCAGTTATGGGATAAAACAGCATTTTATTTAGTATTGCAATCAATTATGAAGGTAACCAGGCTACTGCCATCATAAGTGGATTATTCAAAGCTAGATTTGACAGTGTTGTGGTTGTGTAATTCCGTTTACTAAGCAGGGCTCGGATCTGGCATTTTAAACATTGTGACAGCACTCAATCTGTAGCACCCATTCTCAGAGTCCAGATTCATGGTGGGCGTTGGAACAGAAGTGTCAACTGAGAGCGCTTTCATCCCTGGCTGAGTCCTTCCCTGAAATTTCAGTCAGTGTGTTCTGCCTTCCATCAGCATGTACTTTCAAATTGCTTACACTTGGTTGTACTGAGACATACTGTCTGTGTAAAACCTTAAAGTTTGCTTCCTAGACCATACATTGTGACTGTTTAAAGGGATAGTTCGCCCGAAAATGAGAATTCTGTTATTATTTACTGACCCTCATGTCATATTATGTTCTTTTTTCTGTAACAAAAACTATTTTTTATTTTTGGTGAACTATTAAATTAATATTTTAAATTAACACTTTCCCCACCAGCATTTTTTATTTTTTAAGTTGCCAGTCAGCGCCAACGTTTTTGACAATTTTCACAAAAACTGTCATGGCTCCCTGAATATTTAGTTAAATTAATAAGAAAAGAAAGAACAGAGCCTGTGCTGCTTTTAAACAAAAAAAGGAAAAGAAACCATTTTATTTTAGCTTAATGCATTCTTTTTTTTTTTTTTATCCACACTTGAATGTGGGTAAGTTTCATTTAAAAAAGCAACATTTTGCACAAAAACCTGAGAAAATCTCCTTTTTGTCAAAGACTTTATCTGGATCGGATTCAGAACGATGATCCAAACATACAGTAGATCGAGTCCATCAACCCCCCCCCCCCCCCCCCCCAAAGCTTTTACAGTCATATACCTCTTTGTGGGTTCAACATTTAATTCTTTAATGTTGATTTACGTATATGCTGTTGAAGGTTTGATGATCACATTAGCCTACATGTGCTTAAGCAATCTTCTATCGCTTGTTTCTTTTTTCTGCAGCAAAACTGGCAAGTACAACAATAAATAAACAATTTCAATATAAGAAAATGTTAAGTAAAGGTAGTTTAAAAGAAATCTCATCAATGGTTGGGAAAGGGTTAATATAACTTGAAATATAAATATTTCCCATACAGGTATTACCACTGTGCTGACCATGACCACCATCAACACCCACCTGAGAGAAACACTTCCGAAGATCCCATATGTCAAAGCCATAGACATGTATCTGATGGGCTGCTTCGTCTTTGTCTTCTTGGCTCTGCTGGAATATGCTTTCGTCAACTATATTTTCTTTGGACGAGGGCCTCAGATGCAGAAGAAACTGGCTGAGAAAGCTGAGAAAGCCAATAACGACCGCAGCAAGTATGACGGCAACAAGGTAAAAGTCCTTTTTTATCTGTCACGATGCCAGTGTGAAGAATGACTGCTTTGTGTGCTACAGAATTGAGTGTTAGATTTTCTTTGTCTTTTTTTTAAATAAAAGGTTGTGGTATGGTAGTCCTGGGGGAAACAATACAAAGACATGAAACAGGGGGAAAAAACTAGAATGTGATGTTTCTAAGTAACTGTAATAAAGTTTTAGACTTCTTTGAGTTGTACAGTGTTTTTTCCTACTTTGAAAGAAAGTGCAGCATTTTCCAGGTGTCAATTTATTTACTTTATTTATTTAGGTCATTCCCACTCCTGATGAATGTCAGTATTCCTCCTGCAAATGTTTAATTCTGGAATATTGTGTCAGAAATATGGCCACTGACATTTGCGTGTGAAGAGTTACGCAACAACAGCAATGTCCTGAAATATGTGTCATTTTTTCCTTGAATCAAAAGACAAATTCCAGACTCAAGTTGAGATTTTTGAGGTTAAAGCATTTGTGCTGAAACTCAGATGGAGGACAAACTCTTGTTTGTGCTTTTCTGACCAGTCTGTTCAAGAGGGAGGCAACTGCAAGCCATCATCTGTTAAACAGTCCAATCAGGTACAAGGCAACCGTCACTCACGAGGGGTGAGTGTGTGTATTGCTGGCTGTTTTGTCAACATTTGTAAGCTTCGTCCTGAAATCCTCCTAGCAACAGTTTCCCTCTCATTTAGTGCAAAATAGTGTTTCTCAACTGGTGGGTCGTCGGTCAGTTTCAAAGCAGCGAAAAAATAGGCTTATATTAACTTTTAAAGGGGAGGAGAAAATGCTTCCCATATGTTTTATTATTAATGTTCAAGGCTGAGTGTTCAATCAGACTCTATTATATTAATCACTTGGTAGAAGATGGCCAGATTAGATAGATCTATCTTTTTTTACTATTGTCATATACATTTTTACATTATTTTATTTTAAATGTTGCTTATTCAATTCACGTTATTCTAATAAATTACAACATTTGATTGTAGAGACATTTAATTTTGTACTTGATTTCCAATAAGTCTATGTTCTGATTCAAAACTAGTTGAGAACCACTGTTCTTTTGTGCCATCTTGCATTTTTCTTTCTCCATATGTAATGGTGTGATTTCTGGTCCAATTGAAATGTCAGCCAGATTACCATGAAATCTACTTGTCATGTCCTTCATTCAGTTAAACATTCTGGTTCAGTACACACCATCTCATAACACAACTATATACCGTACTCGACTTCTGTTGCTGTTCTCTCATTTGCCCCATCACAAACACTGATCAAGATTATGAAGTGAGCTGTAATGATATTTTTGCAAGATTGTATTTCTGAATTATTTATTACTGCAGAGACTCAGAGGTTGCAGTAAATAAACAATATATCATGGAGGGACCTCCTCTTGAGAAATAACCTGAGCTTGTTGTTCAGCAAAATAGCAATTACTTCTGTCATTTAGCAATGGGAGTTTTTTTTTCTTCTTCTTGTTTCATGCTGTTATTTTAATTAATTAACTAGAGGAAAAAGGTTTAGATTTTTTTCACTCATGACTTGTAAGGACTCATTTCACTCAAACACTTTTGTTACGTGTTCTAGATTTCTTTTCTTTTTCTTTTTTTGTTGTCGTTTACGGTGTTGTTTTCTATTTTTGAAATCAGCTAGAGTGTGTATTGTGGATGTAAATTTGTGTGTTTATTTCATTTTGCTGTGTTCACATGCGGTCTGTGTATGCGGCATTTAATTAACACACTTTTTTTGTTGTTGATAAAAATAGGAATGTGACAAATATATTGCTTTTAGGCTACGTCTATGTTAATCCGTATACATTTGAAAATGCCGTTTTTGTTTCAAAACGCTCTCTGTCCACACTAGCGTTTTCCAAACGTTTCTTAGCCACACTGAAACGTCGGAAAACGCTAAATTCACCTTAATGCGCATGTGTAAAACCTCATAAAAGCTCACTGAGATTATACAAATGGAACAGACATCATAAAGTTCTCATGCTATTCTTCTGGCAGGATCATTTTATTTAGCAAAATATCTCACCATTCACTGATGCATCCAGACACTCACTCACCATTATATATTTGGTCTAAAACGTCTTTGCAGGACTGTGATATGAAGAGTGAACAAAGAAACATATATTTATTAACAGTGTAAAAGTCAATAGCACATAACAGGCACAATAGAGGTATAAACGTACATCTATTGGTTCAAAATACGTCACATGACTAAACATGCGTCATCGTTTACAAATACCTCCGTTTTCACAGTCCAAGCTATCACACGAAATGACATTTTCAAATTTATCCACTTGGGAAAGCGTTTTCAAAAAGCTCAGTTTTGGCCTGACAAAAACGCGTCTCAGTGTGGATGGAAGGCCAAACCAGAGGGGGGGAAATGCGTTTACAAAAAAAAAAAAGGTGGACAAGGCCTTAGACTCCCATATGTCACCTAGGTTACATTAAAGTATCACACCTTATATATGAGAACTTTTCCTTCCTAATATGATTCTTGTAAGGTTAACAACTTGCCCAACTTGTTCTTATTTACACTAGCTCAGATTCAGCTCATTAACAAATCTGCCATTTATAGCCTAAATATGATTTGACATTGATATTGTACAACCTTATACAGAATATTGCTTTTTAAAATGTGTGGCTTGTTTAGAGCATCTCATGGTCATATTGTTATTGCAATGATGCATTAGCATGTTGATGATTTGTAGTACCATTGATTATAAAACGAGTTCTGTTGAATTCTGTATGTTTACTGGAGAACAGCCCTTCAGCAGTAATTCATGTCTGTGTCATGTGTCTATGGCAGTGCTTTACATATGCAGTATACCATTATTATTTTCTTGTGAACATTCCAATGTAGTGGATACATAATGTAACTGACATTATTTGACATGATAAATCATGGCCACATAAATCTAGCTGTCTTTCATTTATGTGCATAGAACTGTTTTGAAGAATATAGCACACTTGACTCTTCGCTAGGCTCTTTCATTCTTTATGTATGTCATGTGAACTCCATTGTAGCTTGTCTAACATGCCTAACTAACCACAAAATCCTCACTTTTCAAAATCCCTTTTCCCTTACATAAAAAAGTATATTGTATTAATCTCAGTTAGTTCATTTCAACATTTACTTTTCTAAATTAAAAGTTGTGTTTGTTAACATTAGTTAATGCACTGTGAACTAACATGAGCAAACAATGAACGGCTGTATTTTTATTAGCTAACATTAACAAATAAAATCTGTAACAAATGTATTGCTCATTGTTAGTTCATGTTAATACATTACATTTACTAGTGTTAACAAATGAGACCTTATTGTAAAGTGTTACTGAAAAATCAAATACGTTTTAAATGGAATAGTTTATTGAACCTATCTATATCATTTCCATATGTGCTTTTGTTGAGTGTCATACTTAATAGTAGGCTTTATAGAGAAAGAAAACCGTGGTAACCAGGATTCTCTCTGCTTGCAGGTGGATTCCCAGGGAAATATCCTTCTGACCACCCTGGAGATCCACAATGAGGTGGCCGGGAACGAGGTCACCACCAGCGTCAGCGAAGCCCGAAACTCCACTTCAATGGTGTTCGATAACTCAGGGATCCAGTATCGCAAACAGAGCACAGCGCGGCCCGAGGGCCGCCACAGCATGGAAAGGAGCACGCAGTCGAAGAAACCGCGGCTACGCAGACGCTCTTCCCAGCTCAAAATCAAAATCCCTGACCTCACAGACGTGAACGCCATCGATCGATGGTCACGGATAATATTTCCCGCTGCTTTCTCTCTTTTCAATTTGATCTACTGGCTGTATTATGTGAATTAGGCCTCAGACGTCAATGGGGTTTTTTTTCCCCATCACAATTTTTTCATGTTGCCAAGTGGAAAATTATCTTCTTCTTTTTTTTCTTTGCTCTGACGCACTTAAGGGACGTACTTCCACGCCACGTAAGCCGAGGTTTTTCTACATTTGAACCCTTGTGATGTTGCGAAGGGTTCCGATGGAATGCTACCTGCACTAAAACGGGCCGTCTCATCATACGCCCCATGCTCACATAAAGTACATATGTACTCAAAAAAAAAAACATTCCCATTCACATACACACAAAATCAGTTTTCTAAAGACCATCTCTGTACATACGTTGCAATTTTTGAAGCCACGGGACTTCCGCATGATGCACTCGGAGCTGTCTTTAATTTGTACATGTTGATATGTTATTACGATTGAGAGATGCTAATTGCAAATGTTTAATGCCAATAAATCTTTATTGTCGGAGCGCAGGTGATTAATATTAAAAGAAGATTATATTGTTGTGGAAATGCAATATAACAAGGTCAAATCACGTCTTCAGTTTCAGAGCTTGCTACGTAAACATCAGCTGTTCTAAACATTGCCGTTATGATCTTATTTAGACGACGTTTGAATATAATCATGTTATGATATGCTTTTGGAACATGATTTCCATCCGCCTTGGGTTGATATGATTATACGCCACTTTTTGCAATCATCATGTAAAGTGCTTCAGTACATGTAAGATAAGATAATAATTGTACACTTATCTCATTTCAAGGATATCAAAAATGAGGACAAAGAACAAAAAAAAACACTGCAAATGTGGAATATTTAAATCAGGGCCTGCAAAGGATTTCCATGATGCCATCATGAATATCAAGCATAAGTAAACAGACAATCCTAGCATTGTGTTTTGCTTCTTTTTTTCTTTTTTTTTAGTAGATGTGTAGCAATTACTGTATGATTTTCAAGTGAGAGTGGGTTTGGGTGTTTTATTCTCCTCCGTTTTTTAAAGAATGCCTGAGTCATTTCCGATATCATTGTAGGCCTTATGTAAACATCGTATGGCCCATTTACAACACATCACTTTATTTTCTTTCCTTTCCGGTTAGGGTTATTTAAGGGTAATTTTATTTAAGGTAAATGGACAAGCTCCTAACGCATTTGAGGGAATTGTATGTTGTCATCAATACACAACTTGTCTCAGGTTCTCTTCCAACATGAAAATGGTCTGTGTTTTTCTGATTGCCAGTATTCACATCATATTTGTTGTGATTCATTTGTATTATATCCTTGTGTACAGCAACAATGATTACATAGCAGATTTAGACAGCATGATATTGTTTGCATTTAGAGATTCTACACTGATTGTATCTGATTTTGTTTTGGCAGATTTCTTTACCATCGGTCATATGCACTTACTCTATTTCAGGGGCCGAAAACTGCTGTCTGGTTAGAGAGTCATGTTGTATACTCATGCTTGCAGACCATCTAAATATATTTATAAATCTCTTTAAAATATCCCGTATGTGCTGTTGACAAGCCATTTCAACAGGTTGCTTTGCAGTTGCATTGTGTCAGTAGATGCTCATAAATTCTTTAATTACTTTTCTTCCCTCTTCTATTGTATGTTGTAAATATATATAACCCACAATCCACATGTGACCCATTTCTTTCTTTCTTTCTTTTTTTTTCTAATATTCACTTTTGAGGTTTTATTCTGTACAGTCCACCTCACAAATGACCAGATCTCTATTTATGAAATGTGTTTAAATGATTAGATAAATGAGGAGTGAATGTCCAGAGGACAATATGAGGAAATGGAATAAATTTTACTCTTTCAAATAATTGGTTTTGCCTTATTTCAAATTATAATGAGGTGTTTTTAATTGTCATTATCAACATCATGCATAATTCGATCTGCTCCATCATTTCAAGTCATTTTGACCTAGAAACACATTTTGAATTGTAAGCACTAAATAAGAAGGAAAATATAATGCTCTTTTTTTCAAATATAGTGTACATATTTAAACAATAGGTTTACGATTTTAGCGATATGCTCTTCTCTAGTGTTAATTTTTCTAGTTATAACTGACGAGCTATACACTAAAAAATTATTATCAATAAGTTATAACAACATATGTTTTTACATTGCTTTAACTCATCAAAATAAGTTGAGAAAGTATCTACTGTTTTATGTTACACAAGATTCAACTCATTTCTTAAAGTCAGTTTATTGCAATTTAAGTTTAAATGACAAACATCCAAGTTGATTGTACTTAAAAATTGAAGGCAGAAACTTTTTACATTGTATGGACATTTGAATGACTTTCCTGAGGTACGTCAGACGATTACTTGTTCACAAGCTTTGTTGACGTTTTTCAGGGTTAAAAACTGATTGGGAGATTACAAAAAGGATAATACATTTCAATAAGTTGTACTCTTACCTTTCAACAAACCTTCATATGTCCATTCTTGGCTTTTTTCATGCTGTAACTAGTAAAGAGGACTAAATGACGGCCACGCGTGATCAGTGATCACTTTTAGAGCGTCTAAACGGCATTTATTGTTTGGGTTTAGGAATGAAATTGAAAACTGAGAAAGTCGCGTTTCTCCACAAACAGCTCATTGCGACTTTTGACTCAAATGCGAGCATCACATTTTAAGTTATAGCTAATTTTTTACGTCATTAAAAACCTTGGTCAATACAGCATTAATTTGTCTTGGGAATGACAGATAGTGTCCTTGAGTCCTTGAGTGTAATAATGAGTCCCCCACAATGGCCACTGGCCAGAGGGATTTTGAGCCATTTCTCTTCCAGAACAGGACAGGTCACTATGTGATGCTGGTGGAGGAAATTATTTTCTGACTTGCTCCTCCAAAATACCCTAAAGTGGCTCAAAAATATTTCGATGACTGTGCAGGCCATGGGAGATGTTCAACTTCACTTTCATGTTCATCAAACCATTCTGTCACAAGTCTTGCTGTGTGTACTGGTGCATTATCATGCTGATACACGCACCTTCTTCTTCAGGGTACAATGTTTGAACCATTAGGCTTCTCCACACCGTAACTATCACGGATATGGAAAAGACAGTGAAGGTGGACTCATCAGAGAACAATACTTGTTTCACATTGTCCACAGCCCAAGATTTACACTGTTGGCGTCAATGAAACTGACATTTGCCATTGGCACAAATGACCAAATGTTTGGCCATAACAGCCTGACCATGAATATTGACTCTGTAGAGCTCTCGACTAACAGTTTTGGTGGAAACAGGAGAGTAAAAGTGCGCATTTAATTCTCCAGTGAGTTTGGTAGCAGTGGTTTTATGATTTTTTGGATTCAATCCGGGTTTGGACATCTCTTTCAGACAACTTCCTCTTGTGTCGACAGTTACTCCTGTTGGATGTGGTTCGTCCTACGCGACGGTATGCTGACATTACCCTGGACACCATAGCTCTCGACACACCACAAAGACTTGCTGTCCCGGTCACAGATGAGCCAGCGAGACGTGCACCAACAATTTGTCCTCTTTTGAACTCTGATATGTCTCCCATTCTGTTGTGTAAATTGCAATATTTTATGTACAGCTGTGCTATTAATTAAACTTTTACACTGTTCTTACTCAGGTAGCGCATAGGTGTGAAACCTCCAACACTATATTGGCCAGCGTTTCGGTTTCATTGTCCAACCCCTGTATATGTATCACAATAATCACAACAGACTTTATCAGGTGTTTTGAGAGGGCATATTGGACAAGCTTGCATCAAGTTTGCAAAACCTGAGCACAACACTCCATCATGCATCCAATTTAATAGTAATGCAAAGGCAGTATGAGGGGAATAATAACTCTGAATACAAACTCCAGCTTATTTTATTGGGTTTGAACAGTGTTATAGAATAGATACAGTTTTTGAGATAAGAACAGCAGGAACTGGTGAAAAAAAAAAGAAAGGAAAGCAAAACAAAATAAAAATCATCATTTTTTTAAACATTTTAGTCAATAAAAACATCCAACTCAATCTTAAATTCCAAAGCAGACGATTGTGCTGTATACCAAAAGCCCTCCCCCATCTGCACTGCTTCTGTCTAGCAGGCTGAGTTTAACATAAAGGGCTACGCATCATAAACATGATTAATGTTACTGGCACATGTGACTGGTGTCATTTAATTTAATATATGTATTAATCAGCAGTGGTGGTGGTGCTGAGATCATATCTTGCCAATGTAGCTGAACAAGTTCTTAACATCAGTCATTTGAAGGACGCAGCGACGAGGAAAGCTCTAGATTGATATTTCTGTTTCATGATTGTTTTAATTTTCCTGACACTATTGGGGAACTACCAATTTGACCTCTATAGACCTCTATCGGTTGCCTCATGTTGCCTTAAAATCACATCACGTATCAAAGTGCCAATTGTCAAACGTCTTTTAGTTTTATTACACACTCTCTGCTAATTGGCAATCAACACAATATGACTCATCTGTGAAAAAGTCTCAAATGCAATTGAATCCAAGTTAAACTTACTTTTCACCTACCTTTTGTATTATTTAATTCACTTTATTTGCAGCATGTCTGTATGTATTACACTTTGAAAAATTAATCCTAACATACATTGTCCTTAATGAAATCTCAGAGCTAGTTTTCATGTTGGATCACTTATGGTTAAAGCACCCTTTTCTGTTGATTGTTTCTATAATGTTGTGGGTTTGTCCATTTTCATTTTCTTGTTTTTTAGTGTGATCATTCATTACTGCAATAAAAATCCAGCCTCTCTGCTTCTGCTGTGAAATGCAGTGGATGGGATATTGGATGGGATACTTACTGCGTAACAAAAGTCAGGTCAGTCTCCATCATTCATTCCTCAAGATACAGCACATTTGTAATTATACCGATTGTATGAACCAACATAGCGACGGAAATCAATACACAACACACACCATACAGACACCATAATGACACTGTGTGGGCATAAAAGGGCATGTTGGTATGTGCACGTGATTTATTACCCTAACTAATTGGAAAAGGGGATGATAACTTCATTTTAGCAGGTATTACTAATTAAAGTCGAAAATGCACTTGTAAGCAGAACAAGTTCTCCTCTAATGAATCCCATGAGTTGGGTCCTAATGGATTTTTAATCTTTTCTCCCCCTGTCACCTAACTAATGGGGATATAAAACAGGATCTTTGAGGTGTATTATTTTATCTTTATCAAAAATAACAGATCAGCATTGGGCAACAGACACTAGGTCATTGATTCTTTTCTTTTTTTTCCTGTAATGATCATCTTTTTGAAATCAGTCTTGTGACAAAAAAAAACTGCAGTCCATTCAGGTTTGAGATGTGGCATAGTCATTATAAAAATGAAACCCCCTGAACTTGGAACTATAAAAATCCAGCTGTGAACTGCTCAATCTACCTTACGTTTTATCCATTACAATATGGGCCGTATAATAGACTGATGGGCCACTCTAATTTTAAAGGTACCACCAAGGCTCCAGGTCTCCATGTAGGAGTGATCCAGAAACGGAAAGCTGTTCCAATCGCATTAATGATAACATTTCCATCCGTTCTTCACTTATTGTCACGTTCTGCTTGTGTTTTACTTTAGTTTTGACAGACTTTTAGTTTGTTTCCCATTACCGATTTCCCCATTGTTCCCGTCAGTCCTTAGTTACCATGGATATTCATTTAACAATCACACATGTTAGCCTTTAAGTTCATTATCTTTGTGTATTTAAGTTTCTCATTACCTTCTGTTGGTTGTCCGGTATTGTTTGTGCCATGCACACTGTCACATTGTATTTACTCTCGTTTTGGATTACCTGTCTTTACTTTGTTTACTAAATATAAGCTTAAACTTGATCTTTTCTGCCTTCCCTCGTCTTAACTGGACTAAAATGTTACATATAGTGTAAATAGCATCTAGAGCATGTAACACTATTTGCTCTTAGTGCATAGAAAATAGTTTTGGAGACTATTTACACATAGCATCTATTGGATGTTAGCCACTGCCCTTTTTATACTGGAGTCAAGTCAAGACAAGTAAAGTCAAATCAAGTCACCTTTATTTATATAGTGATTTTTACAGTATAGATTGTTTCAGCTTTACAGTGATAACAGGGAGATAATGCAACAAAGTTTGTTTCTGCTGTACATCAGATTTAGAAGAAAATGTCATCGTGATGTCATCGTCCAGCTCACTTCAGTTCTCATATAATGGTGTCAATGCAGGCAGATTGATAATATGTTGAATATTAAGTGTCCCCAACTAAGCAAGCAAAAAGCCAAAGGTAACAAAGGCGACAATGACAAGGAAACAAAACTCCATCAGGTGACAGAATGGAGACAAAAACGGGCTCAGTCGGGGGCCAGTTCTCCTCTGGCCAACGAACGAAGAGTGTATGATTATGATTCAGGCAGCATTTCAGGTCAGAAGTCAGATTGGATCAGAACATTCAGAATATTTATCCAGTTCCATCTGGTTGAAGATCGGAGTCATCACGCCAGTATGGAGACAGGTTTGTTGAGGATCAGTGTCTGTCGTGTCGATGAGGCCTTAGTTGGGGAGAGTCTTAGTTGACACAATCGGATTCGTTGTGGTCGTGTCTAGGTGCAGGTCCTCCATCTGATCTGGATACGGCCCGGATCCGGCTGACTACATCATGCGTTGTGGTTGTGTCTAGGCGCAGGTCCACCATCTGACCTGGATATGGCCCGGATCCGGCTGACTACATCATGCGTTGTAGTTGTGTCGAGGCGCAGGTCCACCATCTGACCTGGATACGGCCCGGATCCGGCTGACTACATCATGCGCTGTGGTTGTGTCGAGGCGCAGGTCCACCATCTGACCTGGATACGGCCCGGATCCGGCTGACTACATCATGCGTTGTGGTCGTGTCTAGATACAGGTCCACCATCTGATACGGCCCGGATCCGGCTGACTACATCATGCGTTGTGGTCGTGTCTAGATACAGGTCCACCATCTGACCTGGATACGGCCCGGATCCGGCTGACTACATCATGCGTTGTGGTCGTGTCTAGATACAGGTCCACCATCTGACCTGGATACGGCCCGGATCCGGCTGACAACATCATGCGTTGTGGTTGTGTCTAGGCGCAGGTCCACCATCTGACCTGGATACGGCCTGGATCCGGCTGACTACATCATGCGTTGTGAGCCCGTTCTCATCCCAAGGCGTAATATACTGACTCTTTTGCCAAAGCGTCTATATCTAACGCACATGGCACCCTTTAGCGTCATATGAGACGCAGATATATGGCGCCTCCTAGTGGTCTAACCCTGACACTACCCCAGACCTAAACCTACCCAAAACCGAAGCGTGTTATATTGACGCTAAAGGGTGCCATATGCGTTGGATATAGACCCTTTGGCAAAAGAGTCAATATATTACGCTTTGGGATGAGAATGCGTTGGCGTTGTGGTTGTGTCGAGGCGCGGGTCCACCATCTGACCTGGATACGGCCCGGATCCGGCTGACTACATCATGCGTTTTGGTTGTGTCGAGGCGCGGGTCCACCATCTGACCTGGATACGGCCCGGATCCGGCTGACTACATCATGCGTTGTGGTTGTGTCTAGGCGCAGGTCCACCATCTGACCTGGATACGGCCCGGATCCGGCTGACTACATCATGCGTTGTGGTTGTGTCTAGGCGCAGGTCCACCATCTGACTTGGATACGGCCCGGATCCGGCTGACTACATCATGCGTTGTGGTTGTGTCTAGGCGCAGGTCCACCATCTGACCTGGATACGGCCCGGATACGGCTGACTACATCATGCGTTGTGGTTGTGTCTAGGCGCAGGTCCACCATCTGACCTGGATACGGCCCGGATACGGCTGACTACATCATGCGTTGTGGTTGTGTCTAGGCGCAGGTCCACCATCTGACCTGGATACGGCAGGGATCTGGCTGATTTCAGTAAACCTCAGAATAAACAGAAAGACATTACCGTAGATGCCATTCTTCTTATGATGTAACGAGTACATCAGGTGTTATAGGAAGTGTTCCCGGTTCCGGCTGACCTAGTTTATGCAGCCTAACTGGAAAGGTTCTTTAGATTTTTAATGTTCTTCACACTAAGAAAAATATATATATTTTAAGGGGAACCAAAACTGATTCTGCTGTGAAAAATCGTTTTTGGGATCTTTATTTTTAAGAGTGTATAGCTTCAGAAGACTTGGAATGGTGCTTTTAGGGAGCTTTATTGTCCTTGTCCTTGTCTTGTGGTCAAATAATGACAATTTTCATTCTGGGGCGACTATTCTATGTTAACATTGAACGTGACAAAAAAAATTAGGAATAAAAAGATGGGATATCCCCTAAAGTGTGATATTTTCATCACTCCTAAAATTAAAAAGCTTTATGGCATTTACACTGCTAAAGTGTACCAGAACTCTGGGCTGCTTTAATTCTGATTAAAGGTCATGAACTATAGAAATATAGGTGAGAAAGCTCACAGGATCTTTTTTTCTTTCTTTCTTGTGGATTAGATTATCATTATTTTTCTTGTATTGCTCTTTCATTGTACAGGAGACATTTTAGACTTATCGGTCATAGTTCAAGCACCGGCTTTGTCTCAAATATGTCTCCTAAAATAGAAAAAAGAATCTGTTTAATACAAAGCTATAAAATGAATGTGGATAGCATAGCTCAGATAATTTGATATATTTTTTTGATGAAAAATGTTTCCGTTCATAATAAAATCTTAGCAAGACCTGGAGATCTTAGCAAATTTGAGTTTGTGATATGGTGGTAAGATCTCGTGATAATTCCTGGGGAGAACTCATGTGAAGAAAGATCTGAGACGCAAGAGTCATAAGAGAAAGTCTCCATTGTCCTCCATTTAATCGCATTGCTGTCTTGAAGAAACAATTGAGATATTAGAAAAAAATATAATTCAGTTTTTTTTTTTTCACTGGTATGTGGACGAAAATGACCCAAGATAGATCTCAATACAAAAGAAAGTTTAAGAATTATTCAAAAAATTACTTTGAAAACTTATATGCAGCTCAGTTGTCTTTTAATGCAATAAAGCTGCATATTCAGGATTGCACACTATTGCAGCATACAGTATAACAGTGTATACAGCAGTTCTGTGTTGTCTGTTACAGGATATTGACTTTTAAGCAAGCCGACTCTGTCGAATATATCAAAGGGGACATTTCATGTCATTCAGTCAAGAAATGGAGTACAACATAAATTTTGTGAATAAGAGCAAATCCTCCCAACCGTTTAATAGGTTTCATGCTTGAACAGGAATCTCTTATTATATAAGATATATACCTCCCTGATACTCCAGCCCATTCTCATCCCAAGGCGTCATCTAACTGATGCTTTTGACCATGCGTCAACATGCCGACGCACATGGTACCCCTTAAGCGTCAATATGAGACGCGCCTCCTAGTGGTCTAACCCTAACCCTACCCCAGACCTAAACCTACCCATAACGGAAGCGTCATCTAACTGACGCTAAAGGGTGCCATGTGCGTCGGATTTATGGTGCGTTCACACCGGACGCGAATAGCGCGTCAGGCGCAAGTGATTTCAATGTTAAGTCAATGCAAAGACGCGTTACGCGCGTAAAATATTCCTGCGGCGCGAATGAGGCGTAGAGCGCGGCGCGGTAGACGCGAATACGCCTCATTCGTGCGTCAAGTTCGCGCGAATGGCGCGAATTGAGCGTCTGGCGCGTTAAGCGCGTTACGCACGAATTATTTAGTTAGTGCTATTTGTGCATTCACGCGTTTGACGCGAATTCGCGTCTGCCGCCCGAGTTGAAAAATCTGAACTTCTGCGTCAATTCGCGCCGCGTTAACCAATCAGGAGCCTAGCTGCTTGCTGCTGTCACGTGGTGAAGTATCTGGATGCTTCAATAAATTATTTTGTAATATATGACTGTGGTTCTAATGCACAACAAAGCAAATATTTTATCACATAAAACTTGATTTCAATATATGAGACATATTCATTTTGCATTGAATGCTATTTATTCCATATCTAGATTATATCAAATATTATTATAATGTAAAGACAACCAACATATAAGTTCGTGTCTGGACAGTGATGTGTGAGAGAGAGAGAAAAATTACAGGACAGATTAATCACTTTTGGAGGCTGGCTTCATTTATTATCAAAACAAAAATAAATGACAGATTAGGTGGATGCGGGCGAGGGTGAACCTCGCGCCGGGCTGTAGAGCGCGGGCTCGACAGGCATAGCTAGACCACTCGAGGCCGAGGGCTTATACGGCCTACGCTGTCCTCGTCAGCGTCCTCACCATTAGGTCCACCAAACCTAGCTCCTGGAGCAAATTGTGAAACTCCTGAAACCCTCCGGAGGTTCTGGTGGACCCGAGTACAGCGACGATGTCCCCTATGGAGCTGTTTCTGCTCTCCAGAGCATATACGAGCGGTGACTCTCTCGAATAATGCTAATGCTAATGCTCGAAAAACATCTAAAAAGATGGCCGCCAACGGGTTTCGAAACTTTCGCCTCCGGATTTCGCCTCTGACGCGCGTAAATTTCGCTTCAAACTTTTGTTTTTACGCGCGTCAATTTCGACCATTGACACGCGAATTAACACAAAGTGGTCAAGCGTCAAACTAGACGCGGTAGACGCGAATTTGACGCGCTATTCGTGTCCGGTGTGAACGCACAGTAAGACGTATAGTCAAAAGCGTCAGTTTGATGACGCCCGAGGATGAGCGTCTCATATTGACGCTTAAAGGGTACCATGTGCGTTGGCATGTTGACGCTTGGTCAAAAGTGTCAGTTAGATGACGCCTTTATACTCAGAGTTTTGATTCCTCCCCGCACAATTTTTTTCCTGTTTACTTGATATAATTCTGACTAAGCTGTTTTGGGGTTTTCTCAAACACGCACACACACTCAAATCCTAAAACAGGGGTGCCCAACCCTGCTCCTGCCGATCGACTGTCCTGCACAGTTTATCTCCAACCCTAATTAAACACACCTGCCTTTAATTTTCAAGTGAGCCTGAAGACCTTAATTGGTTGCTTCAGGTGTGTTTGATTAGGGTTGGAGATGAACTGTGCAGGACAGTCGATCGGCAGGAGCAGGGTTGGGCACACCTGTCCTAAAAGGAATCGCTACTTGATCAAAAATGAATCGCTACTTTTCCTAAAATGAATCAACATTTTCCTTTAAATGAATCAATACTTTTCTAAAAATAATCGCTACTTTTTCTAATCGCTACTTAAAATGAATCTCTACTTTTTCAAAAAAGAATCGCTACTTTTCAAAAAAATCGCTACTACCCTTAAAAAGAATCTATACTTTTTCCTAAAAAGATTCAGTCCTTTATCTAAAATGAATCGATACTTTTCAAAAAGAATCAGTACTTTGTCTAAAATCAATCGATACTTTCCTTAAAATGAATCGATCCTTTTCCTAAAATGAATCGATACTTTCCTTAAAATGAATCGATACTTTCCTAAAAGGAATCGCTACTTTTCCAAAAATAATCACTACTTAAAAAAAAAAATGAATCACTACTTTTCTAAAATGAATCACTACTTTTTCAAAAAGAATCGCTACTTTCCTTAAAAAGATTCAATACTTTGTCTAAAATCAATCGATACTTTCCTTAAAATTAATTGAAACTTTCCCTAAAACGAATCGATACTCTTTCCAAAAAGAATTGCTACTTTATCTAAAATGAATCGCTACATTTTCCATAAATAATTGCTACTTTTTCCTTAAACGAATATATACTTTTCCTAAAACGAATCGCTTCTTTTTCCAAAATGAATCTATACTTTTCTTAAAAAGAATCGATACTTTCCTAAAAGGAATCGATACTTTCCTAAAAGGAATCTATACTTTTCTAAAATGAATCGATACTTTTTCCAAAATTAATCGATACTTTTTCTAAAAAGAATCGCTACTTTTCCTAAAATGAATCGATACTTTCCTAAAAGGTATCGCTACTTTGATAAAATCAATCACTACTTTTCCCAAAAGGAATCGCTACTTTTTCCAAAAAGAATCGCTACTTTTTCCAAAAGAATCGCTACTTTTCTTCAAAAGAATCACTACTTTTCTAAAAGGAATCGATACTTTTAAAAAAAAGAATATACACTTTTTTCAAAATGAATCGATACTTTTCCCAAAAAGAATTGCTACTTTTTCATAAAAAGAATCTATACTTTTCCCAAAAATGAATCGCTACTTTTTTAAAATGAATCAAATCTTTTTCCAAAATGAATCGATACTTTCCTTAAAAAGAATCGCTACATTTCTAAAATGAATCAACATTTTCCTTTAAATGAATCAATACTTTTCTAAAAATAATCGCTACTTTTTCTAATCGCTACTTAAAATGAATCTCTACTTTTTCAAAAAAGAATCGCTACTTTTCAAAAAAATCGCTACTACCCTTAAAAAGAATCTATACTTTTTCCTAAAAAGATTCAGTCCTTTATCTAAAATGAATCGATACTTTTCAAAAAGAATCAGTACTTTGTCTAAAATCAATCGATACTTTCCTTAAAATGAATCGATCCTTTTCCTAAAATGAATCGATACTTTCCTTAAAATGAATCGATACTTTCCTAAAAGGAATCGCTACTTTTCCAAAAATAATCACTACTTAAAAAAAAAAATGAATCACTACTTTTCCTAAAAAGGAACGCTACTTTTTCTAAAATGAATTGATACTTTCCTTAAAAAGAATCGCAACTTTTTCAAAAAGAATCGCAACTTTTTCTAAAAAACAATCACTACTTTCCTTAAAAAGATTCAGTACTTTTTCTAAAATGAATCGACACTTTCCGTAAAATTAATCAATACTTTTCCTAAAATAAATCGATACTTTTTCCAAAAAATAATCAATACTTTTTTCAAAAGATCGTTCATGCTTGTTTTCCAATGTGGAATAACACAAAATAGGTATCATCTTAAAGCTTAGAAACTCAGCTTTTTGACTCTCTTTGCTATAGTTTTGGAGTTATAAGTCTTTACTGTACTTTTGTGTATGATACTCAGAAAAAAACAACTCTAAAAATGCCTTCAGGGCTTAGGGGGTTTAATCACATATCAGGAAGCTATAAAAGTGTTACAAACAGTGCCATAGTTTTTATGAGGAGTACATTTATAACTGCATTCCTGAATTCTGCAGTGTTTTAGCTAAAACACACAATATAATTACACAAAATATCTGCTCACCTAGCTACTTTATATACTGTGAATCAGCCACAGAGTAATATTCTGTTGTTATTTATTAGAGAAGTAGGCTACCAATATTACAATTCTGACAGATGATCCAAATATCCATAATGGTTAGACTTTATTTAGACAACACGTTCTCACTCCCAAATCGTCATATATTGACGCTTGGCCAGGACCCGTATCGTCATTTTTTGACAGGCAGCCATTGATTTCAATGAGAAACCTTTGGCGTCATACACAGATGCGTTGGGCATAGGAATGTTATCGCCATGATGAAATTATATATTGGGTTATAATTTTGTTGGAGTGTGATTCTCAATTTAATCAGTCACCATACTTTCATTTATGCTATTTAGACACATTTGAACCAGTGGCGTAGCCATGAGGGGGCCTGGGTGGGCCTAGGCCCCCTCATGTACATGTCCGGCCCCCTCAGATGTCTGATTGCTTAAAAAAAAAAAAAAAATTAGGAGGCAATTTTTTTTTTGTGATTTGTGAATTACACTGCGCAAACCAAAGTAATACTACCTACCGGATGAAGAAGGGTTTCCTCTCAGTCTCCACAGTAAAATGTTCATTTTATTTTATTTTATTTTATTTTTCGTGTTCGCATTTATGAGGAGAAAACAATATTACGGACATGACAGTTCTCCATTACGGACGTGAGCGCTCTGAAAGCGGCACTAAAAGATGCTTTAAAACTTTCACAAAGACATCAAACAGAAAGCACAAAACCTTTCTTAAATCTGAATTTCGTTTTGTATTAATTGTATCTTAATTTTAATCAATGTTTCATCAACCAATTACCTGGATTTAATAAATAAGAAGTAAATATAGCAGACGATAGATAAGAAACGGAGGCGCCGGCGTGTGAACTGGAGCTCGTCTCATAAATGAACCGAAACTCAGCATATAAGGTAACCTACTTGCGTCACATGTCTACTTTTAAACAGAACAATTCAAAACGAAAGAAAACAGACTACAGACTGCTCTCTGCTTATGTAATCCTTATGAAATGTGCATTTCTCTCTGGCGCGTTCACTACTGAAGATCGCGAGTCAGCATCGTCAACTTCATCTTAGCCGACAAAGAAAACACTTGTTTATTAATAAACAATTAAAATATCTCCTTGCTATATTTTACATATTCATAATCATTACTTCTGCCCGTTCTTTTTGACAGCTTTTAGGTGTTTTATTGGCAGCGCCACCCTTACATGAGTCGCCACCGCATCATCGCACCCACCAGAATAGGCCTGTATATATAAAATTCTGGCTATATAAATATATATGTTGCCCCCTCATTTAAAGACGGGACCCCCCAAAAATAAAATTCTGGCTACGCCCCTGATTTGAACACGTAACCCAACCCCACCCCACGACCACAGGCACAATATTTTTTTATTTTTTTTATTAAAAATCAAATAGTCCAATTGTTCCGAGGCCAAACGTTTGATTTGTGTGAAGAAAAGACCCAAAAGCGATCAGGTCCGTCTCTATCCGCTGTACATCATATTGCACACATTCAAAAATTGCAGCCCAAATAAACTTTTTATTATGATCTGACGCATAAGGCAAACAACTGAAAGCAATACCTGTGCGTTAAAAAGTAACGCCGAGGGGTTCTGCCCAAGAGTGCATATGTGGCGAGTTGGGTGTGAGAAAGCGTTGATTTAAATGGTCCCTTTTAGACTATAAGTAACTTTGCAACTACATGTCAATTAACTCCCATTGGAGTAATACACTGTAGTAGACTGTTTGGTTAGGTTTAGGTCTTAGGGTTCGGGTTAGTAGAATAAGTTGACATGTAGTTGCAAAGTTACTTATATATATATGTAAGTACAAAAGACACACAATATATATACAAGTTGCAAAGACACACAATAAATGTCTGTTGGTGGACCATCAGAATAAGTGTTAGCAGATATTAAGCAGACAATACTAATGAGAGTTAGTTGACATAGTTGCAAAGTTACTTATATAGTTAGAATATCTAAAGTGGACCATCGAAATACCTCTATTATATTTTACCTCTATTATACAGTAAAAAAAATAAACACACAAAAACAGTAGTTTTAAATTATATGGAAATTCATTTTGATATTCGCTGAAGATTCATTTTAATAGTGTTCTTAAATTATTAGTGTTTTAAAAGATTCACTTTAAGTGAGTGTTCGGCAAATGTAATCTAAATGGGAAAAAATAAGGAAACCGTGAAAGCACAATTAAATTTCCAATATTCAAAATTTAACAAATGAAGAAATTTACCATAATTGACAATTAACCTAATTGAAGGAAATGATCAATTATTGGAAAATTTTTTATCCAATTGTTGATAATCAATATACAGTATTGTGCATCCTTATATTTAACGTCTCAGGGACTATAGTTGGGCAGTTTAAACGAATTAACACTTTTTTAAATAAGTTAATATTTTAAGTTAAAACTGTGTCCTTAATATTTTTAAATTACCGTTTAAAAAAAATGTATATGGCATATTGTATTAATCATGACATATCAACGTATTGCAGGGCCTCTAATATCTATTATAAATATGATGCTGTTTCAGCTTGTACCTACTGTAATACCAAGAAAGATGGCCAGGTCAAAACTGAATTACAGCATTTTAAAACATCAAGCATACAACAATACAGGTTTCAGAAAGCCGGTTATTCAAAATACTAGTATACCTATTAAAACAATCTCTGCATGGTGTATATTTCTGAATTTCATAATGCACCGATAAGCACAGTAGAATCTCCTCTGAAAACATATGCTCCATATGTCTCTCTCAGCTGCAGTGGATAGTGGCAAATGTCATGGGAAGCATAATTAGCATGTGTGATTAATTAAAAAGCATTATCTATCGTTAGCCCTCAGCCGCAAAGAATAGTCTAAAAGGTCGGAATCTATAATTAGTTTATTTGGAGTAAAACAGATAGGAGTGAGCAAACAGGAGTCGCTGATGTCTTCGCCGGAATTATTTTTCACAGTGCTGTATTAATTTGTTCATTAATTGGCATATAAATGAGGAATCTGATATTCGTTGGTGAGGGGAAGCGCTCTCCGCGGGGAATCATGCCGTGTGAAGCAGTTTCCTCCTGGAAAAACAGAACCCTGTGGTAACAGAGTGCCCACACTAACAGAGATCACAGCACTATGACACTTTATTTAAAAATATCTGCATGTTAAACACTGTTATTTGCCTTTCTCGTCAACTAGATAATGTTCTGATGACAGAGCAAACCACACTGGAGGGCTTCAGCATGACTCTCACAATGGTTGATTATATAACTATATGAAAATATACGTTTCTGTTTTCTTTCACACACTAAGATCACAATAGAGAAGAGGAACAAAAGAAGCCCATATTAAATCTGACTGGCTTGTCCTGCACCTGTAGGTAGGTGTGGATAAACAGAGGACTCAAATGCAGAGGGTTCGTGAAACAGAGGTTATTCGAACACTTTGGAAAAAAACACCTCCAAAGTGAAATGACACACGTGAATATATTATTTAATGGAATATATGGGAGCACCAGAGCTGTCCGTACAGCCACCAGTGGACACACAGGCTGTGGAGACCACCCAAAAATGCAGCGCCCAACGGGACAGGGAAGGAGACAGAGAACAGCAGGAGAAAGACCAGCTGTGTCACTCCTCGTCTGAGCTTCCTGGGAAAGCAGCAAACAAAGGTAAGACAGAGACAGAGAACAGTTCCAAAAACACATGAGACGAAGCACGAATCTGACAACAAGGGGCAAACACACCAGAGAATATAAGGGAAAAAGGAACAAGCGACAGTAACCCGCTTTCACACACGTTTGCACAGTCAGTGCTGATTGCCCAGATCACGAGCTGCAGAAAATGACAGGACAAACACAGACAACAGGGGAAGCCGATGATGCACCCTGAACCGTGACAGTAAGAGGTCAATTGAGAGGAGAGTTTTAGGGATGCCAATAATGTAGATTTTGGGCTTAATAACAGTCACTGCATGAATATTTGCACTGAGGGACGTGTAATTAATCTAAATTAGCGGTGTTAGAGAGAGGAAATGGAAAAACAGGTGGTGGGGAATTTACAATGAGGCCTGAAAGGGAAGTAGCCTAGATGCATCGCAACAGAGGCAGTTCATTAAAGAAGGTCATTAATCACAAACAGAGGTCAAGTAGAAAGCCGTGCCCGCTTGTTCTATTAAAGAGTACTGTAAATGTCAAATAGCAGCCCTCTTGTAATGATGACAGCTGTTACTGTAATATATTAGACAGTTAATGTGTTAGACATGTGTTGATACTGTAACGTGTTAGACACGCATGAACAAAGATGAATCAAAAATACTTTATATATTCAACAAAGAGAAAACAGTAGGAGATGGATAGAGCAATAACACATTCACATAAAATGAGTTCAAAATTTTATTATATCAATATCACCCGCTCACACTCTGAAATCGATTGCTCCTGTCTGCCTTGCTGCTGGTCTGCGTCTGTAAGCTCTGTAGTTAACCTGCCATCTGTGCTTGCCGTCTTTTTTTTTTCTTGCGCGCTCGCACCTTTTACGAGTCTAAAAGCAACTAGGTAAGTAGAATCAGTCAACAAGCATGTAATGTCTACTCCTGTTATTGTCACTTGCACTTCGTTTCACATGTATAGTATAGCATTTCTACCATAAAGACTCAGAAGGATTCTCGAATAAAATAGAATTTAATTTGTGAATGGAGTTTACAGACAAAAAATAAAACTAGATGCTCGACAAGCTCCGTCTCAGAGTTCTTTGGCGTAGGCCCCGTCCTCCGTCCGTGTCTGAAGGTTAGCTTGTAGGTCCTGCCTGATGTTAGAGGCAGAGGCAGGGGCGGAGCCTCCCCCCCCCCCCCCCCCCCCCCCCGACGAGTGGACGGCAGCCATTCTGGTGGTGGTGGGGAGGATGGGGGAAAACTTTGCTACAACACCTGCGGGCAACAACATGGGACGGTAAGATCAGTCTTTTATATTCGATGTCAAGCCGTGATTGGTAGCGTGGAATTATAAATTAATGACGTGGCAGTGAAGTCTTTCTGGTAGAACTTCCGCTTCCGCTTTCATTCTCTGTCAGCATTGAAGGATTTACATGTGATAAATAGGGGTGGGAAAAAAAAATCGATATTGCAATATATTGTTGTGCTCTCTGTCGCCATAAATAATCGATACACTAACGCCCAATATCGATATTTTATTACAACACAAAATGATTAATTTACCCGTTGTCAGTGTCACTGTCACTACCCAATATCTACCATTCTATTTGCGGGGGGCACTGTTCGAGTAAATAGGGGTAAAGTGGCGCAAACAGCGGCCGGTGAAGAACACAAGTTAACTAACAACAACAGAGGCAGAAAAAAAGAGAAGCGAGAAGAATGGCGGAAAACAATAAAAAACTAATCAAAGACCCACCCGCTAGTTTCCACTCTAAAGTGTGGAGACACTTCGGGTTTTACGAGACAGTCGACGGAAAGGCACTGGATAAAGACTATGCAATCTGCAAGAATTGCACCTCGTTCGCTATCACGGTGAACTACTCTCAGGTGATGTTAATGTTCATGTTGTTTTGTAATGTTCATGTTGTTTTGTAATGTTCATGCACTTTTATCTGTCTAAATGTACAGTGTTTACATTTAAGACCAGGAGGCAGTGAGTTATTATGCAAATGCATATTTCTTTGCACAATGTTGGAAATGTTGGCATTAATAAATGCATAAAATTTCCTTATTCCTTCTTTTTATTTTCAGTCACATATATCGTGATATATCGTTGATGAAATTTCTTCCAATATATTGAATATCATAGATATCGCGAATCGTGATATTATCATATCGTGGACCACATATCGCCACAGAATTGAATCGTGAGGTACCTGTATCGTCCCACCCCTAGTGATAAATGCAAGGAGACAGACAGGCTGACGGAGAAGATTTCAGAACTAGAGACACGCATCCAAACTTTAATCGAGGATAGTAAGAGTGCAAGGGCTATAGATACTGCTTTGGACGCTACTAGCTTAGTGAACTCTGTACATTGTACATCTGTACTGTGCAGCAGGGCATCTGGGTGATCCTCGGACGCTGTAGTCGCGGGACAAAACACCGCTCTTCCGTTCCGATAACAACATTAAACAGGTTCTCCCCTCTCAGTGAAACACCCACTGAGAATCCTGTTGAATGTGCCCTAGTTATTGGTGATTCTATTACACGGAACATTATTTGCCAGGAGCCATAGCGCCTAACATCAACGCAAATTTAAAAGTGCTGGCTAATGCTAATCATAAATTCTCTAAGATTATTATTCACATCGGCACTAATGATGTTCGACTTCGCCAGTCGAAAATCACCAAAATTAACGTTAAAGAGGTGTGTGAACTCGCAAGCAAGATGTCAGGCACTGTAATTTGCTCTGGTAATTTGTTTGAGTGATGATATACTTAGTAGACTTTGCTCACTCAATGGCTTGCTGTCTAAGTGGTGTCTGCAAAATAATATAGAATTCATAGACAATTGGAAAAGATTTTGGAGCAGACCTGACCTGTTGAAAAGAGATGGTCTTCATCCCTCCTGGGATGGTGCTGCTCTTCTCTCTAGTAATATGGCACATAGTCTTAGAGCTCAAACATGACAATCTGGGGCTCAGGTCAGGAAGCAGACAGACTGGCTAAACCAACCATCTGCTAGCTGTCTCACGTCACTGAGGTCAGATAAATCCCATCACATAGAGACTCTTTCACCTAGATATCATCATATAGAGACTGTGGGCCCTATCTTACACCCGGCACAATGCAGCGCCAAGCGCAACGCAAGTGTTTTTTGCTAGTTTCGGTCCGACACAGTTATTATTTTCACGTCCTGCGCCACGTTGTTTAAATAGCAAAACTTGCGCCCATTTGTGCACCATTGGGCGTGCTGGTCTGATAACGAAGTGTGTTCAGGCATTGTTGGCGCATTGCTATTTTGAGGCAACAGAAATAGACTGCGCCATTGACCAACTGAAACCTGGTCTAAAGTCAATGGCGCAATATATATATACACTCACCTAAAGGATTATTAGGAACACCATAGTACTACTGTGTTTGACCCTCTTTCGCCTTCAGAACTGCCTTAATTCTACGTGGGATTGATTCAACAAGGTGCTGAAAGCATTCTTTAGAAACGTTGGCCCATATTGATAGGATAGCATCTTGCAGTTGATGGAGATCTGTGGGATGCACATCCAGGGCACGAAGCTCCCGTTCCCACCACATCCCAAAGATGCTCTATTGGGTTGAGATCTGGTGACTGTGGGGGCCATTTTAGTACAGTGAACTCATTATCATGTTCATGAAACCAATTTGAAATGATTCGAGCTTTGTGACATGGTACATTATCCTGCTGGAAGTAGCCATCAGAGGATGGGTACATGGTGGCCATAAAGGGATAGACATGGTCAGAAACAATGCTCAGGTAGGCCGTGGCATTTAAACGATGCCCAATTGGCACTAAGGGGCCTAAAGTGTGCCAAGAAAACATCCCCCACACCATTACACCACCACCACCAGCCTGCACAGTGGTAACAAGGCATGATGGATCCATGTTCTCATTCTGTTTACGCCAAATTCTGACTCTACCATCTGAATGTCTCAATAGAAATCGAGACTTATCAGACCAGGCAACATTTTTCCAGTCTTCAACTGTCCAATTTTGGTGAGCTCTTGCAAATTGTAGCCTCTTTTTCCTATTTGTAGTGGAGATGAGTGGTACCCAGTGGGGTCTTCTGCTGTTGAAGCCCATCCGCCTCAAGGTTGTGCGTGTTGTGGCTTCACAAATGCTTTGCTGCATACCTCGGTTGTAACGAGTGGTTATTTCAGTCAAAGTTGCTCTTCTATCAGCTTGAATCAGTCGGCCCATTCTCCTCTGACCTCTAGCATCAACAAGGCATTTTCGCCCACAGGACTGCCGCATACTGGATGTTTTTCCCTTCTCACACCATTTTTTGTAAACCCTAGAAATGGTTGTGCGTGAAAATCCCAGTAACTGAGCAGATTGTGAAATACTTAGACCGGGCCGTCTGGCACCAACAACCATGCCACGCTCAAAATTGCTTAAATCACCTTTCTTTCCCATTCTGACATTCAGTTTGGAGTTCAGGAGATTGTCTTGACCAGGACCACACCCCTAAATGCATTGAAGCAACTGCCATGTGATTGGTTGAGTAGATAATTGCATTAATGAGAAATTGAACAGGTGTTCCTAATAATCCTTTAGGTGAGTGTATATATTTTTTTTATTTAAAGAGCGCATTAGTAATGTGCACCTATAGGCTGGTCCACAAGCTGGTCCTATAGGCTTATTAAACACACAGGGACGCACAGCAGCACACAAACATGTCAAATATTTAAAATAAAAGGATTACAATGTAAAAGATTACTATTTTGTACATAAAGATATGGTGGAATCCGGCTTGTCCCGTAGATGGTCTGCTTGCACACTTTTACCTCACGCACGAGCAGTTCCGTTTGTGCTCTGGAGACGCGTTCGGTCTTTCCACTATCAAATTCCGTCATGTACATAGCAAATCCGCTATGGCGCTAGCGCAACTGGCATTTAAAGGGAATGGGAGATGAGACTCTGATTGGTTTAATGTACTCATTAAGAGAATAGGGACAACCCTCTTAGACCATGCGCCTGGCGCCAACCATTTTTCCCATCGTTAAGCTAGTAAACTAGTAAAACTAAGTGAACTTGCGCCCTGCGCTTTAGACCATGCGCTTAGATAGTTAAAATAGGGCCCTGTGTCTGTTAGGACATACAAAAAAAAATCCTAAACCCATTTAAGGGTAAAAATTTAATTGATGTTCAACAAATAAAAAGCAGATATAATATGGATGAACAAATGATAAAGCTCAGGTTGCTGAATATTCGATCCCTTACTTCAAAAGCACTTATTGTTAATGATATGATTACAGATTACAACCTAGATGTGCTGTGTTTGACAGAAACCTGGCTAAAACCAGACAATTACATTATTTTAAATGAGTCCACCCCGCAAGATTACTGTTATAAACATGATCATGGTCTGAAAGGCAAAGGGGGAGGTGTTGCTGTAATTTATCGTAATATCTTCAGAAATACTGAGAAGTCTTTAATTTTAATTAAAGACTTAAATTTTAACTTTTGATTTTAATATACATGTAGATAACGAAAAAGATGCATTGGGATTAGCATTTAAAGACATTCTGAACTCAATTAGAGTTAGACAACACGTGTCAGGACCTACTCATTGTCGTAATCATACTCTAGACCTAATATTATCGCATGGAATCAATGTTGATGCCGTTGAAATTTGACAGCAGAGCGATGACATCTCAGATCATTATCTAGTCTCTTGTATACTTCATTTAGCCAAGGCTGTAAAGTCGACTCCGTGTTACAAATATGTTAGACGACCTATCACTTCTGCCACTAAAGATCTCTTTATTAATAATATTCCTGATCAGTTTCATCTCCTCAGCATCCCAGATATCTTAGAAGAACTCGAATTTGCGACAGAAACTTTTGACTCTCTCTTTTCTAGCACTTTAGACACAGTTGCTCCTTTGCACTTAGAGAAGATTAAAGAAAATAGTCCAAGGCCATGGTACAACGAGCACACTCAGGCCCTTAAGAAAGCAGCCAGAAAAATGGAGCGCAACTGGAAGAAAACAAAACTAGTTTTTTCGCATTTCATGGAAAGAGAGCACGATTTCGTACAGAGAGGCCTTAAAAGCTGCTGGATCTGCTTATTTTTTTAACCCTCTTAGAAGAAAATAAACAAAACCCTAGGTATTTATTTGAAACAGTGGCTGAATTAACGATAAATAAAGCTTCAACCCAAGACTTTTCCAAGCAGCACAGCAGTAATGACTTTATGAACTTCTTTACTTACAAGATTGATAATAGCCTATCAAGGAGAAAATTATAACTATGAAACCGTCTACTACAGTATCGCACCAGGCAGTGCATTGTAGTCTCCCTGAGGAAAAATTTGATTCATTCATTGCTATAGGAGAAGAAGAATTTTCTAAACTCGTTAAATCATCTATATCGACAACATGTATGTTAGACCCTATACCGACTAAGCTATTGAAAGAGATGCTTCCAGAGGTCATAGATCCTCTTCTTAATATCATTAATTCATCTTTATCATTAGGATACGTACCAAAAACTTTTAAGCTGGCTATGATTAAACCGCTTGTTAAAAAAACGCAACTTGATCCTACAGAATTAGTCAATTACA
Organism: Rhinichthys klamathensis goyatoka; assembly: GCF_029890125.1. NCBI lineage: Eukaryota > Metazoa > Chordata > Actinopteri > Cypriniformes > Leuciscidae > Rhinichthys > Rhinichthys klamathensis. The sequence continues at coordinate 3,776,511 of NW_026606647.1, read as the reverse complement.
GGCCGATCGCGAATCTACCTTTTCTGTAAAAGATACTAGAAAAGGCAGTATCCTCACAACTATGTTCCTTTTTAGAAAGAAATGGTAACTGCAAGGATTTCCAGTCAGGATTTAGACCGTACCATAGTACTGAGACAGCTCTCATTAGAGTCACAAATTATTCGCTCTTATCATCCGATTGTGGTTGTATCTCTCTATTAGTGTTACTCAATCTAAGAGCTGCATTCGATACTATTGACCACAACATTCTTTTAAATAGACTCGAAAATTATGTTGACATTAGTGGAGTTGCATTAGCATGGTTTAAATCATACTTATCTGACCGTTATCAGTTTGTAGCAGTAAATGAAGAGAGGTCTTATCGATCACAAGTTCAGTATGGAGTACCACAAGGCTCAGTACTAGGACCTTTGCTTTTCACTCTGTACATGCTACCTTTGGAAGATATCATTAGGAAGCATTAGATAAGCATCATTAGTTTTCACTGTTATGCTGATGATACTCCGCTCTATATTTCTTCACGCCCTGACGAAACTTACCAATTCACTAAATAAACGGAATGCACAGCTGATATAAAAAACTGGATGACTAGAAATTTCCTACTACTTAACTCTGAAAAAACAGAGATTCTAATTATTGGACAAAAAACTTTCTCACATACTAACCTGGAGTACTGTCTAACACTTGGCTGCTCTGTCAAGTCTTCGTTGTCTGTTAGGAACCTGGGTGTGCTCTTTGATACCAATCTTTCATTTGAAAGTCACGTGTCTAGTATCTGTAAAACCACATTTTTCCATCTTAAAAATAAATCTAAATTACATCATGTGCTCTCAATGACAAATGTGGAACGGTTAGTTCATGCGTTCATGACATCAAGGCTAGATTATTGTAATGCTATTATGGGTGGTTGCCCTGCACGCTTAATAAACAAACTACAGCTGGTCCAAAACACAGCAGCTAGAGTTCTTACCAGAACCAGGAAGTATGACCATATTAGCCCGGTTCTGTCAACACTGCATTGGCTCCCTATTAAACATCGTATAAATTTTTAAATATTGCTGATTACTTACAAAGCACTAAATGGTTTAGCTCCCCAGTACTTGAGCGGGCTCTTAACGCATTATAGTTCGTCACGTCTATTGCGATCTCAAAATTCCGGCCAGTTGATAATACCTAGAATATCAAAATCGACTGTTGGCGGTAGATCCTTTTCCTATTTAGCACCAAAACTTTGGAACAGTCTTCCTAACATTGTCCGGGAAGCAGACACACTCTGTCAGTTCAAATCTAGACTAAAAACACATCTCTTTGACCTAGCATACACATAACACATTATAGACTTCTATAATTCAATGTTAGGCTGCATAGATTAGGTCAGCCGGAACCAGGAACACTTCCCATAAATCCTGATGTACTTGTTACATCATAAGAAGGATGGCATCTACGCTAATATTAGTCACTCTGTTTATCCTGAGGTTTACCGGAGTCCATCGGATCCAGGCCATATCCGGATCTGATGAAGGACCTGCGCTTGGACACGACGACAACGCAGTCCTAAAGTGTCAACTAGCCTCTCCCCTGTTAAGGCTTCCTTCCCTTCCCTTTACCTCTGTACAGATAAAACGTTGTCGGGATAATTCCGGTTCACGTGGGTTTCGTGGAAGAGATAAAGAATTCTGTATTATACATTTTTCAAGGCTTGTACCTTGGAACCGATTTCATGGTTTGCGTTCTCGAGCCACCAGGCACTGTTTTGTGCAAATGAGTGGCCGGAATACATTAAGGGTTTTCTGTTAGAACAGTTTCGTGTTAGCGGCCCCTAAGTTATTAACTAATGATCGTTGCGACGTAAGGGAATCAATCAAAACTAATTTTAGCTAGACAATAACTTTATTCTAGAGCTGCTGTAAAGCCAAAACAATCTCTGTTACTTTAATTTCCTATTATCACTGTAAAGCTGCTTTGAAAATATCTATATTGTTGAAAGCGCTATATAAATGAAGGTGACTTGACTTGAGTTGAAATGAAGTCTGTCTCATGACCAAAATGGATAGAGGTGGGAAGTGTTCTAGGGCAAATAAGCTTAACCTATCATTTTTATCACTGTAAGTCTTTAAATTAATCAACATTTAACATTGTTGCCTGACAAGGCAAAGTGATTAATGTAAATATCAGTTAATTTCCAAAAGTCGTGGTAGGCCTATATTTGTGAATGGTCACTTGATTTAGATTCGAGAGAAACTGTGGAGATCATTAAAATGTAAGCTGGGCCTCTCACCACCAAGCACAACCTAGTTATTGGCCTTTTCACCTCATCCTCTTATAATACAGATGAGCACATTACTGTATGTCCAGGGCGTATAAACATCGTATAAATTATTGTAATGGTTCCTAACCGACAACGAAGGTTCCTACCCCTAAAGGTTCCTAACCGACAACGAAGACTTGACAGAGCAGCCAATTGTTAGACTGTATTCTAGGTTAGTATATGAGAAAGTTTTTTGTACGGGGTTGCACGGGGTTCCATGGGCTGAAGCATAGGGTATAGGCTACAGGCTGCTTGAACAATCTTTTATTTTTATTTTTTATAATTCTTCACTAATGTTTATCATTGGACATGACGAAGTCTTGCAAATTTAAACATTTATAAACACAGATAATCTAAATCGGTCCTGTACTGTTTTCTGTGCGCTCTGAGAGATCTGCCTCTCAGCACCGAATTGAGTTCTCTTTCGGGTCTTCTTGCACTTGAACACACACAATTTTCTCAAAATGCCGGTCTTGACAAGTATTCAAGTAAACACATTTGTTTTTTGTCTTAAGCGAGCATACAGAAAGAAATAAGATGTGCATCAATATATTGTGTCGAAGGAGGGAGGAGCCAGCGGATCCAGGGGCCGGCAGAAGGAGACGGAGCCGATGGAGGTGGAGACCCAGGCGGAGATAAAGAGCCAAAGAAACCACATGACATAGATGGATCTGGAGACCAAGGCAGAGCCGCAGCAACGAGCGTCCAATCTGGAGCCAGGGTGACAGAGGACTGAGGCGGAGCTGGTGGGACTGAGGAGCAGGCCCAGAAATCCGTGGCGCAGGCAGAGGGACGAGGGAGCCTGGTTGAGCCATAAGGACAATGGTCCCAGGTGTAGCTGAGGGAGGGAGGAGCCAAGGTGGAGCAGATGGGTCGACAAGCCAAAGTGGAGTGACGTTCTCGTAGGCTGGAGGCGAAACCAGGGGATCCTCTTGACAAGGTGGAGCTGGAGACTGGAAGAACTGAGGCAGATCCACACAGGGAACCAGCAGGGACGGGGCGGATGAACTGGCTGTTAGGGGTAGAGGAGGTGGGAAAGGGAGGCTGGGCGGGATCCTTGGAGACAGGAGATTTGGAGCTGGAAGGGACCAGCAGAGACACAGGAGACTTGGAGCTGGGCAGGACCAGAGGGGACTGGGAGGCGCAGGGAAATATCCTCTTCCATTTCATCATTATAGTTGACAGAGGACAGCTGAAGCTCACCCTCAGAGACAGGAGTGTGGGAGTAGATCCACTACATGCCCTCAAATTCTATGAGGACACCCACAGTGACAGATGGTGTAGCCGGTTCGCACACCTGGTCAGACAATCCATTGGGCTCGGGCTCCAGGCCGATGATTGGCTCAGTCTTTGTTCCATCTGGTACTGACATCGCAGCAGGCTCAGGCCCTATGTCTGTGGTGGGCTCTGGCTTACGCCTTGGATCGCTTGCTGAGACTGGTAAAGTAGAACACACAAAGCGAGCGGTCTGGAGGCATCAGATCTAAGATGTCCTTGGTGTGGACATCTAGATTTTGCTCCTTCGCCTCTATAGGCAGAGCAGTTGGACCATAATTTTAAAAAGTCTATTCAAATCTAGATCGATATTCTGTAATGTGTTAGACATGCACTAACAAATATGAATCAAAAATACTGGTTTCACTTTATTTTGATGGTGTTAGTAGAGTAGGCTATTAGTAGACTGGTAGGGTAAGGGTTAGAATAAGTTGACATGTAGTTGCAAAAAGTTACTTATAGAATGTCTGTTGGAGGATACTAATACATACTAATACTCTAATGAGAGTTAGACATGTAGTTGCAAAGTTACTTATGGCTAACAGAATGTTCAAAAGGGACCATCAAAATAAATTATTACCAAAATACTTATTTATTGAGCAAAGAGAAATACACTAGGAGATAGATATAGCAAGAACACATTCACATAAACAATACCAAACATTGAACAGACTGAACTGAAGGCTTAAATACACAAGGGAGCAATCAACTGAAAACAGAACAGGTGTAGAACTAATTAACAACCATTGAAACAAACAAGGGCCTACAACTCAGGCAAACAGGCACAGGGAAAACCAAACTAAAACACGATGAACTGACAGAACTAAACGTAACAGAAACAAAGGAATATTAAATATAATATTTCATCTTACACAAAAAATGCACCCTACAGGGATGGTTACTTCAAGAGAAAAATAGCTATTTGAAAATTTTGTTTTAAAATGACATGAGAGTGGTAAATAAGAGATAAACTCCATTCGAAATTGTATTGAGAATGCCGGTAACGCTTTAGATTACAGCCCGGAAAGTACTGGGTAATTAAAGCAATTTTACAGCGTAACCTTCGGTAATTATAGTGTACCTATAACGTACTTACAATAAGTATAAGGGAACAAAATTTTAAGTTTGGGGAATAAAGGGGTAACAACCAGGAGAATAAAAAAATTATTAATATTGTGAGTATTATAGAACTAAGGGGTTGTGGTGCATGTAAGATACATAATTCACCTTTGTTAAGTGTAGTTCTATACACTGTTGGTTGTAAACACGGCACTCTGTTCTTCACGACTGTTCAGGGATCGCGGTCCCTTTAAATACTCTGAACGTGTGCTCACGTGGGACGCATGTCAGCGCCATTTGTTATTATTACTTTTCTTTCTATAAATAAATGACACACGCATTCGTGTGCTCAAAGTGAGAAGTTGTCTCTTGCAATTTACTGCAATTTCCACACTGGTGACCCCGACATTAGTCTGCTGGACGTATCCAGAGACACGACACGACCATGACCGCGAACGCTGTCACCCTTAAACTCCCCGAATTCTGGGAATCGTCAGCATCTGCATGGTTCGCCCAGACTGAAGCGCAGTTTGCGTTACGTGAGATCACCGCGGATACAACGAAATACTACTACGTTGTGTCGGCTCTCGGAAATTCAACAGCATCCAGAGTGGTGAGCCTTCTTACAAATCCTCCCGAAAATGAGAAGTATGCAGCACTCAAAGCCCACCTGTTGAAAACGTTTGAACTGTCGGACACTGAGAGAGCCAACAGGCTTTTCTCACTTCAAGGACTGGGTGACAGCAAACCGTCTGAGCTCATGGACCGCATGCTGGATCTTTTAGGTGAGCACAGACCAGATTTCCTATTCATCCAGTTATTCCTGCGTCAGCTACCTTCCCAAGTGAGAGCTGCATTAGCTAACACCACAATCACTGACTGTTGGAGACTGGCTGAAGAGGCTGACAAATTTTTTCTGGCGAGTCAAGGACATTGTGTGTGGAAGTAAGGCTACCAAATGCCGTTCGCCATGCAGTTTCGGCGGTTCGGGAAACGCCAGGGCCGGCGCTCAGTAGTGGCCATGAGTGTGGGCCGCGTAGACAGGCTGCTTTTCATCCGTGACAGCATCTCCGGACGCCGTTTTCTGTGCGACACGGGAGCACAGAGGAGCATCCTGCCTGCATCCCGTTTGGACATGGTGGCCGACAGCCACGGCCCCCCTATGGAAGCTGCCAATGGTAGCCCCATCCGCACATATGGAACGAGGTACGTCGAATTGTGTTTCGAAGGACAGCAGTTCGGCTGGGATTTTGTTACAGCAAAGGTTGCCATCCCCCTCCTCGGTGCTTATTTTTTATGTGCACATGGATTGTTGGTGGATGTTAAGAACCACCGTCTGATTGACGCCGTTACATTCTGTTCATATACGTGCACGCTCAGCGAGGCCGACTCCATACGATTGTCTAGCATGCTCTCAGCTTCCGATGATTTCCACCGTCTACTTGCCAGTTTCCCAGCCCTCACTCAGCCCACTTTCTCTGCATCTGCCGTCAAGCATGGTGTGGAGCACCATCTCGCCACTTCTGGCCCACCCGTCTACGCCCGTGCTCGGCGCCTTGACCCGACCAAACTTGCCGTTGCAAAGGCTGAGTTTGCGAACATGGAACGCCTGGGCATAGTCCGCCAATCCGACAGCCCGTGGGCGTCACCCCTCCACATCGTCCCCAAACCGGGCGGTGGCTGGCGCCCGTGTGGTGACTACCGGCGGCTTAATGAAGTAACGACACCTGACCGATACCCTGTCCCGAACATACAGGATTTTTCTGCACACCTGGCTGGCAAGGTGATTTTTTTCAAAGTGGACCTCATCCGGGGATACCATCAGGTGCCGGTGCACCCACTGGACATTCCCAAAACGGCAGTGATCACGCCATTTGGGCTGTTTGAGTTCCTGCGCATGCCGTTCGGCCTTAAAAATGCCGCCCAATCTTTTCAGCGCCTCATGGACTCTGTTTTGCGGGACCTGCCTTTCCTTTTTGTGTACTTGGATGACATCCTGGTGGCGAGCACGTCCAAGTCTCAGCACCTGGCACACCTCCGAACCCTTTTTGAGCGGCTTAGCCAACATGGATTAATTGTCAACCCCGCCAAGTGCCAGTTCGGTCTCTCCACCATCGACTTCCTGGGACACAGAGTCACTAAGGACGGGGCAGTTCCTCTCCCATCAAAGGTGGAGGCAGTCACACAGTTCCCACGCCCGCTCACTGTCAAATCGCTGCAGGAGTTCCTTGGGATGGTGAATTTTTACCACCGCTTCATTCCTCGAGCTGCTCAGCTCATGCGGCCCTTGCACGAGGCCTTGAAAGGTAAACCCAAGCAAGATGTGGAATGGACTGATGGCAGGGACGAGGCTTTTGCTGCCACAAAGGCCGCCCTAGCGAACGCCACCATGCTGGCACATCCTTCTCCTACAGCCCCCATCGCCATCACCTCGGACGCCTCGGACTACGCCGTCGGTGCGGTCTATGAACAGTGGGTAGGCGGGGCCTGGCAGCCACTGGCTTTCTTTAGCCGTCAGCTGCGCCCCTGTGAGCGGAAGTACAGCACTTTCGATCGGGAGCTGCTGGGTCTCTACCTAGCCATTAGACACTTTCGTTCAATGCTGAAAGGCCGACATTTCACTGCTTTTGTGGACCACAAGCCACTAACTTTTGCCATGGCCAAGGTAGCTGAGCCGTGGTCCGCCCGCCAGCAACGTCAACTGTCCTACATTTCAGAGTTCACCACGGACTTGCAGCACGTTGCTGGTAAGAACAACTGCGTGGCGGACTGCCTATCACGTGCTGTGGCAGGGGCAGTCCATCTTGGTTTGGATTACGCCCGCATGGCAGCGACTCAGTCCACAGACCCGGATGTGCAACTCCTGAAGACCTCGAACACAGGGCTGCAGATCGAGGACGTGGTTTTTGGTGATGCCGGCACTACGCTCCTGTGTGACATCTCCTCAGGTAGTCCTCGGCCGGTCGTTCCCTCAGGATGGAGACGACAGGTTTTTGATGCCATCCATGGTCTCTCCCACCCAGGTTCGAAAGCGTCACAGAGGCTGGTTGCAGCAAAGTTTGTTAGGCACGGCCTCAAGAAGGATGTTAGGGACTGGGCTAACACCTGTGTTGAGTGCCAACGTGCCAAAGTACACCGCCACACTAAAGCCCCGTTAGAGACTTTCCCGGTACCTGAGAGGCGTTTTGACCATGTAAACGTGGACCTGGTCGGTCCTCTGCCCTCCTCTCACGGTTTCACGTATCTGTTAACCATGGTTGACAGGACCACCCGCTGGCCTGAGGTTGTGCCACTGACGTCAGTGGCGTCCATCGAGATGACACGGGCATTTATTGGCACTTGGGTTGCCCGTTTCGGCACCCCTTCAGACATATCCTCTGACCGAGGCGCGCAGTTCACGTCTGAGCTGTGGGGCGCTGTCGCACAGAGCCTCGGAGTAAAACTCCACCGCACGACCGCATATCATCCGCAGGCTAACGGACTCTGTGAATGTTTTCATAGGGCGATGAAGGCTGCCCTGCGTGCCAGCCTCAAAGACAGCAACTGGGTCGACAAGCTCCCGTGGGTGATGCTGGGCATCAGGACTGCGCCAAAGGAGGACCTTCAGTCCTCATCCGCTGAGCTTGTTTATGGACAGCCGCTGCGGGTGCCAGGGGATTTCGTACCTAACACCACAGTTCCCTGGTCTGCTACTCTCCAGCGGTCTACTTTATTGGACAATGCAAGGCTTTTCACACCTGTCCCAACTTCCTGTCACGGCCTCCCTCAGTCGCACATTCCCACTGGTCTTCAGACGGCTGACTATGTTTTCATTCGCCACGATGCCCACAGGGGACCGCTACGCCCACCCTACGAGGGCCCATTCCGGGTTCTGGAGACAGGGGACAAACATTTTGTGGTGGACAGGGGCGGCAAACCAGAGCGATTCTCCATTGACCGCCTTAAACCAGCTCACTTGGACATAGCTAGGCCTATTGACCTGGCTCAGCCCCCACGGCGCGGACGGCCTCCTGCTCTGCCCCCTCCCCTACCTCCCACACTCCATGCCCCACACCCGTGTCATAATGGGACACAGGTTACAGTGGGGTCTCCTCGACCTCCGGCACAGCGCAGCCGTTGTGGCCGGCTGATACGTCCACCTCCCCGTTGACTGTTTGGTTCTTTTTCTAATACGGTGAATTCTGGGGGGACGTGTGTGGTGCATGTAAGATACATAATTCACCTTTGTTAAGTGTAGTTCTATACACTGTTGGTTGTAAACACGGCACTCTGTTCTTCACGACTGTTCAGGGATCGCGGTCCCTTTAAATACTCTGAACGTGTGCTCACGTGGGACGCATGTCAGCGCCATTTGTTATTATTACTTTTCTTTCTATAAATAAATGACACACGCATTCGTGTGCTCAAAGTGAGAAGTTGTCTCTTGCAATTTACTGCAATTTCCACAGGGTACTTATTCTATTATGATATAACAATCTTACATTTGTGATCAATTTAGCAAGAACATACACTGCGTACCTTTTTGAAATAATGGTGAACCAGTACATACTGTATAGGCTTTATAAATAGATATAATAGATATGTAGTCTACCCTGTAATTTTTAAAATGTAATCTTTTTAACAAAAGTGCACTGAAAACGAAAACTATTGCAACTTTTGCTTAAATATTGGGGAAAGATACTCTTGTTTCATGTAGCTTGTTACCCTCTTGTTCCATGTAATTACAGGGTATGTGTGACATTGCGGGCTGCAAATTAAAGTGGTGCTTGTTACCCTCTTGTTCCATGTAGTTACAGGGTAAATACAATAAAAATGCATACACACAATCTTATATCACTGACTCAGAAACCTTTATTTATTATACAAGCACCACTTACCCTGTAACCACATGAAACAAGATATATTTCCCAGTATTTAAAAAAATTGCAATAGTCTTAGCTTTTCTTGCCTTGAAACATGTTAGCCCAAACTTAAACATCTGCACTTTTGCTATAAAAAATAAATAAAATAAAAGTATAAATGCATAGATATGTACCCTGTCAAGGACCATGTTGGAAATAAGTGTTTACACTTTAACATGTTTATCCTTTGGATTATGTTGTCTGTTAAATCCGAAATAAATCAAATCAAATCAAAATATGTACCCTGTCATTTTTAAAAAGCCTATACAGTATGTATTGCCTTGGTACACAATTATTACAAAAAGGTATGCAGTGTATGTTCTCGCTAAATTGCTCCCAAATGTAAGATTATTGTATCATAGTAGAATAAGTACCCCTTAGTTCTATAATACTTACAGTATAAATATTTTTTTAATTGTCCTGGTTGTTACCCCCTTATTCCCCAAACTTTACATATTGTTCCCTTATACTTACATGCAAGTACTTTATAGGTACACAATAATTACCGAAAGTTACTCTGTAAATTCCTCTTAATTACACAGTACTTTCCGGGCTGTAATCTAAAGCGTTACCAGAATGCCTTTCAAATTGCAATAAAAAAAAAAGGGATATTGATGTTGGGATTTGAGATATCTATCTTAGTTCATGAGTGGGAATGGAGCAAATTCTTTCATTCTGAACAAACCTGATAAATAATGACAGCATTTTAATTTTTTTGTTATATATTCAGAAAATAAACAGGATTGTTTACATGGTATACTGCTTTAAAGAGTAAGGGGGGTGTTTTATCTCTCAGGATCACAAGAGTTAGTTTCCTACCAATAAAATCAGTCATAAGGTATGGTCTTCTGGTCCTCTGTTGACCATTGGACCCCTCAGACGATAGAACCAGGCAGGACAACAGGCTGTTTAGGGGTGATAAGGACCATGCTGCCTCTAACCCTCAGCAGAGCTCAATACCTTGTGATGGGTCCTGTACATAAGCACTTCTCCATCAGAGACTACCCAGGCATGGTGTGATGAATGAGCTGCTGTAGGGGACAACTGAGCTTACCATGATAATAAAGAAAAACAGTTGGAGAAGAACCTTTGGTGGGAGAATTAATTCTAAGAAATTAATACCAAAACAGGGTCCGGTTCCAGTAAGATAGCATGAATAGAGTCTCTTCACCTTTCCCGTGAAACATATTTAGCCCTGAAGCCAAACTGACAAATATTTATTGAAAAAAATCTCATCAAATTCCTCCATAAATCAAGATAGTAAAAAACAAAATTGTAATGAAAGGCAAATTATGGCTGTTTATGCAAACCGTGGCAGGCGGTGTACCATTGGAATTATTGGAGGCGTCTGACAGCTAGGTCACTCATATGTTTAATTCATGAAAATGTAAATCATCATAGTATTATGTGCACAGTTAGTTTTACCCATCACTGCTGAAGCCATTTCTCACCATAGAATTGGTTGTAAAATACACACTGATAGTACAGAACAAAACATGCGCGAGCAAACAGGATTTGTTTTTAAAGAACAGTTCATAACACCGAAATACAAGTCATTATTCATTGATAATCTTCACCTCCACTGTGGCTCTCAAATCAAATATGGCACCCATGCCGCAGGTTGGACGTCAATAACAACAAACATAATTTGTTCTCAAGTGTCTCATAGCCAAACACCATGATGTCAGACATAGACATCGTATTTGATTTCCAAGTCACAGCGGTGTTGAAGATTATCAGTGAAAAATGACAAGAGAACTAAGCAAGCTGCTGTCTGTCATGATTGCTGGTGGTAGCTTTGTGAAAAGTTAAACTGAATACAGTATATGAAAACAATTCAGACACCATTCACTCTTGACCAGTGTGGGGAATTCTAGTTATTGACAGAAAGGACTTTTTTCAACAACAACAAAAAAAGACTCAAACATCTTATGGTGCTGTCACATTGTTGATGTGTTCTGTTCTGTGTTGTGATCTTGTTTCCCCCTGTCTTTGTGATTTTTGGTTTAGTCCTGTTAGTTTTTCCCTGTCTGTTTAATTAGAAATTCCTGACACCTGTGTCTTGTTAATTTTCCCATTAGCCCCAGTTCATTTAAGCCCTGTCTTTTCCCTCAGTGTTTGTTGGTCGTCGTCAATGTATGGTTGTGTTTACCCTGATGTCCTGGAGTTTATTTTGTTCTTGTATGTTCCTGATGTTAATTTTGTAAATAAATCAACTACTTTGAAGTTCCCGCATCCTCGTTTTCAGCTACCTGCACTCAACCCTGACAGAACGACCAACCTCTAAAAAACCGAAGATGAGCCAGAGGAGATGTCACCGGAAGAAAAAGGTGAAACCTATTAACACACTTATCCTCTTTCAAAAGGAGCTCTCACTCGAAGAATATGCGGGTCTTTACTTAGACCTTTATGATGACATGTCGTTGGAGGAAGAGGAACTTACACAGAGTTTCTGGGGTGGATTGAAAGACCCTCTGGCCCAGCTACTTCTGGTAGAGAGTCTCGACCAGTCTTTCCTGGAGTTCGTGGATCACACGCTATGGGTATGTGGATCGAAATACGTGGTGGAAGATTTTCCACTCCAACCAGTTCCGAGTCCAGTAGTTCATGAGCCCATCGTCAATCCGCCAGAGCCCATCACATGTCTACCAGAGCCTGAGCCCGTCACCTGCCTACCAGAGACTGAGCACACCGCACGAGAGTCCACAGAAGAAGACACAGCGCTGATTGTGATGTCTGTGGCGATTCTGTGTGTGTGGGCTACACACACCTCAGCTCTGGCCCATGAGTCCAGTCATAAGTTCCCCGAAATGCTGGTTCCGTCCAGTTCTGAGTCCCATGAAGCGCTGATCCCGTCCAGTCCCGAGTCCCATAATGTGCTGATCCTAACCAGCCCAGAGCCCGCTGATCCTGGGCCAGAGCCCGCTGATCCTGGGCCAGAGCCCGCTGATCCTGGGCCAGAGCCCGCTGATCCTGGGCCAGAGCCCGCTGATCCTGGGCCAGAGCCCGCTGATCCTGGGCCAGAGCCCGCTGATCCTGGGCCAGAGCCCGCTGATCCTGGGCCAGAGCCCGCTGATCCTGGGCCAGAGCCCGCTGATCCTGGGCCAGAGCCCGCTGATCCTGCGCCAGAGCCCGCTGATCCTGCTCCAGAGCCGGTCCCGTCCACGTCTACTGATCCAGAGATGGTTCACGTCGCGATCGCCGCCGAGCCGTTGTCTGTTCCCGTTCCTGAGCCGGTGTCTGTTCCTGTCCCCGTTCCTGAACCTGTCAAGTTTCCCATTAAAATTTTTGGGGGGCGCAGTACACCCTGTAAGAGGACCATGGCAGTGGTAGCGACAGGGGCCTCACCACCATGGCCACCTGAAGGTTCCTCACCACCGTGACCACCTGAAGGTTCCTCACCACCGTGGCCACCCGAAGGTTCCTCCACCACCATGGCCACCCGAAGGGTTCTCACCGCCCTGGCCACCCGAAGGGTTCTCACCGCCCTGGCCGCCTGCGCATCCTGCTCCGCCCTGGACGCCCGAGGGTCCGACAGCTCTGCCCTGGACGCCCGAGGGTCCGACAGCTCCGCCGTGGCCACACCCGCAGCCAGCTCCGCCCTGGAGGCTTCCGTCCGGTATAGCCACGTCCTCATAGGCCTCCAGCGGCGGCGCCCACTCTCCCACCCCTTTGGATGTGTTATGGCGCGAGGACGCGCCTGCGGGGAGGGGGGGGGCTTCTGTCACATTGTTGATGTGTTCTGTTCTGTGTTGTGGTCTTGTTTCCCCCTGTCTTTGTGATTTTTTTTTTTTTGGTTTAGTCCTGTTAGTTTTTCCCTGTCTGTTTAATTAGAAATTCCTGACACCTGTGTCTTGTTCATTTTCCCATTAGCCCCAGTTCATTTAAGCCCTGTCTTTTCCCTCAGTGATTGTTGGTCGTCGTCAATGTATGGTTGTGTTTACCCTGAAGTCCTGGAGTTTATTTTGTTCTTGTATGTTCCTGAAGTTAATTTTGTAAATAAATCAACTACTTTGAAGTTCCCGCATCCTCGTCTTCAGCTACCTGCACTCAACCCTGACAGGTGCAATGTGGATAGGCCTGTGTTTTATTTATTTTTTTTAAAGAAAAAAAAAAACCCAGAAACTGTATAGCACTCCATAAATGTGACTAATACTGCATGTTGATACAAATTGATTCACACCATTCACTGAATATTTTAACTTCTGTTTGCAATCATTAGCACTCAATATGCAAAAAAAGTTATAATAAATTTAGCAGCATGTGGCAATTAGCAGGGTCCGAGCAGATGGCATGACAGGGAGAAGGGTGATTGCTCTCAAGTATCAGAACCTTGCCAAATTTTTTAGACATTCTCAGAGTACAGGCCTATGTGTCCCATTTCACCTAATACTTTTTAATTGCCTGGGAAGTCATGGTGAATGCAAAATTAAATGTTTTGAGAAGAGAAATCTTCTGCATTGTTACAACAATTGACCCATTAATCCTAACACTTACTATTATATTCGGTAACACTTTACAATACGGGTGCACTAATAAGCATTAATTCATGGTTAACTAATGCACAGATAATACTGAATTAATGTGTAACTAATGATTATCTAAGCTATTCATTAATGATTACCACATTAGGAACTAATTAAGAGTCTGTATGGTTAATGTATTAGTTCATACATGAATTGTTATTAATTAAATATGTAATTGTGAATTAATTCCCTAATAACTCATTTTTTTTAACTAATAGTGTTAATATGTTAACTACCAGAATGAGCCAAAGCCTTGTATTTCAACTTCCAGATAATACAGGTACACTAATATACATGAATACATTATTAATTACTTCATTGTTAGTGCAAATTCGTGTGTAAATCACTACAATTACTAAATGACTAGTTAATAATGATGTGCCTCAACAAATAAAGTCATAACATAATGATACCTTTGCAAAGCATTAGCTAATGATTAATTAAAGCAGACAACTGGAAGTTGAAGTGCATAGCTTTGACTAATTGTGGTAATTAACACATTAATTTACACTATTAGCTAAAATATGTTATTAAGGAATTAATACACAATGACACATTGAATTAATAGCAATTCATGTATTACTTAATCTATGAATCATATAGACTCTTTATTAGTTGCTGATGCAGTAATCATTAATTAATGGTTTAGTTCATCATGAATCATACATTAACTCATGATTATCTATGCATTAGTTAAACATGAATTAATGCATAGTGCACCCGTATTGTAAAGTGTTACCTTATATTCTATATATATATATATATATATATATATATATATATTCCATTCTAGACTAACTTGGACTATTTCAATTCAAATTTTCAATTCAAATTTATTTGTATAGCGCTTTTCACAATACATATTGTTTCAAAGCAGCTTTACATTTCACTGACTCTGTTCTGTGAGACCTTTTCGATGTAATTGCGTATCTTGACGTCACGAACGCGCATCACAGAACAGAGCAAGGCGAGCATTTGTGCTTAAAAACTTAAACTTTTTTATTTAATTTTGAAATGGCCGATCGTTTCGCTAGATAAGACCCTTATTCATCATCTGGTATCATTTAAAGCCCGTTGAAGCTGCACTGATACTGTCATTTGGACCTTGAACCGTTTGGGGCCCATTGAAGTCCATTATATGGAGAAAAATCCTGGAATGTTTTCATCAAAAAACTTAATTTCTTTTCGACTGAAGAAAGAAAGACATGGACATCTTGGATGACATGGGGGTGAGTAAATTATCAGCAAAAGTTTTTTTTAAAAAGTGAACTAATCCTTTAAGTTTAGACTTTAGATTCAGAAGATATACTGTAGATAGTGAGTATGGGCCTCGCCTGAAAAAGTCATTGGCCTTAGGGTTAGAATTAAAAGTTCAACATTTGTTTGGTAATTATTGACAAAGGAACTCCAGAGAATCTTTCTACAATCCTTGCCCCCCAAAACAGTTGAAAAACCTATAGGACTAGTTCAATTTTGGTAAAACTTAAAAACCTTAACATCCCAGGCTCATTGGAAAAATGTGCCTGTTGCCTCTTGCATGTTTCACGACACTTTCAAAATGAACTGTCTAGTGATTGGCACTAAAAGCGTGTTCAGTTTTGTCTGAAACAGTTAAACGAGAATCTATGTTTTATTACATTGGTTGTTTTACATATCATGGCAGTTTGGAAATGTCCGGTGAGTGGCGTTAAAAGGTTAATGCTTTATTTCCTTTGAAAATGACTTACAAACTGCACTTAACCCGACCCAAACCTAACGATAGTGTTAATGACAAAAGCAAACATTAGATAAAAACACATTTGCTGAAACAAGCTTTTTATCTTCACTTGTGTTTCACATGACTTGTACCCGAACGCTGTGCATCACAAGTGCAATGCTAGGTGAGCCACAAGTTTACTGCATCAAAAGCACATATGTAGATGGTTATTTGATGCAAACATCAAAATATATTATTTTACAAATTAGTTTTCATGTGCTATAGTATTCTGAGGTCATAACAGTATTATGCAAGCAACCATAAGTCTTTACATACAGTTTATATCTAAAAAAAATTAAATGGGTTTTAATGGTAACATAAATGGCATTCTAACCAAAAGATAAACTAATAAGTAACTGATTTCAAAGGGAGCAACTGCATAAACATCCACTCAGGCTCACAAAACACTCCTCAAGGTAACTGTGCAAAACAATCAAAAAGGACTCACAGTAAATGTCAACATTAGCATCTGGCTAGGCTAAAGTCTCAATATTCTAATAAGCACAACAAATATGTATCACACACAAAATTGTAAAATAGATCAAGTACATCTACAGGATTGTATTTTCTTCCACCAGAAATGTTTATACAGCATCTTAGATGGTAGATGAGGTCCACCAGTAATCCTGGGTTTTCAAAATGGCCTGGAGTCAAGCATTCAATCACCTCCTCCATTTATCCCCTGACCAAAAGGACTGAATCACTGCTCAATTGATCAGTCCGACTGCCAGAATGATAAATAGGTATCTGTCAAGAAGAGCCACCCCTTAGATATGAAGCCATGGCGGAGGCAGACTACAGCACAACCTTCACCAAACCCCAATGAATCAGTGACTTATGGGGAATTAAGGAGACCTCCATGACCAATCAGCTCCACGGGCGGTTGGGGGCTGAACGGTCCGACAGCCTTACCTCTAATCCATCAGGCAGAACATTCTGGAACAAGCATTTACTCTGAGAAATTTCAACCATTTCCTCTCTCTCTGATCTCCACTCCTGCCATACAATCCGTAGGAATTTGAAAATCCATAAATGCACACTAGACCAACCAATGATTTTCTGCCATTGTGAACTGGGACTGCCAATCCTATAAAGGACAACTGGATGCAACTCCCTACCCATGACCCTCTCTGTCATGGGGTTTTCTGGAAAAATGATATGCATCCCAGTGGTTTATCCAAGTATTCTTATTGGATGACTGCTATCCATCCTTCCTGTTATCCAGTTATGTCATATATGCTGAATAAAATATTAAACTTAACATTTAAAAACCATGCAAACGAGTTTTCTTCCAATTAAATGAACATAGAGGAGAATTATATTTATTTTTCATTCTCAAAACAGAAGCTCAGACATTGTGCATGAGATTTCTTTTTTCGGTTTGCTTCACAGAAAAGCAGAAAATTAGGAGATAAAGTATGAGAAACTTCTCAAGAGAAACCTTTAAGATATTTACCATCGATCACGAAACATCATCAACCATTGGACGAGATTGGCCTGAAGTTGTAAAAAAAACCTCAAAGTTGGTTTGTTCTCCCATCTCTTGTCCTCATTGTTTACCTTCCTGCTGTTAAATGTCAACCCCTGTTCCTGTTTTAGACGTGAAGTGATAACATGAAGGATGTACATGAGTAGTGAACTGAGAGCAAGGACACTGATATGCGTCTCTTGATGGATGGAACAGTCTTATCCCAAAAGGTGGAAGTGAGGAGAAAACGCAATTATACAATATTGCTATATATTCTTCATGGGATGGATTAGTTCATGATGTTACTTATAAAATCATATTATGATATCATTATAATATCATATATAAGTGGCTAATTGTATCGTGGCACTCTCCCATGCAATAATCTTTTCGTAATTAAATTTTTTCTCACATTTATCTCACTCTAATGTCTCATGCATGTTTTCTCTCATTACAATTAAAGCATTTACTTAATGCCGTGGAGGATTTTGTTTTTGTTTAATTAACCAAACAACCTTTGTTCTTGCTGGAGGCAAAGAGAAAATGCATATCCAACAATAAATCACGATACAACGAATGCATGTTACAGAAGCGGATGTGGGTTGACGGTTTGCGCCCCTCATTAAAATCTCTGTACTTTTACATTATTCATACACTCCTGTTTTGTTATAATTGTTGATCCATAGCAATTGAAAAGCACCAACCAGTCGGTGGATTCGCGCATGATCTGTTTATTAAAAAGGAGTTAGCTCGCCTTGTGTTTCTGAAGGTATAACACAATTCCGGAGTTCCCGAAGCAGAAAACCCAAATAAATCAAATTCATTAACTCTGTAATTGATTTCATTATTTTTCATGCTCAAAACAGAAAGGTTTTTTTCTTTTTCTTTTAAGGTTTGCAGGAAGGGATGGAGGTAGAGCTTGGGTGCATGAGGCAAAGGTTGAGCGCATAAACAGTTTGGCCAGGGGGAAAGTGGCTCTTTAATTACACCACAGAAGAGCTGTGAGCCGTCAGCAACCCTTAATCAGACCAGAAGAAGTGCCAGTATGGGATTACACAGTCAAAATTCAACCGCAAAAGGAAAAAGCAAGAATATTTAAAATTTATATAAATAGAAATTGAGGACAAAATAAGTAGTAATAAAATTAACTGGCTGTGAAACAAGAGAAATGAGAGGAGGAAATATAGAGTGGGAGAGACTGTCTTTATTGACCTTTACCTGAACATTTGTAGATGTCCATGCTGGTGTGTGGGTATGCAAGAGTCTATTTGTTTTCGGTTTCTGTCAATTCAGATTATGATCAGTTTGCGAAGGTGTGACTCCAGATTCACTGACCGCAGACCCTTTCCCATAAGCACATGCTACAGATTAATGGCCAATTTTCACACAACTCTGCTGTTCAGACATCCCACTCTCCTGAGACACGCTGAAAAACAATGTTCCCCCTCGGCTTGCCTCTCAGCAGCTTTCAGTGTGTTTATTCACCTGCTGGCCTTACTGTCTAATGTCTTTAAGATTAAATTTGAAGCATTGTTGACTTTTGAGCATCAAAACATGTTCGTCCTGTGTCTTATTACTAAGAATAGAAGAGCCATTGAAATATTCCCTATAGCTTTTCAATCTGCAGAAATTAAAATATTGCCTTACTTTAGCAATTAAAGATGCACTTTGTAATTGTTTTTGAACGGGGGTTCTTAAATTATGGGGTGCTAGGGGGTCTGTAAAAATATGTTTTGATAAACAAATAAACTACCTATTTTTTGAGTAATGATATTTATTAATTAAATATGCTTAAGAATTCTTTTTAACAAAATAGCCCATTTGATATCATTAATTTATTTTTTAACAGTAGGGATAAAATGTCAAATGAAACAGCTTTTATTTGCGTGAGCGTTCAACTTTTTTCAATGTTTTAAGAGTAAAATTAAATGATTATAGAATACATTTTTAATGTTTTTCAAAATTAGGACAGCTCTTATTCTCACCAAGGCTGCAATTACAGTATTTTATTACAAATACAATAAGAACCGTAATATTGAGAAATATTATTACAATTTAAAATAAACCTTCTATTTTAATATATTTTATAAAGTCATTTATTTCTGCATGGCAAAACTGAATTTTCAGCATCATTCCTCCAGTCTTCAGTGTCACATGATCCTTCATAAATCATATTCTGATTTGCCACTCAGGAAACATTTCTTATTATTATTCAGTTAAAAAATGGCTGTGCTGCTTAACATTTTTTGTTTTTCAGAATTATTTGATTAATAGAAAGTTTAAAAGAACAGCATTTGAAATAGATTTTTAAACATTTGAATAGTATTGCATACTATAATAGTTTAATATATACTGAGTGCATCTTTAAACAGAGGTCTGGACAGAGAATTTGAGGATTCTTAGTATGGAAGGGTGGTTTCAACAAAGTAAAAGATTTAGCAAAGGCCTTTTGTTGTTGTTTAATAGCCCTGGAGCACAATGGTAATTCAATAACAAATGCCTTTAAAACAATGATAAACCCATGCCACTGTGTTGATTTTGTCTGAATGCACTGAAAACAAGACTTTGCTGTTGTACTGCTTTACTGACTGCAGGCTGTAACTCTAAATGCCGGCCTGATGAGCGTGACAGTATCCGAAAATAGTATCCAGCAGGAATGGATTGCATGGCATAAAAGGTTTCCTTAACCATATAAAATGGAGCATGCAATGCAATTTTATTTCAACTAGAAGTCCCGTACATCGTAATGGTGCTTTCATTTCCTTGGTATGTCTTAATGCTTTCCTTACATATTACAAAAGCAACCCTCTACACAAGTGGCTCATAACAAAAGATGTATTATTCTTGCATGAACCGTGGCAGAATTCTAAGGAGATATAAAAAGTTGCTGACATAGAAAGTTTACTCTGAACTATATATATAGTGTACACAGAACAATTTAACTGTATTCAGACGTCAAGTTGTGCATTTGTGTTTTTGCGTGCTGCGATTTACTTCAGAAGTGAAGAAATCCCTGCCATAGGTGTTTTTTTTTTGTCAGAAAAACAGAAATTCTATCATGTAAGTTTACTCGTGTGAAATCGACTCATTTGAAATGATTGATTTGATTGTGTAGCACAAGGAAAATAAGCTAATTAAGTGACCCGACTGAAACAGACTTTACTCTTTCAGAGAATGAGTAACTTGTGATATTGTGGTGTAAATTTGTGGAGTAACATGTTACTTTACTTACTTTCAAGTAATCTGTTTGAACAATCTCCAACACTAGCCTAATGCTAGTAAAAAATAATAGTGCAGTACTGTAGCACAGCAACATTTTAGATGCAAGTGATATACTTTGTTTTGCTATCTGCATTTTTTGTTGGGCTAAATGCTAATATCGTGTGAG
The DNA here is from genome assembly GCF_029890125.1 of Rhinichthys klamathensis goyatoka. Lineage (NCBI taxonomy): Eukaryota > Metazoa > Chordata > Actinopteri > Cypriniformes > Leuciscidae > Rhinichthys > Rhinichthys klamathensis. Next base: position 3,755,830 of record NW_026606647.1, on the reverse strand, counting down.
TTAAGAGGCTCAAAGGCATATAAGCACACTTGGAACACAAATAACCTACATATGAAAAACCAAGCAGGAATGTATTGATTTCTCACCATAATGCCAAAGCAACAACATGCAACTCAAGGGATTGATTCAAGGAATTCCCAAGTTTCACAGCATCCTTGAGGTGAAAATCGATCATCGATCTGCACATACCGATGCTGCTTCAGCTGAGGTTTGACCACAATGCTGTTCATAAATGCCAAGTTCTTTAATAGGGGTTCCCTTATGACTCAATTCAACATCCAGAAGAATGTTCAGAGGAACACGCCTCTTCCTGACCTACTTTTACAATGTGGCACTATATACATTTTTAATATCTTTTAAGAATTCTTTTTACAAATTGGGTCAAAAAGATAATATATATATATACTATATAATCTTTTTGACCCAATTTGGAGGTGGACTTTGAACTAATTTCATGTAAAAGATGGGCTTACGTGATATAGCGCTACGGCACTGCCTTATCTGATTTTTTTTTTAACTCATATTTTTTTCAAATATTTGTTTTTTATTTTATTTTTGTATGGTCCATTATTTTTCTTCTCAAAGAGGCACTACCTCTCCTGTCTGATCAGAGTAAATGTCTCCGAGTCTAATCCTGAATGAAATTAAGCTGCTAGAGGTATAATTTACTTAGAAAAATCATATAACCTGGGTAGAAATCAGTCCAAAAAATACTTCAGAAACATGATGCTAAGTCTAAAAGTAGGATATTGGGCTATTCTAGTCTCAAAAATGTTCTGTCCATCACACAAAATCCATGTGGAGGCTGATTGAAGGCAAAATTGGGCCTGGAACCAAGCACAGCGTTTTTTCCTTCATTTCTTTGAAAACAGAGGCTGCATCAAAAGCACATTGGAGTAAAAAATCTATTCCCTGTGTCACAAAGAGAGACTTTAATGAGCTGGCCGACTGCTTGCTCTCTCTCTCGCTCTAGCTCTCTCTCTCTCTCTCTCTCTCTCTCTCTCTCTCTCTCTCTCTCTCTCTCTCTCTCTCTCTCTCTCTCTCTCTCTCTCTCTCTTTCTCTCTCTCTCTCTCTCTTCTCTCTCTCTCTCTCTCTCTCACACACACACACACACAAACACTCTCTAAACTATGTCAATCTGGCAAGAGAAATCACAGGGAATTTATTCTGTGCAGATTTTTGAAGTCGTGCATCTCTATTTTATACGCACATCATGGATTCCATTCTGAATACCAGTGGCAGCTCTTAAGACTCAGAACACCATAAATCTGTTCCAAAACCTTTTAAGGCAGTATCCTGTCGTGGTACCTCACAAGTGACCAAAATCATTTTAAACACTATTTGATATGAGCATGTTGCTTAGGTATATTACTATTAAAAAGTAGGTAGATGTGTTTAAAGATACCTCTTATGGTCACCAAGGCTGCATTTATTTGACCAAAAATATATAAATATATTATAACAGTGTGTATATAAATAAACAGTAATATCATTAAAAATGATTACAATTTAACAGATTTCTATTTTAATACATCAAAATGTAATTTATTCCTGTGATAAAAGCTCAATTCTAAACAGCCTTTAGTGTCACATGATCTTTCAGAAATCATCCTAATGCTAATTTGCTGCTCATGAGACATTTCTAATTATTATTCATGTTGAAAACTTGTGCTGCTTAACATTTTTGTTGAAACCATGATACATGTTTACATGATTCTTTTATAAATAGAAAGTTCAACAGAACACCATGTATTTGAAAGAGAAATCTTTTGAAACATTATAAATATTTTACTATCTCTATTGATCTGTATAATGCATCCTTGCTGAAACAAAGTATATAGGATTGGGTACATCGGGAATAAAATTAGGAATAAATAAAACTGTTTTGTGGTTCTCAATTGACTTAAATTAATGGCTTATTGACTGTGTCTAGTGATAATGAGGATGGATGGCAGTGCTGAGAGAAGCATTTTGTTCTTACTCAGTGTCTGTAACTAATGATTGAAAAATACCTTTCCTGATCTTAGGTCAGTAGATAGATGCTGCAGGGTGACAAAAGCAATAAATCATGTATTTATCAGATTAATGGTCCATTTGATTCCTCCATCCGTAAGAACAGAGGTGCTTCAAATTGTATCCCTGTAACACTCTTTCACCCTTCTAACTAGACTGACTTTTCTAACATTTTCAAAATTACTATTTTAAACATGATGTTTGTGGTATTGTGCCTTTTTTTCTGAAAAGAATTGATTCCCGCGTGAGATTCAGATGTTTCTATGAAACTAGCTGCTGTTTCTGTACAAAAAAAAGTTTAATGAGTTTGAATGTTTCCAATCAACTTAAGCAGCTCTGTCCTCAAAATTGAATGAAAAATTCAATTTGAGCTCTTTCATGGAATTTCTTTTGCACCAAGGATACATTCAGTACTGAGTCTGATGAAACACAGTGTTGCTAGAAAAGTCATGCTATAGTATTTTGCAACAGTGTGCCTAACTTTGTTTAGTTTCTTTTAATTGTTTTTTTTTTTTTAAACAATTTGACTGAATCAAGTCAGGACATGGCATAATCTGCTTCTCACTTTAGGAGCGAGCCTATTATGGCTGAAAAATGCTGTCTATGTTTGCAGTTCTCCATGATTTGAAACAGATCCTTTGAAAAACGCTGACTAAAATCTTTCGTTGTTGTGTTTCTCATGGGTGAGTGGCCTATGTTGTAACCAGCAAGCATAAGGCACAGCTGAATAAACAGGGAGGGATGTGCATGACAGACAAGACTTTCTGCCTTCAGGCTCTGGGACCAAGAATCCTCTGATACATGAGAAGGACTATTTGAGCTTGCAAGCAGAAATTGCTCCTGTGTAATATGCTATAGGCCTATATCTGTCAATATATACCTTTCAGCGTGGGAATAAAGAGGAAGTAGGTTTGTGTATGAATTAGAGGTGGACAACAGTGATTGTTATAACTGTTGATATTCCCAGCCGGTGAGGGGAAAGAAAGGTTGTGTTACAGCCTTGGGGGATGCAGCTTTATTCAGTGAGTCCTTCATCTGAAGAGTACGAGTCATAGAGACATGAACCACCACACATGCACTCTCAAACACACATGATGAGGGAGAGACTGTATATGGGACTTAAAACATAAGCTTACAATATAGATTTTCTGAATAAGATTGAGGTGGTACAGTATTTGCAGGAGTGTTTCATGTCTTCTAGGCCCTGCGCCGTTGAAGATACTGTATCAAAGCATCATCATTTATGTTTTCTTCAAAAAAGAATAGAATATCATATAAATTACTGTTCAAAAGTTTGGGGTCAGTGACACACACACACACACACACACACACACGCGCGCACACACACGCGTACACACACACACACACACGCAAACAACTGAGGAATAGCAATTACATCTGAGATGGTACCATAGTATGTTTTGGTAACTTTTTGTTAGTGGCTACAACATATTTTTGCATCTGTCTGAGAAAAGACACAATAAGAACTCATCAGCAAAAACATGAAGCTCAGTGCCTGTTATTTCTAATACATTTCCAACAAATCTCCTCCCGCTTTGTCTGGAAATGCTCGCTGACATTCGACTGTTCATGCTTAAATGTACAGAACAGTGCTGAAGGCACACCATACACAGCAATTGTCTCTCTCTGGTTTGAAAGTACTTTGAGTTGGCATGTGTTTCAGTATACTGCTCTTGTCGTTGTTTAGTGTGATTTGAATTGGAGGCTCAAGGTCTGTGTATTGTGTGGAGACACACAGAGACACAATGACTGGTCGTGTATAAGTGTCGCCTATTATACTGAGGGGTTTCTGGGAATCATGCCAGGCTTTCCAGGACAATACTACTATGATAAAACACAAACACAACATTTAGAAATATCGGAGAGGATCCCATTACAAGAGAGGTCAGATGAATGCAGTTGTAAAGAAAACAAATATATATATACAGTATATACACTGTTTTGGTTACCACTGTTCTTTGAATTCACTTCAGGGACCTACATTCACCCAAAAATGAGGTCACCTTTTAAAGAGGTCATATTATGCCCTTTCACAAAGTCTTGATTTTGTTTTGGGGGTCTACTTGAATAGGTTTTAATGCTTGATTTGGGATTTGGGCGTGTTTGGGAAATGGCAAGCCCCTTCCCTCCCTTTTATCTCCTTTTTTTCCCTACTACTTTTCTCTTTATTTTATTTTTATTTATTTATCTTATTGTACTGTAAAGCACTTTGGATCAACTACGGTTGTGTTAAACTTGTGCTCTATAAATAAGACTTGACTTGACTTGACTTGACTTGACTTGACTTAACCGTGAGTTTCAATGCATTACTAATGCAACTCAATCAGGCCTTGCCACCTTTATTCTGTGAACGCCTTTAGAGGGAATTATTTAAATGAGGAATATTGTGACGTACATTCCCGGAAGAAAACTCAATATTACAATTGAGGTGTTTCAGGGAGTTCAGAAACAGTGCATACTGATATAGCATGCGTCTTAGTCATTTACAGTGTTATGTGCTATGCACAATTCACTCTCTCTTTTTTTACATGGAAGAGCATCAATGTAGGATATTCCAAAATGTGGTATGTTTTTTATTGAATGCTAAAAAAATCTGAGTTGCATAAGAGAAGAACTTTTAAATACATCATGTAAATAATAATATTAATAAATATTCAATATTTGTTCAATATTGCATGATGCCGCAGCGTATCCAATGTGCGTATCTCCTAATGTTGGCTGACAGTTCAATTTGTTTGTCAATACATGTTTGATGGACAGTTCAATATTCATGCTGTTTGGGGATACAAACAGTTTCTGAATCTACTTGTGTTGGTTGTTATCCTGCAGAACATTAATCCAGGCCACAGAGATGAGAACAGGCTGTAATCAAGGTGACTGACACCCTGAATGATGGTGCAGGCCTTGCTGTAATAGATGCTCCCTCTACCCTCTCCTCTGAAAACCTTGTGATACAACGGTAAAAAGTTCTTACATTTACTCCTGTAGTTCACAGGGTATATTTCATTAGAATCTGAAGATGGTGTTCTGTGTTCCACATTTCCATAATGCATTTGTCTTGTTCTCTAGAAAATGAATATGGCCTATTCATGCCAGGTTAAATAAAACACAAGCTTAAAGGCATATTCCGGGTTCAACACAAACTCAATCGACAGCATTTGTGGCATTATTTTGATTGCGCGATCAAATAAACCCCCTCCCTCCCTCATAAAATTAAAGTTATGGTGAGGCACTTACAATGGGAACGTACATTTTTGGAGGATTTAAAAATGTGAACCTTCTAGGCTGCATCCCAATTCAGAGGCTGCATCCTTCGAAGGCTGGATTCGATAGCCAAATGCATCACAGTGGTGACGAAGGTTGTCCCATTTCTAAGGCACCTTCAAATGCGTCCTTCATTTTCTGGATCCTTCGTGGCCAGGACTAAACCAAGATTCATTGTGCGCAGGTGACGACAGGATTTTTTGCAGAGAAAAAGCCAGAGACTTTTAAATTCAAGTATTGGGTTTCAACTTACTCAAATATCTATACAAATGTTTTTTTTTGTGTGTGTGTTTTTTTACTTTAAAGCTGTTCAAATGTTGACATATCTTACCAAGATTGTATTGTTTATACTTTTAATTATGTACAGAAATGACTACGGTGAACATATGCTTTCGCATCTGTAGTTCGGTTCGTTTGGTCCGGACCAAGGGCGAAAAATTATACTTTGTAGCATTTTTCAGGCATTTTGGTTCCTTTTCACACCACGCTGATTGCTCTGCTCCGAATCAGTTGATGAGTTGATGAAACAAACCAAAATACAGTCACGTGACACGTGACTTGAACATATTTCCATAACTGCACTTCGATTGATCAGAATTAACGTGTGGGAAAATTCCACAGATCTATGAAACCCCCTTTCCCTGAGCTGTTTGCTAAACAAAGCGAAGGTTTCGCTGTTCTTTGAGTTTTTGAAAGTTGGGACCTAATATGGTCATCAGACCAAATTTCTATGAGGCTCTGCACCTCCTCACAACTCCAAGTTTGTCCGTGCAAACTGTCAACACACATAAGTCCTCATCCCATAATGCACAGCGCAGCTGACTATGGCAGCTGGTTTAGTCCAAAAATGCGCAGTTCTTTGGCAGTTGGGTCTGTTCGAGGTCGGATCACGTTCTCACCAGAAACGAACCGCTCCAGAGTTTGTTTGAAAGCGTACCGAGACCTCCACGCTTGTTTGGTCCACTTTTGTTGCGCATTCGAGTGCGATTGCTGCATTCACACCAGCCCAAACGAACCGCACCAAGGGGGACAACAAACTCTAGTCCGATTCAACCAAACTAAATGAGGCAGGTGTGAAAGCACCCTTAGACTGGTTGTGAACCACTTGTCAACAGCAGTTGTTACAGTCACTAGGTGACAAAAGCAATTCCTCCCTAGGCCAGACAGTTCCATTTAACAATGTTCAGTTCAACCTTTGCAGCCTTTGAAGAATGTAGACTTTTTTTACTATGCGATGAGTCAAAATCATTTTCTGTGATGATCAACAGTAGATGCCATCTAACAATGCTTAACTTGAATTTAACCCAGAATCTTCCTTCCTGCAAACTTCTCTAGCCTAATCCCTGTGTTGAAGGACATTGCTAAAATGTTTAAAAATTGGTTAACAGTTGTTCAAATGAATGAGATGGTCCTCACTGCAGAACACGAAATCCAGGGGGAGGAGTCCAGATCCAACTCCTCCCACCTTACATATACCTAAACCTACCCATCTCCGCCCCCTGATCCATAACCCCACCCCTAATCCTACCCATCTCCACCTCCTGATCCCTAACCCCACCCCTAATCCTACCCATCTCCACCCCTTAGATCTAGATCCGCCCCCTGGATCTCGTGTACTGCAATGAGGTGCTACTGAAATGAATGGCTGCATACATATTTCTGTGCACAAGTCCACTGGGCCATACTCCAAATCCCATTTGTCCCATTTTTACTTTCAGAACAGTCCTCATTAGCGCCCCCTTTGAGAACAACAATGACATGACGTTTTACATTTTGTATAATATTGCAACTAAAATATTATTTTCATAATAAAATTATATGCAAAATTAAATACTTAAAATATATTCTGAATAATTTCTAAATGTATTCATTCAAAAAAAAAAATTTTAATAGAAATTGCATTTTTTTGTCAACGATTTTTTTGGGGGGGATTACAACAACAAAATAACTGGTGTTAAAGTGAACATTAGGTGCATGCAAGCCAGAAACAAGCAACGTTTGTGCATTAATGATTGTGCCATTAACACTGAGTGAGTGTGTTCAGAAGCATGTAGAGGAATTCCTCAGACTGAGGATTCCAAATATAGCACATGAATGCGTAATGATGTCCCTGAAGGAATGCTAGAGGAGGAAAAACACCCACCAGAAATAAAGAAAATAGTGTATAGCGATATTTACATGTAAAAAAAACAAAAAAAAAACATGTAAAAACACTTTTAGAAACAAATGTCTTTTTCGTAATTTGTACTACAGGGATATATACTGTGACAAACACCAGCAAGCTTTAAGAATACCACACAGGACCAGCCTAATTCTGAATAGCGCAGTTTAGTTTGTGTGGGCTGTGCATTCAAAACCTGACTCATCATGACTGGGCGTTTTACAATCAGGCATCAGATGCAATCAAAGCTTCTAAGACAGTGAAGGCTTTGGCATTGAAAAGAAGCCGTAACATATACAGTAAATCTAAAGGAAAAGATTACGCAAAATGTTCTGTTGTTTAATCTCTATAAAGTCATATCCAACATTGACCTAAATCATAACACCACTGCAGGTGCAATGTTCACTTCCCTGTTTCGTCATACACACTTCTTTATGCACTATCAGCAAGTCCAAAGATGCTTGTCATTGGTTAGTGCCCGACAGCAAGTTGTTGTTGGTTTTTTTGAAGTGCACTTAGTTGCTTACAATGCCTTTTCTCAGTCTAAGAGCAAAGCAAGTTGAAGGAAACTTTAAAAAGCACACGGAAACCAACATTTCTTGGCACGTTAAGTGCTTACAAGCACAAGAGTTTACAAGAAATACCCAGACCCTTGCACGGTTTTCAGCCACTTCACTTCTCATTTCTCATTTCACATCTCTCTTCATTTCTGTCAGGGGGAACAAGCATGTTGCACTTCTCTAAGCAAGCATTTTATTTCTCACGATTTTTTGTTTGCCTCTTAAATAATGCATTTGCTTTCCATGCCAAATAATGGTGTTTCTGAGGTGAAATTAGTCAATGAAATGTCTATGAGATTAATCTGTCTACATGAATGTATGTGCAGCACATGAGTTGGCTTTGTATGAAAATGAATCTTAAATTAATTTAGAACCTGGCCATATATGCAACAAAACAAAAAACAGCATGTCAAATTAGTATACATGATAAAGTAGGCAAAGTTCTTGAAAATACAGGGATTCGGACACAGACTGTGAGCTCAGAGTGTAAAGACCTGCACATTTGCTACTTCCTGAAATGAGAATGAAACATTTATGACCACAAGGCAGGAGGTGAGAGTAAGTATGTAAGAGAAAGAAAAGGAGGGGTAAGCGGGAAAATCTATAAATTATTTGTGAGCACTTTGTTTTCTACATGTATGTGTGGAAATGTGAAATGTGGAATTATAAACCTATATAAATAAAGTAATGTAGCAAAAGAGTATATAAGTTATTCATACTGAATAAGTTTTGTAACAGTACTATACATGTAGGTAATGATAAAAGTATTTTACCACACCACTACCATACTACACCCTTAGCTGGTTTATATATATATACACTCACCTAAAGAATTATTAGAAACACCTGTTCAATTTATCATTAATGCAATTATCTAATCAACCAATCACATGGCAGTTGCTTCAATGCATTTAGGGGTGTGGTCCTGGTCAAGACAATCTCCTGAACTCCAAACTGAATGTCAGAATGGGAAAGAAAGGTGATTTAAGCAATTTTGAGCGTGGCATGGTTGTTGGTGCCAAACGGGCCGGTCTAAGTATTTCACAATCTGCTCAGTTACTGGGATTTTCACGCACAACCATTTCTAGGGTTTACAAAGAATGTTGTGAAAAGGGAAAAACATCCAGTATGCGGCAGTCCTGTGGGCGAAAATGCCTTGTTGATGCTAGAGGTCAGAGGAGAATGGGCCGACTCATTCAAGCTGATAGAAGAGCAACTTTGACTAAAATAACCACTCGTTACAACCGAGGTATGCAGCAAAGCATTTGTGAAGCCACAACACGCACAACCTTGAGGTGGATGGGCTACAACAGCAGAAGACCCCACCGGGTACCACTCATCTCCACTACAAATAGGAAAAAGAGGCTACAATTTGCAAGAGCTCACCAAAATTGGACAGTTGAAGACTGGAAAAATGTTGCCTGGTCTGATGAGTCTCGATTTCTGTTGAGACATTCAGATGGTAGAGTCAGAATTTGGCGTAAACAGAATGTGAACATGGATCCATCATGCCTTGTTACCACTGTGCAGGCTGGTAGTGGTGGTGTAATGGTGTGGGGGATGTTTTCTTGGCACACTTTAGGCCCCTTAGTGCCAGTTGGGCATCGTTTAAATGCCACGGCCTACCTGAACATTGTTTCTGACCATGTCCATCCCTTTATGGCCACCATGTACCCATCCTCTGATGGCTACTTCCAGCAGGATAATGCACCATGTCACAAAGCTCGAATCATTTTAAATTGGTTTTTTGAACATGACAATGAGTTCACTGTACTAAAATGGCCCCCACAGTCACCAGATCTCAACCCAATAGAGCATCTTTGGGATGTGGTGGAACGGGAGCTTCGTGCCCTGGATGTGCATCCCACAAATCTCCATCAACTGCAAGATGCTATCCTATCAATATGGGCCAACATTTCTAAAGAATGCTTTCAGCACCTTGTTGAATCAATGCCACGTAGAATTAAGCCAGTTCTGAAGGCGAAAGGGGGTCAAACACAGTATTAGTATGGTGTTCCTAATAATCCTTTAGGTGAGTGTATATATAAAAAAAATTTTTAATTTTGAGCAAAAATCTAACCTTTCATTGAAGTAAAATAATTGAAAGTGGAGGGGAAATCATATTAGGAAATAAATGTTTTTCTCCAAAACACTTTTTATTCCCTGTATGAACCAAACCCATATTAAGTGTTTGCTGCCAAAAAAGCTAATTTGTTTGTTTCATCTGACCATAGAACCCGTCCCGTTTGAAGTTCCAGTAGTGTCAGTTACTTTTTAAACGTTCTATGGACAGATGAAACAAACAAAAAGAGAGCTTTTTAGAAGCAAACACTTAATACTACAAGCAAAAAACTACAGATATCTTACAAGCATAATAGTCCCTCTAGTGCTGCGTGATCTTCAGGCGAGTAGGAACACAGGAAGCTGAAAAATGTGAGCGAGAGGGGTCTTAAGGGAAAATAATGAGCTGATCAAATGAGGCACTTTTATATCTAAGCAGCAGGCCATGGCAAACTGAGATGTATTTGTGTTGGGTAATGCGAGCCTGTAATGGATTAAAGAAACACGATTCTATCTCAGCGATGTTGAGCCACACTACCGTGCACAGAAGTGATGAAGAGACTGTTAGACAGCACTGCCTAACTCCTGGTACCGCCGTCGTGACTGTGATACACAACACCATCCTAATGTCACCTAAACGCACAGCAATCTCCAACGCACCCTGCAGAGTACACAAACACACTCCCTCCCTGCTCTTTTTTTTGCTCTCTTTCTCTCTGTAGACACTGATATATCATCCACTGCTATGGTTAGGAAAAAGGCCCTTCGGTGTCCAAGCCAGAGCCGGTATGATAATTTTGCAACTCTTCTAAATCTAAGTGGGCTGATAGTTCTTTAATTAAGCGGACCAGTGGTTCCTTCATAAACTCTTGGGTGGCTGAAGTGATCAGCCAATGTGCTTTCTCATTAAATACCAATTTAACTTTCAGGCTTCAGCATTGCTCTTGTTTTAGAGAGGTTAGAAGCAGTAGGCCACAGAGGGCAGTTTGGCAGCTGTTGACCTCTGCTGGGAGACACTGGTTTATCAAGTCGGTGTAACCCGTTCAATCAAATTACTCCCACCTCACTTCCTCTCTCTTTCTTTCTGTATCTCCCCCCTTCCCTGTCTCCCTCACCCTCTTCGTTCCCATAAACCAGCTCCTGCACTTGCCATATCAAAACACAATTTCCACAAAATATTAAAAAGTAAAACTGTTTTCAACATTATTAATAAGAACCATTATTAATAATTGAGTACCAAATCAGCATATTCTATATGATTTCTGAAGGATCCATAATATTTCTCTATAGTGTTTTTACTATATTTTTGATCAAATAAATGCAGCCTTATGAGCATAAGAGGCTACTTTCAAAAACAACAACAAAAAAAATCTTAATTATTCTGAACTTTTATATATCACAGTTTTAAAAACTGGACATTGGTAAAACATTTAAACCAATATTTATAATGCCAATAAAATATTAGCAATTTATACTTGGGCCCACAGAAAAAAAAAAAAAAAATTGTCAAACACAATTTTTTAATGGCTGTCAATAAAGAAAGATGTTTTTGGGGGTTATCTGCCCCAAGTTACCAAGCTAAACCAACTTTTTTGGACATGTCCTATGATAGTGCTATGATTATTGGACATGTCATTTTATGGTAGCCTACTTTGAAATACCCTGGAGTACCATATAAATATAATGGTATATGGATATGGTAATCTTTCAGTACCATAGTAGCCCTATATAGAAAACAAACGCACAAAAACCTAGTCTTATCACCTTATTTTTCAACATGGAAGTAAGGCGTTTTCTGTGAATGTGCGAGACTTCCGATGTATTAGCCGCTATAGGGAAATAACGAGAAGAATATATCAAAGTTCAGTAAACTATAAAACAGTTAGCACTACAAACCAGCCTGAAACTATATAATTTGGTAAGAAATACCAGTTTGCAATATCAAGCAGCATAATGAGCTGTTTTGTACAGCTAAAAATAACTGGAAGTGAATGACACCGGAAGCCAGACACGTTAAGATTACAAATTCCCACTCTAACCTAACAAATAAGGTTGATACCATTAGTAACTTTGTAAGGCGAATGGGTGCTATAATTCAATTTGGATGATCCAATAAAAAAAGCATGGAGAGGTGTTGAGAGTATCTTTAAGGTTGTGTTAAAGTCAAATTCAACATGGCTTCTAAAAGGCAAAAACGCATGCGGTGAAATTATGTCTTTAGGCTGCATTTGATAAACACTGGCCATAAATCAGTGCCGAATCAATCTAGATTACCCTGACAGTGGCTGAAATACACTCAATAGCAATGATAACACGGATAGCCTCTCATGTTTCTCTCCATATAACCACTCGTTCCCTTAAAGAAAGCTGGTGGAAAAAGTGCAGAGGTGAGCGGAGCGCTCTCACGGGTGGATCTGCTTGAGAGAGCGAGTGGAGTGATGGACACTGAGAAAGAAAGCTGGAAAAGAGAGAGCAGATGTATTACCTAATGTCTGAGCATTTGCTTGGGTGGGAAATCACCTGTATTGATTGATCTGCTCTTTGCCGGTATGCCTCTTCCACCATATTGTTCTAATCTAATAATGCTCTTAACAGATGTGGCTGATACGGTCTCTCCATTCTGGATTCGGATCGTTTAATGTCTGGTTCGTTTCTCCCATCGGTTCTGCTTTAATGGACTCTAAAATTCCATCAGTTAGGCTGTCCTTTCCCATACGATCTAATCTGAAGTGGAGGCATTGTGATCTCAAAGACAGCTGAATACCCCACTTAATGGTTTGAATTAGATGTGGTGTGCAATTAAGTATGTCTTATTAGTTGCTGTTGTGTTTAAGTCAAGCTTTTATGTAATTTACAGTAACTAATTGGGACATCAGTGGAAAAAAAACACTTAGCCTAAATTATAATGCTACTGACTTAAACTTCAGCCTAATTTTGCCACAAACATGATTTTATATTATTTCAAGAAATCATTACTAATTTAAATTTGAATAATTTCAGGGTTTCTTTCACCGTCATGCAAATCTTGAAAATTATATACAAACGAGACATTTTTAAAATTGTTATTTCTGACCAGGAGTGCAAACTTTATAAAAGACTTTACATTTTTAAAGTTACCCAGTATAGTTTTGCGTAAATAGACTTTATATAGGGACAGAAATCTCTCAAATTTCATGAAAAATATCCCAAAAGTTTCAGGACCAATAAGCCAAGTTCCAGACAATGCTGATGACCTACATGTACTTGTCATCTGGAGACCAGCTCATTTAAAACCCACTGCTCATGGCCCACCACATCCCTCCTCCTGAATGATTACCCTTCTCTGGATGGAGCTTATTGGTAGGAGTGTAATTAGCATGAGCACAAGTGTAACTGCTGTGCTAATCGGTCTCAGAGCTGTTGTCCTGTTTCTGTGTTCTCTCTGGTGGTTTAGAGAGCGTTTGTTTTAATATTTGTGCCAGTGTGGTGCATCAGACTCCCACACACAGCCAATCATCTGCTGAAGCCCACTCTCCTCAGTTTCTGGGGGTCTAAAATTGAGTTTCTCTTACTCTCTCTCTCTTATATTTATTTATAAAACATTTGAGTTCTCTTAGGCCTTTTCCTCACCTCACACACCCCAAACTGTGACTACAAACAGCTTAAATCTGGACTCAGTCAGATTTAATTAATATAAAGTGCTGTTTGTGTGGCTGTCACTGCGTGTGGATCTTGCCTCAAGTCTTACAGACTGCTCTTTTTTTCAAACAATGGCTGAGTAGTCCACTCCAGTATTTAATGTTACTTCATAAAAGATTATATTAGAAAAGATTGTGTTGATAAACAGGTTTATAGTGATTTTTCCAATGTGTTCTCTACTGAGTTTATTCCACTATGCATGGCAACAACAAAAAAAGGCTCAGCGCCAAAACTCTATGTGGACCTTCTGGTAGGCTTCTGCTGTGCAGCATCTCTCAGCCCATGCAGGCAATGTGAAAACTGTAACCTGTTATTTCTTTCTTTCTTTCTTTCTCTGCCCCTCTGCTGCTACTCAGACGATCTTTGTGAGTGACAGGAAGCTCAAATGTGTCAATGTGGGTGGTTTCGCATGTAAGGGTTCAACAGTGGACTCTTCCTCACACTTTACACTCTACCTGAGATTCTGTAGTCATGCCTAAGTTTGTACTGTGGCAGTGTGCTTTCTAATATGACATTAGCTCTGCTCCAAAATAGTGAGCTGCATGTCTAACTTCTACATGAGCACCTACTTTTTTTGAGGCACCCTACAGCTGTCAGCTACAGTAACTAAAATGGTACCTTATAAGATTGAAAGACTTAAAAACATGCTATATTGGCAGCAATTCTGGTATATGTTCACTCACAAATAGCGTATCGTGTACGAACAAGAGAATTGTCCATTGTCAAGTGTAGTAATGCATGAAGCACCGCTCACACAGAAGTCACTTTCAAGCCAAGTTGCCAAGCAAGCAACTCAGCAAATTCGCATAACAACAAGTGAAACTCCAGATTGCACTTATTCCTATTGAATTGGCGGGATTTCGTCGGGCAAAATGACACAAGCGCATAACAAAATTACTAATAACGAACATTGAAACAAAAAATTAGAATACAAAAATAAAAGATAATTCCACTTGTTAATAAGTGCTACAATAATCTAAATAATTCTAAAATAACACAGCTATATATGTGATTAAAATTACTGAATTAAAAAAATGGATTTTCATTAGTTATTTGTCATGCATTCTGGCATGATGTGGACATTTTGGTCCGAAGAAACTAGTAATTAGTCATTTCTAATAGCCATTCATTCTCATTTAGCTTCAATAAAGAAAGCATGTTAATAAGTGACTCGCCGATTGCTGAGTTCCCATCTGTCTGTAGCCACTTAGCTCATGTTAACCACTTGTATGTGTTCCTGTTACGAAGCGTGGAAACAAAGGCTGAAGTCGGATCTAAACGCAGCAGTAGACTTTAATACAAATTCAGAACAGACACTCGTGGTACGCACATTCAAACATACATTCAATAACTGACCATGAACAAAAGAGCAGACAGGTTTAAATACACAGACGGGATGAGGGAACAAGACACAGCTGGGGCAAATCAGAACACAGGTGAATAAACTGAACACTAACAAGGAGCGGGAAAACTGGGAACAGGACTGAACCAAATACACAATGACGGGGAAAACTCAGGGAAACAGATACAGAACAGACATAACTATAACAGTTCCATGTTTAGAACATATGACCAGATGGAGAGCCACTATAGCATGAAGATCGCCCACTGTTAGATAAAAATAGCCACCACATTCCCCCAATGTGTTCACACAACACCTTACAGTGGGTGTCGCATGTCATATACAGGGCTTCTGTCATTCTCATTTCCGATGAGCCCTCCTTTCCAAGAAAAGGAAAAGAAGAAAATCAATTTACCATGCACTGTTCTGAACGTCAGAGATTGTAGTTATCATTTTAACACTTATGGTTAAATCCTATAGTGAACAGTGGAGGAGAGACAGAAAAAAGAAAATAAATGACCTTTAAAGGAATAGTTCATCCTAAAACGAAAATTATCCCATAATTTACTCACCCTCAAGCCATCCTAGGTTTATATGACTTTCTTCTTTCAGCCGAACACATTCAGAGTTATATTAAATAATATCCTGGCTCTTCTTGCTTTGTAGTGGCATTGAATGGTGCCTGAGTTTTTGTAGCTCCAATAATCGCATCCATCCATCATAAAAGTAATCTATACAACTCCAGTGAGTAAATAAATGCCTTCTGAGGCGAAGCGATGGGTTTTTGTGAGAAAAATATCCATATTTAAAACTTCATAAACTATAATCACTGGCTTCCAGCAACGGCTGTATTCGCGTTCACGAGAGAGTCGAATTACGGTGGAAGGGTGACATCTGACCTGACGTACAGTAAGACGTATATAGCTCCTCTTCTTTTATATCGAAATCCTCCAACATATTTCTTTTAAACTTCTCATTTTAGACTTCTAATTCGTGACCGGATTTGATTTTGCTCTATCCTCTGCGATTCCACATTCGTTAGTTCTCACCTTAGCTTACGTGCTACGTCAAATGACGGGTCAGAGGTCACCCTTCCACCGGAACTCGATTGTCTCATGAACACGATTACGGCAGTTGAGAAGAAGAAAGTCATATACACCTAGCATTGCTTGGGATAATTTTCCTTTTTGGGTGAACTATTCAATTAATGATAGAGAGAAAAGGTCAAGGGATGGTCCAGTAGCTTTTGTGAAAGAATTTAAAATAGTTTGTCTTTAAAGTAACACTATGTAGTTTTTCAACCTTCATATATATTTCCAAGACCCTTGTGATGGTACATCGACTTAAAATAAGTTAAATGACACGCCTGCCATAGCCTGA
Organism: Rhinichthys klamathensis goyatoka; assembly: GCF_029890125.1. Taxonomy (NCBI): domain Eukaryota; kingdom Metazoa; phylum Chordata; class Actinopteri; order Cypriniformes; family Leuciscidae; genus Rhinichthys; species Rhinichthys klamathensis. The sequence continues at coordinate 3,739,349 of NW_026606647.1, read as the reverse complement.
CGTGGTCTGTATCACTTTTACTGGCACTATGTAACTTCGGGTTTCGGGTAGGAACCCGTGCACAAAAAGAACTACAAAACTCGACTGCTTTACGGCATACGTCACTTCCCCCACCACTTCCTCAAATTGTCTGTGGCCATTGCAGACATCCCAAGTCTCCCGGGAGTCTCCCGCATATTGATAGCATCTCCCTGATGCCCGAAAATTAGTTCAAATCTCCCGGAATCTAGAGCGCGCATGCGAGACAAAACATACTGCGCGCATAACATACATAGCGCGAGGACGGCAGAGAGGGAGAGAGCGAGAGACCTTGCGAGTGTGCCTCACGAAAGCTAGTCAACCCGCCACCCGTCACCCGTCGCCAAGATATACCTCCCTGAAATGACTTCTTGCAGGTTGGGATGTCTGCCATTGTTGATTCCAAAGCCGGTGCTGGATAAACAGCGAGCGTGCGCGTGCGACAGTAGGCTGCGGTAGGGCCGCTTCCAACCTGTAGGGCGACCGCAGAGGAATAGTTACTTGGTGTTACTTTAAAGGAATAGTCATTTTTAATTATTATTTACTCACCCTCATGTCCACAAAGGGAGATATTTTGATCAAAATTAGCTGTTATATGAATCCAGAAGCCTTGAAAAGTGAACAAGTCGTGCGGTCCTTATACAAGATATTTCTCTTCATGAATGTATCATAATGAATCTTCAGTTCTTGAAGCTTTAGTTCTTATTCATTTAACACCATAGAATAAAACGACTTGTACAATTCCTTGAAATATATAAATAAATATTCAAATAAACTCATACAGATTTTGACAATTTGAAACAGAATTTTCTTTTTTTTGGTGAACTATCCCTTTAAAGTCGGTATGAAACGGAAGTACATTAGAGTGAAAAGGCTTCTCGGACAAGAAAACACGTAGGGCGGGGCTTGATTTTGTCCATTGGGATTTGATTGGCTTGTTGTGGTTTGCTATTGCTGTGATCTCATGCGAGTGACAGATTGCCCCGCCCTCGCATCAGTAAACACGTCATCAGAGAAAAGATGCTGTTGCAAGAGGGAGGGGAAGTTAATTTGGTTAGAGATTACAAGGGCACATTATTTATTTTTTAAAAAATATGATGTGCACAGCTACAGTAAATAATTTACAACAAATACTGCAATATTGCATAAAAAAATTATGAATTTTCAGTTTTGATTTCATGGTGAATTTAATGTGCCTTACTCCAGTGCATGTTAAAGTATTGGGGGGCGAGGACCTCATCAATCGTCTAATCTAATTATATTTCTCATTTCTCTATCGTGATTGATGCGTAGTACTCAATCTCGTCAAAACAGCTATTTAGAAATGGAAATCAGCACAATTGATCAGATGCAGAGTGATGGTCACAAGAAAGTCATTAGCAAGCACCCTGTAGAGTGATATATGAAAAATATGAACTGCTTTTCCCCAGTGCAAAACTCTTCCTGACATTACTTCCAACTGGCTTTGAATGATGTTAATTGCATTTGGTGCCGAAATGCTTTGGGTGAGCCTTGTGAAAGCATCAAATGTCTGCAGATGGCTGTGTGGGCTGATCGGTGGAGAGTGTTGTACGGATGATTATATTTTTATTTGACTCTTTATCATTGTCTGAAAAGAAACGTTACACACCAGAATAACGGTTAAATCGGCACCTTGTTGTTAGTCTCTTTGAAAGCTCTGCTGTCAGTTAACCCGTTCTTCTGTGTTGAGATGCTTGAGTTGTTTGACATCTCCTTACGATCAGAGCGAAAATAGATGTATGCTTGATATTTACAAGGGGAAGAAATAGCGGTGCGGTTTTCCCATGCCATTAGTCAATTTTATTATTTCATTAGTTTAAAGGGCATTTTCGAGTACCCTTGGATGATATTAGAGCTTCTTCGTGCAGGCAGAGAGTGGCACTTTGTCTCCCATATCAACACCATCCAAATCATACTCCTGTCTCCAGGCAACCAGGACCAAATTTAGGAGGATGTTATCTAACTATTCAGAGCCATTGTAAGGTGTCTGACAGGACCATCTCCGGCCTGTGAACTTTCTGTTCCTCCCAGATCTTCCCCACCAGATTAATGTAATATAATAAGAGCTTGTCTCATTGCTGGCTATTACAATTGGCTTTTACCTAGCATTGATTGTCTCAGTAATACTCCCACAACAGCTTGTTGATCGTGGAAGCAGGAAAAGGAATGAGTGGTCGGGTTTTTTTGAAACGCGATGCCCCTCGCAGTATAACACTTACGGTGCCGATGGGTTCAAAATAACCTCGTTTTCCTCACTGCACCAAAATGGTCTGCAGTGAATGAGTAAGACAACATAGAATTGAATCTCACTAAAGAGGTTAACACTTTGAGGTTGTATATAGCTCTGTGTCTCAAAGCGCTTACACATGTACGAACTCTTTTTCTCTCGCACACACACAAAGGCTGTTTGGAATAGCATATTAGAATACTAATCTCAGTATTTCTGCAGTATATAGTATGTATACTGTGCATATTAATGCATATTAAAACATGGAGGAGCAGTATACAACAGAACAAAGTGCATTGAATATTGTAATCCCACAATGCAATGCGCTCAAATTTCCTGCAATGAATGAACAGGAAGAAATATCCACCACAATCTATTTTCTATTTTTTTCCCATCTATTTCTCATTATTCATTTTCATTAATAATTATTAAGAGTTCAAATGTTTTTACACAAAATTAGATTAAAAATTCATTTAAAAAAACATTTGTTCTCAGATTAATTTAATATTTAAAATAAAATTTGGTAACACCTTACCAATATTGGGAAGGTCCCAGTATAACTTAATGCATTAACTTACAATGAGCAATATATTTGATACAGTATTTATTCATCTTTGCTAACATTAGTTATTAAAAATACAAATGTTCATTGTTAGTTCATGTTTGCTCAGGTCCATTAACTAATATTAACAGATTAACAGCAACTTGATTTTAACAATGTATTAAATGATGAAATCAACATTAACTGAGATTAATACATGCTTTTCATTGTATTTTTCCATTGGTAGGTCATGATAACAAATAGTTAACTAATTTTAACAAATGTAACCTTATTGTAAAGTGTTACCTAAAATTTTAAAGAAACAGTGCAAAACTGTTTACATTAAATGTTTGTTGCATAACAGTATTTTTCGTAAATAGTATGCAACATTGAATGTATACTGTGCAGTATGCACTCAGCACTTTTGAACTCTTGGCATTGTGAGTGTACTGGATGGAGTCTAGCTCCCTCTGCTGATGAGTCTTATATCCGTGTGTGTAATAGTCTTTTCATTTCTACTAGACTGCAGCACAACTGAAGTCAGCTATACATCATTCATTACACTAAACTAGAGAGCCAAATGTAAAAGATGGGACAAAACAGACTAAAAGAAAAACAAATCATACATGAAAGTCAACATTTTGATTTGCTTTAAAAGTAAAAAACAAAACATGAAATAGCCTACATTATTTTGAGTTATTTGTTTTATGTGTATTTTTCATAGATTTTTGATGTATTATTATATTTCAAGCTCTTTTTTTTTTGTGTAATAGCAGATACTGTTCTTTACTCCTCCTGATAAAACCCCAGTGTCGCTCTGTTTCTGTTCTTGAACCACCTGACCACTCCCCGATAACTCATCTTTAACAGATACTGCTGCATCCTCCAGAGAATGGCTCAGAAAGCACATCCCAGTGTTTCAGAGCTCTGCTTGTAAAAGAGTAGTGGTGATTGGGATGCGAGTGTGTGCTACTATCAGCACGAACTGCCCTCTTTTACTCATTAAAGCAGCCACGGACAAATGATGAAAACAAAATTTGCTCTCATGACGCAAAAAAAAGTATTGAATTTGAAGAGTTGTTTATAAAAAGAGGAGCACTTCTGCAGCATTGCGCATGATACACAGACTGAGCTAGAGAACACTATGATGAACCATCTTGAACTGTTGACCTTGTTGTCAGTGTGGAAAAACTAATGTGCTTGATGTCACGGATATCTAGAGATTTTTTCTCTTTTTCACATTGTCAACTGAAAAAAATACATCATTTCTCAAGGGACACGTCTGCTTTATGTGTGTGTTGTTCAAGTTTTGCTCACATTGAAGACCAAATGTTCCCTTGAGTAAAACCTGGAATCACCTATACACTGTGGGGGCAGAAATGGTTCCCACAAGGAAAACAGCATAGTGAACATAAGGGATATTTCACCCAAAAATGAAAATTACCCCATGACTTACTCACCCTCAAGCCATGCAGACGAATACAATCAGAGTTATCTTAAAAAAAATGTCCTGGCTCTTCCCAGCTTTATAATGGCAGTGAATGGGTGTTGTTAATATTTTGAAGCCCAAAAAAGGGTATCCATCCATCATAAAAGTAATCCATACGGCTCCAGGGGGTTTAAAAGGGTTTCTGAAGCAAAGTAATGTGTTTGTGTAAGAAAAATATACATATTTAAAACTTTATAAACTAAAAGAACTAACTTCCGACGGGATGACTGAACGCATCGATTAGACATTCTTACGAACGCGGAAGCACAGAGCATAGAGCAAATCAAAACACCAGTCACGAATTAGAAGTCTAAAATGAGAATTTTTAAAGAGAATTGTTGGAGGAGCTTGAGTTTGTTGCCCAGCCCAATTTTTTGAACCGCGAGAGGCGTCAAAGCTTATACGCTCCTAAATCCAAAGTCATACATCGCTTCAGACGTCACTCTTTTGGCATAAGTCGACTTGCGTAGGCTGTCTGCCAGACGCTAGTTTAGTTTATAAAGTTTTAGATATGGATATTTTTCTCACACAAATGCATCGATTCACTTCAGAAGGCCTTTATTAACCCCCTGGAGCCGTATGGATTACTTTTATGATGGATGGACGCACTTTTTTGGGCTTCAAAATATCAAAACCCATTCACTGCCATTATAAATCTGGGAAGACCCAGGACATTTTTTAATATAACTCAGATTGTATTTGTCTGAAAGAAAAAACTCATATACACCTAGAATGGCTTGAGGGTGAGTAAATCATGGTAAATCATGAACTATCCCTTTTTTTTTCTTTTTTTTTTAAATGTGAGGTTAAGGTTTAGAGATATAAAATATTATTAGCTCAGTATACAAACATCCTATTTATTTTCTATTTATACATTTACGTTTTGCGACTTACTTTGCATTCCAAGGTTTACATTTTTATCAGTTCTTGCTTTCCCTGGGATTCGAACCCATGACCTTGGCATTGCAAGCACCAACACTCTACTGTTTGAGCTACAGGAAAGCTTCACAGCTACAGGAAAGCTACATCAGAAGTCAATGGATGGAAAATCCCCACTAAAATTGTAAAATATTGAACATAGCATTTCTTTAGTGGCATTGGTAAATTCAATTATGGAAAGTGTGAAATAGACTGCTTTTTTAAACACTTTTTCTTCAGATGAGTGATTAGTCACACGAAAAATGTTCCTGGAACTGAGCACCTATGTGCAAAGATGACAGCATCCATTCGCACACTTACGAGGGGTCCTGCGCCAGCCAAGAAGCTGACATTAAGATGAATGGGAACGCGAAGACTTCTCTAAGTACATTTACTGAATGCACCTGGATAGTTCACCCAAAAATGAAGATTCCTCGTAGCTCAAATTTGTATTTAGCAGGATTTTTTGTCTAAAAAAAGTGAATAGTGACCAAACTCCAAAAATAACAAAAAGCACTAAAAGTAGTCCTCTAGTCAGTCTAGGTTGAGTAAATGATGAGAGAATGATCATTTTTGAGTGAACTATCCCTTTAATTTAACCAGTAGTTGTAGTTTTGAGATTGTGCGCATTGTTTTATTTGCTGAAAGGACAAAATTTGCAAGGAAAAAAAAAGAAAAATGAAAACCACTGTCTATACTGCAGATTCATTACTTGTGCTTAGAATGTGAGCTGTACGAAAGACCAAAATAGAGCTGAATAATATGTGCAAAGCAATTTTTTGAAGTTGTGCTATATGCGCAATAATGCACCAGAGGACAGGACCTTTGTCTCGCCAGCACTTTTGTGTTTGGAACTCATCACAATGCCATCTGCTCCTTTTCACATAAACCTAAATGTCCCCAAAACAATAATAAAACCAGAAATTACCTATTGTGTAACAAACATACTAAATGCCTTAATGTCCATTACTTCTGTTCTGAGTATATCAAAGTTCAACCAACTCATTGATCTTTCCTGCAGAATATTGCAAAGCTTCAAATGCATTCTGGTGTGAAACGTGGAGATATTCAAACCACTTACACAAATTGCACGGCTCACTGGTTGATTGTAATGGCTTATTATAATATTAAAAAGCAAATTATGATGGGAAACATTTCAGATGTGAATGACAGTATGTGTTGATAGGTTGGAGAATTGCCTAAAAATAATGGTGGCTAATTTCAAGTAAAATTGTATTCTTAGTAAATTGGGTGTGAATGAACAAGTCTACAGTACAGCTAGCGGATTTTTTCAACTTTGATAATGTTAAATTCTATTTTTGGGAATAGATTCCCAAACTGTTCAATTCTTCCAAAATAGGGTGTAAATAATACTAATAATCTGTAAAGATTATATTTTATCCTAAACAATAATAACATCAATCATCACCGTTATGGAGATGCATTTAGTTATGATTGCATTCCTCCGCTGTGATTAGATGACTCAAATGAATCACTTTAATTACCACGTGCTCCTACGGTTGATAAATGATGTTATAATTTGTTAACATGGGTGATGTGTAAAACGAAGAAATCAATGATAAGTGTTACAAATATTTTTCATTGATGACACCATGCAGTTATCAGCACATAAGTATAAAACAGACTGTAAAAAATGACAACAACTGTACCACAAGAGGGCAGCTTTTTCAGACACAACCCTATAACAACATCAATGGCTAAATGTTCTAATTCAAGATTCATTCGATCTGTTAAATGACAATAATAAATCCACTTGCTAAACACAATGATGTAGAGCAGCAAAACAGTGGCAAATGCTGAATCAGGTTTTAAAGCGAGCCACTCTCCAGGTTTATTGGAAGTGGAGGGGGCATCTATCCAAAGCTCTAGATCTCAGCAGATTTGCAAGTGCTGGGTCATTTAGCCCGAAGCGCACGGGGCAGTGGGAGATCAATCAGGGCCCTATCCAACCCACTGTCACCCTTGATTTGCAGTACTAGTGTCCAGCTGTTGGGTTTGGGAAAAAATAATGGCTGATTAGACTCGTGGCATCTTGGCATTGGGGAACAATTCAATTTCCCCGTGATGGATGGTCAAAGAGTGCCGGTCCTGAGACATTGCAGCATGCTGCTACAGACCCAACGCAGACCTGAAAAACAGTAGCGAGACAGGGAGAGTTTGCAGTCATTTGAGCTGACTGCCAGAAAAAGCCACTGCAATGATGCACTTTTCCCAAAGAGAAAAAAGCCATGTGGTCTCAGTCCCCAAAAGCCTGGGAAAGACTTATATGGATTGATCTAATTTCCTTTTCTTGTCTTCTGAACAAGCTTTTCAAAAAACTGTGACAAAATTGACTGTGTAGTGATGAAGAAATAAGCCATTTCACATAGACTAAAGAATCTCTATCCAAAGCCAATTTCACATGACTATTCTGAATGAAGCATAATGATGAAGTTGACCTTGCAATTCCTTATGATTTGAATGTAGTGGAAAGTATTAAATGCTACTGCTTGCATGTTTATTCATGCAAGACAAAAATGGATGTATTCAGACACATTCAAGCAATTCACATTGCAAAGTTAATTAATTTAATCAAGGCCAGCATGCTTTGGATGCCAAAAATCCAGTCCAAAGTAAAGAGAAAGAAGAAATCTGATTCAGTCCATTACCAGCCAACTTTACATTTACAACACACATTTTCAAGAGTTTTTTCTAAATGCAATGCTGCTTTTCATTTACACCCAAGAGAGAATATAAAATACCCTGGGCTGAGTTTAAAAAGGCAAAGTATGGTACACCGAAATACCCTTAAGATAAATAGAAGTTTAAAATCTTTGACTTTGCAGCTAGACACATAAATCACAGTTTAGCACAATCCCTGCAGAAATATCCTTCATTTACACCAGCAGGTATTACAGAGAAAAATAAATAGTGACCTATGCTCGGCATTTTCATAAAAGCAACACACATACTAATGTATTTGCCTCTGCTGATGTCAAAATGTGTTTTTTCCATTTGATCAATAGCGATAGCAACTGTTTTATCTATTTAAAACTATATATATCTACCTCATTGTCATACCGCTATATATATATATATCTACCGCTTAGATTTTATAGATCACTAGAAATTCAACAGCTGGTATATGCCGCAGACAGATGTCAGAGGACAGAGACAACTTGCTTTGGTTCCTTCTCTGTTCAAGGGTACACTAGTAAAAAAAAAAAAGAAGAAATAGCCTATCCAGAATGGAATTCGAACCAGTTCTTCCCGTTCGTGGTGCAAATCTTGTTCCATTAACCCATACATGCCACATTAGCGGCTGTTTCTATGGGCTGCTATGCATAAAATGTCTGCCATATTGGAATGGCCAAAGCCGGCCCATCATCACTCGAGAGCAAGTTGGCTGTGCAACTGCAACCGTAGTTATATGCATGTATGAATATCTAAATCTGCAATAGACTTCACTTCAGCATGTGAGTTTGATAAACTAACACAATACAACAAGGCGAAGGCATTAGCTAACACAACATTAAAATGTTCCTATAGTTTAAAAGCCTGTAATATTGAGTTGATACATATAAAACACAAACCAATATACTCTCGCTGCACAATGTTGACTGTTCCAAGATGGCGGACGTGTCTTGAGTGGTTGAATGTGAAATTTACCTATACATATATCTATGACATTAACCCACATTTCTGTAATCAAACTATGCCTACCTCATATCGGTTTACACAACTGCAACAATGGTAACTATGAAACAGCTGTAATAATCCTCAGATTACTGTCTGTTATGCACTGGACAACAAACATGTTTTCATTTCAGTCGTCAAGTTAACATACAGAGTTACTGCGAAGTTGTTTTTCTGTATTCTTAAAACAGATGGTTTTATTCAATCAGAAGATAACAAGGAAGAGACATATCAAAGAGTTTATTAGACTTCACAAGGCGGCACGTTTGCTTTCGTCTCATTACAGGGCCCTGAGTCACGGAGAAGCTGATTAACTTGTTTGTGGAGATAATATAAACATCACGAATCGTTATTAGTTTCTTGGCTAAAGGAATCTCCACCAAACAAGGGCGTAGATTTGGCGTGACCACAATGTCATGAAATGTTCATGTGCTATTTTTCATTGCACTGAAATATCCACATTTTTGGTGTGGTCCGTTTAATAGTCCTGTGGGGAGGCAGCCATCATAAAACCTACTCTACTACCATACTAAATAATGTCCAATAGTAAACATTATACAAATCCCTCTATTTTGAGCATTTTTACTTCAAGAAGTACATTTTTTTCAACCGAAATAAACAAGCGTTCCCAATTTGTTAATAATTAATATAATTCATATAATTACTTAATTTCTTAATTTGAACAATTACGTTTGTTATCTATAAAATAACAAAAGCACAAGAGTAACTGTAAATAAGTATAGGCTATCATACAGTAACACAAACAGAACACACTTTAAATAATTTTGTCTGGTTCCTGAGGTTCCATTTGTGCCAAAAAGTAACTGTTTTGTTCAATACATTTACCCTTGTCTACAGTCATTGTTAAGATAAATTAGTATATGTTGATGTGTATGTTCTTTGTTTATATCGTAATGCTTCGTCTTGTTCTGTCATTTGTGGAAGAACTGTTCCGTTCTGTCTGTGCAAAAAAAAAAAAAGTCTTGACTGCTTTGCACATACATTTGTCTGTTATTGCTGTTGTTTTATTTGTGTTGTCCTCCCTGTCGACTGTTTGTGTTGTTTGCTTGTGTTGTCCTCCCTATCATGCGTTTTACAGATATCCAGGTAAAAATATAATGTTGTTTTCAACCATGTCATATTCAACAGCACCTGCCAGAAATCTGACAGATAGGTCACTTCCTGTATCTGAGACACTAAACCCAGACTAGATCTAGATTACGGTTAATTTCTGACCCTGCTACTGTAGCTATATCCAGATGACCGACTAAAGAGAGACGTAGGGAAAGCGATAGCTAGGGACTGACTGAATGAGATCACCTTGAAAGTGAAGAGTGACTGAGGTCATTCTGACAGAATTTTTACTTTTTTTTTAGAACTATGCATTTTTCATAATAACTACTAGGAGATTAGATGCAACCGCCGCAAATCGGTGTATTCTAAGCAAAAACTGTAAAAAAAAAAAAAAAAAAAAAAAACTTGCGTCTTCCATTGGAATCGCTTTTTCTCAATGGGAACGCGTGGCACTTCCAGTTAAGATGTTTCATTTGTAAGTGGGCGGGGCTACGTTTGCGTCAGCGGTGACGTTATTTTTGTACCTCCAGTGATTGGCTTGTTTTTTCAACACGGTCTGCGTAAAACCCCGCATGTACAATCATATGGATGGACTTTAAACAGCAATACTGATCTGTGGGTTTATCCTAATGATTTATGTTACTGAAATGTGTAACAGCGCGTACGTATAATCGCTCGGCCCTGCCTTAAAGCATCTTCATCTACTGAGGGAAAAAAAGATGCCGCTGTAAAACTTTTCAGTATTAACGAGAGAAAGGGAGAGAATTGACGCGATGGGTGAGGACGATAAAACAGAGTGAAGAGCATTTCATACTGTCCTACATCATCAAGGAGGATCAGCATGATTACATAGATACCATCTTTTATTTGTTCAAGGAAAAGAGACAAAAGTTTTAGGCGAAGTATGGCGCGAGAGACTGGAGAGTCTGGAGACACGAAAAGTACCAAAGTGAAAAAGCATAAAAGGAGGAAAAGCAAAAAGGAGAGTAAAACAAGGATTGTACACGCCAACATTTTGTATGACCATACCAAAGGAGGGGATAACCCCAACAGACACTATGCAAACAATAAGATCAAAACCACAAAATACACTCTGCTTTCTTTCCTACCGAAGAACCTCTTCGAGCAATTCCACCGGTTTGCCAACGTGTATTTTGTTTTCATAGCCTTACTGAATTTTGTGCCTGTGGTCAATGCTTTTCAACCAGAGTTGGCTCTTGCCCCTGTGGTTTTTATTTTGTCCGTTACCGCTATCAAGGATTTATGGGAGGATTACAGACGACACCGCTCAGATAAAGAAATAAATCATATGGACTGTCTCGTTTACTGCAGGTAAGCACGTGCTTGAAAACTGACCCAATACAAACTGCCATAAAGCTGTGTGTATTTGTTTAGTTTTACTAGTCGACAATAGACACAATTACTGGTATGATTTTGCCTTGGTTCTGGACCTGTGGGCCTGCCTACCTGTTGACCGAGGAGTCTCAGGATGTGGATCATCTGCATTTTGGACGTGCACCTGGTATTTGTTTGTTTGTTTGTCTACAAAAGTTTTAACCTGGGTCAATGGTTCCATGTTTCACACTCTCCATACTTTATCCTGGGTTGTTATTGAGGTGCTGCTGAGATATCACACAGTAGGCTACGTTCGGAAACGCTGTGTTAGCGTTATTTGAGGTTAGTAACACTGATTGAACAAATAGAGCACGCAACTGTCTATTACCTGCTTATCCAGTTGTCGCCTTATAAATCTCCTCTGGTTGTCGTACATCTTTTGAAATATACCTTTAAAACTCAAACATGTTTGATATTTTAACTTTTTCCACATACCTTAAACTGAATGAAACTTTTCTCTACAAAAGGGAATGAATAGTTAAACTTTAAAGTCACCATGAAATCGAAATTGACCATTCTTATTTGTATAAATAATGTATCCGTGCACATCATTTCAGAAAAGAAAAAGAATGTGCCCTATATTCTTTAAAGTCCCACAAGACACCCATAAGGACATGCTGTTGTACTGATATAGGGAAAGGAGGATCTTTGACTGAAGTATCTCACTGTGGTTAAATGAGTGTCGTCACAGTGGTGGATATGATTGTGCATTTCAGGCCTCAGCGTCACTCTTGTATATTGACAATTTCAATGAGTTTAATAACTGTTCATCTCTAGATATTTGTAATGTACATCTAGTATATAACCCTATACTGGATGTACATTACAAATATCTAGCATTATGCAATTGTAGCTGATCACCTTAGATGATGTTGAGTGCAGGGTTATTGTAATAAACTAGAACTTAAACCCCATTTTTTTTGTAATAAAATATACAAAAATATATGCTAGAAATCTAGTTGCCAAGGCAGCTTTTTCATTTAGTTTAACTTGATGTACTACTATTGCTAAAACTGAAATAAAAATGGATAGAAACTAGGCTATACATATAAAAATAAAAAAAATCTAATAAATTGACAATTTTAAAAATTTAAATGAAAATAAAAAATGAACTAATTCAAAATATTAATAAGAACTATAATAGTATAATGATAGTAAAATAACACTGCTCATTCATTTAATTAAGTGAAGGATCCCTCTTCAAACTTTAAAAATTGGAGTGAATGGCATTCAGCTCCTTTCTCATTGTTGACGTTTATGTGGCAAACGCATTACCCCTAGTTGTGAAAGTGTGTCAGATAATCAAGTTAGGCACTCTTTTGCGTGCTGTTTAAGTTAAGTTTTGTCCTTGGCTATTAACACAATGTACTTACAGTGTGAACTTGCTGCAAACTATAAACCTCCATCCACTTGAAGCTACAGGTCCTTTAGCAGATAAGAAATTTCACTCTGTACAGAAATGAAGGACGTTGGATTGCTGGTGAAACATCTGCCTTGAAACATCTGCCTTGTTTGGAGGTCTTCCTGTCTCTCATCTGCACTTTTGAGGGCTTGCACTTGTTTATTTTTCAGAGTCAGAGAGTCAGACTGTATTTCTTGATGAAAAGCGGCTCTGTCAGCCATAAGGCCATGTATCAACTCTGTCAAAAGCCACAGTGTTTCTCGAACTCCACAATATGAGCCAGTGTTGCTCTCAAAGCTGGGTTTGCTTGAATTTTCTCAAGCAAATGACTCTATTTGGAAAACTGTCCCCATTGCTAACAAAACAACACTGAATTGCAACAGATCAAATCTGCGGAATGATGTCATCCCAGATTAACCTGATTTGACCTTTAATATAAATCCAAAGTTTGTCATGGAATTTCACATTTAAATTGCTAGCCACTGGTTGGACTGTAAAGGACACATTTCCATTTAGTGTTAATGAGTGCAATGTTTTGAAGAATGCAAGTGTGATTTGTTCGATGGGAGCGTGCATTTTTCTTAGCTCCTCGCTAGCAATTCCATTGGGTTTCACAGGATGTTTTTGTATCTGAAAAATGTTTTCCACGTGTGCATGGCACCCCAGCAGTACAGTATAACTACGGACATCTGTTGAAAGTGTCATGTTGCCTGATGTTATTGAAATAATGTGATTTAATGGCTTAATGTTTAAGGAGAGGCTTTATATGCTTTCTGTGCATAAAACACAGTTTGTTCTTGAACACTGACTGCAGCACTGTGTAATTAGCCAACATTTTTCCATTTTGTATTGTGTTATTGCACAATGATGTTAAGGTTGATAAAATGATAAACAATATTGTAGAATTTCATCTCTTTCATCATCCATTGCATCTTGCCTCATCCATGGTTTATGTGTTTGCCTGCAAACAAACTTCAAAACAGCTGAGAAATTAAGTCATTTATTCTAAACTTTTAAATAGTTTTTTTTTTTTTATGTACTTAATTCCTGTGGTTTTAAAACTGAATTTTCAGCACCATTACTCCAGTCTTCAGTGTCACATGATCGATCAGAAATCATTCTATCATTCTCATCACTTGAAAGTAATTTATTTACTGTTTATTTGTATCTGCCGTCAGACTATCTATACGACATCGTTGGCATAAAACTTCGGTATGGGTTGTGCCTTGATTTGGACTTGACTGACAGACTGGCATTCTAACACCGCAAGCTTCATGCTTTCTAACCTTATCTCTACTTTTTAGTTTCTTTTTTTTTTCTTTGCAGTTATTCTGCTTATTGTACATAATATACAAGAAGTTTATATCAGTTGTCCCAAATTCATAATTGTGCCCAGTGCCCACACAGTCTCAATGTCTACCATTGTTACGATTACCTATATGAAAAAGTTAAGAGACCTCTGTAAAACTAAGTTTCTCTTACTAATCATATGTATGTTTGAGTAAAATTAACATTTTTGTTCTATAAACTACTGACAACATTTCTTCCCAATTTAAGTAAAAACTCTGTCAAACAACATGCAGTGTTTTCAGACCTTGAATAATGCAAAGAAAACAAGTTTATATTAATTTTTTTTAACAACACAGTACTAATGCTTTAACTTCAGCAATCAATATTTGGTGGAATGACCCTTATTTCCAATCACAGCTTTCATGTGTCTTTGCATGCTCTCTACCAATCAGTCACATTGCTGTTGGGTGAATGTAATGCCACTCCTGGTGCAAAAATTCAAGAAGCTCTGCTTTGTTTGATGGCTTGTTGTGACCTTGTGTCCTTCCTCTCGATCCCGTTCCAGAGGTTTTCAATGGGGTTCAGGTCTGAAGTTTGGGCTGGCCATGACAGGGTCTTGATCTGGTGGTCCTCCATCCACACCTTTATTGGCCTGGCTGTGTTGCATGGAATATTGTCCTGTGGGGAAAAACAATCCTTCGAGTTAGGGAACATTGTCAGAATGGAAGGAAGCAAGTTTTCTTCCAGGATAACATGTACATGGTTTGAGTCACACGTATGGGCAGATACTCAATATTTAGTGACTCGGATCGGAGGCACAAAAATCTTGATCGGGACTTCTCCCTATTATAAAATATTTTGGTGCCATTTCTTGAGAGTGTCTGTTGATTAAGAAGGCGGAGTGTGACTGAATCTGTTCTCCGGTACCTAATTTTAAGTTTAGGCTCAAGGTTTAGACTCATCTCTGAGGGCCTTGACATTAAGGTATCTTAATTAGCATCGTAACATCTTAATTAGGAAAAAAGTTCTTTAGATTTTTAAATTGTTCTTCACAATAAGAAAAAAAATGGTTCCGAAAATGGTTCTTCTGTGACATCACTGCAAAAAACAACAACTTTTCGAACCCATATTTTTTGTAAGATTGCAGAAAGCCATTTGTGCATGGTAGGATATGTATTGAATGATAGTACAATCAATATCTTACGTGTGTGTGTGTGTGTGTGTGTGTGGGAACAACTCCACCTCTGGCCTTTGACATATTTATGAGGTGCAGAGGATGCCGGCTCTGTCTGTGGCTTCTTGTTATGAGTTGCTCTTCTGTTTTGACGTTTATGTTCATATTTTCACCATCCTAAATATAAATTGAAGGTTTGTCTGCCAAGCCATAACATTTCTTTTTTTCCTGATCGACTGTGCGCATGAAGGTGCGCATTTTATTTGCTGGGTCATCCTGTTCAAACAGAGAGGACTATTTTGGGGGACACCTACACAAATTGAGTTCCTGTTTAGCTTCAGGGTAAACACAACTTGGAGAGATATCAATGATTTGTTAACACTGCAGGGTCTCTGAGATGTCAGCACTCAAGGCAGATGCTCATGTTGGACGACAGGAGAAAAGGGTTATGTAAGATAAAAATGATTTTATTATGTAGCCGCAAAGTCCGTTTGGGAGCACTGTGAAGGGGGCATCTCGAGTCAGTGTCTTTCTTTCTTTCTTTTCTTTTTATTCAGGAAAATTACTAAAACCTTTACAGCCTGCCTCTCCGACAGTTTCACATGGCCTATTGTTTGTTTGAGAGCAGTATCAAGTGTAACTCGTAAAATAATGCAAGTAATTTTTCATGAGAGACAGCGGGATCAGGAAAACAATAGAAATGTCTAGAAAGCGAGTGTGTCCCCTCCTTTCCTGTGTTCCGTGAGCAGCAGCGAGATCAAAAGACTCTTTCTATTGTGTTTCTTGCTGCTCTTTTCAAATGCTTACAACAAAAATATCGCACAGTTCTTATGAAAATCTGTTTACAGTGTGGCAAGGTGTCCAGGGGGATTTTCATATCAACACTACTTTTCTTCGAGAGTTGAGAGAGGACAGGAGGCAGGAATTCAAGGAATTTTAAGCTTTTGCAGGGTGAGATAGTTCACGCTATTTCAAACGGTTCAGGTTCACCTCAGATAATTGTAAATCATTGGTACAATTCTGAAATGGATATCTATATCATGGAAGCCCTCAACAGAGGCCTTGACTGTAGTCTGAAAGTGTTCGTTTTTTTTTTGTCATGATAATCCATTAATGTTGAAATAAACTAGGCTTTATTAAGTGATTACTTGTCCTAATTATTTATTTTTTTGTCTTAATTTGTGAATGTTTACTCATTATGTTTGCTTTATTCAGCAAGAACTCATTGAATTCGTCAAAAGTGACAAAGACATGTTAAAAATATTTCTATTTCAAATAAATGTTGTTCTTTTAACTTTGTTCATCAAGAATCCTAAACAAAAATGTATCGCACTGTTCAGAAAAATATTAAGCAGCACGACTGTTTTCAACATTGATATTAAGAAATGTTTCTTGAGCACCAAATTCGAATGATTTCTGAAAGATCTTGTGACACTGAAGACTTGGGTAATGGCTGCTGAAAATTCAACTTTGCCATCACAGAAATAACATTTTGATATAACATCAAATGAATTCAGCCTTGGTGAGCATAACTGTTTATTGTATGTAGATTCATGACTTTCTAAAACATCCAGGTTATGAAATGTTCAAACAAACTTTTTATTTCAAAATCACTGGATTAGATAAAAAGGAAACAAGACGTTTTGGTTTTCACCCAAATGCCATATTCAGTTGGTTCAAAACAGTATATTTGCGAGAGTTATTTATTTTATTTTATTTTTCAACTGAAGATGGTGTTTGGGTTCTTGTAATGTTGTACAGTGATTCTTAAATAAAGAGCTTGTTTAAACTTGTTTAGGACATTTAAATTGCATATAAATGAAAATGTATTACATTAATTCTAAACTGTGTGTGGATAGCTGTTCATTGAATTTTGTATATTCAAAAGCTCGAGTTTTCAAAGGTTGTATTCTATGTTGATGAATCTTTGATACAATTTTCATAAAGTCTTTGATCAGTTTGGTCTTGCTACAGTTTGACATGCTTATGTTTTGAGTAATTATCGTTGACCAAAATTGAGAAATAACATTCTGCTCCCATGACACTTCTGTCCCACTCAGTTTTTCCATGCACACTAGATTCTGTCTGCGGTTAAAAGGCTTGCTTTGGGTGGTCGTTTCATTTATTTTCTTTTTTTTATACTGTATCTTTGGCAGCTTTAGCAGTGATGCGTTATTGGCTTGTATGTGGGACCATTTGGATTTGTAGGAATTGTGTAGAGAAAGAGCCAATCTGCTTTTCAGAGAGCAACCTTTGTTTCTGTTGACTAGATACACCCATAAGCCTTTATTCTGCTGAGCTGCTTGTTTTCTCTCGGAAGTCTTGTTGGTGGACCATTTCCACATTTGTGTCGCTGGAGGATATGACCTTAAGAAAGTTCAGTTCCAGTGATCTTTTCTATGTAGGTCTGTGCTTGAATATCCACACGTCCCCGTTCTCAACTGCATTTCTTTGCAAATTTCTTCCTAAATTAACTGGTTCATGATTTTATATATTCTTCATCGTGGTAATGTGCTGCTCTTCAAATAATGCAATGTTTGTTATTGCTCATAACAGCTATTGGAACCCCTTTCACTTTAATGAATCTAGAGTATGACCTCGACCTCAAAACAATCACTGATTCCTCATGGGGGTTTGTTGTTAGTGACACATGACTGCACGCCACTCAGCATGCCCAACACTTCAATTTATAACACTTGGTGATTATCTTTGAGTGAGAGAATGCCAAGAAAATTGTCTAAGGGAACACGCCCTGTCTGCACATGCATTGTCTCCATCTGGTGAAAGCTTACATTGTAGAGCTAAATCTCAATCACTGTTTATGGACTAATACTATTTAGTATTGACTTATTATTAATACATAATGGTATTAAAGACATATGGATCATAGACATTTATTGAAAGAGTTTTAGTTTAGCACTATTGAATGTTGAGTTGCCTTGCTTTGCCCATCAATGTATTGATTTTACTTAGACTGACAAGGACCCTAGAGAAAAGGGAAAAAGGTCTGGTCTGTTAATTTAATACCAGTTTACAGTGTAAGTGACTGGTAATGATTTACTGTTGATAATGGTTACATGGCTATATTTACATTTTATAGTGTTTATATTTTAATATGTTGAATATGATTGAAAGCTAGCATGCATTTTTCCCCCCTTACTTTTTTTGTGAGCCATTGGGGACATGGTGTAAATAATAATTGTATGTATGCACTACTGTTCAAAAGTTTGGAGTCACTATGTTATTAGTATGTGTATTCAAATAAATGCTGTTCTTTTGAGCTTTCTATTCATCAAAAAAAAAAATCCTGAAAAATTATCAAGGTCTCCACAAAAATATTTGTAATAGCTTAATTTGTAATAAATTTAAATAACTGTTATAATTCAATTATAAAAAATAATAGGAAATGTTGTTGTTAAAAATAATAATGAACCCACCATTCAAGCAATTGCCGCTAATTCTTTGATTGCCCGTGCCGAATTAGGGATTTAAAAGCGAGTTGCAAAAGAGAACGGAGTTGACGCTTAGGCCTAAATGGTTTAAAAGAAGTTTGAAGAATTTTTCAAGATGTTTAGAAAATGTTTGCAGGATGGTTAAAAAAAAAACAAAACAAAAAAACACTGTACACATAAAATTAGGCTTTTTAGAGAGAGAAAAAAACAATAACCTGCATTTTATTATTAATTAAAGGGGACCTATTTTACAACATTAAATTTTACATGGTGAACATAAATGTGTGTTGGCAGTGTGTGTACACAACCACCCTCTTCTTCTTCTTCTTTTTTTATCCCCATAAATCATAAGCAGTGTCTCAGAACAAGCCGTTCTGGGCAATGTGACGTCACTGTGTACAGGCCCCGCCCACGACTCTGCGGTATTAGCATAGACCCGCCCTGAGCGCCCCGATACTGGTCACGGCAGTAATGAAAGGGAGAGCACACACTTTTTTTACAGTTCATCAGAGTTGTTTTTTACCGATATATAGTTTACCATTTTATTAAGCACCTCTCGAAAAGGCATAAGGTCTGTATATATTTGTTTACTGTTTGTTGTAATGAGTGTTTTTGTGTAATTCGCTGTGTATGTTGATGATGATAACGCAAGGGCGAGAGAGTTTACGGATGAGATTTTAATGCGCACTTGTACGGTTTTATTCAGCTCTTACAGTGATTTTCTTGAGTAAAAACGGACACTAAAACTTGTTAAACTTCATAAAACTTCTCAGTGAAGTTTTGGCCATCCAGACGGGGTCTGCTACAACAGGCTTGTACTAATAATGGATAAAAGCAAGATGACAACATAAGTTATAACTGTAATTAATCGTGTCACAATATATCGCAATACAAAAATATGTATCGTGGATAGTTCACTTTGATGACATGTTTACTGGTGTCGCTACACATGTAAAGGGCAAGAAACTAGTGCAGATGCAATTACATTGATAAAATGTTTCATACCTGTACTTTGACTTAATTTAAGATCTACTCTGAAACTGAATTAGTGAATTGTGTGCTCATGGTCATCCTTTTACTTGTTTTCACATTTCCTCTCAGTAAACTAAATTTTCTCTTTCTTACTCTCTCCGGCTGGTCTTTTTGTTGATTCATGTATCAATCGCCCAGGATGTTCAAAAGCCTATCCCCCAAATTCTTAGTTTTAAGCGTTTACAGTGACCAGAATTATTTACAAAATAAGCTAGATTGTGAATTGCTTTCTCAGTGTAACATTCTCATGACCACCCTAATCTGTCCCTGCTTCCTCTCAATGACATGTTTATCTACTTATAGCTGGACACTGTCTGGCACTACTGACCCTCAAAGCCATGTGCCTGTAATCAGTAATACAGTTAGTTAAACATGGGTTCACAGTTGATTTGAAGGTAAAATGTGTATTTTACACTCCTGGGCAAAAAATATGGCGGGCCAAGCCAAAAGTTGGCAAGATATTTAGTGGTCTTTTAATTGCTTATCCATTTTAATCACATCATTGGTCAGGAAATTAGCAAGAATTACACAGTCACAGATCCAGATAGCTTTTTACAGGAGGAAGAGTCAGTGTTGTTCCACTTAATGTTGATGGGTTCAAACAGTTCATGAGTAGTTAAAAAATGTCTACCAGTTTGTTTGAGTTTTATAATGTTCACTATAGGGTTCAAATCTAGACTCTGACCAGACCAAAACATGAGCCTGATGGACTTGTTCTCAAGCCACTTCTTGGTTGTCTTTGCAATTTGGGCAGAAGCAGGGGCGTCACATTTTAGGGGGGCTAAGCCCCCAATATGATTTTAAAAAAATATATTAAAAATGTAACACTTTAGTTTAGGATCTAAAGCTCACTATTAACCATTTTCATTACGATGCAAAGGCACGGTTTTATAATAACTGTGGTCCCAAATGTGAGGCAGGGCAAATACGGGGGTTCGGGGTCTCCCCGAGAAAAATTTGATTTCTCTGATCTACATGTGTATTTTAAGATGTTCTGAAGGCCAAAAAACTTGGATAGTGGGCAGCTGATTATTTTTCTCTCCTCATCAGCATCACACTCTTTTTCTCTTTGTTTTTATCTTGCCCTGTCTCTTCCCCTCCTAAAGCTGAGCTTTGACTGATATAGGCTTTTCATTTTTGTCTGTCAGTGAAGAAAGTAAACTTAGGGTCAACTGATAGGGTGATTTTGCCTATGAATCATTTTCTCAGACGCGTTTATTTACTGAAAGCAACTAAAGGTAATTAAGTTTATTAAATGCATTCACAATATGTAGGCTACACATTTATTATTGATCTTATGCCTAATACAGGGCAGTAGACAGGGCTTTATAATCACAGAGGTCCTAAATTTGAGGTTGGTAGGGGGTTCAAATTTTTTATTTCTCTGATATGTGCATTTCAAGACGTTTGAAGACCAAAAAAAAGAGGATAAGAAATAGCTTTAAAACCATGTCAGTGGGCAGATTATTTTTTTGTCAATACCTGCTGCTCTCTTCTCATCTCCATCACTCTTTCTTTTTTCTCAGTCTCTTCATCCCTCTTCCCCTCCTAAAGCTGAGCTTTTTTAATTTACTAAAGGCTACAATTTGTATTATATTCTCAATATGTACACATTCATTATTAATCTTGTGCCTAACATGATGAAAACGGCTTTGTTAATGTTTCTTGTAAACTAATTATTACATGAGTCACCTTACATAGGCCTATTTTCAGCTCAAAATGGCGAAATTAGACACAACTATATTAGTTTGCCTGATTATTTTTTGTCATTCGTTTAACATTTATGACATAAAAAAAGTAAAATATGAAATGTTAAGTTTAGCTACATCTTATCTCGCACTTGACCGTACGCGTCGAGTCGCACTGTTAAAATTCGCGCTCAGCAGCGTCTGTGAACATAAAGCCTGCCCTACTTTGATTTGATTGGTCATCTCAAATATTCTGACATTGACGAGCAGTGACAGACCAATGAGGCTCAGATAAACACACACATGAACACACACACACACACACACACACACACCCTGTCCTCTGTTTCTGACGTGCTCTCTGCTCGGCGCCGCTGCGGATTGAAGATGAAGAACGCGCTGAATCTGATTATAACAAGACTGAAGCGAACACGAATTTGTGTAGCCTACATTAATCTCACATTTTTAGGGGGGCTAGGCAGAAGTTTAGGGGGGCTGAAGCCCCCCCTAAAAAGGGCCTAGTGACGCCCCTGGGCAGAAGCATTGTTGAAAAATAACATCTGATCATTCCTCTTTAGATTACAACTTTTCATTTGTGGGAAGAAAGCCATCCTGCAATATTCTCCTGTACTCCAAAGCATTAAATGGCTTTCTTCTCTTTCTTTTTCCAGTACCAGCAGCTACAAAGACTTCCCACACAATGACACCTCTTTCTCCATGCTTCACTGTGGTAGAGAAGCATTTATTATTATATTTCCCAGCAGGTTCCCACCAAAGACACCGCCCTAGAGCATCACCATGTAACTCGTGTTTCATTGTGATTCATCACTCTGCACACAACTTCCATATTCTGCCAAAAACTTCATTCTGTCCATGATGGTTTTCTGAGAAAACAATTAAGTACTGCATTTCCTTCATTTTTTCTAATTTCCTGACCAATAAATTGTGGTGAAGACAATGAAAAGCTTATTGTTTAGCCATTTTGGGTGTGGCGCTTCCCCCTTTTTTTTCTTTTTTTTGCCCATGAAGGTATGTGCCTCCAAACTGCATTGCCAAAATAACAGGTGAAAATGTGAGGGTTTTTTAATGTAGTCATTTATGTGACAAAAGATATTATCGGTTAAGAGACTCGAAGAAACGTTCTGGTGGCCAACTTTCCTCTTTTGCCAACAGGTGACTCCTCTTCCTTCACTCTTAAACCATGGAGAATTTGTTCTTCCTCTACTTTGTACACAACTATACAAGCTGAATTTGTATAAGAGGTCACTACGTTTCTGTGTGGCAGTAAAAGAGCACTCTCATGTGTGGAAGGGCGGGAAAAGAAACAGAAGGAAGTTTTGTTTAGCAGCAGCTCTCAGAGAGCCAGCGTCCCTGCAGCCATGTTTGCCAAAGCCCTGTAATATTATTTTTGTCCTCCTGAAATAGGCGTCATGTTGTCCATCATGTTAGGCCTTCACCATGATGAACACTACTCTCCCAGTTTTGAACACGGCACAGATGTGGTTTGTTTATTGTTCAGTTCCGTGTGGAGTTTGTTTGGTCTGGTTGTTTTTCCACTTTCAGTGCTTATAAATATGTTCTCTGTTAATGCAGAAGCATCAGAGGCAAATGGTTATTTGTAAGAGCACAGTTCTCTAATGGGAGACAAAGACGGATTAATGTACATTTGTTTGTCTGTCCGTTTTTTTGGGGTCATTTGGGTCTCTTATTTCTGTGCCATTATCTCAATCAAGACTTTCTTGAATTACAACAATTTATTTCTACCTTCTACCTAAGGCTATTCAAAACCCCTAACCTTATACTCTAGTGTGTGGACCTTACATGGCTCCATGTGATCAGAATTGGAATTATCCACCCGGCAGATCCAAAGACTTCATTGCAACTAATGTCTGGTGCATTGTTTATTTGTTTTCAAACATACACTATTAGCATAGTGAGATCCTATGCTTGTCAGACTGTACAATATACTTACTAGGTAAGATTTACATTATAATAATAATATTTAGAGTAATTCTATTGTTAATCGTAATTAACATTAGTCTCTGACCCAAAACATAGAAATGGTAAGCTCAATCTCAACTTAATTTTTTTTTTTTTTTTGTTCTGCAAAAATATCAGAAGGATACAATACAAGGAGGAGAACGAAACCCACTTGGGTTTATACAGAGTTCCACTCCACTTACATGAGTAAACAACAAAATAAGAAAATATATATATAAAGACACGCAGACGAATAAGTTGAATAATAAAAGAGGGGAAAAGCATTTTCAGAAGCCTGATTATCCTTTTAACTTAAAATTACAGATGTTGAAGGGTAATGGTAAAGGAGGATCAAAAGTGAAGAGCAGCATATGAAATATACTTATGCTTAAATATACTTATACTTATGAAATATACTTATACGTTCCTGATTTGAGTATTCAATATTGAAAGGCATGTATGCATTATGCAAGGCAAGTTTATTTATATAGCACATTTCATACACAATGGTAAAAAAGGGCTTTACATAGAGGAAATTAAAATAATCAAAAGAAATAAGAGTAAATAAAACAGTTTAGAATAACAAATAAAATAAAATACAGTACAAACAGTCGGACGTACAGTGCTCATTCAGTAAATGCACAGCTAAACAGATGTGTTTTGAGTCTGGATTTGAATGTGACTACTGTAGGAGCACATCTGATCTCT
This sequence comes from Rhinichthys klamathensis goyatoka, assembly GCF_029890125.1. NCBI lineage: Eukaryota > Metazoa > Chordata > Actinopteri > Cypriniformes > Leuciscidae > Rhinichthys > Rhinichthys klamathensis. The sequence continues at coordinate 3,715,244 of NW_026606647.1, read as the reverse complement.
TCTGGAAGCTGGTTCAGCTGCGGCTGCCATAGTAGCTAAAAGCAAACTCACCATGCTTAGAGTGAACCCTTGGTACTTCTAGCTGATGTGATCCTAATGATCTGAGTGATCTGTTAGGTTTATATTTAGTAAGCATATCTGCAATGTATTGAGGTCCTATAGGCCATTGAGTGATTTATATACCAGGAATAATACTTTAAAATCAATCCTAAATGTAACTGGGAGCCAGTGTAAAGACCTGAGGACTGGTGTGATATGTAGCAGCAGCAGCGTTCTGTATGTACTGCATCTGTCTTATGGTCTTTTTCTGAAGGCCAGTGAGGAGTCCATTACAATAATCCACCCTGCTGGTGATGAAAGCATGCACAATGGAATATGCGTATGGAAAACATTGGTGTATGTGAGATAAAAAAAGCCTCTTTGTTTGGGTACATCAGTGTGGGTAAATTACATTTACACATATGTTTTCTTGTGCCATTTGTAGGAGTGAGAAACGGTATGTGGAGAAATACTGGAAGGAGGTACGGGTCGGAGACTTCATTCGTCTGCGTTGCAACGAGATTCTGCCTGCGGATGTTCTTCTGCTCAGCAGCAGCGACCCGGACCGCCTGTGTCACATCGAGACGGCCACACTGGACGGCGAAACCAACCTCAAACAGAGACAGGTGGTGCGCAGCTTTATCGACCTGGTGAGTGTTTGCTGTGAAAGTTGAGTAAAGAACTGAATAGAAGCATCCTGGTGTCAAGAACAGTTAATGTTGATGCTATGTGTATTCAGCTGGTCTGCGTTTGACCACTGAGATAACTTTAGTCAATTCACACCAAAGTCAAATATTAATTTCCCTTGGCACTGCTCAACCTGTATGTGTTACGTCCTAAGATGTCAATAAGAGAAATCTGAAAACAGTTTGGCAAAAGAAACTGTGTATCAAAACCTAGTTCACCCCAGAAATTGACCTTAATCTAACAAAAATGTTCATGCTGCTTTTGTTTCATGAAACAAAAGGGACAAAAAGTACCTTAAAAGTAGTCAATAAAGCCTGTGCGGCTGTGCCCTATATATTATAAGTCTTCTAAAATCTTAAGATTTATGTGAACAGCAGACTGAAATTTTGCAACACGAAGAGGAATTGGATATGGCTCCCTACCACTTTTTTTTATGTCTGATACCACACACACGCACACATTAATGTAACCTGTCAATAGCAGTTTCCATCCAGTTGCGCTTTTATGCGCAAAATTGGAATATCGTGTAGAACATTTGCGATTTAAAGCAGTGTTTCATCCCATGTGTTCAAGAGAACAAAATTGGAGCAAAATATCTTATACACATGGAAGTTGCTTCAATTGGGAAAGCCGCTTTGGCACATCATAAATTTCAGAAACGCTATAAACTCTGTTATGTTATCTTGCGTTCCGGTGCCTGGAGTTTGGGAACGCAATCACGTGAGAGTTCTGGGAGGTCATTATACCAAAAACATTGTGAGGACAGACTTTGGCTCAAACATTTCAGAATGATTAAACCAAGGTTTGAGATGCTGTGCAGTGTGCAATGAAATTGGTCTGCTGGTTAGTTCAGTTATCCAATCACATCCATTGTTAAGGCAAAGTCACAGGGAGTTTCTTTTTTTCTTTGAGCATTTGAGAGTTTTATTCGGTAAATGTGTTTCTATCGTAGTTTATTAATGTCTTCTTTTTGGCTTAAAAAAAATTGTCCTCCTCGATTGAGTGTATGTTTTTTTAATGCATATTTTTAGCATGTATGTACATCTTGTTTGCTTCCAGCTGGTTTTTTTTTTTTTTTTTTTTTTGCGATATCCCAAAATTCACATTAAAATAGGTGGGTGGAATTGGAAACATAATGTAAGTGTAGACCACTTGCTGCTACATCTGGTAAAATCTTGATTTTAAAAGCTGCATTTACAAATTACTATTTGTGTTAGAACTTAGAAGACAACCTTCTTAAAATATTATAAACAATACATTTGGGATAGTACTACATAAATAAATGCACAATAAAAAGCATTTATTTTTGAATGTATGCTACAGATTTTAAATACGACATAATAAATATATATATTAATTCTCTTTTATTGCGCAAATCTATCATAGTATGAAAGGCTCCAATACAGAGCGGCACAAAAGTGCCTAAGCACATCCCGAATGTGTGATGATGTGCTTAAAGCAACATGGATTTACCGGCAACCCTCAATCCGCAATGAAAAATTCATAACCGTTAGAGAACAAAAATAATATATTTTGTGTGCGAAACACGAAGAGTATTACATACGTCCAACAGTTTACTGAGTTTTAAATGGCATTTACTGTGTGAACGAGGAGTTGTATTCAGTCCTTTACTCCAGTCCTCTCATCCCAGGACTTTGTTCAGATTATGCACAATAATGGGAACATCTTGGAGAGAGCTTTACCATGCTGACTTTTGTAACTGAACACGACATGCTGTTTGAAGATGCTAAATGGAGAATTACATTTACATTACACAAGAGTTTCCATGAACTTCTAAGTTTCTGAAATGAATATACTGTCTGTTCCTCAAAAAAAGCAATTTAATAGCTTCAGAAGACTTGAATATAATGGACAAATGGTGCTTTTGTCCCTTTTTTTTTTAGCTTAACAGTAACAACCATGGGTAACTAACAGTATCGCTTTTTTATCGGTTCTGTCTGACCGATCAAAAAAATACCGATACCGAGTATCGGCTGCACCTGAGTACTGCGTATACTGATAATCAGATTGGTACGTTCCTAGGGTCAATAGATGATGACAACTATCCTTTGATCATTTATAAAAACTTTAACTCTTTTATTATTCTGGTGTTTTTAGTGTTCAGATCCCAAATTGCAAATATGTTTTTAATTTGCAGGACTGTGAGTTTGACCCATCAAAGTACAACAGCATTATTGAATGTGAGAAGCCCAACAATGACCTCAACAGATTTCGTGGATACATGTAAGTTAAATGCATTATTGCTTTTTAAAGGGCATTTACATTATTGCTTAATAATGTATCGTCCAACCTAATCCTTTGAAAAATATTGCATTAACGATTTAACCCAACAGTCTTAATGTCATGTCCATGTGCATGGTCTTTGTTACATATGTGTATGGTGGATTAGTTTAGCCCTAGCAATATGTACTCCATTATATTCAATGAATTTCTTATCCATAAGCCAATGGTCTCAAACTCATCTCCTGGATACCCACTGTCCTGCAGAGTTTAGCTCCAACATGCTCCAAAACAGCTGTCTGGAAGTTTCTAGTAATCCTGAAGACCTTGATTAGCTAGTTCAGGTGTGTTTAATTAACGCTGTAAGACAGTGGCCCTCCAGGAGCCGAGTTTGAGACCACTGCCATAAGCCATTTAGATGACTCAGATCTTTCCATTGTTTTGTTTTGCCGGCAGTGATTAAAATTCCATTAGCTCTTGAGATTTAAATAAGCAGATGAATGGTTATTTTGTGACCCACATAGATCCAGTTGAATATATTTGTAATGGATAAATGGTCCATTACAAATAGTAGAAATAGTATTCCTCTTACTCCAGCATTATTCGGATGACTTTTCAACCCTGTTATTCTACCCAATTATTCGTCCTCTTACCAGCCGGGTTCTCTTTTGGAGAACTGTAGGAATGGGTCACGAAGTCTTTAATTTGTTAGTGTTAGGGTTGGTAGATGGATGGAGGCTATAAATAATGCTGCTGTTGAAGTATGTGAAATGTTTTCCACCAGAATGTTTTTTGGTGCGTTTAGATCAGATGCATGAAAAAATTATATTCTAAGAGTCATTCTACAAAACTGGTGCCATTTGTGACCCTCATAATATTATCATATATCGTATTTATTGACTGTAACAACAGTAATGCCTAATTTGACTAAGCGAGTAAGCGTTAATACAGACAACCTTTCTAAATCTGGTGACTTTTTTTTTTTTTTTTTTTTTTTTTTTTTTTTTTGTCTTTCATTATGACAATGCCCTCTCATCAATATGCTTCTAACGTCTCCTTGCTACATCTGTAAATGTACACATTTTGATGAGAACAAAAGTTAGAATTTAGTCTTTATTCTCTATATATACTTGTATATTGTGTTATTAATAAGGCTTAAAGTTGTGTCCCCAGGTTGTGCGTTTACACTGTAGTCACATTTTTCCCTTTTTTGTATGCACTATTCGATACTATTCCATAAATAAAAAAATACTAAACTGAAGGATAAAATCATTGTTTTCAAGAAGTGAGTTATTCAAGGATAAGTTTAACAATTTATCTTATGTTGTGTTATGATTTTGAGTAAGGTTAAAATGTCAACCTTTTTTTCTATGATATTGGTCAATTACCATAGCCTGGATGCCAGCCGAACTTAGCCCCTTCCCACAATATTTGAGGTCGGGAAGTTCGGTCAGGACCTAATCCACTGTGGAGCGAATATGATCGAACCAGAGCTGTTCGGACCAATCATATTGTCAGGACGGGCTTTGTACGATGATGGACCGATGATCAACAGTAACGTAATCATCCACGTCACCAAAGAGCGCTTGGGTTGAATTCGTTTACAACAAAGTGTAGATTCCGCCATCGTGTCTGTTATAGAAGATCTATACAGCGCATTCATTTTAAAAGAGGAATAGAGAACCGCGATCAAGGTAAACTTTATCAAGCTGGAAAATGCACCCATTTCATAGAATGGTCCATGCATTCCTTGTGTTTTCACTTTTTAAAGCAGTTTGTTAATCTGGTGTTTAGACTTTCAAGTTGTGGATTAAGATTATTCTCTGTTTATCTTGCAGTCTTAAATGATGGCTAAAGCATACAGGTCATAGGCTTAGGATTAGCATGCATAATATATATTTGAGCAGACTGATGTAGCAGTAGTAAAACAAGAACTTCAGCCCAGTCAGGGCTGTGCAGGTTGAAGTATATCTCCTGTGTTTAGAAGAAAACCTGCTGCACATGGTATGGTAAAGACAGCAGGGCCAAGTGAGTCAGCTGACAGGAACCAGAAGGATTATGACATTTATTTCCCTGGATGATGGAGAACAGATGCTTCTGGTGTGCTGCCAGCTTTTTTTGTCCAGTTACCACAAAGTGGCTTACCGGAGCAAAAGAGGGAACATAATGCACGATGGGGGCCCAAGGACTGTTCCTTGTTGGAGTGACAGCTTATTGCATTAAGATACAGTATCATCCCAGCTGGTGAATATGTGCAGTGCGATCTAATGAGATTAATACCTGGAGGGCATAGGCATGTCTGCAACCAGGTTGTTTTGAGCCAGTCACCTTCATGGTAAATTCCATGCCACTAATGTGCCCTTTAGTTGGAGTCAAAAGTATTATAATTATGAGTTCCGAGCACATGAATGGCCAAGCGAATTTGAATTTACAGGTGGAAAACTTATAATTCTAGCTGATACACGGGTTGTAACAATGGAACGGGCATGTTGATTTGAAACATTCTTGAACGCTTGACATCGAAGTAACAAATACTTGACAGACTCTGATGTATGAGTTTCCCGGGTGCACTTTAGTGCAGCAGAAAAATGACAATGCTGACTGACTGATGACACCACCACACAAACAGGTACATAAGCAGATACCCTGAGCTGTGATGTGAAAGTCAGCAGACAGTGAAGAACATTTCAGTCCATTTCATACTTGTAAAAGAGATTGTTTTCCCAAAAAAGAAAATGGTTGTCATTTACTCACCTCCCATGTTGTTACAAATCTGTATGACTTTGTTTATTTTTTCTGTGGAACACAGAAGATATTTTGAAGAATGTATAAACTGTTTTTGTTTATATTATGAAAGTCAGTGGCGTCCAAAGTAACAATGGGCAATGACTTGATGAAAATGTCAAAATTTGTCCATATAATCCAAGTTTTTCAGACAATTTTGATATATATTTTGTGTATATCATTATGTGTGTGTTTGTGTGTTTTGCAGAAAAAGAAAGTCTTACAGGTTTAGAATGACATGAGAGTAAGTAAATGATGTAATTTTCATTGTTGGGTAAATGCATGTATTTACGAGCCCTCCAAACAATTGTGCACTACTAAAACATCTGCTAGAATATAATGAAATATTTGCAGTTTATATGTTCCTTGCAGTACATTTTATTGTGTCAGAATACATAAATTACATTTGAATGCTTTTTGCTGGCATATGATATGATAGTAGTTATGACATCTACCAGCAGGGGCTAACTGGACCAAAATATTACCCCTTGACTAGCCAAAATTTGACCCCTTGGTGCAGGATAACAAAGATACCAATGGCTCCGAACTAAGCCAGAACTGTGGCAGACAGCTAATATATCAGGTCTGCCTTTAAACTGGGGCAAAGCTCAAAGATTAATGCACTACTAGGGGATAAAAAAACTTGCCAGAGGCCTTGTCAGATAATTGACAAAATGAAGAGTTCACAGATGTAATCCTGAATTTAGCAGTGGGATTAGTGCTTGCATTAAAGTTTATTGAGCTCCCACCACAGGTGTTTAGCATTCAGCGCTCATTCAGTGGGAGTTAATTTGCATTTGCCGCCATTTTTTATCAGCAAGCTTAGCCCTGGGGCCTCTTGAACTTTTTCCGGGAACTTTTTCCCGGTGTTGGAATCACGCGCATTCGGATCTGAGGTCTCGTTGGATTTAAGATTGCAATCCTCGCCTGCTCGCCACTCGTCCTCTCTCATTTATCCTGAGAATCTTTTCACTTTGCTCAGTTCTTTTATGACGCGGCTTTGGGGTTTTACTAAAAGTGCTGCATTGACTGAACGCGGGATCCAGATGGCCTCAGGACTTTACCTGTGTGCAGAGCCATTTTAGTGAGGTCATGGCTTTACTATTGATTTTGTGCTAAGAAAGAGGGATCCTGGGGGAAACCCTATGGACTGTCAAGGATGATGGATCGATGTGGTCAACATCAGGGACGCAGAATTATGTGGATATCCCATGGCAATATCCACAACATATGGTTATAAGGGCCAGTCATTCTTAGCTTCCAATTTTAAAATTCTAGCAAATGAGGACAGTGGAATTCAGATTGGAACTAGATTATGTATAGTGCTCACTGATATGTTGTATTATAAGTGTGTCGAATGAGCCTGTGTGGTGTGTATGACAGAATCCATCGCAGTGGGAGGAGAGACGGGCTATACAAAGACAATCTTCTGCTTAGGGGCTGTACCATCCGCAACACAGAGGAGGCTGTAGGAATTGTCATCTATGCAGGTACGCTGCCTTCTATCCAAACTAGGACAGAAAACGTCCACTACTAATTTCCACCATTATGAATTGTGTTTAACAGCTCTCCTTTGTCCAACTAAGTTCATTTTATTGCAATCCCAAAAATGAATATTTTCACACTGCATAACCGACAAATTATGCAGCTTTATTGGAAATGATGTGCAATTAAATATTTTGTTCAAAAGTGATATTTACATTGATTTTCTTTATTTTTCTTCACACGTCATGTGTTATTCGCTGACAAATGTAAAAAAAATAAAAATTTGATTAAACTTTATTAGTAGTCAAAATGATTGATTGTGAAGGAAATCTGTGTAAATAGCGTTAAATGGTAAGATATAATGAAATGGCTCATAATTATCATTAATATCTATTATTATTTTTATCTTTTATATTTAATCTTTGCATATGGCATTTAAAAAGAAGCAAAAATAATGAAAGTTGTGGTAAATGCCTGCTATTAAGTCCATTAAAAGAACAACTTTGTTAAAATGTACATTTTTCTGTTTCCTGTCATTTCATGTGTACATACACATGCCAGAATTGTTAATTGGTCATCTGACTGGTGCAGCTCATATTATCTTTACAGTGTTTTGTTTTGTACCGATTCTCAGGTCATGAGACAAAAGCAATGCTGAACAACAACGGCCCTCGTTATAAACGCAGCAAACTTGAGCGGCAGATGAACGTAGACGTATTCTGGTGTGTCATTATCCTCCTAGTCATGTGCCTCTTTTCCGCCATTGGTATGTAACCCTTGGCATCAATAGTTTTTTTCTAGTAAACATAGTTTTGTAAGATACTAATGTTTTCATGTCTGAGATTTTTGAAGTGTGTGTGTGTTTGTTGGCTACTTTAAAGGTGGCTCATCCCATCAGAACTATCACCAACTATCTGTATAATATTAGTTACTGTACTGTTAGTTACTGTTTTGAGTCTTACTGATACATCATGTGAAGCTGCCACATTCATCTATCATGAATAATCTTTTGCTTCCATCGAGTCCCAAATAAAAACAAACATTTGTAGTCGTTCCAAACCCGTAAGACTTTCATTCATCTTCGGAACACAAATGAATATACTTTCCTGTCCCTCCATTGACAGCTACGCTACTGACACTTTGACACTTCAAAAAGTTTATGAAGAGATCATAAAACTAATCCATATGAATTGAACAGTTTAGTCCAAAATTTCTGAAGAGCCTTGATCGCTTTATATGACGAACGGATTTAAATTAGACTTTTATTCACATTTAAACATTGATCGGCTAACATTAACAGAAGCTTGAAGTGTGAGAATAAACCTCATTGGTTCCCTCACGTCAAGCGAACCTGCTTGAGCTTCTGTTTACCAGAGTTGATGAATGTTTATATGTGAATAAAAGTCTAAATTCAATCTGTTCATCATATAAAGTCACTTCAGAAAATTTGGACTAAACCGCTCAATTCATGTGGATTAGTTTTACAATCTCTTTATGAACTTTTTGAAGAATCAAAGTGTCAGTTGCGTAGCTGTCAACGGAAGGACAGAAAAGTCTGAGATTTCATCAAAAAGATCTTCATTTGTGTTCCGAGAATGAACGCAAGTCTTACAGGTTTGGAACGACACGAGGGTGAGTAATTAACGACAGAATTTTATATTGTAATGCCTGTTACATGAAAAAATACTCCTACAGCAGTTGATGAATGTATCTGATTTGAGGAAGCGTTGGAGAGGAAGTAGTGGTTTAACTGTTTTGGTTTCCTTAAACATTCTTAGATTGCTTTAACATCTTCAGTGTCTCTTGAATAACAATACCCATGATTCCATTTTACCTGCTTTATATAATCAAGTGTTTGTCTCTCAAACCTTCTTTAGGTCATGGCCTGTGGATGTTTCAGTACGGAGATAAGAGGCCCGTCTTTGACGTCCTGAGCCCAGAAGGAACAGACTTATCTCCAGTGGTCTCAGCCATTTATCTCTTCCTGACCATGATTATAGTATTCCAGGTGAATAGCAAGTGGTGTGAGAATGTTACAATGTGCTGCAGATTCTCTTATGTAGAACTATTCCAAATTCCAAATTTTGGAGAAACCATTCGATTAAACAATGCCACAATTTTAATTTTGGGATGAACTGTTCCTCAAATTCCTGTCTTATTGTAGGCTCATTGGTAGTTGAAATGATAACCCTATGAATCTACACCAAACCTCTCGGTTTCTCTTTCTCTCTGATGCAGGTGCTGATCCCAATCTCACTCTTTGTTTCCATTGAAATAGTGAAGATATGCCAGGTATACTTTATCCATCAGGACATGGAGCTGTATGATGAGGAAACAGACTCTCACCTCCAGTGCAGGGCTCTGAACATCACAGAAGACCTGGGCCAGATGCAGTACATTTTTTCTGATAAGACCGGCACACTCACAGAAAACAAGATGGTGTTTCGCCGTTGTACTGTGGCAGGAGTCGAGTACTCGCATGATGCCAATGGTTAGGATTATCAGTGTCTTCTGTGCCCAACACAAGGGCTATTATGGTTCTATGGACACACAACATTAATTCTCTGTTAATGAGCAATATGTTGTATAAATAATAATGCTGTCAATCAATGTAGAATGTAAAATTTGAATCTAATGAATTACATGAAACGCTGATTAGCTTATTTAATCACATTGATTGCAATTAATGGCATATATCAAAAAGCCCCCAAAATGAAGATTGTAGAAGATTTATTTTTTAAAGAAATTATTACTTTTATTCAACAAGGATGATTTAAATTGCTCAAAAGTGACAGTTAAGCCATTTATAAAGTTACAAAAGTTTTCTCTTCCAAATAAATGTTTGTTTGTTTTTTTAACTTTCTATTGTCAAAGAGTCCTGGAAAAAAAATGCATCATGGTTTCCACAAAATAGTAAGCAGCACATTGCTAATAAGAAATGTTTTTTTTGAAGGTTTTCTGTAGTAATGACTGCTGATAATTCTGCTTTGCCATCACATGAATAAATTACCTTTAAAATATATTAAAATAGGAAACAATTATTTTACATTGTATTAATTTTTCATTATACTGCTGTTTTTACTGTATTTTTCAAGTAAATGCATGCAGCCTTGATGAACATAAGAGACCTTTTAAAAAGCATGCAAAACTTAAAACTTAAAAAACATAAATACGATATCTTAGCTTGGGCTTCTAAATTAACATGCAACAGTCTTAAGCAGCCCTTATAAGTAATAAATAGATAATGTAATATTGAATATATTGGTGGTTCACTTCCTCTACAGCCTGTGCCCCAAATGGACAGTTCAAATACAGGATTAGTATTAAGAAAAGCCTTAGGTCTTCCATGAAGCCCTTAATTAAGTTTTAAACAGTCTAACAAAGTGTCTTTCCCACAGCGAGGAGGCTTGCTATGTACCAGGAGGTGGATTCAGAGGAGGAGGACTGTACATCTCATGGTGGAACTCTCCCGCGGCGGGACAGCGTCACCAGTCACCAGAGCGGAAAAGTGGTGTTGCGAACCCAGAGCACCAAATCTCACCGTCGCACCGGGAGCAGAGCCGAAGCCAAACGGGCCAGCATTCTGTCCAAACACACTGCCTTCAGTAGTCCTATGGTTAGCAAGTGCTTCCATTCCACATTAAGCTGTTCATGTATCGCTCAGTAACCCAATGCTTACTAATTTTTTCCCATTTTATTTGATCCGTTTGACAGGAGAAGGACATCACTCCAGATCCCCAGCTCATGGATAAGGTCAATGAGTGTAGCAGTCAAATGGAGTTCATGCGTTTTCACAGTCAGCCCCTGAACCAGATCCCCCCTGACCAGTGTGACATCTTCGACTTTTTCATCGCCCTAACTATCTGCAACACTGTTGTTGTGTCCTCACCCAATCAACCCAGACAGAAGGTAAGCAAACAGTAGGGATGTGCACAAGACTAATTCCATTTTCATAATGACCAATGTTATCTACCAAGAGCAGCGAAAATTAGCATCTGGTTTAAGACGTGTTTTTTTTTTTTTTTTGCAGTAAATAATGGCGCAAATACCAGTAAATTGACTAGCCCACACATTAGTAAATCTCCTTGCATGATTTATTTTTTAATTTCAGTTATCATGGAAACTCCTACAAATGCGTATGCAATAAGGTCAGGCGCAAAAATAACTCTGTCCGCGCCTTTTCAGCGCTAATTTTTCAATGCGTGTCTTTAGTAAATCCTGTCAGTAGGGTTTTTTTTTTATGCCAGAAGAGGGTTTGCGCTGGCGCAAGCTGTTAGTAAATCTGGCCCTAAATTTGCAAAAAAATGTTAATGACTACTATTTCCAAGTCAACTAGCAGCAGTATCTTTAATCGACTAGTTTTGCACATCTCTAGCAGACAGACCAAACGGGCCACTACCTCAGAACTGACTGTGAGTGGGATGTTTTGGCCGCAGTTAACTTCCTGTGTTTTTTCTGTAGAGTAGGAGCTACTTCCTGTTTCTGTGTTAAAGATGTGTGGCCTATCCTTCATTGTGTAATCTTAACCCTCTGTGAATTTATGGCATGAGATTCCCTCAAAACCCACCCTCTCTGTTGCCATCTGCGTACTTCATAGTGTGTTTGTAAGTTCAGGTTGATGCTGCAATCAAAGACTTATCCTCCCTTCATGATACAAATCTGAGCCTAAACTGAGTGTTTGCGTTTAGTGTTTAATTAAATGGATGCCTGATAAACTGCTTAAAGTTCTGCTGTAATTCATCCTTCTCTATTAACATGCAGTTGCTTAAACATTGGGGAAACTACATTTTAAAAATGAATAATCTCCTTTCAGTGGAATCCTTTGTCCATGTAGTAACAAACCAACTAACATCCTGATCGTTATGAGCAATTCTCATTTTTGATCTCAACTGATCTTAAAGTGATTTTTAGTGAATATAATATATATATATATATATATATATATATAGTCAGTTCACACAGATGTTTTTTAAGTAAAAGAAATAACTATACATTATTTAATTATTTAATAAATAATGTTTCGTAAATTATTTTGTCATTTAAAATAAATGCTTGTTAGATATGTTTTAAACAACTGAATTCATGTGTTAAGTATGCTTAAGTATTCAAATATGTCTCATGGTCACCATATGTGCAATGAAAAAACATTTGCCTTGTCTTCTATTATGGAATGAACCTTCCCAGTTTATTAAAAAGCAACTGTTGCGTGACTTTTTGAAGTGACTCAATCATGTACAAATATTTAAGGAGTTTTATTTTGACAATATTTCTTTGGATCTTATCAAGGTGCGTCGCTTCGAGTTGAAGTCTCCAGTGAAGACCATCGAGGACTTCATCAAGCGCTTCACTCCAAGCCGCCTGACATCTGGCTCCAACAGCAGCAGCTCCTCCAGTCTGACCACCAACCGCTCGTCCTCCCATAAAGTGGGCTGCAGCATGCTGTCCTCCCCTTCGGCCGAGAGCACGCTCACCAAGCTGAACGAGGAGAAGCGTCCGGAGCATGATCTGCAGCATGCCTTCAGCCCCGTCCCACCCAACTTTGATAAAACAAAAGCTTTGGCTCAAGATGAATGCGAGCTCAGATATGAGGCGGAGTCACCGGACGAGGCAGCTCTGGTTTATGCAGCCCGGGCCTATAAGTGTGCTCTCGTTGGACGTTTACCAGATCAAGTGACCGTGGAACTTCCACACTTGGGCAAGCTAAGCTTCGAGCTTCTGCACACACTGGGGTTTGACTCCACAAGAAAGAGGATGTCAGTGGTGGTAAAACACCCGCTGACTGAGCAAATTACTGTCTACACCAAGGGTGCTGATTCGGTCATCATGGATTTGATCAGACCAGCTACAGGTATGCTAGCATTGTTCCCACACCTTTTCTAGGGTTTAAAATTTGGGCTGCTCCATTCTGATGCATTGAAGCGTATGTTTAAAATCTAAAACAAGTGACACGGTCCAGCTTGAGTCATGTCCCAATCCCAATGCCCCTTTCCCTCCCTGTAAGACAAAAAGATCAAAAGTTTGGACTCCATGGGGTAGGTAAGATATATATATATATATATATTTATATTATATGTGCTTACCTAGGATGCAATTATTTGATAAAAAAAAAGTGTAGTATTACATAATATTGATACATATTTATAATTTAAAAGAACTTAGTTCTATTTTAGTATTTCAAAAAATGTCAGCAGCCATTCTCTAGTCTTCAGATAACATGATTCTTTAGAAATCTTTCTTGTATGCTGATTTGGTGCTCAAGAAACATTTCTTATTTTTATCAATGTAGAAAACAGTTGTGCTGCTTTAAAGTTTAGTTCACCCTAAAATGAAAATGAAGTCATCATTTACTCTCTCTGGTGTTGTTTTAATGCCGTAAGCCTTTCTTTCTTTTTCGGACCACAAAAGGAGAATAATAATAAAAAAAAAGCTTGTCCATTATGCGACCAGTGAATAGCGACCAGCATCAAGCTTTTTATGAAAAGACACAAAAAGTATCACAGAATATCTGGGTATACGACAGGTTTTGTTGAGATCACATGCATTATTTAATGAAAATCCTGACCTTGGCCGTTGGTCTTCGGTGCTCGACTGTGTGCTCATGCATTTTTTATTATTATTAGAATTTATTCGAATTTTGTAATGATGTTGCTGAGTAAATTGTTTTATTTTATTATTGTTTTTAAGCAAACTTGTCTATATAACCACCTTGAGTGTGGTGCATTGTTTTTCATTAATTCAATTGCCCGTTGTCAATTATTGCTTTTTTACAACAAAAACATCATAACTCATAACATCTTATTGAAAAAAAAATCAATCTAATTGAAAGTTGGAAGCTATAGTTCTGGTATTGATTCCCATTCATCTCTAAAAGACACTTTCCATAAATTTCACCAGCTATAATTCCAACTGTCTGTAACTTTAGATTTATTCATTTTATTTATTGATGGCTCTTCTCTTTTATATTTGGAATTCAGATTAACGAAAGTTTGGCATGCTGTCAAACCTTCCCCCCATATGAAATGAATCAAATATTCTGGGTTAGTTTTTGATGTTTAGTGTTGATTATGGTTTAGAATATTTGTTGATCGTATTAAAGTTTTAATGAAGTCTGTTTTCTCTTCTCCATGTCCCAGTTAGACAGTGCATGAGGCCTATTCCAGCAGAATTAATGAATAACGGCTCACGGCCAAATGGCCGAAAGTCATCTGATTTCTTCAGAACATTAAATGGATACTGTTTTTCTTTTCCAAGAAATTAAAAGAGAGTGCTGGCAACCATCTACTAAGAGCAGACAGTGAGACGGTGTGATTTGTTTTTTCAGGATATGTTTTGAACTGGTCATGTCTTTGGAGTGCTTAAAGTGGCCCCTGGATTTTGATTTACACAGTTGATCAATGCTGATAGACATTTAATTCCCAACAAAGTCAGCATGGTAAGGTCACGTCCCCGTCGTCCCCTTCACCCAAACATCTGCTGGATGGCTTCCAGTTTGTTCCTCGCTCTTGATGTAGCCAAGGGTTTTAGTGGTAATAAACTATCTTAATGGCACAGGTAGACTGGCTTGTTAGTATTCCAGGCACGAGAACCGCCTCAGTGGCAGTTTTCTCTAATGCTGTGGACAAAAATGACTGAACAGGAGTACTACATGCATAGCCCTGTGCTTTATATCTAAATGTCAATGTGAGAGCCTAAAAAAAGAGATAAAACTATGGCTTAGAATAGTTCACGAGCAGTCTAGTTGCTCAACTTTCTTTAGGAAAGAGCAGAGAACATGTGGTTTGTTTGGGTTTTTTTGTTGTTGTTTTTTACATTTTCTTTCACTGTAGTATGTTGCCAATTACAAAAGCAAACAATTTAACAAACAAATACATAATAAAGCACTTGCATGTGTCAATATGGCAGTTCCAGAAGGCTAAAAAGCTGTTTTTGTAAAATATGTAATATAATTCATGCTTAAAATGTTATTTGAATATTTTGGTAATATTTTTGAACTGTCACGGACAATTCTGGCTTTTAGACGGACAAATTTCTGGTTATTCGTCGCCGACTGCAGAAAATCATATTTTGTCTTGTTTTATAGTAGAAATATCTAAATACACTTAAATCAAGATTAATTTACTTGGAGCAACACTGCAAAGATATTAAGTCTTTGTTTAATTTGCTTATACTTATTTTTATCCCTCGTTTTAAGACAAAATATTTATTCAAGCTACAGTAAATAAATCTATAAATGGTCTTAATAAAACAGTGTTGCTTCTCAAGTAAATGTATCGTTTCAAGGATATTTAACTCAAGCCGTGTCTTAGACAGCGCGTGAACACTGAATTGAGCTCTTTCTTCACGTCGTCTTGTGATTGAAAAGACAAATTCACACAGTATCCTAGTAAACCTTATCAGTTATGTCTTAACTGAATGCAAATAGTTGAGAAAGAAACCGCATGTGTACAGTATCAGTAGTCTGTATTGGATCTGTGCAGGTCTTAAAGTTACAGCAGCCTAATAATCCTGCTGCTGTCTGTGTTGATAAAACTACAAAAGATAAAGAGAAAACCACTCTTGTCTTAATGATTTTTATAATAAAAAAATGTTAAACTTTATTAAGGTTTAGTGCTTTGAAAATTGAGATTGTGCTGACTTTTTCTGGCTATATGGGCCATAAGTATTTCTAGTCCAAGTAGTTAGGAAGTTTCCTCTCGTTTGCTCTTTCTTACATGTGTTTAGTTGGCAGTCTAGAAATGTGTTTAGAGACCTAGGTTTATTAGTGTCTAGCCTATGTGGGGTTAGTTAGCATGAGACCGCAAACACACACCCAGACTGTGCCTCACTACAGACTGTGGATTATTTCATGCACGACACACATGCTCAGTATATTTTCCTGTACTTTTGAATCCAGAACCACTGTTCACCTCTGGGTGTGGGCTTCCAATTAGCACAGTGGACCAACTGAAGGTACAATAGCTGCTTTCAGAAGCAGTGGGACATTTGCCATGCTTGTAATGACACAATGTGCAAAAACAGACTACAGATGCCAGCTTGAGCCACACAGCTTTCAATGTTTTGAGCAGTGAATTGTTGTAAATTTGAAGTTATAACTTCGTTGACATAAAGCAGTTTTGACCATGCAACCATAAAGATTTGGAAAAATCAAACAGTACCTGTGTGTTTCCAGTCATTATGTAACATGCTAAAATGAAGCACATAGACAAATGTTTCTGAATGTTGGAAAGAACACCATGTTTTGCTGTGGGAATGGCAGTAATTTCCGTCTTTCAGTAATATGGCACTGGTGTATAATTTTTATTTTAGTGAGTAACATTCTCTCTGGTTACTTTTCCAGACTAAAGCTGTTAGTTATTATACAATCCATTACTACAGCCAGGTCTAGGCCTTCTGTGTTGTTGCTGTTTATTTTTTGGTGTCATTTAGTTTTTGGTGGTGTCTTGTTTTTCATTTTTGGTGTCTTGTTTTGCGTTTAGTTTTTGGTGGTGTCTTGTTTTTCATTTTTGGTGTCTTGTTTTGCGTTTAGTTTTTGGTGGTGTCTTGTTTTTCATTTTTGGTGTCTTGTTTTGCGTTTAGTTTTTGGTGGTGTCTTGTTTTTCATTTTTGGTGTCTTGTTTTGCGTTTAGTTTTTGGTGGTGTCTTGTTTTTCATTTTTGGTGTCTTGTTTTGCGTTTAGTTTTTGGTGTCTTGTTTTATGTTTTGTTTTTTTAGTTTTTGGTGTTTTGTGGTATGTCTGTTTGTTCAGTTTTTGGTGTAGTTTTGTTTAGTTTTTACTGTTTTGTTTAGTTTTTTCGTCTGGTTTTGTTTTCTGTTAAGGTTTTGGTGTCTTGTTTTTAGTTTTTTGTTTGTTTTTGGTGTTTTGTTTTTTAGGTAAGCTTTAAAGGCAAAGATATTATTATTGATGTTGTTGTGTTTTTATGGGGGTTTTTTTTTTAGGTGAATGGTTTTTTTTTTTTTTTTTTTTTTTTTTTTTTTTTTTTATATAAAATTGCTCTCTCCTTTCCTAGTTTTATGTACATGGAGCGCTAAGCCATCCATAGGTTGACTTACCAAAGGAATAGTACAGTGGTTTTGTGAAGCTTCTCTATTTAGACAGTCCAAATATGTCAAGTTCTGCAACAACTTTTCAACAATAAGACTGTAGGAGAGTTTGGGGAAACATGCTGGCATTAATGGTGCAGTGGAAGCATCACTTACTTTTGCTCATACTAAAGTATTAAACTTGGTTTCATAGGTTCTCCCACACTCTGTGTGCTGTTGACAGGAATGATACCACTCCATTTGTGTTACTACTAGTTTAAAATTGCACACTTCGCCTTTTAATACTGTTGCTTAATTTGATGACATTGATACCGTTTTTATTTTCACTCTTTGGATGGTCATTTAAAGGCATGATATGGGGATTTAGCTTATCTATAGAATTATTAAGAGCATTTAATACCGGAGTCAATACATACATCTCTGGAAAAACAGGTCCAGTCGTCCCACAGTTGCAGGGGTGGTGATGAATCATTCTGTGAAAATGTGAGGTTTGGCACCCTCACCCTCTCATCTTGGCTGACAGTCATCCATGTTGGGAAGTGATCATCCCAAACAGTTTGTTCTGCTCTTCCTGCCAGGAAGCAATGCACTGAGCAATAACGCAGGAGCGATAAACCTCAGAATGCAGAGTTATCCAGTCAACCTGTCAAAACACTTGTTGAGCAAGCCAATGGCAACAAAGATAACCAACCTTAAAGAGGTTGAAGTGATTAGTTTAGGCTGTCTGCTTACATTGTGTTTTTCTGATGAGTTGCCTAATTCTCCTGGTGTTGTTTTTGTTTTGCAGATGATTGCAAAGGAAAGCGACAAAGGAAAATCTTGTATAAAACTCAAAACTACTTAAATCTTTATGCTGCAGATGGCCTCAGAACGCTTTGTATTGCCAAAAAGGTAACAGTGACTTTCATTAATAATTAAAAATGACAGCCCTTACAATATAATTATCTATGTTTAAATTTAGAACAATTAATTATATACACAAAACACAAAAAATCAATGCATTTGATGTACATAAATTCTAGTAAATAGTAAGACGTGATGCAGTGGGCAAAGAATATAATATGATATAATAAAATATATACAGTACACTTGTACAAATAAAGTTTTTGAATGAACTGAATTGCATTAATTTGGGTTATATTGATGTGCATTTAATTTGATTTAATTTATCAACATATCATTCAATTAAAATCTTTAATCGATTGAAAGCCCTCATTTTTATTTTCACATTTACACTTTTGTTTGCCTTGGAAAAAGTGTTTTTGCACAGATGGTTTACAAGTGTGTGAGCTTTTTCCCAGAGTGCTGATCTGTGTGACAGATCAACAACCCTCTCTCTCACTCTGTCCATCATTCTCTCATCTCTCTTTCTCTCTCCATATCTCATGGATGGTAATATATGCTCTCACTCTCTTCTCTGACTTGTTAACCCGTGTCTTGAGATCCTTGTGGGAGTCTGATGTGATAAGATGTGTTGTTCTTGTTTTGTTTTCCACCCCCCAAAAAAATGTAATCAAACCTTCACATGCTCACACGGACATACAGATTTCTGCTGTCATAGACTTAACCAACAAAACATGTTACCTTTTTCTCTCCATATCTTAGTCACTAATTCGCAGCTAATATCTGACACTGGTTTAATAAAAAATAAAAAAAAAAATTTTTTTGGCATGCTTCACAGCCAATGTTGCTAAATAGTCACCTTAACAGAAGGGAAGCTTTGAACAGCTTGAGTACAATTATTTTTCACACGATTAAGTGTGAAATCATACATAAATGGAGCTGCTTAAAGTTTAACAAGCCTCTTATTGTGTTAGTTTTATTTTCTCCACCTGTTTGTTTTTTAAGCCAGCAACCAGAATACCTTATTGCGTTCTTCTCTCTTTTTCCTTTTTTCTCTTCGAAACTTTTTTTCTTTGATGTAGTACTACAGTTTGGCAATCACTGCGTTATCCAAACTCGTTTATTTCAAATCATATTTATTGAGCACCATTGAGCTGATGTCAGTGATCTCTGTCAGTGATGTGATGATGGTTTTTGATTGGTCCAGGTGCTCAGTAAGGAGGAGTACGCCTGTTGGCTACAGCGCCACCTGGAGGCCGAGACAGCCATACAGAAGAGAGAGGAGCTGCTATTTGAGTCTGCATTACGACTAGAGACCAACCTCCAACTTCTAGGTAAAAATAGTTCCTAAAGCACTCTTAGTCCATCACAGGACTTATTTATGCCCAATATTAATATACATCTCAGGATTCAAAACACAAGTGGTTAGTGCCATACACCAGTGGCTATATGCATAAAACCAATCTTTCGGTCTTTTTCAATAGGAGCAACAGGTGTTGAGGACAGACTTCAGGATGGGGTCCCCGAGACTATCGCCTCTCTGAGGAAAGCGGGCCTTCAGATCTGGGTGCTGACAGGAGATAAACAAGAGACTGCTATCAACATTGCCTATGCTTGCAAACTGCTGGACCCTGAGGAGGAGATAATCACTCTTAATGCTGACTCGCAGGTACACCCAACATGCACTGCTCCAGTCTCTTCTTATGGGCTCTGCTCTTTCTCATCACTTCCTTCTCCCTCTGGTTGCTGACTGAGTGAGGATTCCGTCTGCATCTGATGACTATTCTAATATACGATTGATCTGTTGATTATTTCTTTAGTTAATCATTTAATCAGATTCCACCTCTCCAAACTATATGAAAGTTGAGGGCCACAAGCACATCTGTTTTGAATTCAGAAATCACTCAATTTAATTTGTGAACTGATTCATTGAAATTTGAAATGTTTGAAAGAATTGATTTACTGAAATGTTTCAGAATACCCAACACTACAAGCATTGTTTAAAAACAATAGCAATTACTCTTAGACTGCCCAGTCCAGCTGACCAATTTTAGGAATGCTGTCCCGCCTACAACTACAGGGTTTGGAAAATGTTTAATATCAGTTCTCACAAGGGGTTGAAAGCCTGTTTATAATTCTGTTTTATCTCAGGGGAAGTTTGTGTTTTGATCTTGTATTTAATTATTCATTCTCTGATTTGATTATTGTTCTTGTTTTGCTTTTTGCTACCAGGAATGACAGAAATGTCTGAAGGTATTGCCCATAACCTGTAGGCCTGATTGTGCCGGTTGAAAACCCAAACCGTAGTTCCATTTCTACCACTGTTGTTGTTGTTGTTGTTGTTTTTTTGTACCCCCCAACCCCCCCCCCCCTCACTCATCTATACCGTATGGGTGTTTTTTTTTCCATTAATTAATTTATTTGTTTTTATTGCTATAAATCTAACTGATCTCAATTCCCTTTGTTATTTGAAGGTCAAATGTCTTCTATAGAATTTTTTTAAGCTTTAAAGGGATAGTTCACCCAAAAAATGAAAATTGTCAGTAATTACTCACCCTCATGTTGTTCCAACCATAAGACTTTCGTTCATCTTCGGATCTTTAATAACTTTTCTGGGCCGGCAAGTTTCAATCCCTTAGAAGCCCATGGAGGAGATATCTAGCTCACAGATTTAATCAAAAAATCTTAATTTGTGTTCGAAAGATGAACGAAAGTCTTACGGGGTTGGAACAACATGAGGGTGAGTAATTACTGACAGAATTTTCTTTTTTGGGTGAACTATCCATAGACAGTATAAGACGTGGACAGAGCCATCTTATTGGAACTCAGTTGAGACAGTTGAAGCCCATTTTTAGCGATTTTTGAGCACTTCCGTTCCTGACGCGCAGACTCAAACCGACTCAAACTAAGCTTGATGACGTGAGCATCCTGTCTGACAGACGTTAATCTTCTAGTAGCTGTGCGTGAAAATTGCCAAAGTTAATCTTGCAGAGACGGGGAACTTGAGCAAAGAGTTCTTTGGCGTGAGTGAGCAGGAGTAAGTATTCCGTTGCTTTTATGGACTCATTATCTATGGGCTTCTCCCTTGACGGGACGTCCCCCCGATTGCCTGCGAGCTTCTCCTCCTGTCTGTACGGTAATTTCTGTACAGCGCGACAGAGTCGAGTGGTTATGACGCAATCGTTAGCCTATTTTTACAAAATCTGTTTCTACGGGGCTATAATGTAACATAGAAGGTAATGGAGCCCTTTATACATTGTCGTGTTTCTTTAGAAATAAATAATGGACAAATGGAGTCTTTAAACGCCTCAGATGTAAAGTTATTCGCTGTCAAAGTGACGCCAAAATGAATGGGTGTCAATGGAAATGCTAACGCAAGTGAAGTTCTGCTACAACATGGCGGCACCCGGCCGGCTTCAACTTCCGGTCGATGGATTACCCCCTTGGAACTATCCCTTTAAATATGCAAAAAAGAAAAGCAAATTAGTGGTAGGCCGATTTGCAGTTTTTCAGTTATTGGCATGGCCAGATAATAAGTTATTCTGTTTGGCTGAAAAGTGCCAAAAGCGGGGCCGTTATATTGACAGTGGCAGGACTTTTATTTTGGCTGTGCTGAGAACTCTTGACAAATAGAAGCTCCTATTCTCTGACTTCATTAATTCACTATCTTTGTTTAACAGTTTTGTCTAATAAATTGTCTATACAATTAGCATTACCTGGGCTTTATTTAAAGCGGTTTAAAGATTCGAGCATGTCTTTGCGTCATTACGCCACATCTGTACACATAAAGAAGGAGTCTTGGCTAGTAGGCTTTATTGCGTGTGAGGATGTTGGAGGTGGAGATTTTTAGCCTTTTCTCACAGCACTTGATATAATTAAACTTATCAATTTGATGGCGGATCCAGAAAGGTTCAAACGACAATCACCAGTGACAACTAGAGATTCACTCGTAGTAAAATGCAAAAGACTTCGTTCGGACTTCGGAGTGAAAAAAAGAGACCGCAACCGGACCCATGCGAAAACAAGCCAAGGATGCATATCGGAAGGACAAAATGTAGTCACGCAATGCTGATGTTGTTAACATTAACAATTTGAGATCAAAGTATAATTTGCACAGTTTTACGTGATATGATAAGCGATTGTTAGATTTAATCAGCGCGATTTACTGCAATGTCAGAACCAGAACAAAAGTGGATGTTACTTACTAGTTCAGATGACATTTTCCGGTGAAAATTATGTTGGTCATACTTCCAAAAAGAATAATCTGTGATTCTGAATGCCAGTATCCACACCGGCACGGTGACTTACAGCCGCACACTCTCCTCAAACATTGTTCATCTGCGCTGTGCCGTGACGAAGTACAACTCGCGTAAAGTTGATAATTCCGCGAATAACTGCAATTGCAGATTTCGAACAGAGATGCCGACAAAGAGGAAAAACTGCGGACTGCACCTTTAAGGAGTGTTTGTTATAGTGTTTACTTCCTTTTTAGTCATAACTATTTCTTTATTTGCAAAAAATACTATATATTGTAAAAGGATTTAAAAATAGATTTTTTTTTGTTTGTATTGAAAATGAAACTAATGAAAATATATTTTGTATATTTTTTTTATTTTGGATACTTGAAATATTAGCTTTGAAATTAGCCTACACTAGATAAAAAGATGGCTATTTTATTCCAAACATGTTTAAAATGCATTTTCTTCCACATAATATTTTAAGCAAAATACATTATTTGAGATGTGGTAAAAAATCAGATTGTTAATTCAGGAAAAAAAGAGAGAATTCTTATGTGATTCATACAGTATGTATTCACTGTTGGATGTTGTTAGTAGATACATTTAGCAAACTTATACCAAACTTTATCTGCATTCCCCTGTTTAAAATGTGTTCATTGATTTATCCTCTTTAGACCTAAAGGGCCAAAAGTGTCTATAGTTGAAAAAACACCCATTTACCAAACTATATCTGTATTCCCCAGCATGACATTGTCCACTATTAGACTGTAGATGTCAACAGCTGGACTGACTTGAATGAGCTTTTGTGACGTTTCATTTTGTCTTCTTAGGGAACACGTGAAGCATCCGCATGAGTTTTGTTTTAAAAAACAAAGAGTTGTCATATACTGTAGGAATGTCTTAATCACTGACTCGTTGCATTAGTCATAACCTTCTCCTTGCTTAAGGGATAATCCACCCAAAAATGAAAGTTTTGTCATCATTTACTCACCCTCATGTTGTTCCAAACCTGTATGACTTTTTTTTTCAGTGGAACACAAAAGATATTTTAAAGATTGATGGTATTACTGTTCAACTAAAAAGAAGATATTTTAAGATATGCATGCGGGGTTTTTTTAGTCATACAGGTCTGGAACGACATGAGGGTGAGTAAATGATGACAACATTTTCATTTTTGGGTGAAGTATCCCTTTTAATAAAATGATTTGGTAAATTACATTTGTTATATAATTTATACAGTAATTGCATTTCTTGTGTAACCCTCGTGAGATCTTCTGTTAAAGTTCCTTTAACTTTTTATACCAGGAAACCTGTGCTGTATTGCTGGAGAACAGTTTGCACTACATCCAGGCCAAGTTCCTTTGCAACCCTCGACCAGATCCTCAAACAGCTAGAGACTATGCTGGCATCCACTTCTCTTCTCCAGTGTGTTCCCCGGCCTCTTCTGGCCACTCCAGCCCGTTCCTGGTGCACCGGCTAGGTTTGGTGATCGACGGCCGGACCTTGGCCTACGCACTGGACAAGAGTTTGGAGGACAAGTTCCTGGCGGTGGCTCGAAGTTGCCGGTCCGTTCTATGCTGTCGCTCAACGCCCTTGCAGAAGAGCATGGTGGTCAAGTTGGTGCGCAACAAGCTCAAGGTCATGACATTGGCCATAGGTAAGTAAATGATTGTATTGGTTATTTTTGTACGATTCTCTCCTATCTAGTTTGTTGCAACTGCTTAATCATCATCATTCAACTGGGTTTTTAACAGTATTTAGTTTAGTTGAATTTGTTTAATGAAAGTTTTTAAAGTCCAATCTGCAGCTGATGGGCCCTTAGTGTTCGTAAACATCACACAACTGCAAACTAAGACAATATACACAAATGAACTTTTTTCACGGAACTAATGCTGGTGATTTAAAGGAATAGCTCACCCAGGATTTACTCACACTCGTGTCGTTCCAAGCCCAGAAAATGTTTCCATGCTCTTTTCATGCAGTTACTTACAACAAACAGAGACTGAAGCCTTGAAAGCTCCAGAAAGGACACAAAAGCACCATTAAAGTAGTCTGCTCTTGTGAAAAACTTGTCTTTTTCCTCTCAGTGTATTACAACCCCCTTTATGTAACATCTATATTTCAAATAAATGCTCTTTAACTTTTTATTCCTCAAATAATCCTGAAAAAAAGATATCAGTATCCACAAAAATATCAAGCAGCACAACTGGTTTCAACATTAATAATAGAAGGAATTTAATAGAAGAAATATTACTTGAGCAGCATATACGCATATTAGAAAGATTTCTAAAGGATCATGTGACACTGAAGACTTGAGTAATAGCTGCTGATAGCAAAGCTGAATATTCACTGGAATAGATACAAATTTTAAATGTATTAAAATAGCAAGAGATCTTTTCCATGGTAATCACAGTTTTTATCCTAACCAGCCGCGCCTGCAATACGCAATGATTCTTTTTTAGAAATCGAATTTTAAAGTATAAAGTATGACCATGATTATCCCAGGTAGGCTACTGTTTGTGTTTTATTTAATGTTAAAAGAATCAAATCATCTGAGTTTGAATATCATTTTGCGTGACCTTTATAGCCATATTGAAAGTGACAATTCACCTCAGATCAAGGAAACAAGAATGTTCAAACTGTCAACTCAATGTGAATAAACAAGTGTATTCAATGACAAAGATTGTATTAGTCACTCAGTATGTATATCTTATAAATAATATTATTATATAATCAAAAGCTTCTTGAGCTAAGTTGATTGTAGAACCGTTGCAACCAATGGTCTCTACGATCTGCTTAGGCTTACGATGCTTTTGGGAAACACAGCCCAGATTGTTTTTTTCACTGATCTGGTTCTTTGATATCAGCTAACTGATTCAGTGGGAAGATTATACAATATTTACGCACTGATAAAGTCGTATGGAGAACTTTTATGAAACTTTTGCATTCTTTTTGAAGCTTTAAAGCTTCAGCCTCCATTCACTCTAATTGCATGGAAGAGCACGACCAGTACAAAATATGTTCATTTGAGATCAGCAGCAAAAAAAAGAACAAAGTCATACAGGTTTCAAAAGATTTGAGGCCGAGTAAATGATGACAGACTTTTCATTTTTGGGAGAACCATCACTTTGAGCAATAAATGGTTCTTTCTTTGTAAGAAGCACAAAATGGGTAGCATAGATTTTCTTTTTTGTAGCTTCTTGTACTTTTTGCTTGGCAAGTGGAATTTGGAGATTAATGGTACCCAGTGTTGCCAAGTAAACATTTCAGTGGTGACTGGACAGCACGTGTCTGTCCTTTCCCCAGCGCAGAATGCCACATTTACAAGCCTACGCAGCACTCTGGCTAATTATCCAGATGGCTTTAGGGAGAGGGAGAGATGCAAGGTGCATCGAGACTGAACCACCTGCCTGCTGGAAGAGCGGGTTACCTCAGGTCATACCCCTGCCGTAAAGATTTTGTAATTCATTTATGCCTCATGAAAAGAAAGGAGCAGATTTTTTTGGATGAAAATGTGAGAGGGAGCGCTCCAACGACCCCCAGCTGTGGTGCAAAGAAACTCCTTTGCCTCTGAAATTGACAGACTTCCTTACAGAAGGAATCCAGAGCCTTGTCTCTAATAAACAAACTTATATGGTGTACAGACACGTTCGCAGCAGATGTTACCGATTCTCACGCTAAGCTTGTTTGCTTTGTTTGGTGTACTTCAAATAAAGGTGGTCTTGTTGAATTTGGCTGCCATGCTTGTTTGTTTCAGTTTAGACAAAGGCGACTGACGGTCTCAGCGGGCTTTTACTTTTCTATATACTTCAAAGCCTGCTCGATTTTTAGCTTGAAAGTCAGCTTTTGATGATAGCTTGGGGTCAAGTCTGCACTGCGCCTTATGCCTCAGGCAACAGAAGATGATTTTAAAAAACCACCTCGAGGCAGATTCAAAGTTCCAAGACAAACATCTTTGAAAACATATTATGTGTTAACTGAAGTACACTCTGCCTCTCACCATACAGAAGATTCACATGCTGTCAATTTGGTTCATAATTATGTAACCCTCTTATCATTGTTTATATTTTCTTTCCAAAAGGCCACACCTTTATTCTCGTGTGTATAATAGTGTTCACACTTAATTTTAATTATAATATAATACAAAAAATAACAAATAGCCTTTTTTTTTATTTCATTTAATTTGTTTTATTTTATTTTAAACCCATTATCAACTGTGTGCTTCATAATTTCTAATCTCACTAGCAGGTTTCCTGTGATCAGATATTCTGAAAAATTAAGTCCTTCAGGCTGTTCTGCAGTAGCGGTTTTAGGCACGGGCGAACCGGGCAGTCGCCCGGGGCGGCATTTTTTCATGTCACATGGGGGCGGCACGAGCAGTTAAAAAAATCCTCTGCGCCGCGAAGGTTTTCTATTTTCTATCATTTCAATTCAATTATTGGCAATGGCGCCCCTGCTTGCTGAGAAGGTGCCGTGCACAGAAGCTATGTCAAGGGGGTCTCCAGATTGGAGGTAGCTCACCAAGGGGCCGTTCACATATCGCGTCTTTTGCGCGCTCAAGGTCGTTATTTCAAATGTAGGCGCACGGGAAGCGCGCTCATAATTGAAGCGACGCGCTCATTTTTTCCAGGAGCAGCGAGATGAACATTTTTAATCTTTTCAGTATGGGGGTGCACCCAAACACGTGGGTGTTTTTCTCTTCTCCGTAAATAAATCTTTTAGCAGAGCTACAGCAAGCGTTTTTCTCTGGTGGAAATCCATTAGCTACTAAAACTTCTTTGTCGTTGTGGAGAGCGCAGTGCATGGTTGTATAGCAACGACAGCCATGGGAAAATCGGACCGAATTTTACTATTAATAATAAAAAATAAGCTACTGTGCATTATAAATGTCAGGAATTTATCTTTATTGACCCATTCTTTTTATAAAAATGATTTAAAGGCTGAAATATGTGAGGTTTATCTTTTTATAAAACCTTTTTTGTCAAAAGTTTATTTGAACGTGTACATGTTATTAGATAACATAAAACACACTCCTTTACAATTTGGCCATCATCTTTAATGTTATTAACTTGGTGAATAGATTTCATTGTATTAGGCCTACTTTTTTAACAAGATTCTGTGTTTAACCGTGATCATTTTGGTCACTATATTCATGAAATGAAAATAATTTTCATAATGATCAACTAAAATCAACTATAATTATGTGTTTTTACAGTAGCCTATAATATGCAAAGTACAATTTTCTATTAAAAAATAATCTCTGATTCTGTCCTTTTCTCTGACATTTAAGGCCTAAGCTCGAAGGGGGTCTCGCCCAGGGTGTAATTCAATGTAGAACCGCCACTGCTGGTCTGACTTTGTATACTTTTTTTTTTTTTTTTTTTTAACTCCTTGTTCACAATTTCAGACTCTAACCATCAAACACACAAACCTTTAACCCACTCTGTCTAACCCAGCTTAAAGCTATATAACCATTCAAATCGGAGGCTTTCAGACATTTCGTGTCTTTGTCCCATTTTCTTGTTGAAGTTTCGGTTTAATAGTTTAACAATGTGCTTCGTTTATTTTAAGAAGTTAATTTGTAACATTTAGGTCCTTTGCGGTTCAAACGTTGCTATATGAATTTGCAGCTCAGACTTCACCAAGCTTAAACTGATTAATGGCATGCAAAATTTAGCATGACCGTCCCCTAATACTTGGGTTCCTGTGTAATTTGACTTTGTAGTAAGCATTTTTCAGACTATAGGTGCGTAAAAGGTGACATTGATATAAAGTCATGTCACCCTGTTAATGTCATTCTGGTTTATTTCTGAAAACACAGCTTGCTTCTGGGATCTTTTCCGTTTAATTTATGTTGTTTATTTCTGCCAGCGGAGCACTTTGCTGGTGATGCAATGTTTGCATTAATGCAGGCTGACATTGTGCAAAGTGAACAGGAATTAATAAATCCTATACCCTCTCTCTTGACCTCTCTCTGTTTCTCATTCATCCTAGGTGACGGAGCTAATGATGTTAGTATGATCCAAGTGGCTGATGTAGGGGTCGGAATCTCCGGACAGGAGGGCATGCAGGTGAGGAGAAACTGAAAGAACGCTGTTTAAAAGAGGATGGGGATGGAGCATACAGTGTGAGCAAACTTTATGCTCTGCCTCAAGTGTAGAGTACAAGAGGAATGAACATTGCAAAGCAGGACTGCAGAGTTAATGCACCAAAAAAAATGGATATACATAATTCATGTTTTATGAAGATGTTTTGGCCAAGATATGGAGAGACAGTTGATAAATGGTACCTTACACCAGTGGTTCGCGAACGGTGGTTTACAACCCAATTATGAGTTGTAGATCTCATAAATACAAATGATAAGATGCAGTTAACTGTATTATTGAGTTATAGTTACATATTTTCATGTTACCTTCTGATGCATAAATTACACAGAGTTATCACTTAAATGTGCTGTTTCTTTTTTCTTTTCTTTTTTTACGTTGCTAAATAAGTGTAATTTGCTAAACAAGGACTATAACAATTACCACAGTAATGGGATTTTATGTGTTTGACAAATCTGACAAACACCTTTGTGCTTGCATGTTTATAACCATCGTGATCTAGGATAGGATGGTAAAATACACTTAAGTTTGGGGTCGGTTACAGTTTTTAATGAAAGAGGTCGCATAAGCTCAACAAGACTGCATTTATTTGATCTAAAATACAATAAAAACAGTGAACAGTGTGAAATTTTGATTCAAAGTTCAAAACAAAACAGAATTCAAAACAACTGTTTTCTATATTAATACATTTTCAAATGTAATGTATTCCCATTTAAGAAACATTTCTTAAGACCAGTGTTGAAAAAAATTGTGCTGCTCACTATTTTTGTGAAAATTGTGATGCATTTCTTTAAGGATCTTTTGATGAATTGAATTGAATTGACCTCAAAGTTTTGAACAGTATGTAGTTTTTTATAAAATATATATGTGTATATATATGTATATGTATGTTTGTGCTATAAAATGCTAGTTGATAAAGAGTTCAGCAAGAATGTGAAGTAAAAATTTAATCCGTTTCAATGATTTATTTTAGGATATTTTCCTCGAGTTAATAGTACTGTATTAACTTGCCACTTGATTTAAAATCTGGGTCCTGAAGCAGAACCGGTAGAGAACCACTGCCTTATACAACCTTTTTGTTAAATGGACTCTTCCACTGATATATTGACCCATGCCTTTTCTTAACGGCAGTTAACCTAAATGCACTGTATTGCAGTGGCAGCAGTCTGACTTTAAGGTGACTTGCAGCATACGGCTGCTTCAGCGCTTCATTTATAAAGCGCCCTCCACGTGTTCGTCTCTGGAAACAGCAAATCTCATTCTGGTTTCTCAGAAAATCTCTACGTTGCCCACAAAACACTTACCCACCCTCCTCAGCCCCGTTCTCAGCGGCAAGCGTACAGAATCTTCTGAGGTGAGAAGAGAGACAGGAAGCGCCATGAGCTCATCTGTTTGATGCTCTGTCTCATTAATTAATTCAGAGAAAGATCTGGACGCAATGAGGCGCCACTCTCCGCTGTGTGCCAAAGGGCTCTTCTTATCTGAGATCTCGTCGAGGCCAGCATTCAGTATAAACAACCCTAATGAGAATCTGTTTGTGACTCTGTCCCGTTGACATAATGTACCAAACACAGCAGGGTAATAACTAATCTCACCTGCTTTTTTTTTATGCTTGCTTGATGTTGAGAGAATGACAGTGAGGGTGGCGAACATGGCTGATGGTGCTGTCAGGCCAATTGTAACTGATTAAAATCCCCAAATGCTATTAGAGGCGACAAGGCAGTATCTGTCACGCTGATGGATGACATGTTAACTGCCTGACGCGTGCAGCTGTCGGAAACATATCATAAAGAATAGATGGCTGATGGACGGAGGATCGTTTTCACCAGATTCCACAGACAGGAAGGCTTTTCATAGTTCTTTTATGCAAAAATGTCCTAACAAGTGTTTTGTCACCAGGCTGAAGTTAATCTTTTGTCTTCTGAATGTATACGGATGCCATGCCACCATTTTTGTGTCTCACATGATGGATCTTTTGGGCCTCAAGGCAGCTGTCATCTAAATCCATTTTATATGAATGCTTCAACACTTGAACTCATTGGGACAACATGTAACAGTAGCATAGGAATATTTAAAGAAATTTCCCACTTTACTCTCATTATTTGACATTGTTAATAAAGGTTTGACAACATTTATATTGTGCCCACCTTTACTGTCTTTGACTGTTCTGTTCGTATTGTGTTCATAGGCGGTAATGGCCAGTGACTTTGCCCTGCCACGGTTTCGATACCTGCAGAAGCTGCTCTTGGTTCATGGCCATTGGTGTTACTCTCGTCTCGCCAACATGATCCTCTACTTCTTCTACAAAAACGCTGTGAGACCCGGAAGTTTCCTCACTTCATGATTTCTAATTTGCTTTAATTTCTAGGTTGATCTACTGCAAATGAACTTTGAAGAACTATATGGCAGGGATAATATATAAGCTAATCATTATTGCAAAATTGGTGATCGGTCTTGTATCATCCTGAGGTTTATTTTGCGATAATGATCGGCTCGCTGTATATTATCCTGTTTATTGCATGGCTAATTACCAGATAAATACGAATGCAATGCTGATTTTATGTTGGAAATAGTTTTATTGTGAGAAGGAAAATGAGTGATACAAGTGATGTGGAAGAAAGAAATTAGTTTACAGGGTGTTCATGGATCCTGTAAAATTATTAAAACATTAAATATCGTAAATCTTTTCCCCTATACCATTCAGCCCTAATCACACTTCATGAAGTTCAACTGAACATCTTGATGCCTTAAAATATCGCTGTTTAATCATTTTACATGTAATGATTAAACAGTGATATTTTGTATATTTGGTTTAATGAATTGGCCTTAATTTTTAAAACATAAATGATTAAATTTGCACTAAAATGTTTTTATGCTTTAAATAGTTTCTGTAAACATCCTGTACTTCAGCCATTATACTAAATAGATTGACTTTAGGATTGACCAATTAGAACATAGTATTGCAGAGAGTCATGTAATAATGCATCCAGTTTAACAGGTTGAAGTTTCATGACTAGTTTATAGCAAGAAGCTCTTAAACGTTGTTGTCTGTTCTTCATATACTCTTTGATTAATGAAGATCTATTCTTAGGGAGGTCCTAGAAACGTCTCGGACGTAATGAAGATGCATGACTTGTAATGAGGCAACAGCTGCAGACCTCATTGTAGACCTTTTTTTTGTCTTTGCCTTACCCTTTTTCCCCTCTATTGTCTCTCTCACTCTAGATGTTTGTTGCCCTCATCTTCTGGTATCAGTTCTACTGTGGGTTCTCTGGGTCAGCCATGGTTGATCAGTGGTATCTGATCTTCTTCAACCTGATGTTCTCCGCCTTCCCTCAGCTCATCACGGGCATCCTGGACAAAGATGTGTCAGCAGAAACCCTGCAGGAGTTGCCGCAGCTCTACATGAATGGACAGAACTCAGAGGTACCGGCAGAACATAATTACACCGTCCGTGAATAGCATAAATCGAATTATAATTGTGATGGAAAAGACTTTTGGAAGTGTGATGTAAATGGTAAATAAAACCCATGAACAGCGTTTTGCCACATGTATTCACTCATGAGTTGCCCCCAGTTTGCAGCATCAGCAGATCCTCTATAAGCAGATGAAGTATATTATCCATGCAACGGTTGCCACAGATATTGCTTTGATTGTTTTTTGCTGACCCGTTTCAAAATGGGTCTTTTATTCTGTGCTGAGTTTCATGAGGGGGAAAACAGCACAAGCAAGAGCAAACATTTTATAAAAACCACTAATCATCCTGAGAGTGCTGAAATTGTGCAACCTGGGATAATTAAACTGCTGTGGTTGCCTCTGCTTTGCTAACAATATGCCCCTACAGAGGTCTTCCTTTTATTTTGATTTATTCACAAACCATTTCTTCACATTCTATGACTCCATTAGTGGCACATCTAATGACATTATAATAAAACGGAGCTCGTCTGGAATCGTGGAATAGTTCTAACTGCCCCTGATTGTCTCAATTTCTTTTACAGGAATATAAACCCTACATGTTCTGGATGAACATGATAGATGCCTTTTACCAAAGTCTCATCTGTTTTTTCATCCCCTACTTTGTAAGTTTGGTCTTTTTTTTTTTTTCTTTTTTTTTTTGTGCATTTGCTGAAATTTCCATGCCAAATCCATGACTTGGCTGCTCAAGTATGCCTTGCTTGAGATGAAGGCCATCTGATCTTAATGGAACATTCGGTAACACTAAAGCCATTATTTATAATGCATTATGAAAGTATTTTTAAAGCATTAATTATTCCTTGCAATGCACCTTGTAATGCATTGTATGGTCTCATGAATAATTGTAATCACAATTATAATACATCGTAATTCATTGTTACACCTCTAGAAATTATAATATTTTAAAACACATGACAAGCAACTAATTTCAGATGTAATCTGCAAATATTATTATGCATTTTAATTTTGGTTACAATTATTTATGAAAAGATATAATGCATTATAAGTAACATACATTATGAATACTGCTTTAATGCATTGTACATAAAAGCTTTTAAGTGTTTCCAAATAATTTTCCAGTAGTATTTTCCAGTAAAAATATTGATTAAAAAAAATCCTTAAAACAAGAAAAGCTTATTTTAAGCAACACATAAGATTTTAACTCTTTACCTGCCAGTGTTTTTAAAAAAAAGTTGCTAGCACCACCATCTTTTGTGATTATTTTCACAAATTCATGGCCCCCAGAATATTTTGTTTTATGAATATCTGAACATGAAAAATATCAAAAGAAACAACAGACCGTCTGCTATAAACAAATAAAATAAAGTTTTATCCTAGTATTCTTTTTTATGAACACTTGAATTTGGGTAAGTTTCATTAAAGCAACATTTTGAGCAAAACGCTGAGAAAATCAAGTTTTTGACATAACAGTGGAAACAGAAAATTCTGTGTTTGGCGGCGAAAGAGTTAAAAAAAAGATTCATAGATCTTCACTAATTGTGTATTTTGTTTTATTGCACTGTCAGATTTTTTCTTTTAACTATCATCTTTTTAATAATTACAATTGATCTTGTTTCAAGGATTTTCAGATATTTTAACTGCAACTTTATACAGAAATACAAATTAAGAATAGGATTTTTGCAGAGTGTGATGTTAAAATACTTAAAATCAAGCCTATAAGTAAGCAACAGTGTTGTCATATTTTTGCAGGCTTACGTTGACTCTGATGTGGATTTGTTTACGTGGGGAACTCCCATCACCACCTTGGCACTCTTCACCATTTTGCTGCACTTGGGAATCGAAACCAAAACCTGGGTGAGTAAGTCTTGATGCAAATGCAAAATGTAATAGGATGGTGTGATGTAGTGGCTAAAGCTCAGTGCCAAACTCACTCAGTCTTCATGGTTCTTCTGTATAGCTTTTGGCAGTGTAAAGGCAGTTGTGTGCTTGTTCAGATTGTTGAGGGTTTGTGGTTAAGCCCGTTTATTCTGCTTCTAATCCTAAACGTCATTTGCAAAAATGCTGATAAGAGAAATGAAGTCTCAATCAATCTCAGTTCAATTTCCATCCATCAGTCCATTTCAATGAATCGACTGATCAGTTTGTTTACGCCATCAGTTAGAAATGGATGTCCCTGCAATGGCATCTTGCATGCATGTAGCTAAAAAAAACATCATTCTTTCATTAACTTACTCGGTAAAAAACTATTTTAAAGTATTTTAAACTTGCTTTACCATGTTTGCTGGCCTTGTCGTATATGTTATTTTATTCCATGACATACAGTATTAATTATATTTGTTCAGGTTTTTGAAAGATCTTAAACTCTAATAACAGCAGCAACCCTGAAACTAACTTTGTACTGCTACATTATCACTGTTGCTTAAACTTCCTCTAAAACAATCCATTAGGGTGCAGCAATATGTATGAATATATATGCGTCTTGTGTACGATCCACCTGAGGTTTGGAAATGATAAAGTGCTTTAGCTTTGCTGAAATCAGAAACCCATCCCACACATGTATATGAGGGGGAAGAGAAAGCAAGCCTTTCCTTACTTTCTCCAAGTGTGAAATGAGGCCGAACACTGTGGCGAGGAAGACCAGGATGATGCTGACACGGCCAGAGACATTTTCTGCAGGGAGCCTCCATGATTGGTTTGAACCGGGAGATAGTGCGCCATCAGGGGCCATACATCAGCCTGACAGCCCATGCAGGAAGCCTGAGCCCAGGCCAATGTGCTCGTCTCCCTCGCTCACCACGGTGGCGTATACATGGCCCACACGCACAGGGTGGCCAAAGCTAATAGTTGATTTTACCGATGCATGTCCTCTGGTCTATTGCGAACTGCATTTATGTATGTGTGCAGCCCGTACCTGCTTCTCCTCTATTTTTCCCCCTCTATTCATGAGTCGCTGTTTTAGATTTATGAGGGCGAATTGGATTAGAGCTTTTTCCATTACACCGGCACTGTAAATTTTCAGCTGACAAGTTTCGGTGCGTGAAAAATGTCCTCTGCAGCCTCACTGTCTTTCCGGACATGATGATGGCTTCTGGTGTGAAAGAGGCCGTTCTTCACAGTAAATGGCTCAAGTAGAGAGTAAACGTTTCCGATAGTTGGGCTGGCAGGTTCATCGTTCCACATGCTGCCTGGGAAAATGAACACATGTACTAGAGAGAGCGAGTGAAACTCCCTTTTAGGTCATTTAAGGTGAGGTCAGTGTGGAGGCCAAGTACACATCAGAAGGTCGTTGCACGTCAATTTTTGTGCGCAACCCTTTTCAGTTCCATAATTTGATGTATTTTAGGATTGAAACAACAAGGTTTACTCTTGCTACACCAAGTGCAAACTACATGCTCACCAGAGAATGGTTGAATTTTGACATTAGGTTTTCCATTTTCTGCTGTACATCAGGCTTGTGCAAAATTCTGAATTTCAGAATTGGCCTCCATTCAATTCATGAATTGGAATTTGAATTGACTCCGCCCCACAGGAAGTTAAATTGGAATTGGAATGACAGGAAGTGGAATTAAATTCATGCCAATTCAAAGAAATTCCACACAGTCACACAACAGAAAATGTGTTGAATCTCACATACATTCAGTGTTAGGAAGGTTACTTTGGAAATGTAATTGCTTACTGTTATAAGTTACCCATTATAAATGTGGTTTGGATTATTTTATTTGGATTACTTTATCAATGTAAAGCAATTTCCTTTTAATTTGATTAGTAACTAATTGAATTACACATTTTACCTCAGTAATACAACTAAATGCAATTACATTCATTTTGTAATTTAATAACATAATTTCATTACACGTAACTAGTCACTCCTCAACCCTGCATACATTTTCTTCTTATATATAAACAAATGTCCACCTCAAATAGTTTTTTTTTTTTTCTAAAGATTTACTAAAGTAATTCTGGGAAATGGAGTCATGTTCCATCATGTTCCACAAAATTACAATTACAATAAATCAAACTTAATTATTTGTTCTGTGACTAGAGTTTTTAACATTCATTGCTGGGGGAAACCATTTGCTGTTAATGTAATCTGTACTAGTTCAAACTAATATCATTTATAGAATATGTAATGCAATCATATCTGACACATACTGTAAAGCTTCATTGTTAAACACTTCACTTAAAATATGTATATGAATTTCTTTGAATTTTTATTGAACTGCAATTCTGCTTCCTTTAATTCAAATTCGAATTGTAATTCTAGATCCTGTTTTTGACATCAATTCAAATTCAAGAATTGAATTGGAATTCAGGGGTCATTCTCAATTCAATTCAGAATTGTGCACAAGCCTGCTGTACATAGTGTAGAGACTTAATCACATCATAGAAATAACCAGAAACTCATTTGATTCAGTGTTCTTGCATTTTTTAATTCTCACTAATAACAATGTGAATAATAGATGAAGCGTTTTCAAATTTGTTCTCATTTTGAGTCATGGTACAATATCTAATTCGGGCAATTTAGCAACTCTTGGTTAACTCTGCCTTGATTGTCTTTAATTATTTCACAGACATGGATGAACTGGGTATCGATTGGCTTCAGTATAGCTCTCTTCTTTACTGTGGCGCTGTGCTACAACGCCTCCTGCCCAACCTGTTTCTCTCCCTCCAACACGTACTGGACCATGCAGAAGCTGCTGCTAGATCCTACATTCTACCTGATGTGTGTCGTCACACCTGTTACCGCTCTTCTTCCCAGGTATTTCTAAACTTGATTATGCCCTGTTGTAGCTATTTGGCCTAATTCAAATTATTTGACCTAACCATTTATTTAAGTTTAATTCCATGTTGTTGTTTAGATAAGGGAAGTTTATGCCAGTGACAGATACAATATTACACATTTCTACATTTAATAGTTTAAAAAACATATGGTAACACTTTTTAGTTTAGGATCCAATTCTCACAATTAACTAGTTGCTTATTAGCATTGATATTACTAGGATATTGGCTGTTTATTAGTACTTAAAATGCACATATTAATGCCTTATTCTGCATGACCATATTCAACATCCTTAATCCTACCCAATGCCTAAACTTAACAACTACCTTACTAACTATTAACAAGCAGGATATTAGGAGTTTGAGGAAAAAGTCGTAGTTAATAGCTAGCTAATAGAGAGAATTGGACCCTAATCTAAAGTGTGACCCAAAATATGTCAATATGAGAGGCAACTCATACTGTCAATATGAAATGCATACAAATACTCATTAGATCACATTGTTAAAATACATCACTTAGGGTTAGGGGACAGAATATACAGTTTGTACAGTATAAAAATCATTATTTCTATGGAAAGTCCCCATAAGACATGGAAAACATGTTTGTTTGTGTCTCGGTAAACCCTACATTATGGGGGGAAAAATTTCCTTGTGGGGTTATTTTTTGGTCAAAATAAAGATGAAAAACCGCACTCTCTAGTTGCATCTCATATATATTTATTTATACCATGTCCACACAGACGCGTTTCGGCCTAAGCATCATCAGTGAGTGTGAGTCAGTCACACTCACTGATGATGGCTTAGGCCGAAACGCGTCTGTGTGGACATGGTATAAATAAATATATATGAGATGCAACTAGAGAGTGCGGTTTTTCATCTTTATTTTGATTACTGTTTTATAACTCGCACCCACAAAACGTCTTGAGCGCTCCTGTTTTCAGCGTTATTTTTTGGTCCCCATGAGATAAACACTAATCATACATCACTAATCATACAATCATATGACATTATAAGTCATACTAAGTGATTTGTGCGTGTGTGTGTGTAAACATTTTAAGGAACACTGAATGTGAATGCAATTAATGTCTAATAAATGTTGGTTCAAAACACTTAATGACATTTTCTGTGACCTAATCTAAAGTGAGAACTATTTATGGTTATATATTATGGTATATATTAAGTTGTTAGAGCATTATACAGTATAACTCTACATATGAGTTAACTAAACAATAATACTTTATTCATTGTCACTGTAATTAACAAAGAACTCACTATTTGTATATTGTCTATTAATGTATGAACTACAGTTTATAAACTATTAATTAGCTATAAACTAATAGTTTGCAAATGATTTATAAGTGCTTTGTTACTGTATACTTATAAAGTGTTACCATAATTTCTAATCACAGTATACCTGTTTCCTCTTTGCTAACTCTTAACTGTGTTCATTTCTCAGATACTGTTATAGAGCTTGTCAGGGAACTTTATTCCCAAACCCTGTCCACGTGGGAAGACAACTGGACAAACTCCCAGTGGACATGCGCAGGCTCTTCCTGAGTCAGAGCCAGATGAAGCTGGGTTCGCTCGGGTCACTGTTTGCCCCCCGCGCCCCATTTTTCCCTTTCTGCTGGCCTTTCCAGAAAGATTACGGGCCCAGGGTAAAGCAAGCCCACATGAGTGGCACCAAACAGAAGGAGACAGCTATAGCCAGCCCCATCCCATCAAAGAGCATGGAGATGCCGGACACACCATTAACCTCAAAGAACTCTAAAAACCCTATCACGCTCAACTTCAGAATGCAGGAAAAAGTTCAGTCCTGCAGACAGGGCTCAGACGGCCCCCTATCTGAGAACTTACACTGCGTGAAGGAACCTTCGAGTCCCAATACAGGCACTTTGCCGTACTCCAAAGACACTCCTGGCTCCAGGACTATTTTGGATAGCACGGGCTTGGAGGTCCCGCTGAGCCCAATAGACCTCTGTCAGGTCGGGTTGCTCACCTCCACTCCGTTGCTTTCTCAAACCGAGACTATGCAGCTCATGTCGCCACCCAGAAGTTGTTTTTTGGGACAAAAGCTAGACGATGAGGAGCATTCAAACCAAAAATCCCTACTGAAACGGGCCGGGGATGTGGATCACACCCAGTCATCTAGCTGCCTACAAGAACATTCACTCAAAACAACATTTCTATGATGCTTTCTACCCGTTACGCTGATTCAAATTTGCACGTTAGCTTTAATAAATGTTATTATATATTCATGATTATTTTATGAAGATATAGGTTGGTACTACATAAATATATATATATATATATATATATATTTTAGATGTATAAAGTTTAGAATAAAGTTTGTTTGTTTGTTTGTTTTTTTGAGAGAGAAAGAGAGGGAGAGTGGCCAGCATATGCAAACTGGATGGTCTTATTTTTTACAATGACTGACTTTTGGGATTTTTTTTTTCTTTGTAAACCATCTCAAAAGCGGAGGGGGTTTGTTTCTCAAGACAGAAGCAGTCCAGACACATTCCTTTTATCTGTTTATTTGAACCTGGATGTTCTGGCGCACTTTAAAGAACCCTCCTCTTCTACCATCAGACACCGCTTACAGCACTACGCTCGTATTTCCCCATCCCAGTCCTAGACCGTACCCTTCACTGTCAGTAGCTGCAGAAATCCCGCTAATACTTCACCAAAAGTGCACATGAGAAGTAATTTACTAATACCTGAACTACTGCTTACTTTTAAATAAAGATATGATCTAATTAAAAAACTAGTTATGTGCTTAGCTGTGACTGGAATGGAGTCATTTGCAATAATAACAGCCTTAACAACCCTGTTGTAGTATGTTAGTTAATATTTTAACACTTTCCGAAATCGGGTGATTTCTATTACAAAGAACTCAACTTTTTTTAATAAATTAATCATGCATGATTTTAATTCATCATAATGCCTTCATAACATTTGCTTCACATTCGTATCTGCTACACTTTTTCATTTACATGAATAATCCCATTTAAAAATGTAATTAAAACACATTTAAGTCCGATTAGGTTTTTTATGCCACTTTAAATACTTTGTGATACAGCCAAACTAATGCATTAACTATCAAACTTGTTCAAACATGTAGTTAAGGTGGCCATTATTCACATGACTCCAGTCGTAGCTCATGCTAGCGCTTAATTAGTTCATAATTGGTTCATTCGCCAATAGTTCGTGTTGAATAAACAATTTGTTCAAGTATTATTACATGATTTATGTACCCTATGTGCAAAGTGTTAGTGAAATTCCTTAAACTTGCTCAGCACTAACAAAAGTCGCACGGGATTTGACGACAAACTACCATTTTAGCGAATGCACAGATTCACACTACACTTGTTGAGATTTTGTTTTTGCTGTTAGACAGACAGTTTTACTCTATTGCATTCCATTATTGAAGCTCTTAGACATCTACGCAACGTTAAAATGTTAGCCCACACACGAGCATCATCACAGACTTAAAGGAATCAAACATTGCTTTGTAAAACTGTCTTCTAGTCTAGCACAGTTGAACATGCATATTAATTGCTTGTGTAAGGTTCCAGCTCAAGTATTTGTTTTTGTTAATTTTTTTTTTGCTGCTGCTTTCAAAATTGTTTGTACACACATTCCTGCAGAATAGGATATCACTTTTGTCTTTTTTATATATAGTAATATTCATTCAGTCATAGTGCAGAGTGCTTTAGGAAATAGGGGCCGATGCATATAAGCTACTTAGTGTATATTGACAGCAAAGGTTCTTGCCAGACGGCCTTAGAAGATATGATTCAGTGCATGTGCGAACAGAAGGACGTGCTGATAATGCCACTTTACTGTTTACTTTAGTCATTTTCAGCCTTATCGGTTCATATATGCATCTTCTGCTATGATTTGTACTTTTCTGCTGTTTACTCTTTACAAGATCCTTGACCAAAGATGCAAGAAGCTGCAAAGACTGCTGGAGTTTTTGTACTGTAACCGGAAGCTCTTGCTGATCGATTTATCATTTAGCGATTTATTCGGCTCAGGGTTGCTGCTCCTCTATTAAATTTCAGCCAAAATGACAAATTCTGTCATCAATTAATCATCCTCATTTTGTTCCAAACCTGATTGACTGTTTTGTTTTTTGTTTTTTTTATTTCAACTGTTTTTGTCCATCCAATAAAAGTCAATGGTGTCCAAAACAACATTGGACCACACACTGCATGGATTCCACAGAAGAAAGTAAGTCATAATGGGTTTGGAACTACATGAGAGCGAGTGAATGATGACAGTATTGTCTTTTATGGTGGAACTATTCCTATGTGTCTTTGTGCTCTAACGGCCCCGGATACTGTATCCAAACTGGTCCTATTGTTTCATTACTGGAAGCTCTATGCATTGTATGCATTCGTGACACGCTCGCCCTCAGGAACCGCAAGCACATGTTCATGAAAACAGTCCGTTTTGATCAGTCTATTCTAAGGGAACTTATGAACTAGGCTGTGACTCGTTATTTTAAAGCTGTAATATGTGTAATGGACGTATCAGGCGAGCACATTAGTGGTTCTCCTTTTGTTCCGCAATAGAATATTCCACGATTCTGCAAATGTCAGGGGTGTGGCGTATCATAGAGTCCCCTACGGAGATGCTAAAATAGTTTTTATGAGATGATTTGTCATGCTGTGCTCGCATAACCTCAAGGCCTCACCAATCTGTTCGTTCGAGATCTCATTCGGGCAGTCGCTATCAAAACCGCTGATTTATGAACAGCCTACCAGGAGGATTATGAGATCTATTGTGCTCATTACACAATGAATGGCGCGAACAATGTGCTCGGACCAAAAAACAAGGGTGTTATATTTTGCAAGCTCCTCCAATTGTACTTTCTTCTGATTCTTAAAGGCAAAAGCCTAGGGTTGTATGTAAAGTGGGCGATGCAGTATTAAGCTGGCTGTGATCGGGAGAAAATGACTGACTGTGTCTGCATACGATAGTAAAACCCTAAAAGGCTAATATGAAGCACAAGTACTTTGTCCCCTCAGTTTTTCTTCTGCACTGCTCAGGTTCAGCATTTGCTGCTTTGAGCAATGTTTTTTTCGTCTCGTCAAAATTGTAATGTTTATAGCATCCTGGATTTTAGCAACTTTTGTATGTGCTGAAGTGCTTTAGTATATGCGAGAAAAACGGTTTTATACGATGTGGAATATATGTTATGTGCCTTAACACTGGAGAACACATATGTAGACGGCAATACATAGTGAATTTTATATACGTGCAGTATATGTAAAGTTATTTGGAGTTCTATTAATGAATGCAGTTTAATAAAAGAAAAACACTTGGTTTTTAAGGAATTTAAGAGATTATGCGGGGTTTTTTTTTTTTTTTTTTTTTTTTTACCCTTTGTTTTGGTGTTTTTTTTAGATTGGAATGTGCCAGTACTTGGATCCCAGGTTTCAGGTCTGTCAAGTTCTTGGCCAAGCATCACATGCTGTAATAGAATCCATTTACAGTTGCATTCCAGAGCCTTTCCTAACTTCAGGGCAAAACACCAGCAGGAATGCCGTCCTTCAGAGTTTGTCATAGCACACATGTAACCATCGGGTGGACTTTTTAATACTCAGCATGACTTTTGTCACTGTCGTCGCTGCCATGACTGTTTCTGGCTCATTGTACTGTAATTGGTGTTTGTTAAAGTCACACAAAGGTTCAGCATGTTCTCACTTTAGACTCACTACATTGACAGCCCTTTATAAAAAACACCGGTTTCAAGTGTTTCTGTGACATGTTGGGGGTGGGGGTGGGGGTGGGGGGGGGGGGGGGTTGTTAAATTGTTCACTCGTTCAATGTTTGTTTCTTTGACAAGAACAACTCTTTATGTCATAAAACTAAAATAAATGGTAAGCCAATGTTTCTTGTGCTCTCATTCTGTTTTATTCTCTTCCTTGAACACTCCAAAGGCATCATAAAAGAGGTCTGTATGACTTGTTGAGCTATATTCAGTCTTATTGAGCCTTTGTTTTAGGAACAGGCTAAACTTCAAGTCATTATTCCCAGAAAAGTTTTGGTCATGCCATGCGTATGTGCATTCATTCGTTCAAATGGCATGTCAAGGCAGATTTATGATTCTCATGAGGCTCATTGACATCAAACTTGGTGTTGAATAGAATATTATCATGTTAATTGATCTTTTTTTGGTGCTCGATTCTGCTAAATAAGTCATGAGTTTGTAACGATATGAGGGTAAATGATGATGGGGTTTTTATTATTTTTGGTTGAGCGATTCCTCTAAGCCATGACTATCCCTGTAATACACCTCAGAGACTGTTCCTTTTTCTCAACTCTACAGGATGGCACAAGTATTCCAGCACATTGTAATTGCTCCCTCTCAAAAGGATCTTTTGAATGGCTATTGCACATGACAGCTGAGTGGATGCACTCACCTCAGGGCACAGCTGGAGACATTTCCCTCTGGAATAATATACACAACTAGCAGTGGCTGGAAGCATCTGTCAGCTCAATAAGTGCTTGGTCACCCAAAGGCATGATGGTGTTTCATATTTTTTTAATGTCTTGTGTTACATAATAGCTGGGTTGATACTTGATGTTCATCCACCTTATTTTCCAGCATAATTAATTAATATCAGCCACCACTGTTGTCTAAAAAATTTGTAAAGATATTTTAAAAAGTGAATTTTGGGTCAAACTTTTACATTGTCTAAGATTAATAAAAAATGTATAAAGTTAATCAAAGTTGTTTGTATTTATAAATTAGTGGTTTTAATACATTTCATGTTGTCCAAAACACAGATAGTCAATTAATTGACAAATCTTGAATTTAGAATTAATTCAATTAATCATAATTGAATAATGTAAAAATTTAGTATGAAATAATTAATCAAATAAATGGAGATGTAGCATATGGACCAATCAGACACACCCAAATTATTCATTATATTTAATGAATAATCCAGCAAACTCACTCTCCCAACATGAAGTCTATGAAACTTCCCCCAAAACTAACATCCCAAATGAAGCTAACGCACTGGCAGAACCCGGTGTTCTGTTACAGGACACATTAAGACTGATAAGACTTTTTACAACCCTAAAAGGAATTTGCAAGGAGTTGTGACTCACTTAATTCTTGCTGAAAAGGAGAAATAAACCCTTTTAATCCTATATATTCTATATATAACCACCTGAAAAATGTATAGACATGTAGGCTATCTAATTTTCCAATCTCAAGATTTTTTGGCCTATGTATTCATTCTCTCTTTTAAACTCTTCTGGATTAATGCTTCAGACATGCATATATTATGGTTAACCAAAATCAAATGTGTAGCATGTTTAGTGTCTATAAACTCCAATCTTCGTCCCCCATTTGTTAATTTGCATTACATTTAGCTAACTTTGTGACGCATTAGTATTATAAGAAGCTTGAAGATTATTTTGTTAAACACCCAATCAAATTACATGTTCAAAGGCCTGCTTGAACAAAAGGTCGTAAAGAAATTCGAGCCCGTTCTCATCCCAAGGCGTCATACATGTGACGCTTTGGACATTTCGTCGAAATCTTACGCACATGGCATCCTTTAGCGTCAATATGAGACGCAGAACCCAAGGCGTCATACAGGTGACGCTCGTCTAAATCCGACGCACATGGCATCCTTTAGTGTCAATATGAGACAGACCTAAACCTACCCATAACAGTGCGTGTTATATTGACGCTAAAGGATGCCATGTGCGTAAGATTTCGACGAAATGTCATATGGCGTCACCTATATGACGCCAAAGGATGAGAATGTGTTGGAAATTCCCTCCAAAGGGAACAACTTCTTATTGGCTCACAACCCTCCAGAGGGTGTGACATCTTCACGCTTTAAAAATCACTGATCACAAGATCACGCCTCTTAGTCTGTTAGTTCCTTTCTGGAATCCTGATGTGAAGATGAGGCTGAACCAGAGGTTTT
Source organism: Rhinichthys klamathensis goyatoka (assembly GCF_029890125.1). NCBI lineage: Eukaryota > Metazoa > Chordata > Actinopteri > Cypriniformes > Leuciscidae > Rhinichthys > Rhinichthys klamathensis. The sequence goes on along the minus strand of NW_026606647.1, from coordinate 3,670,607 downwards.
CTAAGGACCCCCAAGCTTGCGCCAGGCTGCGGCCTTGTCTTTCCATTCACCAAAGATCCTCTGACTCCCACTGGTTCTCTCTCGTCAAGACAACATCAGCAAAGATCAACTGGAGCCTCAACAAATTGCATCAGGACAGTTTAATTCAAATGGGCGAGACATGCAAGTATCAAACTGTCTCATTATTTGATACTTTACCCTTTTAAAGAAGGGTGTGTTAGAACTAAACTGATGGTTTGCTCAAGGCTGTTGATCTGCTGAATTTCAAACAACGCTATAACTTCTTGCTTTCCTGTATTCTGCTCCAGCTCTCTTTCCCTTGGTAAACTGTATGCATGTATGTATGTGTATGTTAGAGTTTAAGTGTTTAGTCTAGTTAATAAAATCTTGTTCATGTCACACGTAAAGTTGTCCGTGTTTCAAGCTCATATATACTGGAGTCCCTAATCATGCGGATTTTGACTGCTTGCTCTTAGTAGTACTGTAAAGTAAGAAAGACATTTCCCATACCCCGGAAATGTGCATTTCTTAGAATTAATAAACAATTAACACTGAGTGTTCCCGGGACAAACGGGTTAATTGATTGTAATATAAATTTTACAACATTAAGTTAATTCTATTAACTGATCCAAATATTCAAATATAACAAGTTGATTATTAATATTTTTTTAGAGCTAATTTGCTACACAGAGAATCAATCACCTGCCTCCTATTACCTTAACAACATTTTGTTTAATTATTCCCCCCAGTGAATTTCCCCCGAGCATTAGTCCCTGCTGTCCAAAAACAACTTAATCTTATTCTCTGATTTTTTTCTTTTCTCTCATGACTCAAGATATATTTACTGGAGAGGAAAAACTCTACTGTGCAATTTTATCCCAAGCAGGAGTTGGCAAGGCCTTTAGAGGTGAAGATGGAAGATGGATGATATCTGGCCCAGATTTGCTCTTGCTGGTCGTTGGGTGGTGCGTTTAGCATCTGTGGTCCCTCTTCAGGAGGCAGGAATGAGGTTATTAATGAATTTCCTTTAAAGCACAAGGGAGGGTGAGGTTGTGCTGATGCTCCCGTACAGAGCTTCCCTCCGGCTCCCGCCACTGGCAAATTACTGGACGCCTTCTTTGCACTTTCCAAAATCAACTTCCGTCATCCAGACAAGGAGATAATGATCTTCCTTTACTTGCTAACGTTGTCTCTTTTCGGAGGTTAGCACAGCACACTGGAGATCTTACCTCTATCTTTTTCTTTTCTTTTTACTTCGTTCTCTCTTGTAAACTCGGGTCTTCTCTTCTGTGACTTTCTATTTGTGGCGATGAAGTTTGTTTTGCCGTTGCACCACTATTATATGTCCCTCGCTCGGAGACCAGCTGTGAAATCTGGAATGGAGAGGTTCACGTAGTTTGTCATAAACAGCCACTAAACTCTTAAGTAAGGGATAATGTCTTCAGCTGAGGATTACTAAATAAACCCCAATAGGCAAATTAGGACCCCAATGTGAAGCGCAGGTGTCTTTTATCGTCCTGAAGGGGTTTATTTTGCAGTGATGACTGGCTGACTGTGCATTAACGCTTTTATTTCATTACTTGCCAAACAGAAATAAATAAATGTACAAGAAATATTGACATGATTTGAAATTATAAGAAGAGGGTGTTTTTGATAGATGCATGTACCAAAATACAGTAAAATAAACAGTAATATCGTGAAATATTATTACAAAACTTTTTAAATAATTTTTATTTTAATATATTTTACTATTTATTCCTGTGAGGGCTAGGTTGAATTACTAGGTTGAATTATCATTCTAATACGCTCATTTGCTCCTTTCTTATTATTATCAATGTTGAAAAACATCACTTAATATTTTTGTGTAAACAGTGATACATTTTATATAGGATTATTTAATAATAGAAAGTTTTTAAAAAAAACGCATTTATTTGAAATAGATTTTTTTTGTAACAATGTAAACGTCTTTACTGTCTTTTTTTTATCAATTTAATGTGTCCTTGCTACATAAAAACAATAATTTCGATTAAAACTAAAAACAGTCATGCAGTCATTATATGAAAAATAATATAACAGAATGTCACGACTGACCAATCACAATAAAGTATCCCACGTAAAGTATAAAGTAAGTCACATAATTATTAATGGTTCTATATTTTGTTTTATAAATACACATTTATTCGTATCATGTCAAATGTTTGTCTTTTGCTTCCAAAACTTCCACCTTCACAAACACAGCTGAAAAGGCAATGAAAAAAAAAAAGATGTGAAGCAGATAGATATCAGTTCTTCTGTTCTGGAGGTAACTAAGGGTTTGCTGTGAGATTTAAATGCAACACGATTCATTATTCATCTCTTTTACAGGTGTGAATCTTCAACTTCTTATGCAGCTTGTAAAACAAGCTACTGCGGCATTTGTCTTCTTCACAGTTTCCCTTCCGGCTGCCTGTAGGGATCGTTCACTTGGGAGCTCATCCTGAGTTCACGGTCAGAGTTTCACTTTAATAACCTGATAGAACGTCTCTAGAAAAGTTACTTATCGTTTCATGAAATTTCAGTTGATTGATGTCAATTTTCACAACTTTTTAAATGTATTTTTAGTACTTGCCAAGGCAAATCTATCATCTTTTGCATGGAACAATAGGGTTAAAACCTTCCAAAAGTCATAATTCAGGCAGTGGTAAAATTGCTATACTACTTCACAATGAAATATTTGCCATTTATATTTTCATATTTGCTTGCAAACCTCTGAGAATTTATTTATTTTGCTGAACACAAAATATATATTTTTTCCATGCTATGGAAGTCAATGGGGTCCATCAACTGTTTGGTTACTCATATTCTTCAAAATATCAATATCTTCTTTTGTGTTCAGCAGAAAGAAAGAAAAAATCATGCAGGTTTGGAACAACTTGAGGGTGAGTAAATGATGACAGAATTTTTGGGTGAACTATCCCTGTAACAACTACCAACACCCCAGCATGGTCGCATTGAGGTTGAATGTTTCTCTACAAATGGAAAGCTCCAAAATCTCTGTCAAACAATGTTGCCGTGTAGACCAGACCTTATTCCAGTTATTTAAAGTTGGAATGGAACGGAAGTTGCGATAGTCTTTTCTTCCCTATTGTGATGTAGCCTATGCGAGTGAAACGGCCTCCCTGACAAGAAAAAATGTAGGACAGTACTTGATTTTGTACAGATTCTTAGATGGTGGTAGTTTGCTATTGCTGTGATCTCTTGTGAGTGACAGGTTGCCGTCCCTCACGCCGAAAAACACTTCATAAGAGAAGAGATGCTGGAAGAAGGAGGTTTAAAGATCACGAGAGCACATGAATTTAAAAAATGATGTGCATGGATGAATCATTTATGATAAATACTGCAATATTTCATAAAAAAAATAGGAACTGTCAATTTAGATTTCATGCTGACTTTAATGGCCGTGTGAGAGTCCAATCCCTAAAGAATTGTCTTGGAACGTGACAGTGAGCATGTTTGTAAGCTTAAAATGTGACTGCAATTAAACAAATGAGACAGGACACCAGCTGAGTGACAACCTGCCTCAGGTATGTGGAAGGGAAGGTCTTATTAAGATCATGACACACGCTGACACTCTCCTAATTGCCTTTTTGTCCCTCACCACACACATACACACACACACACACACACACACACACACACACACACACACACACACCCTCTTGCACTGTAACTGTGGCACCTTTCCAAAATTCACTTAATGATCAGAAGAGCTGTTAATATTTTACCACCAACCCCCCTCCCCCCTCCCCCATGATGGGCAGGCACATGAATATTCATTATACCATGCAGGGACATTTGGCTCCTTTGTGTTTAATGTGCATCCTGCATCTGGGAGGTCAGCGCATCAGGTTGTGTGATCGGTGTTGGACATTCTCATTAAATAATGCATGGAAAAGGTATTTTGAAAGGTTTGTGCTATAGCCTGTACTGTTGTGGAGTGCCCTTGCAAACTAAAAATCAAGGCTTGCTAAAGACCTCCATAAATCAGCCAAGGTACATCAGCGCAGTAGGCTACAGTCTTTCATCAATGCCTGTGAAATGAGCTTCTTGTATGAGTAACAGACCTAAGCGTACAACATGATCTGTGCAGAAAGATCAGAAAGACTGTGGCAAGCCTTTGACTAAACGACAAGGCATGGTCATTGCAACTTATTCTGGTCAAAACACCCACCTCGACAGGAAGAGATTACCGTAAAACTTCAAATAATATCCGAGTCCCAAATAGACGCCTGTCTCTTTTACACGCCTGGTGTGGCTGCAGGTTTATGGCGTTATATATGTGCCTCATTCCTGAGCGAGTAATTGTAAGTTTTGAGCACAGAGAACTATATTTTGCAAGCACATTGCATTATATTTTGAACAGAAATTAACAATCGCAAAAAAAAAAAATTCGTTTGAGCAAAGAAAAAACGATTCCGTGCTCAATAAATGTATTTGCTATTATCCATATTAACGTGCAATAATAACTCCTCTCACGCAGTTTACTCAGGTGCTCTCTCACAAACTTATTCTCTGCGCTCCTGTCAAGTCCCTCTCTCTCTCTCTCAACCTCTTAATTCTGTGCGCGCTCAACTCTTGACACACGCGCGCTCAACTCTTGATACACACGCGCGCTCAACTCTTGATACACACGCGCGCTCAACTCTTGATACACACGCGCGCTCAACTCTTGACACACACGCGCGCTCAACTCTTGATACACACGCGCGCTCAACTCTTGATACACACGCGCGCTCAACTCTTGACACACGCGCGCTCAACTCTTGACACACACGCGCGCTCAACTTGCAACAGCGTTACAAGTGTGCCACAAAATCAACCAATCGGAAAATTAGAGGTCAATTGTGATTGGCTGTTGGTCTCCAATCACCACGCAGCACAAAGAAGAAGAAAAAGGAATTTTATGGATAGATGTCTTCTCTAGTATGGAATGCCAAAGCTGACTTAATTAAAAATAAATAAATACATAAATAAATAAATATACGAAGAAATGCAAAAAAGCAAAAATACATAAATAAATATACAAAGAAATGTAAAAAAAAAATGCAAAGAAATGAGTATTTATACTTTTATTTCCTTATTTATGTATAATTGTACTTTTTTCACACATTTTTTATTTATACATTTATTTATTTCCACTTTTATTTATTTCCACATTTATATATTGTATTGTATTATATAAATTGATTTCCAGGGGCGATCAGCATCATATACTGCATGTCCAGTTCTTAATATTAATCGATAAACTACTCAGTTATTATAATAATAAGGCACTATGGCTGTTATCAGTAAAATAAAATTGACAAAAGTCATTAAGTCATTAAAAGTCAAAATCTTAATACAGAGGAGAATGTTTTTACACTGCAATTACAATTGCATAAAAGTCGTAATGAGATTAAAGTTAAAAATAAAACATTTGAATATAGAAATATGAAATGATGGAATCAATTAAATTGTATGTTTAAATATGAAACTAAAACAGCCAGTAGGTGGCGGTAAGTCACTGTCTTAAACGAGTGAGTCATATCATTAATTCAGACCGATTCATTCAAATACTGATTCATTCAGTTCGGGAATAAAATTATCTCATACATGGGCTTTTTTACAGCATTTTTAAATGCTGACATTTTTTATTAATGTTGGTGCCACGTCGCCCCGCCATAATTTTGATACCTGAGCTGTACAGTTGAACATAGCACGTGGTGTTTTTTCCCCGAAGTTCAGTATTTGAATGAATCGGTCTGAAATAATGATATGACTCACTCGTTTAAGACAGTGACTTACCGCCACCTACTGGCTGTTTTAGTTTCATATTTAAACATACAATTTAATTGATTCCATCATTTCATATTTCTATATTCAAATGTTTTATTTTTAACATTAATCTCATAACGACTTTTATGCAATTGTAATTGCAGTGTAAAAACATTCTCCTCTGTATTAAGATTTTGACTTTTAATGACTTAATGACTTTTGTTAATTTTATTTTACTGATAACAGCCATAGTGCCTTATTATTATAATAACTGAGTAGTTTATCGATTAATATTAAGAACTGGACATGCAGTATATGATGCTGATCGCCCCTGGAAATCAATTTATATAATACAATACAATATATAAATGTGGAAATAAATAAAAGTGGAAATAAATAAATGTATAAATAAAAAATGTGTGAAAAAATACAATTATACATAAATAAGGAAATAAAAGTATAAATACTCATTTCTTTGTATTTTTTTTTACATTTCTTTGTATATTTATTTATGTATTTTTGCTTTTTTGCATTTCTTCGTATATTTATTTATTTATGTATTTATTTATTTTTAATTAAGTCAGCTTTGGCATTCCATACTAGAGAAGACATCTATCCATAAAATTCCTTTTTCTTCTTCTTTGTGCTGCGTGGTGATTGGAGACCAACAGCCAATCACAATTGACCTCTAATTTTCCGATTGGTTGATTTTGTGGCACACTTGTAACGCTGTTGCAAGTTGAGCGCGCGTGTGTGTCAATAGTTGAGCGCGCGTGTGTATCAAGAGTTGAGCGCGCGTGTGTGTCAATAGTTGAGCGCGCGTGTGTATCAAGAGTTGAGCGCGCGTGTGTATCAAGAGTTGAGCGCGCGTGTGTATCAAGAGTTGAGCGCGCGTGTGTATCAAGAGTTGAGCGCGCGTGTGTATCAAGAGTTGAGCGCGCGTGTGTATCAAGAGTTGAGCGCGCGTGTGTCAAGAGTTGAGCGCGCACAGAATTAAGAGGTTGAGAGAGAGAGAGAGGGACTTGACAGGAGCGCAGAGAATAAGTTTGTGAGAGAGCACCTGAGTAAACTGCGTGAGAGGAGTTATTATTGCACGTTAATATGGATAATAGCAAATACATTTATTGAGCACGGAATCGTTTTTTCTTTGCTCAAACGAATTTTTTTTTGTTGCGATTGTTAATTTCTGTTCAAAATATAATGCAATGTGCTTGCAAAATATAGTTCTCTGTGCTCAAAACTTACAATTACTCGCTCAGGAATGAGGCACATATATAACGCCATACTGGTTTGGGTAAACCTGCAGCCACAGGTTTCAAAGGCCTGTCTCAAATAGAGGCCGGGTCTGTTTTTTAGTTTCGGGTTGTATTTAATCTTCTAAAACCGTCAGATCGTCCGCTTTTTGGCGGCCGCCAACGCAAATATTTGTCCCGCCAAAGCCTTTTTTGATCGGTGAGTGATGTAGAATAGAATGACTGCTGCGCTTGACAGAGAGAGAGAGAGAGAGAGAGAGAGAGAGAGAGAGAGAGAGAGAGAGAGAGAGAGAGAGAGAGAGAGAGAGAGAGAGAGAGAGAGAGAGAGAGAGAGCCCCGGCCGCGCGCGCGCACTCTCAAGTCTTCAAACAACACGAGCGCTGTCTTGTGCTGCGTTCCAGGCAGGTTTTTGAGCAGGTAAATCACGACTTCAAACCACGACTCACGACTTTGTAGCGATCCAGTCACGCCAAACTACCTGTGCGCAATATATACTTATTGTTTCAGAGACACTTAAAATTGTAATACATAATCGTGTGTGTATTTTTATCATTATAATATAATTATTAATTTGACTGAAACGTTATATTGGCCTAAAGTGCATTCTCACCGTGTGTGGGGGGGCTGCCATTGTTGTTTTGTATGGCTCCGCGGGCTATGTGCAGAGCCGGATTAACGCAAAGGCAAACTAGGCACGTGCCTAGGGCCCGATTGGCGGGATGGGGCCCAGACAGAGGGACACAAATAAAAAAAATAAAAAAAATACAAATGTCATATCTACAATTTATTTCAATATTTATTAATTAACTAAAAATAGTGACGATGTTTATCTCAGAGCCATATAGAGAGAGAGTTGCGACAACGGAAGTTCTAAAAGCTTGGTTGTCACGTGATTCGCGTAGACCTCAGATAGTTCCAGGAAGAGCTTCGGCGCCAATTCAAATCGATGGAGGTAGAGAGCTGAACTGTGATTTTTGTTAGTTTGTAGTCAATAAATGCGTTGGTTTACAATATGTATATAATACATTGACATTTGGATGTAGTATGTGTATGTAGTTACAGCAATATTGTTTTTAAAAGATAAATATCTGCTGATATTTAATGTTTATTGTGGTCAACCAGTGTTGCCTGCCTTTGTTAACATGTTTTCTGGCTAACTTTACCTTGGTTAAAGACCGTTTTGCAGTTGTTTTGAAGTATTTTTGTGTTCTTAAACTTGAATGTTATTTAAGGGTTATCATGTAATGTTCACTATGGTTTCACAAGGACAGGTGACTTGCAGGAAACAGGTGAAGCCATTGCAAACAAGTAAAATGTAAAATTGCATTCATCGTAATGTTTACAATGCTTATGCACTTATTACTATATAAATGAATACATAATATATTTCATTTTAAAACAAAACATGATTATACACACACACACACACACATACATTATTTCCTAAGTGTCCAAGTACATTATTTCCTTAACATAATTTGATAAATTCATGACATACATCACTTTAATCTATAAAACCTATTTAGTTTAAATTCATTTTTAGTACATTTAGATAATACATATTTTATGTTTTAACCCCCCCAAAATGTCAGGTTGTGCAACTGTCCGCACAAATGAACAGACTAAAATACTAATTTAAATGGTGTTTTAAATGAAATTCTATGGCATCATTTTAACCTTTCATATAAACAAATTTTATACGTTTCAGTAGATTTATAGCTGATAATTGAAAACCTTTTGTCTAGCAATTTGTATGTCAGGGGGGCACAACTGCAAACATGGCTCTCTTATTATGGTAATTGCAGTGTGCATGATAATGCATTGTCCAGAGGAGCCATAATGATCCTTGTAGATCTCTATCAAATACTGATAAAAACTGCTTTCAAGTATGGGTAGGTTGGTACACTTTCAGGTGAATTTAAACACTTAGAAATGTTCACAGCTGAAACTTGTTCAAATACATTGTTCATGACACAAAAATTTACATTACATCAGTTTTGAAAAGATTTAAAAAAACATTTATTTGTTTATTTGTCAATGACCTATATATATATATATATATATACACACTTTTGCACTGAATTAGCACAATGGGATTTATAAATGTCTAATAAACTGCACGTCAAGCATGTTGTCTGGCATTTCCTCTATGTTGTTCTTGTACTGTCAGACACAGAAAATATGCTCAAGTCAGGAGCAATCTAAATAGAACTAAACATTTTGTGCTGATACTTAGGTGTATCTGCACTTTTTCCACAAAGACCAACACTGGGAAGTTTAATGTTTATTAAAAATAAGGAGCAAGTAAAGTCTTGCAAAATCCAAGGAGCTGAGACTGATGAGGGTACAGCGTCAGTGCAGGAGTCTTCAGGATCCACCGAATCCTCTTTGTGCTTCTTGTGTTGAAAGAGATAAAGGAAACAAAAACGGGATAAATTATATATAGGAGTTAGTATATAATACAGTTATGGTATTTATAATACCCCATTTAGCCTAGTGTGATTTGATCTAGAACACGGCTTGCTGCCGTTTTAAGCAAGTTTTTTAATCGTACTTATAAACTTCCATCTCCCTTTCCCATCAATACAAATCAGCTGAGCTAAATCATAATATAGACAGGTAATAGTCAACAGAAACACAATGAATAAAAAACGCCAACCATACGTTTTTCCTTACTCAAATATGAAATCTAAAGTAAGGATTTTTCCCGTTATTGCACATTTATGGAATGAAACCGATATTCTCATTTTATCAATTACAACTATCACACTCCCCAATGTCCCCATTGTTTTATTGTATTTAACCTCTGTTTAGAAGTATTTCCCTCTTATTACACAACAAAGGATAAACATGCATTAATAGAACGGGTTTAAACATTAATATGCTGTTCGTGGTTTGTTATGCGGTATTAACTTTATTACCTTTATTTTACCTGATAACGTCCCCTAAAACTACTAATTTAGAGAGCAATAATCAACTAGCATGCTTTAATACAGTTAAAGTTACAAGTTAATTTGATTCAGATGTACTGATAATATACAATCTTATTCTTTAAACGTCTTACCTTTTAAAAGTGCATCACAAACCGTCTGTTCTGCTGTAACTCTACCGCGCTGCTGCTACTTCCGGGAACTATTGAGAGGCTCCGCGAGCCGCCATTGCTGTAAAAAAACGTTCCATTGGAGTCAATGGAGTTGTCGCAACTCTCACTCTATATGGCTCTGGTTTATCTTAACCATAGACTGTTATACGTCACATTAACGCCAGCCCATCAGGTGCTGCGAAGCAAAAGCACGCAAAGAAGCACAGCTCGTAATGCAGGTGTGTGCGTTGTCGTCATCTATTTTGGAGTGATTGCAATGTATTCTAAATATAAACTTGTAGGCCTACTGTAGATCAGCGTCATTTCTAGAAAAATCATTCACCGCTTTATTACGAGTTTAAAAGAGCGCGAGCGTCATTAACGTGCCCAGACGCGACGCTTTGAATTTGCACGTACAATGAATAACATCGCGTCGGGAGCTGGCTAAAAACGCTACAAAAGTAAAAGACAAGACGTTTGTATTCAAAGTTAAAAACCCAACACACTACAACATTTTTAAATGTTTCAAATAAAGGATCTCATGGCCATGGGTCTATCTTCTAAATTCTGCTGATGATTAGATTATACCCTGTCTGACATCAGCCTACTCGCGCCAATAATATCAGTTTAGAATTTTTTTTCTAATCAGTAGCGGTCGTGTCTTTCTCTTCCACTTGATTTGTGTATAGCATATTTAAGCTAGCAATGCAATGCATAATATCATATTACTTATATTAATAATAGGACAATATCTGCAGTCAATATTGATTAAATGGGAGGGGAAAATCCTGCCCATACCAGCAATGAAAAAATGATAAAAGCATATATCACTGAAGTGGTATTCTGGAACTGTGAATAAATTGAATAAAACAGCAAAATAACAATAACAATAACATCTTCATTAAACAAAAAAGAGATTACCTTAGATGAAGTTTGATTAATATGTACATTAGCCTACTGGTAAAAAGTCTGGACCAATTACTATTTTTAATGTTTTTGAAAGAAGTTTTTTATTATGCTCTACAAGCCTGCATTTATTTGATCAAAAATACAAAAAAAACCCCCAGGAATATTCAGCAAGGATGTGTTAAATATATAAAAAGTGATAGTGAAGACTTTGTTAAAACAACTTTTTAATAATCAAAAAAAAAAATCCTGAAAAAAAGTATCACAGGTTATAAAATAAATATTAAGCACCATTTCTAACATTTGATAATAAATCAGAATATTATAAAGTTGTCTGAAGGATCACATGACACTAAATTCAGCTTTGCATCCCAGAAAATATATTTTAAAGTATAGTAAAATAGGAAAACCATTATTTTAATAATATTTCACTATATATTATTTTTCTGTATTTTTTATCAAATACATCCAGGCTTGATGAGCATAAGAGACTTCTTTCAAAAACATTAAAAATAGTAATGTGTCCAAACTTATGTACTGTGTAAGTAAAAACATTTAAAATTAAATGTTGTATAAATTAAAAGGTTAGGAATCATATTTGTTTCAAGAGTTTTTTATTGGGGGTGGGGGGCCTCCAACAAGAATATTGCCTAGGGCCTCCAAATCTCTAGAACCGGCCCTGGCTATGTGACGTCAGAACTCGTAACTGGGAGTACATCGATCTAGTACGAGTTCACGGGTGGGAAGTCACGGGTTTGACTGCCGTTCCAGTGCACTTTCACGGGTATAAGGTTGGAAAAACACGGGTTACAGGTTGCCTGGAACGCGGCATTGGTCTCTCTCCCTCGCGCATATTAATCAAAATCAGTTGACGCGATAGTAAAAGGTCGGAAGTTTCACGTGGAGCATTTGGGGATTTTTAGAGATTAGAGACTCTAGGCCTACACTGAATGAACAACATCTCAACACTAAATTATAAAGGTCTGTCTCATATAGACGCCTGTCTCAAATACAAGCCGGTGCAGTTCGACGATTTGGGAAAATAAAAGCCCGGGCTACTATTTGAAGTTTTACGGTATTTGACCGACATGTAAAGCAACTAATTATATATTTTTTTATGTATATGTTTTGTCTTTTAAGGGTTATCTTAAAAAGACTATACAACCAGATGAGACCAGTGTGAAAAGAAAAGTAATTTGAGTGATGTTGCAGCAAATGGTTGTGCAAAAAAGATTTGTGGTTTCTGATTTGCGGTTGAAGAGTTTCACACACGCATCAGCTCTCAGACTCATACAAAGCTAGCGTTGTCCTTTCATATCGTCATGTGAATTGTGCTCACTTCCCTAAAATGTTCTTCTCCAAACTAGTTCAGTGCTGATTGCCTATGCAATGCTACAACAAATAACCCCTAACCCTACCCCACACCTTAACCAATGAAATCGCCTGCCAGGCGGATTTTTGCTCTGAATTGGTTTTAGGGGATAAAAAATCACGCCTATCATTTATGAATCCTCTCATGAGGCCTCATGGGATAGTAAAATCTCCTTTGTATATGTGGCCAGTGGCTGTCTTCAAGCAGTTATTTCAATCATGAAAATACACAGCTCCTATATTATCACATTTATATGACCCATTTTAAATCAATAAAACAATAGGTTACTGTCGTAACCCCGGTTCTCTGAAACATCGAGTGGAGAGATCCACCTATGGGAAGGGCATCCGTACCTGACCTCTGCAGAAGCATCCAATTGCACCAAGTCTGGCTAACAGACAGAAGCGCGCAGCCAATGCCAGGTGAGGCCACACCCCCTTACCTACGGGCATATCACAGCTGGGCGCGCTGCTATTCCTCAGTAAGTATATTCGCTTCTCGTGCGGCAAGCGGGGCAAAGCTGGTGGATCTCTCCACTCGATGTTTCAGAGAACCGGGGTTACGACAGTAACCTATTGTTCTCTTTCATCATCTCGTTTCGAGATCCACCTATGGGAGAGACATGGACAGCTCCCCGATTGCCCAATACACTCACAGTGAGGTTCTGAAGGCCAGAGAAGGACGGTCACCTCAGAGAGGCGGTGCCTGACACGTCCCACAAACATGACCCTGCAAGTTTTCCGCCACGCTAACTGCTGTGGACAAGCAGGGCATGAAACATGCATGAGACACATGCATGATAATGGCCCCCGCACCACCAATGCACATAGCTAAACCCAAGAAGGAATGCGAATGCTTGGTGACAGGAATGAACATGGCCAGCCGGCCCATTCACTCCTCGTTGGTTAACCAAACGGGGCTGTGGGAAAGGGCTAAGAGGACCCTACCCCTAGGACCGAGTGTGCCACCGAAGTTCTGGTGACATCCAACCGGTAGTAACGCTCAAAGGTATGAGGAGAGGCCCAGCTGGCCGCGGAGCAGATGTCCTGCAGTGGCACTCCCCTGAACAAAGCCCAAGAGGCGGCTAAGCCCCTTGTGGAATGAGCTCTGATGCCCCTTGGGGCTGCACTCCCTTTGCTTCCTAAGCCATAGTATAGCGTCCACAAGCCAATGTGAGAGGCATTGCTTTGAAATGGGACTCCCCTTGTGCAGGGGAGCCCTTGAAACAAAGAGCTGATCGCTCTTGCGGAAAGCACTGGTCCTGGTCATTATGCTTGCAGAGCACGGACGGGACACAGAGCATTCAGCCCCTGATCCTCCGGGGAGGCAAAGGGTGGAGGGTGAAAAGCGGATAGCTCCAAAACCTCCGACGTGAACGCAGGGAAGCATTTCGGCATGAAGGCCGAGTTAGGCTTAAGGAAAACCTTATCTCCACTTAGGGAGAATTTGGCGCACGAGGGGTGAACCGAGAGTGCATGTAGCTCACTGACCGTTTAGCAGATGCCACGGCCGAGAGCAAAGCTGTCTTGAGAGACAGCAGCTTAAGGGAAATACTCCCCAGAGGCTCAAAAGGATACAGAGACCGCGCTTCCAGCACCATGGAGAGGTCCCACTCTGGGACAGATTCAACAGATCTCCTGATGACCAGCAAAGAGCGGCGTGCACCCTCCATAAATCTGCGGGTTAGAGGGTGCTGCCTGACGGTGGAGCCCCAAAACCCACATGACAGGCTGAAATCGCAGCCAGGTAGACCTTAATAGTGGAAAAGGACCTGCCTCTTTCCATGAGGTCTTGCAGGAAACACAAAATATCAGGCACCGAGCACTGATAAGATGTGAAACCACGCCCATCATACCACCCTTCGAACACTTGCCACTTACAGCCATATAGGGATCGCGTGGAAACGGCCCTAGCCTTCTGAGTAGTGGCGATTACAGCGGGCGGGAGCCCCAGTGCATTTTGGTTCGTCCTCTCACGGGCCAGGCCCAGAGAGCCACCCTGTCCGGGTGGGGGTGGTAAATCTCCCCGTTGGCTTGGGACAGTATGTCCGTGCGAGGGGGGAGGCGCCATGGCTCGGCGTATAACAGAGGGATTATCTCTGCCAGCCATGGGGCTTTGGACCACCTGGGTGCTATCAGAATGAGAGACAGGCCGTGCTCTCTCACCCTGGCCAGTGTGAAAATTATCAGGCACAGGGGAGGAAAAGCATACGACAGCACTTTGGGCCATGGGTGGGCCAGTGCGTCTGCCCCGAGGGGCGCGTCCATGTCCTTTAGCGTGAATAACATAGGACAATGGTGATTTTCGTGCGAGGCGAAAAAATCTACGGCTGCCTGTCCAATCTCATCCATAACCTCTCCACTATCTGCGGGTGAAGACGCCAATCCCCGTGGATTGGGTTTCCCCTCGATAGCAGATCCGCGCCTCTGTTCCGAATGCCCGGGACATGAGTCCGCGTAATGACAGAAAAACCTGTCTGCTCCACACCAAAAGCCTGTAAGCTAGAGCGTGGAGTTTCGACGAGCGCATGCCACCCTGACGGTTGATATAAGCCACTACCGTGGTATTATCGCACCGTACTAGAACAGGATGTCCCTGCAGGCAAGGCAGAAAATGATTCAGAGCTTTCCAAATAGTAAAAGCTCTAAATAGTTAATGTGCGCTGAACGTAGTCTGCTCAGCCACAGACCGTTCACCGTTCTGCCTTCCTGGGTGGTTCCCCAGCCTGTTAAGGACGCATCTGTCGTCAAAACTTTTCGCATCGTACCGTCCCGAGGGGGGGTTCCCCGTGCGTAAAAGTTCTCGCTCTCCCAATGGCGCAAGACCGCCGAGCAGGCGCGCGTCATCGTTACCGAGCGGCAGAGATCGCAAATCGGGCTGAAATGTAGTGTACAAAACCCATTTCGTGAACGTTCTCATTCTCAGGAGACCAATGGCAAAACATAGATAGATGAAGCCATGAGATCCTGCAGCCTGAGGCATGTGCGATATTGTACTCTCGCCCCTTCACTGAACTGAGACAGACAGTCCATCAGCGAGCGAACGCGCTCTTGAGAGAGACGCGCTCGCATGGAGACTGAGTTCAATTCCAAGCCCAGGAAAATGACATTCTGACTGGGAGTCAGATTGTTGTCGCTCGCATTCACCTTGAACCCGAGGGATGTGATGTGCGCGATCACCCGGCCGGTGTCCAGCAACACCTTCTCCTTTGATTTGGCTATGATGAGCCAGTAAGTCAGAATTCTCAGCCCTGATAGTCTCAGGGGCGCCACGCCCACCTCCGCACACAGACAGAAAGTTCGGGGACTCAAATTGCGCCCGAACGGAAGAACTGTGAATTCGTAACAAACGCCTTGGTAGGCGAAACGAAGATATTTCCTGTGTGGAGGGTAGATGCTTATGTGAAAGAAAGCATCTTTCAGATCGACTGATGTGAACCAGTCGTTCTGCTTTATGGCACAGGCGAGAGAGGCTTGTCACATTCTGAAATTGAATTTCCTCAAATGTTTGTTCAACACTCGAAGGTCCAATATAGGGCGGGGGGGGCGCCACGCCTTTTGGAACATGAAAATACCAGGAATAAAAACCATGGTTTATCAGATTGGGTGGCACCATCTGAATCGCCCCCTTGTTAGGAGGGAGGAAATTTCCTCTTTCAGAATTTGTGAGGCGTTTTCTTCTGTGTGAGAAGAGAGAACGCCGTTGAAATGCGGAGGTTTTATTGCAAACTGCAGCTTGTAACCCTGGCTTACAGTACGCAAAAACCCACTCGGGCGCTGAAACGGCTTGCCAAGCCGCTTTGTGACTCGCGAGCGCCCCCGCTCGGGCCGGAGCGGAGCTGTATGGGCCCAGCTGGTTCATTTGTGATGCAAAGGCGCCATCTAGTGGGAACACTAGAGGCGACATGCAGGGGTTTGGAGGGATTTCCTCTCTCTGCAGTGAGAAGTTTTCTTTGCGGAGAGAGGTCTTCTCTCCAAAACGAATTCATTTGATTCGTAGCTTTGTGTGTTTTGTGTTGGGCAAACACTGGGGCCGAAGCCTTTATTGACAGAGTGAGGGAAACATAGTGTGGTGTCCACTGTGCTGAACTTTCCCTCACAAGGTGCCCCCAAAAGTGGGAAAAACACATATCTCCTGAACACATGAACTGGGCAGTCTCAAGTGCAGGCAGAAAAATAATATCCGCGGAGAGAGATACTCTCTCTGTAACGGATTTATTTAATGCGTTTTTTTTATTATTATTTTTTTATGTTATTTAGTTATGCGTGTGTTTTGTGTTGGGGAACACAGGGGCCTTACACACACAACGTCCACTAAAAACACGTCGGCTGGACAGCCGCAACTGAGCTGTGTGAGCCCAGTTGGTTGATTTATGAGGCAATGGCGACCTCTTGTGGACGGACTCAGGGCGACATGCATGGGATCAGAGAGATTTGCTCTCTATGTTGCCGCTGGCAGATATATAAATCTGCACGAATTCATTTGATTCGTTTATCAAATGTGTTGTTTAGTAATGTGTGTGTTTTGTGTTGGGAAACACTGGGGCCGAAGCCTTTAATAACTGGGTGAGGGGAACCAAGTGCGTGCGGTGTGGTAACACTGCTATGTACTTTCCCTCACGACAGCCCCCTCCCCCGTAACTTGTTGTTGTGGGGGGGGGGGAGGGGACACACACACACAACGTCCACTAACATACGGGCTGGGCAGCCACGAGAGGGGATTAACCGACCGTAGGTGGGAGACCCTGTTAGTTAACGTTACTCCCAATGGTCGAACAACAGGCAGGCCGCTTGCGTTCGGGACCGCCTTCCTAGGAAGGCATAAATTGAAAACCTCAACACGTAATCGTAACAAATCAAGGCCCGTGGGTGAGACCGTGTTAACAGTCTAGCGGGACGCTCCAGCCGTTCAGACTGGGCGGTGGTCCCAGCGTTTACCCGTCGTACATATTCCTATCCTGGTCGGTGGCGCTCTGTGGAGCTGGCCACACAATGTTGAGACGAACGGCCGCTCGCTCACAAACTTCCAGGAGGATGGACGGAGGCAAAGCCGCGTGAACGCTAGCCTAGGGAACGCTAAAAGGACCGCGTCATCCCCGTCGCCGGAACCGACCGGTTCGTCAACGAGAGTGAGGTTTTCCCGCGAAGATGTCCTCTTCAGGGAATGCGGATTGGGCTGATGTCAGCTCAAATATTTTAGAGAGGTGGCGCTCCGGGAGTCCCCCGGTAGCGCGTCATCATCACCGTGTCTCTCCTCCGAGTCAGAAAGGCCGAGCACGGCGCGCTGTGTCGTGCAACTAAAAGCCGGCTTAGTAAAAGCTACATGGGCAGCAATTACAATGACCGCAATTCCCCGGGTTCTCCAAAGCTTGAGCGTGTTAAGCCCAAGCAGACCGCGCAGAACGAGAGGGTCCTTATAGCGGCGATGAGAGCACCACACGCGGCCGGGCAGGCTCGTCGTGATAGGCTGTTCCCCGGGGGAAGCGGCTGTTTAGACGGTCACATAGCCATGGGTGGGCCAGCGGTGAAGAACTCGGAAAAATCCGTGGCGGGCAGCCATGTAAAGGAAGAGCAGGTGAAGGACAGCGAGAGCTCGGGCGGCTCCGGATGCAAAAAACACAGCGGATAGGCTGAAGAAACGACTGTCACTCACGTCTGGCGGAGGCTGATCTGGCGATATGTCCTCCTGAAGACTCGAAAGTGAGCAGCGTAACGTTAATCCAACCGAACTGTGTCAATGCAGAGATCGCGAGAAGCGAATGTCAACTGAGGAATAGCAGCGCGCCCAGCTGTGATATGCCCGTAGGTAAGGGGGTGTGGCCTCACCTGGCATTGGCTGCGCGCTTCTGTCTGTTAGCCAGACTTGGTGCAATTGGATGCTTCTGCAGAGGTCAGGTACGGATGCCCTTCCCATAGGTGGATCTCGAAACGAGATGATGAAAGAGAACCCTACATTACAGGGGCTCAAAAACTGGATGAGAAAATAATCCACAGTAATAATGTTAATGATAAAACTGATGTTATGTTTTATGTTGTAACACTAAATTATTTGCCCATTTTGGTCATGCATTTTATTTTATTTTATAATTGTACTTTATTGGTTTAAAAAAATATATATTTTATATAATTTTCTTTTTTGTTTCTTTTCGTTTTCGTTACAAAAGCTACACAAGTACCAACAGTTGCATGTTTATACAAATACTACATCAATCAAGGCTACACAATATCTAAGTACACAACTGTCACAGCTTATACTCTCTATGTAAGTGTATATAAGCAAAAGCTGAACAAACAGGTACAGCTGGATGTAATTATACCTTTTTTTTTTTTGTTCTCTCTTTGTTAAAAGAAATTAAATACAAATTCAGTTTTAAAGGAGCACAATAACTCTTTAGCAGACACTGAGTGAAGGAATGTAGGCATTATAAGGCATGAGTGAGATTACAGAGACTCCCAGTGTTCAACTGAGTAATAGCAGTTTGATGAAATATGCAAAGGCATCACTTCACTCTTCAGGCACCCTGCATTCAACTTGCTCTATATATCTATTCATTTTGTTCACCATAAATCCAATTGTGGTCATAGATCACAGCAGCGGCCAACGATAATTCATCTATATGTGATGTAATATACCATGCTGTTGGTCTGCTTCTTTTTTGATGAGGATATCTGTCTTTGAGCATGTGTATGAGCTGAGGCTCACATCAGGGTTCCGCAGTCCCCACTTCTGTAATATATATAACTCAAATCTTATGATTTCTGTCTTTTGATTTAGAGTCTACAGCCTTTCAGCCACAAATAGCAATGACAGCTGCCTAAACCAAACGGCACAGTGAATGTATGACTCCATTTCCAATTCAATACAATTACAGAATAATGACACTCTCAAGGCCACATGTGAAATGCGTACATCAGCTAGAGGAATCATGCATTATTTTATTTAAAAAAAAAAAATTTAATCTATTTTAGAGCCAGACTCAAGTCAGTATGCTCTTACATGAGATGAAAAACAAAATTCATATTGTAATAAATCGGATGAATATGATTTATCTAGCTTTGGTACAGTTCGGATTCATAAATGTGTGCAGCTCATGAATTTCAGTGATTGTTTCTCAGGCTAGGTTTGTTTTTGAAAGTGAATGTCTGTGTTGACACATACTAGATTTATGCAGCTCTAAATATACAGTATATATATATATATGTTGGTAAAATAATTTCCCCCAAAATCAGAAGGGGTTAAGTGTGCCAGTGTCTCAATAAGTAATCAACATTTTGATTTATGAAAAAGGGGAAAATATGCTGCAAAATAAGATTTTTTAAAAGGCATTGTGCATTAGTAAATAGACTTTCTCTCTCATTTATGTTCATATCTTTTTTTTCTTCTTTTTTTTTTAAATGATTGAACGATTCATCTTGCTCCTTGACATGGCACAGCTTACCCCTATGGGCCCGTGTTATAGACGATTTCTTCTCATTACATTTGATAGCAGGCATCCTGAAATATAATTAAACGCATTAGTTTTACCTCATTTCTCCTTGCCTAGAGGGTAATTTAAGTTAAAAAGTGTCACTGCATGCTTACTCCCCTGTATAAACACAGACAAGAGACACATAAAGAATCAACACTTTATGTTTTTTTTTCTTCTTCTCGCTCAGTTGATTACAACAACAGTATAATTCTGCCTTTGAAAAAGGTCTTGTGCTGATCTTAGCAAAGTTGTTTGCCCATTAGGCCTTTGAGAGAGTGACTTTGATGGCTTCCATCCAAGATTAAAATGAATTAAGACAGAAAGGCTCAGGGGCTGGCTGATTGATGAGCGTTTCTTCGTCAGTGCCATTTAACCAGATTGTAAAAGCTGATGAGAAGGAAAGCACCGAGCGTTGAGCTCTCATGTGCATACTGAAGACTTTCATGATAAAGAGCTCCTCGCTGCTTCTGCTTGAACAATAGCCATGAATTAACTTATTACTCCAATGATTAGAACTCTTCAATCTGTTCTACATACATTTTAACATTCGTAGTGTGGAATCATCATGAAATCAAAATGAACAATTCTTATTGTTTTTATGAAATATTGCGGTATTTGTTATTAATGATTTATAAAGACGTCCTGATGACGTGTTTGCTGGCGCGAGGGAAAGAGAACCTGTCACTCACATGAAATCACAGCAATAGCAAATCACAATCTTCTAACCATTCAAAATGAAGTCCCGTCCCTAATTTTGTTCTTGTTTAAGAAGCCGCTTCACTTAGAAATACAGGGGTTGGACAATTCAACTAAAACACCTGGTTTTAGAACAAAATCATTTATTAGAGTGGTGTGAGGCTTCCTTTTGCAGCCAAAACAGCATTAATTTATCTTTACAAGTCCTCCAGACTGGCCAGAGGGATTTTGAGCCATTTCTCTTCCAGAACAGGACAGGTTACTATGTGATGCTGGTGGAGGAAATTATTTTCTGACTTGCTCCTCCAAAATACCCTAAAGTGGCTCAAAAATATTTCGATCTGGTGACTGTGCAGGCCATGGGAGATGTTCAACTTCACTTTCATGTTCATCAAACCATTCTGTCACAAGTCTTGCTGTGCTGGTGCATTATCATGCTGATACGCGGCAACCCCTTCAGGGTACAATGTTTGAACCATTAGGTGCAAATGATCCTCCAGAATGCTTCGGTAGTCCTTGGAAGTGACGCCCCCATCACGCACAGAAGGAAATGCCATGATATTGCAGCCCAAACCATCACTGATCCTCCCCACTCTGGGTGTTTAGCCTCTTTCCCACGGATGAGGAAAAGACACTGAAGGTGGACTCATCAGAGAACAATACATGTTTTACATTGTCAAGATTTACACTGTTGGCATCAATGAAACTGACATGGCCAAAGGTTTGGCTATAACAGCCTGCTGACCATGAATATTGACTGTGGAGCTCTCGACTAACAGTTTTGGTGGAAACAGGAGAGTAAAAGTGCGCATTTAATTCTCCAGTGAGTTTGGTAGCAGTGGTTTTATGATTTTTTGGATTCAATCCGGGTTTGGACATCTCTTTCAGACAACTTCCTCTTGTGTCGACAGTTACTCCTGTTGGATGTGGTTCGTCCTACGCGACGGTATGATGACATTACCCTGGACACCATAGCTCTCAAAACACCACAAAGACTTGCTGTCCCGGTCACAGATGAGCCAGCGAGACGTGCACCAACAATTTGTCCTCTTTTGAACTCTGATATGTCTCCCATTCTGTTGTGTGGATTGCAATATTTTATGTACAGCTGCATGTGCTATTGCTTTGCTAATTCAACCTTCAAACTCAATTCTTACTGATGGATAGTGAAGATAAGCCAACACATATAGGTGTGAAACCTCGAACACTATATTGGCCAGCGTTTCAGTTTCACTGTCCAACCCCTATGTCACAATAGAAAAGTAAAGGCAATCGCAACTTCCATTTCATGTCAACTTGAAATGCTTTTGTTTTGAGGTTTCAGAAGGGGAAGAGAGGACAGATGTAGCTTGAAGTGTTCATGTATAATTTGTCGTGTTCAGGTCTCAAATGTCAATTAAGCCATTCTGAGAACACTATAAAGCACCTTTTAGTATCCCACCAAATGAATTATGATAATGCCTACAAGTATATCTGTTCTGAGACTGGATAAAATGTCTTTTCGCTGCAATCACTCAAGCGAATGCTTTCTAGAAGAAGCAATTACAACCTAATCAGGAATACTTATTTATGGATTTTCTCAGGAAGACCAAATCCATTTAAATTATAGCAAAAGCACTGGCTGCTTTAAAACAGTAAACCTGAAGTAATGTCTTTGCCCTCACACAAAAAAAGACAAGAAGGTCTTGTTGTGGGTGGATGCTTGCTGAATAATAAATAAAATATTTGCTGTCCTTCAATGCCTCATTCTGGCATTTTGATTTTGCTTGTTTTTATTTTGCTCTGTGTGAAAATGAGTGAACAAAACCAAATAGCATGTTGGTAATGAAGTGTATAAATTATCTACCTGTTGAGTAGAAACCAGTTAATAGGTTTATCTCTCTTTTTTTAGCATTGTGACCTCTTTTTAAGTACAAGTAAGGCAATACATCAGAATTCAGTTGTCACACTGTGAATAAAATACAGGAACATTCTCCAGAACCCTTTCTATCTGCTCTTTATCATTTCAAAATGATTTCCGAGTCCAGTGATAGCAGCTAGCATTACTCCTAAAGCTGTAGTTTATCACCCTGTTAAACAGGCCTGCTGAAAAGGTCACAGGGAGCGAGGCGATATATGACAAATATAACTGGACCTTCTTGCTCTCCCAAAGGTCAACGGGAACATATTCCTAATGCATTTTAAACATGGCGGGAGAGGAAGATTGAGCCCCAAGGGAACTTTCTAGAATGGTCAGTGGGCTGTTTTTCAGTCGGAATTATCTAACACATAGTCCTCTCTCCCTCTCATCGCATGCCAGCTTGTCCTACACAGTTGGCCAGATTAGAAGCCCAACCAATAGCCTGTATGATTGCTTTTATTTTAAATTCCTGCTTAACTGACATACAGTGTTGTTATATTTGAATCTATGCATAATTTTTCTTTTACAATATAACACAAAAATATTATTAATATTCATCTTAATACAGCTATTAATACTCATGTAAAACAATTAATATATCCATATAAATTTTATTCTCGTATATTATATTATATTGGGCAAGGCGAGGCATGGCAAGTGTCACCAACAGTTGCAACGAACACACGATGAAGATGAAGATCAGGTATAACGTCTTCAATAATGCACTCAGAAGGCAACACATTATGAGCAAAAGAAACCAACCGCTATGAGGAAACTTGACCGGACAATGAGTGATACAAACACAGCAAATGAGGGTAATTAATGACACTCAACTGAACTGAAAACTAATCATATCTGTTACCATGACAACTAAAGAGTGGCGGGAAAACTGAACAAAGGAAGACTGGTGAAAACAAACTAAAAGTCCATGACAATGAAACTAATAGAATGAGTGTCTGTAACAGCAAGTTTATTTATATAGCACACGTCATATACACTGGTAATTTAAAGTGCTTTATATAGAAATGGAATTAAAATAATCATGAAATAATCACAACATATGCATAAGGAATAAAAATAACAATCGTATTTAACTAAAGGCTAAAATACTGCCTGTATCACTATTAGGCCTATATCATATCATGTATCATAGTTTATCAATCATATCATATCATATCAGATTATTGTTAGTAAAATAATAATCATAATTGAAAAAAAGAAAATATAGTAATAAGAAAGAAAGAATTGCATGTTCTGAATATTGAGCCTTTTATGGGTGATTAAGGAATGGGTGATTTTTTTTTTTTAAATCGTACTTAACTAAAACTATTGAACGGTGTATCACAGTTTCTACAAAAACAGTAAGCAGCAAAAACGGTATCCAGTTTCATGTTTCTTGAGCGCCAATGAATCATATTGATTCCTGAAGGATCATGTGACACTGAAGACTGAAGCAATGATGCTGAAAATTCAACTTTGATCACAGGAATAACTTTGATTTTAAAACATATTTAAATACAAAACAGTTCTTTTAAATGTTAAAAATATCTCACAATATTACTATTCTACTGTGTTTTTGCATAGTTTATTTTACAGACTACACTAAACTTAATCCTTTTTTAAAAATTGAGGCCAAAAGACTTGTCAAGTCTTTAGTGCTTTTAGTGCATGCTCATTTTATGAACATATGCAGAGTCTCTGTGTTAAAAATATAAATGTTTTTCCTCTTATCTAGAAATGCAGCACGACAACTAGATTAGTTCAGTCTTTCCATCTCATAATGCTTGAGCAGATTTGTATGAGTGGGGTGGGATCTCAAACCATGTTGACTCCAGGCTAAACAGCTGTCTATATTCATGAGATCCTCATTCTCCACAGCTGCATCATCATAAAGTCACCTTTTCCATTATTCAAGCCTACAAGAGCTTCCTCCGAATTTACAGAATGCCTCTTGTGTCTTTCAAGGGGGGTTTTCTTGATAAGCAAAACACACAGTGGGATGCATGTGTAATCTAACGGGTGATTTTCATGCATTTTACAGTGATGAACAGCTTGGAATAAGAGTTAGATGTTCAAATATCTAACAATTTCTCCATGTACTGCATGTGCTGACTCTAAAATATTCCCAGTTACTGCAGTCGTATGCTATTGTGATACACAGATTTGCGATTTGAGCAAATTGATAAATCAGTGTTACACTGTTAGATAAAGAACAAAAGTTCAGCTCAATAAATGGTAATGAAGTCTTTCACAGCTGCTGCTGCTTGCAGCTGTAAAAGGCTAGTGAGATGTGAACAGGGTCTGGTGACGTGATAGGTTGTCAATACAGGAACAGACAAAGTCTTATGGAAACCAGTAAATAGGAAGCTATTCAGTTTGTGCTTCCTTTATTCAAACTCCGTTATTCACAGCTATTTTATTACAGTGCTTGCAAGGGAACACTTTATTCATTCTTTAACATTCTGGACGGGTTTTTTCTAAACCACTAAACCTTAACTTCTGCAATAAATTCAGCCTAAACCAATATACAGGCTATATTCGAACTCTACTTATTAGAAAAATTCAGTCTTGTGTGTGCTATTTTCCTTTTTTGTCATTTTATCCATTTCAAAAATAGGTACTGCCTATATTAAATTCTGGAATATTCCATTGACCTCACACCAAGAACGATAACTAACAGTATAAAGTTTTAGTAATGTTCTAATTTTTTAGGGAACAATAATGATAAAGACACAAAGGAACGATATTGTTGAAATCACTTTCGGAACGATTCAAAACATTGACTGCGCATTTAAACCCAATCATTTAAAGCAGCAGACAACATCCTGTAATTGCAGCACGCTCTTATAGTAAACAGCAATATTGTCCGTTGGTGTGGATGCTAATGTAGCCTATAGTTATATCATAATCGTTATATTTCTTGGTGTGAATGGGCCTATAGGCCTACTGACAGAATGTTCAACATTCAAATGTTAATAACAGCGACAATATCATAATAGTATTTACTGAATTGTGTTTGGCCCCTTATTGAAAACCTAAAGTCTCTAAGTAGTTTTAGATACGCAAAGACTTATTTCTCTTGTGAATGTGCGAATGTGTTTTTTTAACGAATCGGTTGAGCAAATGATTCAGTGACTCATTACACATGTAAATGATTCAATGACTCATTAAAGAGCCGTGACAAAGAACGATAAAGAACGATAAAGATCCTTATGACGGGACGTCATAAGGACGTCCCGATAATGTTGTTCCTATAAGAACATTTTCTCTCAGCATTGCAAAAAAACATTAATCAACTACAAATAACATCAAAAGGATGTTGCATGAAAGTTGTTTTAAGAACATTTTCTCTCAACATATTATGTGAACCAGGGGCCATTAAATATGGGGGCTCAGCCCCAAATGAGGGCAGGATTTAAAAAAAATATATATAGGCCTATTTATAATATATTTAATATATTGTTTTTACAGTATACTATAGGGTAGCATGAACAATAGGTTCTAAGTCAATCCCTGAATGTTGAATTAATTTCTAATCATTGTAAATAACCAGCAAATATTCATTAAGAAACTTTATATTACTTTAATTGTCTTTGTTGATGTGTTGAAAAAGGTTTTTTCAACACGTAATGTTTTTAAACCCTTATTTTTTTACTACATTTTTGCAGTAAAATTAACTTTAAAGAAGATCTACATTTATCATTTTCATGGAGATAACAGGAAAAAAATGTACCATGCTTTAGTGGAGGATTTCTGTCACCTGGTGGAAAACAAACACACTTTTAACATGAAAATGACATGAAATAATACCACTATACCACTATAACCATGTCTGCAGAGGGCCACTAGTTGGTTCATTTGCCATTTCCACTCCCTTTTTACATTTCTTTTCGGTTGATTTATTATAAAATGAATTTTAAAACAAATTTTTGTATTTTTTGCACTGAAGTATGAAGTATATCAAGAGTAGGAAAAGTCACAAGACATTTAGATGAAAGGAAACTCATTAAATAAATAAAGCAAGCAAGCCTATTTAATGGATGGGAAACAGTTTTTTTTTTAACAAACAATTGCTCCCGGGTCATATTATGTAAACTGCATTTATGACAAAGAACTGTAGGTAGATATCATAATTATGTTGATATAAAAAATATTTTGAAAGTGATTCCAAGGATGTTGCTCTGTAAAAAGCATCAATGAATGATACATATATTTGGTAAACCGACTCAAAAGATTCGAATCACTGAGATAGATCAAAATCCCACTACTAGTACGATAAGTACAGCAGGTATCGATCGGCTACTGGTATTTCCATCAGCAAATGCAAATCTAGTTTTTACCGTTTTCCTTTTGGATTCTGCCATCTGCTGATGAATCTTAATATTACAATGGTTTCGGTTTTGATATATGTATATGAAATTTTAAAAAAGACTCTTGAGTCATGTTTTAAACGTTAGTTTGTACTGTAAGCACATGTATACCGCATTAAACGTTTCCAAAGTATTCCACACATCTCAGTCAGATCTTGACTGACTGCCAGAGGTCTGTGCCGTGTTTTACACTGATGGTCGTCTTCGTGCCTCGGTGCATTGTGGGATCGCTCTCCGTGTTTGCCTCAGTTGATCAAGATGGCCGCGAATATTTTGTGGAGGGGTTGGAGTTGAATACACGCCGCACACCGAGCGATTGTGATGTTGAAAGACCCGATTCTTTCGTCTGCATCAGAACATCTTCAGAAGTAAGCTGTCAAAACATTAATCCCCCTTTTCCCATCCCGATCGCGCTCGATCGAAGCCGTAATAAGCGCTGTTAGGCCAGTTAGCCGCGCTGCTAACTCGCTCCGGGTAGGGACGGAGGGAGTTTCTGATAAACAAGCGAAATCTGTTTAATGCCGATATCCTTATTGCTCCATCGTTTTTGATTATGCAATAATAACCTTTAAGTAAAACCCATACGTTGCGTCTAATTGTCAAGACTGTGGTTAACGTTAGCTGCAGCTAGGCTAACTAGTTACTCAGCTCTTTCCTGCCATTACTCCCCATGACAGTTACTGCAAGGTTACAAGATCTGCTGCTCTCACTCTGCCTTAAGCGCAACGATCATCATCAACACACTTTATTCGTGACTATTGGGTGTGTGTTCGTTTGTTTTTAAATGATCTATAGCAGACTGACCGTGTGTGTGCAAGGTTGAAGTTGTTTGTGCACTGTCATACCCCCTGCCTGCCCCTCTGCGGCCTCTCCTCCTCCTGCTCGGGGTAAACGACTGTTTACCGGTACACCGGATGGTACTAATGCGAAAGCACACCGTGTGTTTTTAGTTCTGGCCTCTTTTTAGGTTTATGTTGCTGCTGTTCTTGCAGACACATAGGTGGGTGTCAAATACTGTCGAGCTGACTAACGTACCTAGTCAGCCTGTTTGGACATCATAGGGTCCCAAATTACTGTCTATGTAGTAGTTTCGGTTTTAAGACACTATCTATGGTGACATTCTGCCCCGTGATGCACGTTAGATCGTGTTTACCAACAGTAAAATGTTTCTCAATCACCCTGAGCAGTCTCTATCAGTTGTTGATGTAGTTTTAATCCCTTTCATCAGTCAGCATTAAGTGAACTATAATCCCATTCATCTGTGGAG